>NC_143133.1:132194486-132854236 GCF_059928025.1 Delphinapterus leucas | reverse complement strand
TTCATTTCTATACACTTATAGTGAGCTAGCAGAAAAATAAATTAAGAAAATCTACATTACAATTGCATCAAAAAGAACACAAAACCTAGGAATATATTTAGCCAAAGAAATGAAAAAACTGCACACTGAAAGTTATAAGACATTAATGAAAGATATTGAAGAAGACACAAATAAATGGAAAGATATTCCATGCTGATGGATTGGAAGAAATAATATTTTTTAAATGTCTTTACTGCCCAAAGAAATCTACAGATTCAATGAAATCCCTATCAAGACACCAATGGCATTTTTCCAAGAAATAGAAAAAAACAATCCTAAAATTTGTATGTCACCACAAAGACCCCAAATAATCAAAGCAATATTGAAGAAGAACAAATCTGGAGGCATCATATTCCCTGATTTCAAACTTTACTACAAAGCTTTTAGTAACCAAGACAATATGGCATAGGTATAAAAACAGACATACAGTTCAAACAGAATAGAGAGCCCAGAAATAAACCAATGAATATATTGACAATTAGTTTCTGACAAAAGAGCCAAGAATATGCAATGGTGAAAGGACAGTCTCTTCAATAAACTGTGTTAGGAAAATTGGACAGCCACATGCAAAAGAACGAATCTGGACCACTATATGAAAAAATTAACTCAAAATGAATTAAAGTCTTGAATGTGAGACCTGAAACCATAAAACATCTAGAAGAAAACATAGGCAATAAGCTCCTTCTTGACATATGTCTTGTTGACAATTTTTTGAATCTGGAACCAAAAACAAAAGCAACGAAAGCAAAAGTAAAAAAGTGAGACTATATCAAGCTAAAAAGCTTCTGGACCACAAAGGAAATCAACAACAAAGTGCAAAGGTACAGACTGAATGGGAAAGTATTTGTAAATCATATATCTGATAAGGGGTTAATATCCAAAATATATAAAGAACTCTTACAACTCAATACCAAAAACAATGATCTTTTAAAAAATGAGATCTGAATAGACATTTTTCTGAAGAATACTTATAGACAGTCAACACGTACATAGAAAAGTGCTCTACATCATTAATCATCAGGGAAATGCAAACAAAAGCACAATGAGATACCACCTCATACCTATTAAAATGGCCACTGTAAAAAAGTATATATATGTATATATATATGTATAAACATATAAATATATACATATAAATATATATGTATAAAAATATGTTATATATACACATATGTATATTATATACATATAAATATGTGTTTAAATATATATGTATATCTAAACATACATATTTAGATATGTATATATGTATGTGTGTGTGTATATATATATATATATATACATATACAGAGATACAGAGAACTTATTGGTGGTTGCTAGTGGCAGGGGTGGGTTTGGGAGAAATGGCTGT
Source organism: Delphinapterus leucas (assembly GCF_059928025.1). NCBI lineage: Eukaryota > Metazoa > Chordata > Mammalia > Artiodactyla > Monodontidae > Delphinapterus > Delphinapterus leucas. The sequence continues at coordinate 132,852,846 of NC_143133.1, read as the reverse complement.
ACAGTTTTTGTGTTTCTTTTTAGTTTAAATAAATTTAATTTTATAAATAAAAAAAAAGAAAGTCAACAGGGAAAATATCTTAGGAGGAATCTTATAAACCCATTGGCTTCTTTACTCCATTGCCACCCTAGCCTTTGATGTAAATAATACTCAAAATAAAAAGTAATCCTTATCCTTTTATGTTTGCATCACTTCTCAGACAACAAAAAAAAATTCAAGACTCAACAACTAGTGCAGCATGGTCCAGCAGCATCTTTTGAACCACCTCAAGCCACAATGAGGGCATGATCCTGCTGTCATATGGGTATGTCATCATTCCCAATGGCTCTGCTGTAGGCTTGTTGGATTGGGGTATCTTAGGAAGTAGCTAATGACTAACTTAGGAGCTCAGGTCTGCAACTTAGCAGTTTATCTGGAAAAATGTAACAAGGGCAGTCAATATGCAGAAGGCACAAAGGGGGACTGTTAACATTGACAAAGAAACATTGCAGTGAAGACATGTCTCATTCTGTTTAACAGAGGAATGTGTCAGACCTCATCCCTGGGAGAACCCTTCTGGACTTGAGCGCCCAGTGTTGGCACTGTGCTTCTGGAGTTTCCATAGGAGTTAGACACCCACTGTCCCATACAGCAATTTCATGCCTCAGTATCAGAGTTCTGCTTTTTAATCTCTGGTTTGACTCATTTGAGATATCTGTTTCAATTTAATATGAATAGATTTAAAGGCAACAAAACAAGATTATAGATAATGTGGGATACTTCATAAACATTTCAGCTTAGTAAACAGATAACAACTCTAAACAGACATGCTTCTAATCACTTCAATAAAAAGTTAAAAATACACCAATGGATATACGCTTATTTAGTTGCTTATTATCAATAAAATAATAGCAGAGAGAGTTTAAAATTAGGTGAAAATATTTCACTAGTATTATTCTCTTCATGAAAATTTAATAAACCAATACTGGTTTTATTTTATTTTTAAATTTGGTCCTTAAGGAGTGTCATATCATATCTCTAAGTGCATACTTGCTACTACTTCATTTACTTAGAAGTAGTAATACAAATGAATCCACAGAACACAATATTTACCAAGTACTTCTTAATTATCAATTTAATATTAAATAATTCAGACATTAAGCTCACCATTTTGTTAAAATAACAACCCAGGAACACACTAAGATCCTTAAGTAATTCCTCTTATGCTCATAAAAACAAAGCTCTATAATTAGCACAGTTAAACAGAAAGCACTTTTATATAATCCATATTTGTTATTCATCAAAATTCTAATTTTGTAGTTTTAAGAAGCAGGGATTTGCTATATTATCATGAAAGCATAAACTTCCATGTAGTAATTTCCTCAGAAGTACAAATATTAAAATTCTAGCGAGACAAAAAATAACAATAATGTCATTTCCCCTCAAAATTATATTGCATAATCAGATTTTAATATGTTGCTAAGAAATGCTTACATAAATGTGCTTCTAAGAAAAAAAAAAAAAACTAAACAGAAAGGAGGTGTCAAAACGGTGCTGTAGGAAGGTCTTAAACTTACCTTCTCCCAGGGACTCAGTTTTCAAGTACAAACGGAATAATTCCCTTGGAAAGAGACTTGAAAACTGGATGAACAGAACCTCCACAACAAAGAATAAAAGGACAACACTGAGATGTATAATAGAGGCAGAGATACGGGCTAGCCAAGAAAAAGTCCACATCCCAGCTGCAGCAATCCACAATTTAGCAGGATCACAAAGGTATGAATTTTTTAATCTGGGGATCAAGAGATTCGAGCTCCACATCAGGCACACCAACCCCTAGATCCTGCACAGGAGAGATGAGCCCCAAACAATTGGATGTGAAAACCAAAGAGGAATACACCCTGGAAAACCATAGAACTGTAGGGAATGAAAAAAAAAAAAACCTCTTAAAGGGACTGTGTGCAGATTCACTCAAGCTGAAAACCAGCACAAATACACCAGAATAAAAAGTGCATGGACCAAAGGTGAAGAGAACCCATTTACAAATACTGAAGTGTCTTCCAGAGAGACTGGAAAGAGTTGGGATGCTCCCAATGGAGCAGTTGCTGGCAGGAGCCATTGATGTGAGGTCAGGTACCCTATTAATACCAGCACTGGGAGGTGCAATATTGGAATTCTCCATCTAACCTGCTAGCACTAGTGGGCATGCCCAGCTAAGAGCCTCTGCAACTTGACCAGGCCTCACAGCCAGCTGAGTGATAGCCACACCCACCATTGCCCCACAGCAGCCACAATCCCACCGCACAAGAGGGCACAAACAGCCCACATATGGGACAACCATCGAGTGCCTGGCCCAGGTGTACAGGGGAGATTGCACTTCTGAGCCACACAAGACACCTAAATAAGGCCACTCCTTCAAGACTGGGAGAGATAGCTGATATACCTTATACATAGAAAGAAACAAATTAAGCAAAATGAGGAGATATAGGAATAAGTTCCAATCAAAAGAACCTATGGGGGGTACCTAATGAGCAGAGTAAGCAATCTACCCGATAATGAGTTCAAAGTAATGGTCATAAACATGCTAATCTAACTTGGGAGAAGAATGGATGAACACAGTGAAAACTGTGACAAAGAGGTAGAAAATATGAGAAACTACCAAACAGAAATTATAACTGAATGGAAAATAAACTGAAGGGGTTCAACATCAGACTGGATGAGGTAGAAGAACGAATCAGTGATCTGGAAGACAAAACAATGAATCTCACCCAGATAGAGCAGCAAAATGAAAAATAAATTTTAAAAAGTGAAGATGTCTTAAGGGACATTTGGGACAACATCAAGTAAAATAACCTTTGCATGATAGGAGTCCCAGAAGGAGAAGAGAAGGAGAAAGAGTCAGAAAAGTAATTTGAAGAAAGAGTGGCTGAAAATTTCCCTAATCTGAGAAAGGAAACAGATATCCAGGTCCAGGAAACTCGAGAACTCCTAATGAGATAAACCCCAAAGGACACACAGCAAGGAACACTGTAATTAAAATGGCAGGAGTTAAGGATAAAGAGAGAATGCTAAAAGCTGAAAGAGAAAAATAACTAGTTATGTACGAGGGAAACCCCATAAACATTTCAGCAGATTTTTCAGCACTACCTTTACCGGTCTGAAGGGAGTGAAGTGACAAATTGCTGAAAGGAAAAACTTCCAAACAAGTCTTCTCTACCCAACAATGTTATTATTCAGAATTGAAGGAGGGGTGAAGAGTTTCCAAGGTAGGCAAAAGATAAAGGAGTTCATCATCACAAAAATGGCTCTACAAGAAATATTAAAGACATTTTAAACTGAAAAGAAATGGCACTAATTATTCATAATAAAATATATGAAAGTAAAAATCTCACTGAAAAGGTAAATGTGTAATAAAGATAGTGGGGTGGGGGGCACCCTCAAGAAGGCAAGGAGTAAGACATGGAGATCAACTTCCTCCCCACAAATACATCAAAAATACATCTACATGTGGAACAACTCCTACAGAACACCTACTGAACGCTGGCAGAAGACCTCAGACCTCCCAAAAGGCAAGAAACTCCCCACAAGCCTGGGTAGGGCAAAAGAAAACAGAAACAACAGAGACAAAAGAATAGGGATGGGACCCACACCAGTGGGAGGGAGCTGTGAAGGAGGAATTGTTTCCACACACTAGGTGCCCCTTCACTGGCAGAGACGGGGGATGGAGCGGGGGAAGCTTTGGAGCCACGGAGAGTGCAGCAACAGGGGTGCGGAGGGCAAAGCGGGGAAATTCCCGGCACTCACCAGCCTGAGAGGCTTGTCTGCTCACCCGCCGGGACAGGCGGGGGCTGGGAGCTGAGGCTCAGGCTTTGGAGGTCGGATCCCAGGGAGAGGACTGGGGTTGGCTGCATGAACACAGCCTGAAGGGGGCTAGTGCACCACAGCTAGCTGGGAGGGAGTCCGGGAAAAAGTCTGGACCTTCCTAAGAGGCAAGAGACCATTGTTTCGAGGTGTGTGAGGAGAGAGGATTCAGAGCACCACCGAAACGAGCTCCAGAGACAGGTGCAAGCCGCTGCTATCAGTGTGATACCAGATATGGGCATGAAATGCTATGGTTGCTGCTGCCGCCACCACAAAGCCTGCGTGCAAGCACAGGTCACTATCCACACCTTCTGTCTCAGGAGGCTGTGCAGCCCGCCACTGCCAGGGTCCCAGGATCCAGGGACAACTTCCCCAGGAGAATGCACGGCACGCCTCACGCTGGTGCAACATCACACTGTCCTCTGCTGCCGCAGGCTCGCCCTGCATCCGCGTCCCTCCCTCCCCACCAGCCTGAGTGAGTCAGAGCCCCCTAACCAACCGCTCCTTTAACCCCATCCTGTCTGGGTGGGGAACAGATGCCATCAGATGACCTACACGTAGAGGCAGGGCCAAATCTAAAGCTGAACCCCAGGAAATGTACGAACAAAGAAGAGAAAGGGAAATCTCTCCCAGCAGCCTCAGAGGAGCAGATTAAATTTCCACAATCAACTTGATATACCCTGTATCAGTGGAATACCTGAATAGACAATCATCGCAAAATTGAGGTGGTGGATTTGGGAAGCAACTGTAGACTTGGGGTTTGCTTTCTGCATTAAATTTGTTTCTGGTTTTATGTTTATCTTAGTTTAGTATTTAGAGCTTATTATCATTGGTAGATTTGTTTATTGATTTGGTTTCTGTCTTCCATTTTTATTTTATATACATATATATATATATATTTTTTCCTTGTTCTCTTTTTGTGAGTGTGTATGTCTGGCCTGCCCACCAGAAAGGCAAGATCCAGCCTCGTCCACCAGAACACAGGCACCAGTCCCCTCCACCAGGAAGCCTACACAACCCACTGAACCAACCTTAGCCACTTGGAGCAGACACGAAAAACAATGAGAACTACGAACCTGCAGGCTGTGAAACGGAGACCCCAAACACAGTAAGTTAAGCAAAATGAGAAGACAGAGAAATTCACAGCAGATGAAGGAGCAAGGTAAAAACCTACCAGAACAAACAAATCAAGAGGAAATAGTCAGTCTACCTGAAAAAGAATTCAGAATGATAGTAAAGATGTTCCAAAATCTTGGAAATAGAATGGATGGAGAAAATACAAGAAACGTTTAACAAGGACCTAGAAGAACTAAAGAGCAAACAAAAAATCATGAACAACACAATAAATGAAATTTAAAATTCTCTAGAAGGAATCAATAGCAGAATAACTGAGGCAGAAGAACAGATAAGTGACCTGGAAGACAGAATGGTGGAATTCACTGCTGCAGAACAGAATAAAGAAAACAGAATGAAAAGAAATGAAAACAGACTAAGACCTCTGGGACAACATTAAACACACCGACATTCAAATTATAGGGGTCCCAGGAGAAGAAGAGAAAAAGAAAGGGACTGAGAAAATATTTGAGGAGATTATAGTTGAAAACTTCCCTAATATGGGAAAGGAAATAGTCAATCAAGTCCAAGAAGCACAGAGAGTCCCATACAGGATAAACCCAAGGAGAAACACAACAAGACAAATACTAATCAAACTAGCAAAAATTAAATACAAAGAAAAAAATATTAAAAGCAGAAAGGGAAAAACAACAAATAACATACAAGGGAATCCCCATAAGGTTAACAGCTGATCTTTCAACAGAAACGCTGCAAGCCAGAAGCGAGAGGCAGGACACATTTAAAGTGATGAAAGGGAAAAACCTACAACCAAGATTACTCTACCCAGCAAGGATCTCATTCAGATTCGACAGAGAAATTAAAGCCTTTACAGACCAGCAAAAGCTAAGAGAATTCAGTACCACCAAACCAGCTTTACAACAAATGCTAAAGGAACTTCAATAGGCAGGAAAAACAAGAGAAGGAAAAGACCTACAATAACAACCCCAAAACAATTAAGAAAATGGGAATAGGAACATACATATCGATAATTACCTTAAATGTAAATGGATTAAGTGCTCCAACCAAAAGACATAGACTGGCTGAAAGGATACAAAAACAAGACCTGTAGACAAACTGCCTACAAGAGACCCACTTCAGACCTAGGGACACATACAGACTGAAAGTGAGGGGATGGAAAAAGATGTTCCATGCAAATGGAAATCAAAAGGAAGCTGGAATAGCAATTCTCATATCAGACAAAATAGATTTTAAAATAAAGACTATTACAAGAGACAAAGAAGGACACTACATAATGATCAAGGGATCGATCCAAGATGAAGATATAACAATTGTAAATATTTATGCACCCAACATAGGAGCACCTCAGTACATAAGGCAAATGCTAACAGCCATAAAAGGGGAAATTGACAGTAACAAAATCATAATAGGGGACTTTAACGCCCCACTTTCACCAATGGACAGATCATCCAAAATGAAAATAAATAAGGAAACACAAGCTTTAAATGATACATTAAACAAGATGGACTTAATTGATATTTATAGGACATTACATCCAAAAACAACAGAATACACATTTTTCTCAAGTGCTCATGGAACATTCTCCAGGATAGATCATATCTTGGGTCACAAATCAGGCCTTGGTAAATTTAAGAAAACTGAAATTGTATCAAGTATCTTTTCTGACCACAACACTATGAGACTAGATATCAATTACAGGAAAAATTCTGTAAAAAATACACACACATTGAGTTAAACAATTCACTACTAAATAACCAAGAGATCACTGAAGAAATCAAAGAGGAAACGAAAAAATACCTAGAAACAAATAACAATGAAAACACAGCAACCCAAAACTTATGGGACTCAGCAAAAGCAGTTCTAAGAGGGAAGTTTATAGGAACACAATCCCACCTCAATAAACAAGAAACACCAGAAATAAACAACCTAACCTTACACCTAAAGCAGTTAGAGAAAGAAGAACAATAAATCCCAAAGTTAGCAGAAGGAAAGAAATCATAAAGATCAGATCAGAAATAAATGAAAAAGAAATGAAGAAAACAATAGCAAAGATCAATAAAACTAAAAGCTGGCTCTTTGAGAAGATGAACAAAATTGATAAACCATTAGCCAGACTCATCAAGAAAAAAAGGAAGGAGACTCAAATCAATAGAATTAGAAATGAAAAAGGAGAAGTAACAACTGATATTGCAGAAATACAAAGAATCATGCAAGATTACTACAAACAACTCTATGCCAATAAATTGGACAACCTGGAAGAAATCCTTAGAAAAGCACAATCTTCTGAAACAGAACCAGGAAGAAACAGAAAATATAAACAGACCAGTCACAAGCAATGAAATTGAAACTGTGGTTAAAAATCTTCCAACAAACAGAATCCCAGGACCAGAGGGCTGCACTGGTGAATTCTATCAAACATTTAGAGAAGAGCTAACACCTATCCTTCTCAAATTTTTCCAAAATATAGCAGAGGGAGGAACACTTCCAAATTCATTCCACAAGGCCAGCATCACCCTGATACCAAAACCAGACACAGATGTCACAAAGAAAGAAAACTACAGACCAATATCACTGATGAACATAGATGCAAAAATCCTCAACAAAATACTAGCAAACAGAATCCAGCAGCATATTAAAAGGATCATACACCATGATCAAGTGGGGTTATTCCCAGGAATGCAAGGATTCTTCAATATACACAAATCAATCAATGTGATAAACCATATTAACAAATTGAAGGAGTAAAACTGTATGATTAACTCAATAGATGTAGAAAAAGCTTTCAAGAATATTCAACACCCATTTATGATAAAAACCCTCAAGAAAGTAGGCATAGAGGGAACATACCTCAACATAATAAAGGCTATATATGACAAACCCACAGCCAAAATCATTCTTAATGGTGAAAAATTGAAACCATTTCCACTAAGATCAGGAACAAGACAAGGTTGCCCGCTCTCACCACTATTATTCAACATAGTTTTGGAAGTTTTAGCCAGAGCAATCAGAGAAGAAAAAGAAATAAAAGGATTCTACATCAGAAAAGTAGAAGTAAAACTGTCACTGTTTGCAGATGACATGATACTATACCTAGACAATCCCAAAAATGCTACCACAAAACTACTAGAGGGATTCCCTGGTGGTGCAGTGGTTGAGAGTCCGCCTGCCGATGCAGGGGACACGGGTTCATGCCCTGGTCCGGGAAGATCCCACATACCACAGAGTGGCTGGGCCTGTGAGCCATGGCCGCTGAACCTGCGCATCTGGAGCCTGTGCTCTGCAAAGGGAGAGGCCACAACCGTGAGAGGCCCGCATACTGCAAAAAAAAAAAAAAAAAAACTACTAGAGCTAAACAATTAATTTGGTAAAGTACCAGGATACCAAATTAATGCACAGAAATCTCTTGCATTCCTATACAGTATTGATGAAAAATCTGAAAGAGAAATTAAGGAAACACTCCCATTTATCACTGCAACAAAAAGAATAAAATACCTAGGAATGAACCTACCTAAGGAGACAAAAGACCTCTATGCAAAAACTATAAGACACTGATGAATAAATTAAAGATGATACAAACAGATGGAGAGATATACAATGTCCTTGGATTGGAATCGTCTACATTGTGAAAATAACTATAATACCCAAAACAATCTACAGAGTCAACACAATCCTTATCAAATTACCAATGGCAGTTTTCACAGAACTAGAACAAAAAATTTCACAATTTGTGTGGAAACAAAAAAGACCCCGAATAGCCAAATTAATATTGAGAAAGAAAAACGGAGCTGGAGGAATCAGGCTCCCCGACTTCAGACTATGCTACAAAGCTACAGTAATCAAGACAACATGGTACTGGCACAAAAACAGAAATATAGGTAAATGGAACAGGATAAAAAACCGAGAGTTAAACCCATGCACATATGGTCACCTTATTTTTGATAAAGGAGGCAAGAATATACAATGGAGAAAAGAAAGTCTCTTCAATAAGTGGTGCTTGGAAAGCTGAAGAGCTACATGTAAAAGAATGAGATTAGATCACTCCCTAACACCATACACAAAAATAAACTCAAAATGGATTAAAGACCTAAATGTAAGGCCAGACACTATAAAACTTTTAGAGGAAAACATAGGCAGAATACTCTATGACATAAATCACAGCAAGATCCTTTTTGACCCACCTCCAAGAGAAATGGAAATAAAAACAAACATAAACAAATGGGACCTAATGAAACTTAAATGCTTTTGCCCAGCAAAGGAAACCACAAACAAAATGAAAAGACAACCCTCAGAATGGAAGAAAATATCTGCAAAAGAAGCAACTGACAAAGGATTAATCTCCAAAATATACAAGCATTTTATGCACCTCAGTATCAAAAAAAACAACAACCGAATCCAAAAATGGGCAGAAGACCTAAATAGACATTTCTCCGAAGAATATATACAGATTGCCCAAAAACACATGAAAGGATGCTCAACATCACTAAGCATTAGAGAAATGAAAATCAAAACTACAATGAGGTATCACCTCACACTAGTCAGAATGGCCATCATCAAAAAATCTACAAACAATAATTGCTGGACAGGTTGTGGAGAAAAGGGAACCCTCTTGCTCTGTTGGTGGGAATGTAAATTGATACAGCCACTATGGAGAACAGTAGGGAGGTTCCTTAAAAAACTATAAATAGAACTACCATATTACCCAGCAATCCCACTAATGGGCATATACCCTGAGAAAACCATAATTCAAAAAGAGTCATGTACCACAATGTTCAGTGCAGCTTTATTTACAATAGCCAGGACATGGAAGCAACCTAAGCATCCATCAACAGATGAATGGATAAAGAAGATTTGGCACATATATTCAATGGAATATTACTCAGCCATAAAAAGAAACGAAATTGAGTTATTTGTAGTGAGGTGGATGGACCTAGAGTCTGTCATACAGAGTGACGTAAGTCAGAAAAAAAAACAAATACCTTATGGTAACACATATATATGGAATCTAAAAAAAAAAAAAAATGATTCTTAAGACCCTCAGGGGAGGACAAGAATAAAGACACAGACATAGAGAATGGACTTGAAGATACAGGGAATGGGGAGGGTAATATGGGCCAAATTGAGAGAGTGGCATTGGCATATTTAAACTACCAAGTGTAAAATAGCTATTGGGAAGCAGCCGCATAGCACAGGGAGATCAGCTTGGTGCTTTGTGTCCAGATAGATGGGTGGGATAGGGAGGGTGGGAGGGACACACAAGAGGGTGGAGATATGGGGATGTATGTATACATATAGCTGATTCACTTTGTTATACAACAGAAACTAACACACCATTGTAAAGCAATTATCTTCCAATAAAGGTGTTAAAAAATAATTAGGCAACATGCAAGGACAGATAGATAATGTAAGTAAAGGGGTGGATACTCCAAAAGAATAATAATAAAAAAAAGATAGTGAATCAGTTACTCATAAAGCAAGCATGGAGGTTAAAAAACAAAAGCAGTAAAAACTGAAATTGCAATATTTAGTTAAGGGATGCATGAAATAGAAAGTTGTAAAATGTGTCATCAAAGTATAAAACAAAGGTGAGGTGATAAAAGATATAGCTTTGGAATGTGTATGAATGTAAATTGCTACCACTTAAAACACACTACTTATTACAAAGGATGCCGTATGTACCACCAAGGAAAAAACCTATAGTAAATACACACAAAAGAAAAAATGGGAAAGGAATTTAAACAAAACAATAAAGAAAACCACCAAAACACAAGGGAAGAGAGAAAAAGAATAAAAGAAAAAAGAGGGACTATAAAACCAACCAGAAAATAATTGAAAAAGTGGCAATAAGTGCTTAACTATCAATAATTACTATACTTTATATATAAATGGACAAAATTCACCAATCTAAAGACATAGAGAGTATGCATGGATTTTAAAAAAAGAAGACCCATCTATATGCTACTTACAGGAGACTAGCTTTGGAACAAAAACACACAGGCTGAAAGTAAAGGGATGGAAAAATATATTCCATGCAAAAAATATGAAGAGAAAGCTGTAGTAGCTATACTCATAACTGACAAAATAGACTTTGAAAGAAAGACTGTAATAAAAGACAAAGGAGAGAATTACATAATGATAAAGGGGTCAATCCAACAGACACCTTTATATTTTTCTTCCTGAATTGATCTGTAAGTGTAAATTTCCTTTTATTCATGTAAAATATGATTTTATAAATGTTATATATCACTTTTAAAATATAATGAAGAATCAGTCTCAATTTAGGGAATTTATATATACCTGACACCTAATTTTGATCATAACTATATAGTAAGTAGACTTATCATGTTGATCATTTCACAATATATAAAAATATCAAATCACTGTATTGTAACTAATCTGAAACTAATATAATATTGTAAGTCAATTATATGTGATAAAAATCATAAAAACTACAAAATGCTCATTTCAAACTATAGAATATAGTTGTTTGAGAAATATTCATTTATTTATACCATATAACTGACATATATTGCCAACTAATAAGAAAAAAATAGAGAGAAAGAAACAGACAGACAGGCAGACAGAGACAGACAGAATCATAGAGAGACAGAGAAATATAGAGAGCCAGCCAAAAGGGAGGCGATTAGAGAGATTGAGAGAGGAAGAGAGGGGAGGAGTTAGGGAAAGCAAGACAGTATTAAGAACGTATTGTATCTTGGGGAAAAATTTATAATCTAAGATGAAATTAATAGCTACCACTTTATAATATATTGTTTTTCTTTATTTCAAAATTATTATTCATCAGTTAACAAGTATTTAATGTATGCCTCTTAATAGCGTACATTTGGAAATGTCATCACTTCCCTTCTTGAACCTATTAGTATTCTTGGGGAGTCAGAACAGAAACAGCTACAAATTTTCTTGTGTCAGTTCTGATCTCTGGTCCCTGCAGCTCCCACGTGAGAACTGAGCAGGTGTGCCCTTTCACTAATAATCTGGAGTGTTCACTATAGTTTTCTTAAGACTAAGAAGGCTGAAATTTAATGCCAGATAAATAATAAAGAAAACATGGATTTTTATAAGCAGATTGGTCAATATCTGTGTTGGATGCAAATGCATAATATATATAAGGATTATTATATGTAATATATACCAAGTATATATAACACTATTTATAATATAAATAAATATATTATGTATATGTGTATATATATCCCACACACTTGGATATAAATCCCAGTGACCAAACAATCCTCACGAAAATTTATTCCTCGTGGAAGGGAATATGAGGGGGATTGAAGGGAGTAATTTAAAATATGCTGTTTTGTTTTTCACTCATCAAGAAAAATAGATTATTTGCAATAATCTTTGGCCCCTTTTGTTAGGCATTTGGGCTCAGAGAAATGCAACAAAGAACAATGAACCAATCCCTGTAGTTTCTAAGATCCAAGTACTTTCAAGTTTGTTTTCATCATTATTACTACTACTACTGATAATATAAATTACAGAAATAAATGATTGAAAATATAGAAAAAGAATGTTATAATTATATGAGTCAAGCTGAATCCAGAGAGGGGTCTATCAGTGCATTTGATCAACAGAAAGAAGAGGGTGCATTTATCAGAGCTACAGATAGATTTTCAAAATAAACTGCAAACCTAGTGGAAAGTGAGAAAAGTTTCAAAGTGATGAAAAGTGAGAAATGGGAAAACAGCAATACAGGATGAGATTTAATTTAGATAAATATAAAGTAATACACAGAAGGAATGCTGAAAGAAAGAGACAAGTTGAAGTGTACTGGTTAGAGAACACCATTTAGAGATTAACTATATACTGCATGGGAAATAATTTTGGTACATGACTGTGAAGTAAATTCTAAATGAAATATGAGTTGTAGTATATGAAGGGTATTATTAGCTTTTGATCCATACACCTAGAGTCCATTTTTAGCAAACAAAAAAACTTTAAAAACAACAATAATAACTTTAATAACAACATTTTTGAACACTAAGTACATGCTAGACATCGTACTAAATTCTTTTCTCAGCATTGAACATTCAAATATTGAAGCAAATATTATTATCCTCATTTTACAGATGTGGTATTAGATCTTAGAGAGGTTAAATAATTATTCAAGGTTGTACAGTTATAGGCAGGGGAGCAAGGATAATATAAATATTGAAAACTTACAGCATAAAACAAGAGAAAATTAAAGGAAGCATAAAAAACACTGACTATTAATGTATAAGAATAAAGATTTCAGTAAAACATGATTTTCTCAATAATTTCTAACACACTTTAAGTACTTACTATGTGTGACACACTGTTTTCCATGCTTTATTAGGTTTTATTCACTTAATCCTCCAAAATCACATGAGTTATTTTGGAGGATTAATGATTATTGCATTTTAAAGTTAGGAACACTGGAACAGGGAACAACTGTGTAACTTTCCTAAGGACATATGACTATGAAGTGGCAGATATGGGGTTGGAATACAGCACTCCCCAGCCCCAGCTCCAGAAATACGGGCTCGTTATCATTACGCTACACTGGTTCTGCTGTAGCAGAGACTAGCTGAGACACCCCCATTATGTTAGCCCTTATTCAGCCCTTATTCTTTCCTCCCATTCAACTGGTCTCCTACAGATGGTTTTTTCTCCCTTTTCTTTCTTGCATAATTGCACTCTGATAGTGGCTGCCCTCTAGCTAAAGTGGTACTATGCACCTGATGTTTACTTCTCCAAGACAACACTCCCTAGCACTCTTCCTTTGTGAGCATTCTTCATTCCAGAAAGAAGGTCACAAAAAGATAACTTCAAGGACCACCAGAACCTATTCCGGAACTACCTGACGCCAGCCCTAATGATCTCAGTGCCATCAGGAGGAGAAGAAGAATGCAAGACAACATCAGCCCTGATCCTTATCTACAGCCCTATTTTCCACCTTGAAACTATAAGACCCCTTCCTATTTCCCAGGAAAGGGGGCACAGTCATATGATCTGCTGGGTAATATGTGTGTGTTAAGTACATTTTTGAAATGGGCAGAAATAGTCCTCTCCTCACAGAACTTATATTCCAGAAAGTATAAAACAATATTATACCAAGGCCCAAATATTTACACCTTTATTCCTAATTGTATTCTTCCAGATAGTTTTGAATCAAAATGTAATTACATATATAAAGTTAAATCCACTATTATATCAAGGATATTAAAGATGCAATTTTAACTTAAAAACTTTTCTTCACATAAATATGTTTTTATGTAAGGAGAAAATCTTGTGCTAAAAATGAATATAATCCACATGTCAATTTAGGAACTGAGAGCTTTGAGATACAAATTAAATGTATGTGAATATGATGGAGTTAGATGTAATGTTATACATTATCCTTGCCACATCACATTCTGAGCTCTGAATCTACTTAATTAGATCAGCGTTTAACCACCTACCCACCTCGTGTGCACAGTGTGCCAATTCTAAGCTGTTCTTTGTCCCTTCAAGACACTTCTTCATTCCTCAACCCTTCCATCTCCTTTGAGCTTTACATCTGCCAAGGTTTACATGAAGACATTATTGAATCTGCTTGTTGAAAGGGCTACCTTAAAGCTTTAACTTCTCTGCTTTCGTTTGTTTTCATCTTTCTCTCTCTGGCATCTTCATATGGGAGGGCAAGGATGTGCTATAGACACTCACATTCCAAGTGGTGTGACTTATGCCACCTTCCTTAGAGGTTAGAGTTTGTTTTTATTTTATTTATTATTATTATTATGTCTTATTATTTTATTTAATATTTTTCTTTCGATTAAATAAGGAAAATATTTAGAGAAGAAATTATGATAGAGTGTATGTTCTCAAACGTATTTCTAATTTCCCCCTGGAAAAGGAGGTATCTTGTCAAACAAGAAATTTACAAAAGATTAAGTAAAAACTTTAGGCAACACACTAACAGTGGCATTATGAAGACTTAAAAATAGGAGGTACTGAAAGATTGAAAATAGGAAGAGCTTTGAATTCCATGCTTTCTAATCTATCCTGTTTGTAAGGCCCTCTGGCATACAGAAAAATACATTAAATCATTCAGTTCAGTGAAGTGTAGCACTGAAAATGGTAATAGTATGTAGATGCCATCCAGAAATCAAACTGAATTACAGAGTCCAAGAAAAAGTTTCATTATATGAGACAGTAACTATGGAAATCAATTAATGAAGCAGATAAATCCAGCCCTGGGTCATGTCAATCAAGTAAAAACAGCCTCTGTGTGTGTGTGTATGTGTGTGTGTGATATGAAAATGATCTTCATAAAATAGAAATGATTCCACTAAAAATGTGTAAATACTGGTATTGCAAACACTTTGATGCCATTGCTTATTTTTGGTTTTCTCTTTTATAAAAGTAAAATCTGCAATAACAAAAAACTGTATCACAGAAAATATGAGAAATATAAAATCGAATTAGGAAACAATCTAGCACATATCAGAAGCATTTTGGTACCATTTTTCAAGCTATTTTTCAATGAATGGATGAATGTTTTTGCATTTCAAGACATTTATGTTTATTTTCCATCCTTGTAAACAGAAGTACCTCATAAAGTATCACATTGGCACTGACCAATCAGAAGAGGCTGCACAGGAGATACTAGTAAAACTGCCCATGACAGATGGCTATTAGCCCTGGTGATGATCAGAATTTGCACAAGCACTGATTTCTCATTCAAAATCATCATTTAAAAACTGACTAGATTTTATCATGTGGACTAGATATAATTTAATTATTCTTTTTAGTGTAATAAACACAATACAATAATATACATATTAATGATTATATACGTCCCCCTTATTTTATATTATCTTGTCCTAATTTCAAAAGAGGAATTCAAAGGTCAAAATTTAAAATATTTCTTAAAATTCTTGGTACATATTGTTAAATTGCTTTACAAAAGAAAAATGAATTGTCCAACTCTTATATGTATGCGTATATATACATACAAATCTGATACTACTTCTACATTTTAATGTTACATATTAAACATACTTAGTATGCAATTTTGTAATATTTTGGGGAAAATAACCAGAAAAAAAGCCCTACATATTATATAATAAAGGTCTCCCATAATTCTCCTGAAATATTTTTATGTACATATCAAATAATTATATAGTAAGATCTAAAGTTTGATAAATATGTGTGTATGTATTTTTCTGTGTATATATATAAAACATTATTATATAAACATATGCATATATATGGTAACATAAGACATACAAGTGTAATGTTGTATCTGTAGCTTTGTATCCTTTTTCTCAATTATATGTTAGACATATTTTTATATTGTTACCCATATTTCTTTACTATTTTTAGTAATTACACTGTTTTACATTATGTAGATGTAAAATCTTTATAATTTATTTAATCAGTCTCATCGTCATGGTCATTTCGATCTCCATTACTATTTATTCTAAATGAATCATATCTTGTATACACTACACATTCTTTTTTAACAAACTTTATTTTTAGAATAAATCCTTAGAATATGTGAAACAAATTTTGTTAACATTTAAATTTTTCATTCATATTTGATATTTGAGCTGTCAAAATGAATACCAATTTTCAATCTAATAATTTGGACTAAGAATGTATGTTGCTCTGGCCCCTGCCAACATTATGTATTATCACTAAGCAGCACACATACACACATACAAACAGACACACTTTGGCAATTAAAGAAGTAAAAATGTGTGCCTCAATTTAATTTGCTTTTTTGTATTATTTATAACAATGAAATATTTGAAGCAAACTAAAAGTATAACGACATGCTAATGGTGAAACAAATGTATACTAAATTCATCACGATTTCATACAATGTTTAACATTTATTTATCTGCCATACATGTCACAAATAATTTTTATGGCAGTTTATGCTATGGAGTCATATTTAATTATGTGCAGTTCAATTTAACAAATATGCTTCAGAATTTATTCCATTAGTGTTCTTACACAAAGCTTTCCAGAACCTGTGACTAAAATGTATTTATTATTTTCTGTTAGTTCACTTATTTCTTTTTATCATTCGGAGCCATTTTACATTAACCTTCCCCTAAGATATGAGTTAAGATTGTAAGAATGCATACTATTTTCAAATAGTTAATCACTGAAACTTTCATATCACTTTGAATAGTGTAAACACAAAAGATTTTATTCTTTCTCAGGTACTGGGGAGAAGTCTAGAATTGGTGGCTTGACAATATCACTAGAAAGCTAGGGTTCTTCTCTCTTCTTCACTCCTTCTGTTTTCCATCCTCAAAGCTACGTCTTGATCCAAAATAACTATTACACAGTCTTAACATTCTACACAAACTGAAAGGAAGAAAGTGGAATGAGATAAATGAGCCTTTCTGGAAATTCCATACCCAGGTTTAATCTTATTTTTGAAAAGTAGTCATATTTGGATTGATATTGGAATGCATTAAATTCATTAGTTAAACCCTTCCTTACAATAATACTTTTTTTTGGCATAAGCTATCTTAAAACTTAGTGACTTAAAAGAAAAACATTGTGTTCAGTCATGATTCTGTAGGCCAGTATTTCAGCCTCAACTCAACCACTTAATTATTCTTTTCCATGCCATTCACTTTGTTGCATTCTGCTGCTCAGTGTGCTAGACTAGAAAGTTCCAAGAGTCTCTGCTCACATGTCAATGGGGCATGTGCATCAGTGCTCTTCCACAGGACCATTCTCTCACCACCTTGGCCTTTGGCTTCCTTACAGAACAGTAATCAATGAGTATTTGGACTTCTTACATGTCACTCAGCTTGCCATTTTTATTTTGTCACATCTTTCAAAAATGTTATGACTTCCCATTTACAGGCAAATTCTTATGTACTTATAATTCTAAAGGGTTTTTCCTCTTGCAGCTGATACATTTTTATGGGTATGTTAATTATACAGTTGATACAGTGAATGTCATCTTTCATTGTATTTTCTAAATGTTTATTGATGGAATCAGGAGTAGTCCTGCTTGAGTATTCCTCCTGAATCCAAAAGATTTCTCAATTATAGTGCTTTTTAATTGAGATCTCAATTAAACCTTGAGATCTAGGTTTCCTAGATATATAATTACATCCTTTGCAAATAATAATTGACTTTTTCTATTCTTGTCTCTTACTGATTTTATTAGCCCTATTATGGTTAGTTAATTTCAAAATAAATAAATTACTTGAAGTCATGAACAACTTCATTTCATGCAGCACTGGATTTTGTTGGGAAGGATTTACATCACTATACACAGCTATATATATATTTTGTACATATTATTTCCTTTTAAGTATTTTATAAGTTAAGACTACACAATAGGAGCAACTATTCTGAGTAAAATTAAAAAATGTTTGCTGGACAAAGTCCTCTTCACTTGCTTGGGATAGGATAGACTTTTCTTTCTCCAATCATAATGAACTCTATACAGAATAAACTCTATAAGAATAATTTTTTCAGTTTTTAAGAAGGTGACTTTTGTTGAGTTTTATGGAAAGGTCCTTTAGTTTTTAATGTGGCACACTCTATGACAAAGGTAGCAGGCAGGTGTGATCACTGAGAATTTGTAACATGGCTAGCTTGACTTGTGATGAGCTGTATCAAATACACACTCTATTATAGGCAGTACAAAAACCCAAAAGATCTTATTAACAATCTTTATATTTACCATACATTAAAATAATGTTTTGATATATTGATTTAATAAAACATATTTTAAATTAAATCTCATCTGTTCTGTTTTATATTTTTCACATAGCTACTAGAAAATCTAAAATTACACATGTTCCTGGCATTAGAGTTCTATTCAACAGCACAATTCTAGAGGGCTTATTTTTTAAACTGAGATAATATTCACACAACATAGAATTAAACATTTAAAAGTATACAATTCAATGAATTTAGTGCATTCACAATGTTGTGCAACTACCATGTCTCTGTTGCTCCAAAATTTTTTATCTCCCCAGAACACTCCGTATCTTATTCCTCCTTTCCCTCATTCTCTGGCAACCACTAATCTGCTTTCTGTGTCTACAAATTTGGGTGTTTCACATAAAAAGAGTCATTTAATATGTGACCTTTTTGTCTAGCTTATTTCAGTTATCATTGTGTTTTTGAGATTCATCCAGATTGTAAAATGTATCAGTATTTCATTTATTTTTAAGTTTGAAAAATATTCTATCGCATGGATATACAATTCCTTTATCCATTCACTCATAGTTCAACATTTGGTTTGTTTCCACCTTTCGGCTACCAATGCCCATGAGCAAGATCTGTTTGAGTACCTATTTTCAGTTCTTTGGAGTGTCTACCTAGGAGTGAAATTAATGGGTCATATGATAATTCCAGGCTTAACTTTTTGAGGATCCACCAAACTCTATTCTGGAGTGGCTGCACCATTTTACATTTTTACAACAATGTATCAGGATTCCTATTTCTCTACATCTTCTCCAACACCTTTCTGGTTTTTAGCTATAACCATCATAGTATGAAGTGTTACATCACTGTAGTTTTGAATTGCACTTCCTTAACGACACCTGATGCTGCAGATATTTTGATATGCTGTTGGCCATCTTCATGTGTTCTTTGAGTAAATGTCTGTTCAAGTACTTTGCCCATTTTTAATAGTTTTTTTGTCTTTCTGTTGTTGAGTCATAAGAGTTATTTATATATTCTAGATGCAAAACTTGAACCAGATTCATCATTTGAAAAAATTTTCTCACTTTCTATAGGTTGTCTTTTTACCTTCTTAATAATGTTGTTTGATGAATAAAAGTTTTTAATTTTTAAAGGCAGCTATTTTTTCTGTTTTGCTCATGGTTGTGTGTGTGTGTGTGTGTAATGAAAGAATACACTGTGAAATTCAATGCCATGAAGATTTCCCCTTATGTTTTCTTTTAATAGTTTTAGAGCTCTAGATCTTATGTTTAGCCCATTGACCCATTTTGAGTCAATTTTTTATGTATAGAATGAGGTACACTGTCCAACTTCATTCTTTCACATGTGCCTATCCAGTTGTCCCAGCACCATTTGTTGACATGATTCTTTCCCCCATTGAATGGTCTTGGCACACTTGTCCAAAATGAATTGGTCATAGAAGTTTGGGTTTATTTCAGGACTTTTAATTTTAATGTGTTGGTCCATATATTTATCCTTATGCCAATACCACACTATTTTGATTCGTGAAACTTTTGAAACTGAGAAGTGTGAGTCTTCTAAAGACTCACACTGTTTTTCTTTCTCAACACTGTTTTTGCTATTGGGGGAACTTTGACGGTTCTATTTCTGAAAAATAAAAAAAAAAAGGGCACTGGAATTATGATAGGAATTGCAATCCAAGAATAAGGGATGTCTTTTCATTTACTAAAGTCTTTAATTTCTTTTGGCATTGTTCTATAGTTTTCAATGTACAAGTCTTTCAGATCTTTGGTTAAAATTATTTCCTAGGTATTTTATTCTTTTAGATGATATCATAAATGGAATGATATTCTTAATTTACTGCTTGGATTGTTCACTGATGGGGCAGAGGAACACATCTAATTTCTGTGTATTGATCTTTTAACACGCAATTTTGCTGAATTTGTTAATTAGCTCTAGTAATTTTTTGTGATTCCTTAAAACTTTTTCTAGATAAGATCATAGTATCTCAAAATATCAGTGGTGACAATGGGCATTTTTGTCTTGTTCATGAGCTTAGGGGGGAAGCTTTCAATTTTCACCATTGAATATGATTGTAGCTACGTGATTTTCTTGAATGCTCTTTATCATGTAAAGGAAGTTCCATCAATTCCTAGTTTGGTGAGTACTTTTATCATGAAAGAATGTTGAATTTTATCAAATACTTTGTCCACATTTGTTGAGATGTGGAGATTGCTTTGGTTTTTTATTTCTTTCATTCTGTTAATGTGGTATATTACATTGATTGATTTTCTTATGTTGAATCACCTGTTTGGGGCTGAATTATGTCTCCTCTAAGTTTATATCTAGAAGATTTTACCCCCAGTATCTCAGAATGGGACTGTATTTGGAGATAGAGCCTTTAAAGAGGTAATTAAGTTAAAATGAGGCCTTTAGGGTGTACCCCAATACGATCTGACTGCTGTCCCTATAAGAAAAGGAAATTAGGGTACACAGAGAGACACCAGGTATGCACCTGCACAGAGGAAAAACCACATCAAAAAACCTGTAAGAATAGCAAAAGCCCAAGAAGAAAGGCCTCAGAGGAAACCAGATTTGCTGGCACTTTGACCTTGGACTTCCTGCCTCCAGAACTGTGAAAACATGAATTTGTTAAGTAACCAGTCTGTGATATTTCATTATGGTAGCTCTAGCAAATGAATATAGTACCCTTGCATTCCTGAGATAAATCCCATTTGTCATGGTGTATAATCATTTTAATATGTTGGATCTGGTTTGCTAGTATTTTACTGAGAGTTTTCCTGTCAATATTCATAAAGGACTTTGGTCTATAGCTGTCTTTCCTCTTGACATTTTTATCTGGCTTCATCATCAGATAATGCTGTCCTGATAGAACCTGTAAGGACGTGTTCCTCCTCTTATGTTTTTGGTAAGTGTTTGAGTAGGACTGGTGATAATTCTCTTTTTAATGATTTGTAAAATTCACCAGTAAACACATCTGTTTTTGGAATTTCTTTGTTGGGGGTTTATGATTATGGATCCAATATCTTTTCTTATTATATGTCTGTTGGGATATCCCATTTATTCTTGGACTAATTTTAGTAATATGTGTATTTCTAGGAATTTGTCCATTTCATTTAAATTATCTACTTTTTTGGCAAGCAAGAGCTCCTAGTATTCTACAGTAGTATTTTTCATCCATGTAAAGTTTGTAGTAATGTCTCTATTTTCATTTCTTATTTTAGTTTGCACATTTTCTCATATTTTCTTAGTCAATCTAAATAAAACTTTGTTAAATTTACTGATCTTTTCAAAGAACCAACTGTTGGTTTCATTAATTCTCTCTATTGTCTTGTTATTCTCTTATTTCATTCATCTCTTCAATCTTTATTACTGCCTTCCTTCTCTTGCTTTAGGTATAGTTTGCTCATCTGTCCCTACTTTCTTATGGTGTACAGTTACGTTATTAATTAGAGACCTTGCTCCTTTTTAAATGTAGATATTTAGAACTATAAACTTCCCACTGAGTGCTTTTTTTTACTAAATACTACAGCTTTTGGTATGTTGTGTTTTTGCTTCCAGGCATCTCAAAATATTTTCTTATTCTCTAGTTATTTCTTCTTTAAACTATTTGTTGTTTCAGAGTGTATTTTAAAATTTTCATGTATTTGTGAATTTAGTTTTCATTGATTTCTAGATTTATTCCATTGAGATTTGACGTCTTCAACTAATATACTGTTTCCAACTGTATTATTGTAGAGTTTCCAACAATACTGTAGACATCTGTTGCATAACTATTTCTTTCTTCAATTCTGTCAGTATTTGCTTCATATATTTTGAGGTTTATTGTGTATATATATATATTTATAATTGTTATTTCTTCTTGATGAATTGACACATTACTATATAATGCCCTTCCTTATCTCTCATGACACGTTTTAACATAAAGTCTATTTTGTCTAATATTAGTACAGTCTTTCAGCTCTTTTGGTTACTACTTACATGAAACATTTTTTTTCCATTCTTTAACTTTCAGCCTATTTGTTATTGAATTTACAGTGAGTCTCTTGTAAACAACACAGAGTTGATTATGTTTTTTTAATCCATTCTGTCAATCACCTTTGCCTTTGAGAGTTTAGTCCACTTTCATTTAAAGTAATTACTGATAAGGAAGGACTGCTTCTAAAGTACTAATTGCTTTCTGTATTTCTTATACCATTTTTATTCTTCATTCCTTCCATTACTGTCTTTCTTGTTTTTAGTTCAGTTTTTGCTGTGAATTATTTTGACCCCTGCTCATTCTCTTTGGTGTGTTTTCTAAAATATATTCTGTTAATGGTTATATTGGTGATTACAAAGAATACCTTACATTTATAACAATAAATTTGAATTGATACCAACTTAGTTTCAATATCATAAATTATTCCTATCCAAGTCTTTCCCCCCATCCTTTTATGCTTTTATTGTCACAAATTGCATATTTACACATTCTCTATCTAGTAACATAGATTTACACTTATTGTTTCATGCATTTGTCTTTTAAATAATTTAGGAAACTAAAAGAATAGATACCAAAAATAAAATAATTCAACTTTTTATATTTATTTATGAGTAAATAAATATTTATTTATCTTTCCCAGTGACCTTTGTTTCTTTGCATGGCTACAGTGTCCTGTTCAGGCTGAAGGAGTCCCTTTATCATTTATTGTGGAGCAGACACCAAATGGCCACAGCTTTTGTTTATCTGGGAGTGTCTTAATTTTCCCCTCATTTTTGAATGATAGCTTTGCCTCTTATAGAATTCTTATTTTACAGGGTTTCTTTTCTTGAGCACTTAGATGTATCATCCTACTGCCGCCATACTTTCTGATGAGAATCAGCTGATGAGAAACCTCTGTACATGATGAGTAACTTCTTTTTTTGCACTTTTTAAAGATTCTCTCTCTGTCTTTCAAAGGTTTGATTATAATGTGTTTTGGTGTAGATCTCTTTGTTGTACCTTGCTTGGAGTTCATTCGCTTCTTGGATATGCAAATTCATATATTTCTTCAAATTTGGGAAGTTTTCAGACATTATTTCTTTAAATATATTTTCTGCTCCTTTTCTCTTTCTCTTCTGTTTCTGCAATTCCCATAATTCCTATTTTCGTATGTTTCTTGGTGCCTTAGGCTCTGTTCATTTGTCTTCATTCTTTTAAAAACTTGTTTTCCTCCAAAGACCGATTTCAATTGCCCTATCTTCAAATTTGCTGTTTTTGGTTTTTTCGTTTTTATTTTGTTTTCTCTTTTGTTTTATTTGGATGCTTTAAAATTTTTTGTTGAGAATTGGACATTTTTAATATTGTAATGGGTTGACTCTGGAAATCAAATTATCCTCCCTCCCCAGAGATTATTGATGTTACTTGTTGAGGGCTGCAAGTTGTTCATTTGTTTAGTGACCTTTGTAAGCTTTTTTACTTTTATTTTTGCAAAGACTGTATTCCTTGTCATGTATGATCACTGAAATATTTGTTCTGTTATCTCTACAGTCATCTAATGACCTTACAGTGATTTCCTTAAATGCCTGGGCCCAATATAAAATGAAAAAAAAAGATTTTTTTCTTTAAATTATTTTTTTACAAATGCTACCTGGGAAGCCATTTGAGCCAAACTCTGCACCAGTTCCCCAGCAAACCAACAGACAAATTAACATGCAACACTGATATCTATAGGATAAAGTCCATATTGTCCAACCAGGCACCAACAAGCCACATCAGGAATGTATGCAACCATCCCCAGAGTTGGCTGCATGAAGCTTGGGAATAGGGATGGTAGCTGTTATATGAAATGCTAAAATTCCTCAAAGTTTATTGGCCTCTTTATTCCTCATGCACTCTCCTGGGCACTACAATTGTCCCACTAGAATCCAGAGTCCTGATAGTTGACTTTGACAATTCTTATTGAGCTATTAGCCCAATAGTTGTTTCAGTGAAGGGGCCATTTCCTGGAGTTTCCTGCTCCACCATCTTCCATGACATTCTGGAGGGCACTTTGGAACAAGTATTGAAAAACAATGGTCAATAAGAAGGTCTAAAAATAGAAGTTCACAGAGGTAATAAAATTTGGAGGAGAGTGAGGCATAAGAGAGAGAGAACTGAAGAAGAAAAGTAATTTGATGCAACAGTTTAAAGCTCCAAAGAGCCAGAAAGAAATATGAAAAGCATGAGGAACAGTAAAATAAACAGGAAACTTGATTTTAAATTTTGTGCCTGTCCTTAACTAGCTGACTAATTTCAATACATCATATACTATCTAAAATCCTTGTTTCTTTATTTTCAGAATAAAGGAGTTATGATTTCTATTTTTCTTTTCACCCATATAATTTTGAAATTTAAATGTGCAAAAAACAAAAGTGTTAAATGTTTTTAAGTTTTTATTTAAAATCATGCCTATGATGTATAGGTAAAAAATAAAATATTCTATATAATTAGCTTATATAAAGATTTTCACTCTTACGCAATATTAAACATTTGTTGAACATTTAATGTGCACTATTTAGTGCTAGTCACAAGAAAGGATAAAATTTTTAGCTCAAAAACAAGATCAAAGCAGTCTGCTTTCTTTCTCTCCCTAACCTTCATCCCTTGGGTTTTCTAGAAGATGTGCACTGTGCTTCCCAAGTAACAGCCTGTTTTCTGTGGTAACTTGGAATCTCCTGTAAGAGTTGCAGGATATTTTATTATTTTATTTAATAGAAAAATAATCTACAAGAAACTCATTAGTAAACTCACATTTAGTATGTACAAAATGAACATAACTTTGTCCATTTCTTTTGTGGTACATAAAATGCTGAATTTTTGTAGAATACAATTATATAAATTTATGTTAATTTGTACATTTATATGCCCATATTTTTATAAAGCATGTAAAATGCTGCTAATTATGACATGATTAAAAGAGAAAGATTTGTACTTAAAATGTGTGTTTCAGTTACATATTCAATTACAAATTCTATTAACAATGTTATAATTTGGAGCTTCTTATCTCTTTTTAAGTTCTAGTTCACTGTTTCCTCAAAAATAATGGTAAAATTCTAAACTAATAAACTTTATGGAGGCATATTCTTTCTATCTGAAACTGAGACTGAATTAAGCTTGTGTTCATTTGCTTTGCCACTATAGAATGTAATTTAAAAGCAGTCACATTTTAAAACCACAAAAAGCATCCTTTAATCTATAGACTATGCATCAAGTTTAATGAGTATTTCATCATATGCGTATATGCACATTTTGATGCATCAAAGCATCAAAAAAGGAAAAAAAAATAATATGTACTATGTTGAGATAACATTTGTTATCAATGAGTTTAACTTCTGTTCATATGGGTGACAAAGATTCCAAGATACTTAAAATTCACTGAAATTAATATTTTGCATTTTCTTAAATGTTGTCATAAATGTCATTCTCACTTAGAAAAAATATTAAATATATATTAAAACACTTTCCCAAAGTAACTTTCACAAGTAAAACTGAAGCTATTGTTTTTTTCCCCCAAGAAAATGCAGAAATATTTTAATATCTAATTACAAGAACTGAGAAGAAACTAGCAAATTATAGATTTATTATCTACTATAAAATTGGGACAAGTTTAGGCAAAACAAGGTGTGACTTTTACAAACAATATCACTGTGTTTTTGTAATGACCATTCATGCTCACAAATGGCAATGTTCTAAGAAATTCTCTGTTATTTTCTTTCTTATTCAAAATATAATTTAAAGATTTTATTATAAATGCATGTAGCTAAGGAGCAACTGATTTGACTTAAACAGTTGTTAAGTGATTCATTCAAACATGATATTCAAACTATGTTTGAACTGTATATGGAATAACAAACCGTTATGAAACAGTTCAAAAACGGTTTCATTTATGTTTTGATGTTAGTATAAGAAGTAGTGGTAGTGGTGTTTTAACAGGGAAGAGCCAAATCTGATTACATGTTGGATCTGTTTCTTTCACTTTAAACTTTGCTCTCCGGTGCTTTTGTTCACTAAAAGGATACTGTCGACATATAACAGCCTACCTCGGAGAACCCTGCCTCTCTGTCTGAATGTTAAACCAAAGTGCCTTTGTTCCGGGAAGCATCCGGACTCTGTCCACCTGTGGATGGCTACAAGAAAGAAGAAATTAACACATCTCCTCCCTGAAGCTGGCCATTCCAGGGGATATTTGCAAACTTTATGGCCTTTTTACTTCATCTCCTCCCCTTCTCTGTGCTATAAAAGAAACTGGCATCCAAACCCCGATAAGATGGTTATTTTGAGACTTCAGTCTGCCATCTTCTTGGTCTCTGGACTTTCCGAATAAAGTCGTCTTCCCTGCCTCAACATCTCGTCTCCTATTAATCGGCCTGTCCTGTGGCGAGCAGAGTGAGCTTGGACTCGGTAACAGTGTGTGATTAGATTGATACTATACATGCATCACCTACATACAAATATGTTAATGCACCTAATTACACTGATACACTATTTAAAAGATATTATGTGGGTTATTTATATCATAGTATATTATGTAACGTGATTCTTTAGTACGTATTTAAATATGGTTCCAAGTAGGCACAAATATGTTCTGACGTTGGTGGTACTTGTGAAGTTTTGAAAAACTGACCACGACATTCTCCTACTTAAATCATTAATAATATCCTTTGATTTACAATATTAAATCTAAGCTATTCTATGGCTTTGGAATTAATTCTTTTATGATGCTCAAAGTGCAAGTAAAACCACATTAAACTTTAAAAATCTTTTCATATCAGATGAAAGTTTAGTGTGCCTGCATTTGATGGGAAGGACGAGAGGAACATTACACAGTGATGTCATGAAGCTTGGTCGTGGGGACCTTTAGGAGGGTCCCATGGGCACAGGGATTTTTTAATGGCCATTTATCTGCAAGCAGCCATATACTTATCCCCCCAAAAGAAGTGCCCACTCCAGGGCATGTCTTTAGAGAGAACTCACAATTTTCTACCTTCTGCCCTTTATTTCTTGTGACATCCTAGAAGGAGAGAATAAAATCAACCCTGCTAAATATCAGACTAGATAACATCCATGGATGTGACTCACCCCAAAGATAACAAACACTTTTCCCCAGGCCACCTGTTGGATGCTGACACAGACACTTTCTATTGAGTGATTTCTCCTATCACATCACTGATGTCTCTAGAGACACTTTGCTTCTCTGGCTTCCACTGAAAAGATTATTAACTCAACTGATTGCTAAGCCTCCCTTGCTTTATGACAGAAACAAATACAACATTGAAGTTCCTCTAGTCCTTCCTCAGAAAAATGACTGATACATAGTTGTTGTGGGCTGAATTGCGTCCTCACTGCATATGTTGAAGCCCTAAACCCCAGGACCTCAAAATGTAAGTTTATTTGGAGATAGGGCTTTTAAAGGGGGTAAATATGGTGAAATGAGGCCACTAAGGAGGGGCCCTGATCCAATATAACTTGGTGTCCTTACACAAAGAGATGCCAGGGATGAATGTAAACAGAGCGACAACTATGTGAGGACACAGTGAGAGGGAGCCATGTGCAGACAATGAAAGAGACCCAGAGAAACCATAAAGGCCTGCACCTTGATCTTGGATTTCTAGCCTCTAGAACTGTGAGAAAATAGATTTCTATTGTTTAAGCCCCCAGGCTGTCTATTTGGTCATGGTATTCTGACTTTCCTATGTTCTCCCTGTTGCAACAGGTTAATAAACCTCAATTTGTTTGACTTCAGGTTTGTTCCTGGTGATCTCTGTCTGATGGACTTATCCTCCATTTCCTGAGGGTCAAAACCAGCCCTGAGCTCAGGTAACACCGCTTGAAGCAAAAAGCCTTATTCTACGGCACCTGTGGAGACTTGACTGCCAACATCTATAAAAAATATTAGGTAAATACAGTAGTTTAAGAAGAGAGCATGTATTAGCTTATAGTAAGTGGAAAGAGCTCACAATAAGCAGCTGTGTGGAAGTAGATGATAATTATTTAATTTTATACATAGAAAATATATGATCATTATTATTTTTCATCATTTGTTATTTAATAAAATTATCTTACTTTAGGAACAAAATAATTTATCATCATTTAATAGCTTTTTATTGAGAATGGAGTTTATATCTAAATATGTTATTGACTTATTCCAGCTTGCAGACATAATTAGTACTAGAAAAATATTAGAAACTAAATGTCCAATTGTCAATCTAATGCTTTTTCCACTAAAATACCTCTTACTGGCACTCTCACCTTTTGAGATGGATTGCATTCTGTCTATGAAATGTGTATCTCTCTAAATAAACCCACTTCTTACGTATCAAAAAATAAAATAAGATACCTCTTACTGTAAAAAAGAGAAGAAAATTATAGGAGATATTACAGGGTATTTGCTAATACTGAGGTGTCTTTTCTCCTTTTATTTTTCTGACTGTATTAATCATTTAAAATAATATTTTTGTAGATTAAGTATGGTTTATAAATATTTCCACTGTTTTAACAAAAGTGATTTTTAAAGTTAAAATGAGAAAATGTATATCTAATGAATCTTTGGAACATCACAACTATCACTACCTAAAAGAGATAAATCTGGATGAACTAGCTTATTTAAATTAATAAACTAATATCATCAAGAGCAGTCCAAATCCTAGATTCTGAATGAGGTTCTCAAAACTAATCTTTGCAAATTGAAATCATCTCATTGCCAACATCACCCAGCTATTAGGACAATCTTTCACTGAAAAGAGATATGAGTAATAGTAAAAAATGTGCACACACAGTTATTGATCATCGATTCTTAAATTAACATTACTTTTATACAGATTGTAATTAGTGCTATAATATAAATTATCTTACTGTATACCTATTCTAATGTATTTAAGCAAAAAATCATCTCAGCAAGAAATTAATTTATGTTTCTTTCTATAAATTAATTTGTTCAGAGAGAAATACCTTTCTAGAAAAATTGATTATAGTTACTACTAATAATAAATAATAATAACAGTAAATTGATTCTAATTAGCTAATAATAGTTACCTGTACTTTTCACTTCTTTAGCAAGAAATTTAATTTTCACAAGTCAGAACAACATAGTACTGAAATGAATTTTAAATCTGGTTTCCTGGCCAAATTACTATTATAGGAACATGGCACACATTATTAAGAAATGATATTTATATGGTTAATGACTAAGTTATTTTGTTAACAAACGTACAAATTATTATGATACATTTATTAGAAGATGTAAAGATGTATGAGTTGGAAAGGAGAGAATATGATCAAACTTTAAAATTTTATGTCATTCATTATGCTACAAATGTCTCAATAGGATAAAAAATTTTAAAGAATAAAGATTGAAGTATGTACTATGTATAATATTTCTATATAAATTAACACAGCTTATTAATGAAAATGAAACCATTTAATATGTTTATTCCAAAATTTACTTCAAAGTTTCCTCACAAAATGTTGTTATTTCAATATCATTCTGCCAAGTATAGTGATATATGAAAACATTTAATTTGCTAACACATTCCGTTCTCCTGAGTTTGTAAATTTAATTTTATAACATAATGGAAAACAACCATTACTAATCATCATTTAATGGTGAAGTAAAATAAGAGAATATGTTCCACAGCACAAAGGGAGTAGATAAAAAATCTTTGAAAAAATTTGCTCTCTAGACAATGCTTTTTTCATTGATGCTTGGCATCTAAACCCAATAACACTGAAACAGAAAAATATAAAAAGAGGAACAAGCATCAGGAACTAATAGATATTTATTTCCTCCACCAAAACATCTTCTAAGTTTAGTAAAGGTACAGTTTATCAGTTGTAGAACTCTAATACCTGCCCACAAAATTCCAGATTATAGAAAGTTCAAGTGAGCACATCTTACTGCCATGTAAAGGTAGGTTAGGCATTGCCTATCTCCATTAAAACTTCAGCCCAGAAATTACCCAGGTCCTCTTCCCAAGTTCAGGGGCAAAGAAAAGACTGTAAATCTTGTCTCACCTGTAACCTGTCTAGATTTCTTCTCTATTACATTTTTTTCACCTTTGTCTACTTCAGTAAAGTGCAGACCCCTCAAAGCTTAAGCTTATATAGAATAAATTAATCTTCTGCACTGTATTTCTTCTTTTACTTCGAATTTACCTAAAATAAGAGGTTCTTGTTTGATAGTTTACGTTTGCACTCAATGTTTAATAAAATAACACTGCTCCATCCTTAATGCAGAGTTGTACTTCAGTTTATTAAAAAGCATTAACAAATAAAACAATGAAAATATGAAACCCACAGAAGTGTTAAGTCTTGAGTCAGAAGTAAAACTATTTTATCATTGATGTTCCCTTAAAGCTCTTTTATACCATATGCATCATTTAGAGACTAAGATTTTTCAGTCTCTACTGACACCAAATAAAGTCGTTATGTAAATTATTTTTAAAATTTTCCAAATAAAAAATACCATCATTTTATGTTTGTTTTCTTTCAGTGGCTATGACTTTGTTGTCTAACTTCTTCCCCCATTTCTAATGATTATGTATTTTTTAGCAACTGGAGAAAGGGAGATGAATTGTAAAATAGAAAGAAAAACAGTTCATATTATTTGCCTACCAGGCACGCTGATTGGAGATCTATGGAAATATATATTAGGAATGCTTCTTCTAAATATATTTTTCATATGCTGAATTTACATAAAAATGTGTACAATATTATACAGAATATTTTTGAAATGTCAAATGTAAGATAATGTTAATAATTTGCTAATTTGCTTTTTCTTAGTGCAGTTTATCGTAAGTGCTGTAGTCGCATTTAAATCTAAAAAATCCAGTATATATTGATTATTTATCATCTAATGTGTCACAAAAATTTGCCACTGTTTTGCCTCCAACATATCTTTTGCTGTGTTTCATAACATAGCTTGAACAATTTCAGTGGCCTGAAGCGACTTATTATTTTACATATACCCATTTAATTTTTAACAGATTTCAGTAAAACTTTTAAAAATCCAATTTGATACACAATTCCAAAAACATGGGTGAATTAATATAAATTTGAGGAACACACACTATTTTTAATATAATCTAATTGCATCATCAACAGAATTATTTAAACTATACTAGCTTCTATTTATTTAAAAGTCCTCTCGGAATATGTGTTCAGAAAAAATAAGAAATCAATAAGAGATACAGTAAACCCTTAAATATATATGCTATAAATGATGATAATATTGAATCAGAAAGTAAAAATTGATTATAGTTTATTGATATATTCTTGAGCTTTTAGAATGGAACAGGAAATAGAAAACAACATTAAGTTTTTTAAAGGGAATAATAGTGACAGAGTAGAGATCATTTCCATATTATTTATTTCAAAAAATTTTATGTCATATATTTTTTAGAATATATGAATAAATGATAATTACTTGGTTATTTTAAGAACATTAGCATACCAGTATAGTTAAATAGCAAACCTAGCTCAAAATGGCTTGGACAAAATTGGGAATAAGTGCTTCCTACAAGGTAGTTCAGGACTACATCTGGTCTGGCTTTAGATGTTACTTGTTCAAAGGTTCCAGACCATGTTATCAAACCAGGTTTATTCCATCTTATGGGTCTCGATTTTGCTGTATTATCTGCATTATCAGGCCATATCAGTAGCTCCAGGCCAATGGTATTCTTAGTGTTAGAGGATTCCTCAGAATCCTTGCCTTTCTCCCAAGGGTGCAAAATAAATCACCAAAGACCAAATAACAAAGACACAGACAAAACCTCAAGAGTCATTGGTCCTTACCAAGTCATGTTCCATCACTGTGGAGGAAGAATGTGATGCTCAGACCTGAGTTATTATATGCCCCAGAGACTAAGAGTGGGCAAAAGAGCAGTTCCCTGGAACAGTGGTTCTCAGTTTGTCTGAGAAATGCAAATTCTTAGCCACACCTCACACCTGCTTAATCAGGAACTTTAATGGTGAGAACTAAAGATCTGATTTTCAGCAAGCTGTCCAGGTGATTCTGATGCCTGCTCAAGTTTGAGAACCCTAATAGAACATATGGATTTTGGAACTAGAAGAATACATAGATAATGGATGGCAAAACTAACAGATATCCATAATAATTTCTTCAATAAAATAGCTGTAAGATGTAAATCTGTGTGTTTGTAGTTTTATTCTTAAATGAATAGTTTGTTAAATTAGCTGATAGTCAGACAACTGACTACTGTATTCATTTACATCAATCTTCTGCAGAGAAATATTGAACTTTGTTTCTACATTATTATAACTTTAAGATAAATTCATATTACAAAAATACAAAAATTATGAAACATACTTACTTCCTTTTTTTGTGTTTTCCTAATTAATTTTAAAAAATGCTGCAAGTAACAAAAAACAAAAAATACGAAAAAACAAAACAAAAAAAAAAAGAAGAAAAAATACTGTAAGGAAAGCACTTCAGGAATAAGAGTGTGAGAATTCTATATCCCTACCTAGCAAAATAATCATAACTGGTAAACATTGTTTAAATATATATATATAACATTTGGGAATTGTCCTAAGAGCATATAGCAAATGGGAACACAATCATTTTAGAAGAGCTACTAAATCTTCGTAAAAACAGAATCTGTGGCTTTTGAGCCAAGACCTGCTCCTCTTCCCTGACCTCATCAAGATGGAAGCCAGGTGTATGCAGAAAGGAAGGGTGCTCCCTGCTTCCCCAACTACAAGTCTAGAGCTACAGATGCTTCCTGGGAAATAGAGATTTCCATCATTTCTCCTCTCCTTCAGTTCCATATTATGGAGGCTCTTTTCCAGGCAAGCACTGATGAGAAGTCTGGGGTTCCTTCTTTTACCCAGTGCCCACTCGTAAGGTGTGTGAACACTGGGCTCAATGGTACTCATTCCTACTTACCCAGAAGAGTCAAGACAAGAAGACTAAAGGCAACAATGCTTACCCAATATACCGCTTATAGAACAGAAGTATCACACAGAGAGAAATGGGCTGCTATTCTCACCATAAGGTCCAGAGCTGCGGCATAGAAATTCTGCCCAGGGGGAGAGGCAGGCCATAAGGAAAAAAGATTTCCACAGCATGCCCTAATGGGACGAACATTCTTTGGAACAGACTGTGGGAAAGTTCAAGCCTAAGGGGACTGCTGAAAACAGTGGAAATTTTTTTGGCGAAGAGTTAAAATGAGGCTGGTAGCTCAAGATAACAACACATGAAACTGTACAATCTAGACATTTAACAGAGAGGACAGGAAAAGAAATAGCTAAAAAGAGCCCTCCTAGGATGGGAGCAAGCCTCAAATAATGTATCAAAATTACTCTTGCATAATGACCAAATTTAATTGGGTCAGACTGTGGAATAATGATTGCTCCAGAGTGTCATCAAACAACAGAACCATCAGCTAACAGTTAGTGGATAGTACCAACTGGATGGGATGCCAATAGATGCAGACCAGTTAGAAGCTGAACAAGGAGGTCAGGAGAAGAGACAAAGAGAAACCAAATATAACCACTGACATGCCTGCGTGGAGGGGTCCAGGGTGAATGTGTGTATGCCCAAGATAAGTCCTTTGAGTTGCAACATCAGAGGCTGAACATTTTCTGCAGAGAAAATAGACTTCACTGAAATATTATGGCCAAATTACTAAACAAATCATAAGCAAAAATGCAAACAAGAAGAAGAAGTTCTAGAGTAGGGGAATCAGTATTCAGGTTTGCTAATATATCGTGTCCAAAATGACCAGTTTTCCTCCCAAGTCATTCTATAAAGTCAATATTTTCCTAATGTCAACATTAGATAAAAACAACACAAAAAAGAAAAGCACATAACAGTATCTTTTATGAATATGGATGCAAAAATTCTCAACAAAATACCAGCAAACTCAATTCAGCAATATACAAAGAGGACTGTTCATTATGACCAAGTGGAATTTATCTTATAAACCTAAGACTGGTTCAACACCTGAAAATCCATTAATGCCATACACCATATGAGTAGAATAAAGAAAATAATACACGATCATTTGTATAAATGCAGAAAAAGTATTTGATATACTCCAAAAATCTTTGTGATAAAAATACTCAATTTCTAGAAGTTAGAGCGTAAATTCTTACTAACACTGATAAAGGATATCTGTGAAAATCCAGCAGCTAACAGCATGCTTAATTTGAAAGACTTAAGGGCTGTCCTCCTAAGATCAGGAAAAAGAAACAATGGTTTTCAATGCTTCTTTTTGATATTATAGAGAAGGTTGAGGTTGATGTGGAGCAACTACTAAGGGGTATGGGATTTCTTTGGGGATTTTAGAAACGTTCTAAAATCGATTGTGACGTAGGTTTCACAGCTCTGTGTATATACTAAAAAACTAATGAATTATACACTTGAAATAGATGAATTGAATTGTAAGTATACAAATTATACTTCCATAAAAGTATTTTTTATTTTTATTTATTTTTATTTTTTTTGCAGTACGCGGGCCTCTCACTGTTGTGGCCTCTCCCGTTGCGGAGCACAGGCTCCGACGCGCAGGCTCAGTGGCCATGGCTCACGGGCCCTGCCGCTCCGTGGCATGTGATGATCCTCCCAGGCCGGGGCACGAACTCGTGTCCCCTGCATCGGCAGGCAGACTCTCAACCACTGCACCACCAGGGAAGCCCAAAAGTAATTTTTTAAAGTAATAAATATAGGACCAAGACCTGCTGTTATGTAGAAAAAGATAAGTGCTGGTAAACATTCTTAAATTTATTTGACCATTAGGTCCACCTTCCTAGTAGTGACTGCAAGAACCATTGCAGACTCACAAAGACAATAGATGCCTTACCACAGAATTAAATCAAGACTGAGAGGCTTTGAAAACATTGATTTTCAAAGTGGCTGCCTGATATGAAGACACTCGGAAAATATGGTCATTTGCAAATCATACACAGTTCCCAGGTCCAAATGAACAAGTGTTCAGTAGTGTTATGCATAGTTAATGAACCTATGGAATAAGTCCAAACTTGCCCTCAACAACTATGTGGTATAAAGGAGTACCTCTTTCTGGTCAAATTGTTGTAAATGAGAAATAACTGAACAGTACATTATGAATAATAATAATTAATAATGTGAAGGAAAAAACCCAAAGCACCCAAATGTATTTTACCCGCGTGCATGTTATTAGGAGTTCTGCCTGGGTGTGTGGAGGTGTCCTTGCACAAACAGTTGAAGTGTGAAGGCTTCAAAGAGAGTTTCTCAGACCACATGCAGTATCACTGTTTCTGTCAACTGGTGTTTCCTGGTTAAGTACTTTAAGGAAAAGTTAGGTAATATAAGGTCAAATGTGTTTCTTTGCTCTGTGACATTACTTTGAAAAGTTAATATTCACCATAACTTTCAATGTTTTCTTTTACAGAATACCCTTAAATTATATTAGAAAACACCTGATAAATTCTATCCGAGTGTAAAAATAATGCCCACCTTATAAAAAGAATGAAAGAGTAATTATCACCTGAAATCCCACAAAAACAGTGATGAAAACATTTGATTATTCATTTAAAATACACACACACACACACTTCCCTACATCTATCTCCACAGATGTTTCAAATTTTCCATTACTTATATTATTCTCTCCATTGCGTTTCATAATTTACTTTTTCTCCTAACATTACAAAAATAGGCATAATTTCATGTAAATACATTTTCATTTACGATAGCCTTTGTTTTTTTGTATACTTTATTTAACTAGTTCACTCTTGATGTGGTTTGTATTATTTTACATTTCCTGTACTTAGACCTGGAATGTTTATTAAAGGGTATGCATTTTAATTTTTTGAATTTTAATGCTAGATTGCTCCCCCAAAATATGTCCTTTTACACTCCCAAGGGATAACTTTTATCCATAAACTTGTGGGAATTGTGCTGCCACTTTTTTCAACCTATTGTATTTGTAAATATTTTAAACAATCTCATCATTTCAAATTTTCTTTCTCTATTGACCAGTGAGATGAAGAATGTTTCCTATTGGTTGGTCACTTGCACTCCTACTTTTAAAAATTGCCTCTATTCCCAAAACATTCTTTGGGAAAATCTGTTTCAGGAGCTTCCCATCCAAAGGGGGGACCCAGGGGGCAGGCACACATTCATTAAAGTGTGTGAAATGGTCTGAGGTCACCACATGACACATTCTCACACAAAGAGGATGTAAATCACAACCTGAAATCCTTATTCAATTTAGTCAGAACCAGAATGCAACGTAAGAACTTTACATTCTGAGTCCTGTTTTCTCAGCTAAAAGTGAACTGCATCTTACTTATTTCCACATTCACTCTCTACTTAATGTTCAGACATAAAACATTTCATAAACAATATACACAATGAGGGCTATGGTGAGGAATAAAAAGGGAAAAGACAAAACATGGGATTCAAATCTCCTAATCCTCTAACAGATCTAATCCACTGGCCCGCCGCCTGTAATGAACGCTCACTCTGCCACTAGGATTCGCTGTGCTGTTGACTGGAGTCTCGCTTCCTGCCCTCAGCCTGGCTGTGTCATCTGCTTAGTCTTGTAGTTATTTCAAGGTCACCTTTACATACTAACCAGTCTCTTCTAGAAACAAGGGAACAGAAAAATATCAGCTCTAATATGTATTTGTTTTAGAGACAAGCCATACTTTCTGCCCAGGGAGAAATAAAGTTTGATTTGTGCTTTGTTGATTATAGAGGCAAAAAGATGCAGCTTTATTTAAGTAGAAGAGTTGGGAGGGTTTTTTTTGGCAAAAAAGGCCTGAGGTTATTTTCTCTATCCAGTGTGTACTAGGTATAAGACTCATAATTTCAATGTCAATTTAAATATATCTTTTTCATTCTAGGTTTGAAGCTAATATAATAAATTTAATGGTTTGACTAATTATATAGTAACAATATTTCATAGTAAAACAGACTAAATAAAAAGTTTAAACAACTAATAAGTTTTTGTTATTTAAAATACTTAATGTAGTTATATTATGAATATAGTCAGAATTGCTACCATAAGAAACAAATATTTTAAGGAGTAGGATGGTGGAGAAAAGGAAAAAAAATGCACTGAGAACCTAACGCTTGTGAGACATTTAACATGTATGTAGGTTTCTCCCTCCATGTGCAAATAGAAACCAAAGTGCAGGAAGGGCATTAGGCTGAACTATGGGAAAGTGATGATATAGGACCAGTCAAAATCCTTTTGTCTGGCGCCCAAATATTTGATAACAGTTGATCCTTCTCTCCTTATTGAAATAGTCTCTTCATTTGGCTTCTCAAATAACACGTTTTGCAATTGTTTTTTTCTGTTGTTTCCCATTTCACTGGCTACTTGTTCTCACCTTTTTTGCTGGATGTTTCACCTTCCTGACTTAGACAGTAGGGTGCAGAATATTGACCCTAATATGCGAGCTACTCACTCTCCATGGTCTAAAGTACCACCTATTTGTACTTCCAATGTCATTCTCTCTTCTAAGTGCCAACTTAACGTTTCTACTTTAATGTCTACAGGTACCTAAACATAACATATACCAAATTTGCTCCTCCCATAGCCTTCCCCCATCTAGGGAAGCAGCAACCCATGGGTCCAAGTTCTGAGAAAAATTCTGAGTCATCCTTGATTTTCCATTCTCATCCACTTGATACCTGATCAAAAGATATGCTCTAACTATGAAATATATTATGAAATATGTATCTGAATAATCTCCAGCCTGGACCAGAGCCAAAACTACCTTCCTGTCCACAACTTCCAATCTTTCCCTCTCTTATTCAGTAGACTTCTCTACTCAGCCATCAGAAAATATCCATTAAAAAGTAAATAACTGGCTTCTTACCACATTTGGAATCAAAGCCAAAATTCTTATCAGGTTTCTACATAACACAATGTCTGTTAATCTCCTAATGACACTCTTTCTTTCTCACCCCGTCCCAAGATAATGGAAGCTCTTTGAGACTACTATTTTATTTACTTTTTTGTCCTCAGTGCCAAGTGATTGATATACAATCTTTGTTAACTGAATGAGCGAATGAGGAGTTTATTGCTCGTCTAGAAAAGAGATAATTCTGATTTTATTCAGGTCATAGCATTAAGGATAGACAGAAGAAGTTAGGTGAAAATATCTGTGTAGTAGTTTCAATACAGACCTCAAAATGGTTTGAACATTTTTATGGCTAGAAGAGAGAAAAACTACCTGGTTAAAACTGCGAATATTGTCTTTATTTTTATCTGATATTGAAATTCACTTTTTTGGAACAGACTTTCCTTTTGTTTTGGAAAATTGCCTTTAGTAGAATTTTTGATGCTTGGTTAAGACATGAATGTAGTGACATGACCTGAATGTCCATTTTTCACACTGAGAAGTTAAATGGCCTTTTTATTAATGGAAATTGGCAGGTCATGATTTCTTTAGAGATTTCATTTCCTAAACAAATATTTAAACTGTGTTGAGTCAAACCGTGGAGCTCCTACAGCTGAGTGTTTCAATAGGAAAGGCAATCACTTCCTCCATTATGAGAAACTATTACTGACTTTAGGGCAGTAACTTGTGTTTGTTCATGTAGAGCTTCATGTTAACAGCAGGCCTCACCCACTCTGGTTTATGCACCAGTGGACAGAGCCTCAAAGTAGACAGACATAACATCAAAAGCATACCTCTTGCGTAAATGTGTAAATGAATACATTTTTCATTATCTCCACCTCAAAACCCCCCATAGGGTCAAGTAAACAAGATTGACCTCTTCAGAGAATTGGGTTCTAAGATTCTTAGAATTGTGCAAAGGGAGTCCACTTAAGGGAATTTCTTGTGATATGTGATATGTGGGCTGTTAAAAATGATTTTTATATAAAACTGTGTAATTCTTTTATCTTAATTTAACATGAAGTTTAAAAGTGTGTTTTTTATTGTAAGCGAAATATATTTATTGTTTGGCATTTTGTTAAATTATTTCCTGATAAGGATGTAATTATAAGAAAAATATGCTTATTATATTTCTGTATAGGTAAAAGTATTTAACCAATTATATATTTACATATGTAAAGACATCAATTTTTCCCATTTAATAGGTTACATAGTTACTTAAATCATTTTTAAAATAATTTATTTGACAAATGTAATACAAAGTATGTATTATATCAATTTGATCTGGGAAATATTAATTCCAAGTATTACAGACTTCTATTATGTGTTATGGCATCTAGCAGAGAAAAATAGACATTTATTACCTGATATTTGAAATCACTGCATGTTGTGCTTTTAAAAATCAACTGGTATACTGTTAAAATAACTGCCATATCTTATTTATAAAAAATGATACAAATTTTGGAAAATTCTTGCTGCTGTTTTAAAACACTTTTCTTCATGTATAGTAGATTTGACTGATCTATAATTCCATAACTGAAAAGGGAAATTGAAAATAATCTTTATCAAATTTTTATTTTATTATCAACAATATTTGAAGTCTTAGAGATATCTTTATACACTCAGTAAGGAATTCATTTAGATTAATGTCTTTTACTAATCTATGAGCAGCATCTTGGGGAAATTTGACCGAATTATTATCATTTTTATGTTCCTCATTAAATGTTTTATCTCAAAGTTAGTATTTCCTATATTCCCCATCTCTAAATTATGGTTCTTAAGGTGTAAATTATACAATATGCATCTATAAATAAAAGCACATTAAAGCATTAGCACTACGGCAGCTATACTCTACCAAGTAAAAATTTGAAGGGAGATCTGTATCCCTATATGCTTATTTTATTTCCACCGACACAGATGTTTACTTGCTATTCAAATTAGTTACTATAGTTTTGCTTTAAAAAGGAGTAATTGAGTCAACACTCTTTGAAGTACCTTTGGAAGCCACTAGAAATCCACAGTTTGCATTTGGGAAATATTGACACCAATGATTCATAGACAGACCTTCATCTATAGTGACATCAAAAATAAAACTCTGGAACTTTAATGGTTAAAATCTGAGTTGCTTATGCTGAGTTAGGAAGTGGAAGTCCAAGTCCCACATGCCAGGTTTTCCCCTCACTCCCTGTAACACCTCGGAGCTTTCCTTGTAAGGCACGGTCTCCCAGAATCACATTTTGAAGATTATCACCTTGTGAAGTACAATTACAATACATTGTGCCAGAAAAATAAAGTGAGGAAAAAAAAATTAAAACACCATCCCATACAGACAAGCTTATCTTTGGGATAAAGCTCCTTAATAGAAAATTTTCAAACTCTCCCTTTGGTAAAGATTATACAAAAAGTAGTGAGTGAATTTTAAAACAGTTTGCAAAGAGTCTAAAGAAGCATAATCAGGTATCATTATACTGGTGAGCCAGGGGTCAAAGTAATTGGATATTTTAAAAGGCACAAAGGATATCTGGTGAATTAAATTATAATTAGAGTGTGGTAACATCTTATACATAATGTGAATGCAAATATAAATGAAAAAAATACTTGAAGCTGTCTTTTTCTTTCATTTCTCTGGAATAACATGCCTAGCTTCTAAGGACTATGTGGGTGCCTGAGATTAGTTCCCAGAAATGTTAATATCACTTATTTTTCATCCTCTCACTGATGTGAAAACACAGATGGGAAATTAAATGCAAATGCAAACATTTCCTTAACAAAAGTCTTCTACTCTTGTAGAAATCTTTTGTATCTATTTGTTTTAATGACAAATCCTATTCAACATTTGTCACTATTAATTAACAACATGGATTTGATTCAAAAATGAATAGTCAGGTCATCTAAGTCTTCTTGGAATATTGCTTTCCAGGCTCTTCTTGGCTCTAAAATTATTGAATTTCAAATAATTTTCTCACCTACTCTGCAGATGAATCTCATCTGATGTTCAGCTCAGATTCCATATATCTCCTTTTAGTTCACTTATTTTAGGTGATTTTCCCTAATTGGTATTTCCAGTTCCTTGAAATATTCTGATGTGTGTAAATTGCAATGATGTATTTCCCTATAACAACACTGTTGATCTATCTATATGCATAACTAACCCCATGGTACTTAACTAGCTACTTCCTCCTTCTAGACAATTTCCATTTTAATCATTCTCACAACTTTTATTCACTTAAATATATTGTATTATATTCTTAGCCAAACTACTTTTTAAATGTCGTATCTCATAAGGCATGATTGATTCGCTTTTCAGGCTAAATATACTAAATGTCACTAGAAGGGAATCATGGAGGCATGTTAATCCTTTTGAGCCACTAGAATGCCACAGAGGCTTCTGGGACCTGAATAGCTATTGTTAAAGCATGTCTTTATTAAAAATACTCAGTTAGAGCTATATAAGGCTTTTTCTAAGGGTCACCCTCACATTTACGGAGGACCAACTACAATGCTTTCTAGAGAATATTTGATTTTATAAAAACAGAAATCTGCGAGGACAAGTCATCCAAGAGGGCTGCCAGGAAGCGCATTTCTGAAACAAGAATGAATCTTTATAATTAATGTGCACATTTAAGGCATATTTTCACCTGAAGAAATGCCATTTGTAAAGAAATGAGGAAATATAAAGACTTGTAGCTAGAAACATATTTGATAAGCAGCTTCCTCCATCTACTAAAATATGTGAAAATAACGATACCTAAACCAAAACTCAGACAATAAGCAATTTGTTGGCAGAGTATAGAGGGATTATCCACTAACTATAACACTGATTGAGCTTGACAAGAAAAAACATCAGTGGACAATTTATGTTTTTTTAATAAAATAAGCAATTGGTTTCCTTCCCTCTCTTTTTCCTTTAAGTAGGAGGTCAAGAATCTATACTAAACAGAATATGGGCAGGGTGAAATGCCTTTAGGGTAGCCTAAATGTTGAAACTATTCTTCCCTTTGCTCTCTACTCATCTTTTTGTATCCATTTACAGAATGTACATTTAAAAGACAACAACTGGGAATTTAGGGAGAGGAATATTAAGTGTGCACTGAATCCTTGGAGATGGAATGGCTTAAAAAAGTTAGAATAATGCCTGGCAAACTCAGATAGGATTAGAGGCATGGACATCAATATATACACCTATTTCTCTGCAAGTAGGAGTTAAACACTAGCCAGTGCTCACTGCACAACAGATGCCTGGATTATGAAGAGCATGTTGAAGAACGAGACCAACAACAAAACAAACCAACACCGGATTTTGAAAATCGTCTATAAACAAAGAGGAAAGATACTCCCCAAAAAGAAATATACATTTGAAGCTATTTCTAGAGAAAAAAAATGTTACTGTTTAGGTGGTCAATGAAATTCAAAATAATATTAAATCTACAAAGGAGAATGAAAGGCACTGAGAAGAGTAAAGTATTTTTGAATGGATTTAAAGGTGAAATAAA
Organism: Delphinapterus leucas; assembly: GCF_059928025.1. Taxonomy (NCBI): domain Eukaryota; kingdom Metazoa; phylum Chordata; class Mammalia; order Artiodactyla; family Monodontidae; genus Delphinapterus; species Delphinapterus leucas. The sequence goes on along the minus strand of NC_143133.1, from coordinate 132,809,889 downwards.
AGTAAAACTGAATGAGATTCAAAGGGATAGGCTCTTGGAAAGAAAAGATCACAATGAAGGCAAAATAGCATTAGCAGGATTAAAAATTACAGTTGACCCTTGAGTAACCCGGGTTTGTGCTTTGAGGGTCCACTTATATGTGGATAGTTTTCAGTAGTAAATACTACACAATCATGGTTGTTTGAATCCACAGGTGCAGAGGAACTGTGGGTACGATTCAGGTGCCAACTATAAATTACACACGGATTAACTCCTGTGTTGGTCAAGGGTCAACTGTGTATTTAAGGCAATAAGAGCAGACTAGGTAATGCAAAAATCTAATGAGAGGTGCTGAGAGAAAACTTGAGAAAATTTTCGTAAGGATGTAGGAAAAATAAAATGCAAATGAATAGAGGTGTAGAGAAGGACAGAGAGCAGGCCACACAAATACTGTTCATGTTCTTGAGTAGATGCCGGAACAATCAAATGAGCATTGTCAGTAAATAATGAGATATTTTAAAATGAAGAATGGTTACTTATTCTTTTATTTTTTATATAATTTTAAATGTTATTTTCCATTTACTATTATTACAGAATACTGGCTCTATTTCCCGTGTTGTACAATACACCCTTGAGCCCATCTTACACCCAATAGTTTGTGCCTCCCACTCCCCACTGGTAACCACTAGTTTGTTCTCTATATCTGTAAGCCTGCTTCTTTTTGGTTATATTCACTCATCTGTTATATTTTTAGATTCCACATATAAGTGATATCATATAGTACTTGTCTTTTTCTGTCTGTGCACAATGCCCTCCATTGTTTCAAATGGCAATATTTCATTCTTTTTATGGCTGAGTTGTATTTCATTGTATGTATGTGTATATATATGTATATAATGTACTATATATATGAAGATGTAATATATATATATATATATAAACTTCTTTATCCATTCTTCTGTTGATGGACACTTAAGGTGCTTCCATATCTTGGCAATTGTAAATAATGCTGCTATGAACATTAGGGTGCATGTATTTCTTTGAATTAAAGTTTTTTGGGTTTTGGGGTATTTTTGGACATATACTCAGGAGTGGAATTGCTGGGTTATATGGTAGTTCTATTTTTAGTTTTTTGAGAAACCTTCATACTGCTTTCCACAGTGGTTACATCAATTTACATCCCCACCAACAGTGTAGGAGGGTTTCATCTTCTCCATATCCTCGCCAACGTTTGTTATTTGTGTTCTTTTTGATGGTAGCCATTCTGACAGGTATGAGGTAATATCAAATTGTGGTTTTGATTTGCATTTTCCTGATGATTAGTGATGCTGAGCATCTTTTAATGTGCTTGTTTGCCATCTTCATTTCCTCTTTGGAAAAACATGTATTCAGTTCCTCTGCCCATTTTTTAATCTGGTTGTTTCTTTCTTGCTTGCTTTCTTTTTTTGATATTGAGTTGTATGAGCTGTTTATATATGGTGGATATTAATCTCTTATTAGTCATATCATTTGCAAATATCTTCTTCCATTCAGTAGGTTGTCTTTTGGTTTTGTAGATGGTTTCCTTTGCTGTGCAAAAGCTTTTAAGTTTAAATAGGTCCCATATGTTTATTTTTGTTTTTATTTCCTTTACTTTAGGAGATGGATCCAAAAAATTATTTCTGTGATTTATGTCAGAGTGCTCTGCCTATGTTTTCCTCTAGGAGTTTTATAGTATCTGGTCTTACATTTAGGTCTTTAATCTATTTTGAGTTTATTTTTGTATATGGTATTAGAGAATGTTCTAATTTCATTCTTTTCCATGTAGCTCTCCAGTTTTCCCTACACCACTTATTGAAAAGGCTGTGTTTTCTCCATTGTATATTCTTGTTTCTTTTGTCATAGTTTAACTGAGCATAAGTGCCAGGTTTAATTCTGGGCTCTCTATCCTGTCCCATTGATCTATATGTCTGTTTTTGTGCCAGTACCATATTGTTTCAATTACTGTAGCTATGTAGTATAGTTTGAAGACAGGGTTCTTCTTTCTCAAGATTGTTTTGGCTATTTGGGGTTTTTTGTGTTTCATCTAAATTTTAAAATTATTTTTTCTAATTCTGTGAAAAATGTCACTGGCATTTTGATAAGGATTGCATTGAATCTGTACATTTCCTTGGGTAGTATGCTCATTTTAACAATACTGATTCTTCCAACACAAGAACAGGGTATATCTTTCCATCTGTCAGGTCGTCTTCAGTTTCCTTCATCAGTGTCTCATAGTTTTCAGAGTGCATGTCTTTGCCTTCTTAGGTAGGTTTATTCCTAGGTATTTTATTCTTTTTGATGTGATGGTAAATGGAATTGTTTCCTTAATTTCTCTTTCTGAAACTTCATTGTTAGTGTACAGAAATGTGATGGATTTATATATATTAATTTTGCAACTTTACTGAATTCATTGATGAGCTCTAGTAGTCTTCTGTTGGTGTTGATTGTCTATGTATAGTATAATGTAATTTTTATTAGGAAAAAAATAACTTCCTTTTTGGAACTGAAAAAATACCTATATACATAGATCAAGAAAGTTCATCATATGCCAGACACAATAAATGGAAAAGTTATTGAAAAGATATCCATATACACTATAGACAAAACATGCACACACATATGTATGTGTGTAAACACACATTCCTGTATATATGTGTATATACATTAATATATGTGTATATATATGAATTATTTTAAAAATTTCCTCTGGAATATAAAACATTAAAAGACATTGTACGATGTACAGACATTGCCTATGATGCAAAATTTTTTACGTATACATGTTTGTTTGCTTTTTTTTTTTAGTTTTTATTTGAAAACAATAAAAAGACAATCACATATACACCTTTATTCAGAAAAGTTACTAATTAATGTCCTATCTATAAAAATTTCTTGAAGTTATATCATGGATAAATGACATGAATCAAAATTAAATGCTAAGGGCTTCCCTGGTGGCGCAGTGGTTGAGAGTCCACCTGCCAATGCAGGGGACACAGGTTCGTGCCCTGGTCCGGGAAGATCCCACATGCCGCGGAGCATCTGGGCCCGTGAGCCATGGCCGCTGAGCCTGCGCGTCCGGAGCCTGTGCTCCACAACGGGAGAGGCCACAACAGTGAGAGGCCCACGTACCAACAACAACAACAAAAAAATTAAATGCTAAGCATTTGGGCAAAGGCATACAAACATTTTTTTTAAAAAAAGGTAGAAACATAAGATTTAACATGAAACATCTCTATGATATAGTTAATGGAAAAAAACAAACTATAGACCCATGAACATCATATTCTAACAATTCATAATGCTTGCACATGTTTCAAATAACTGGAAATTCACTTAAGTGGTTTGTGAAATGGATGCCTCCAGGGAGGTGGATTGTTTTGGGGAAAAGAGAAAGGGCAAAACTCTTCTGTCCCGTTGAGTCTATAAATCCCTCAGTATTATTTATTTTGTACCAGGTGCATATGAAAAGTTACTTGAAAGAGAAAATACAATATATAAATAAAATATATGAAAATATTACATAATACATAATAAATAAACATATTTTTGAAAAATATATTCATAAGATTTAGTGATAGCAAGCATTTTTGGTAATGTTAATTCAGTGCATCTGTGAAAAGACAAACTTCATAATATATTTCAATGTTTGGAGTCATCTGGATATTCAAGGAGAAAGATTACCTAAATCATAGAAACCATGATAAGAGTGGCTAAGTGTACTGGGCTATGTTCTAAGGACTTTATACATATCAAGACATTTAATTCCCATTACCACCCTGTGAGGTAGCTTGAATTATAATCCCCATTTCACAGCTGAGGAAAGAATGAATAAAGTAATCTACCCAAGGTAAAAACATGAGCAGCAGAGTCAAAATGTAAACACAGGCCATCTGACCGCACAGCGCACAAAGCAATTCTGCTTCTACAATGGACTCAAAGTAAAAAGACTATTTAGTGATATGGACAATTTTGATGTGATGATAATTGAAAGAGTACTAGAATGCAACTCAAATAATCTGGACATAATTCTGAAAGAATAACTAAATGTACACTATACACACAAAAATAAGATGGAAGGAAATATGAATAGAGGTTTAAACTCTGCTGGTATCGCCTATGATTATTATTAAAAACACCACATTTTATAAAGACTAAAATGCACTGTCATTCCTTTCATTATCATAAATATTAAGAGTACACTAGTTGCACGTAAGTAGTTAGCTAATTAGCTAATTTACTAAGTAAGTATACCTACAGAACAGTTCCTCTGGGAGCTGATATCCTCAAAATGCCACAGATTAAGGAAGTTATTGTCAATTAAGGAATTCTAACCTATGAAGAGGTAATCAGTGCTCTGCCAAGAATCAACCCAGAAAAAATACTTTCATGTAATTTTTATTGTTTCTGTGTCGGGATGAAGAAAAGCATTAAAGTACAATGAAAGTATAATTTATCTTTTGCATTACATATACAAGTTTTCATTTAAAAATTGAAGAGAAATAAGTTATTTTGAAGAGATATTCTGATTGTTCAGAGACATTGCCTGCCTATTATGCTGCTGAGCTAGGAGTCAAATATTAATTTAATGCTTCTTTCCTGCATCAAATGTGAAATTTATAGTGGCTGAAGATGTACCCAAGTGAGGGATCCTCATGTTGCTGAATTTGTAAACAGATTTGAAAACTGACTTCTTCATTTACCTCGTAAGACTATATTTTGAGATAATAGTGGTCTTTAGTTATTTTTGTCTCCATATATTTTTAAATGATTTGAATTATTGTTTATTCTTCACAAGTAGGAAGCCAAAATTAGAGAGAGGTTGTGTATGAACATACCTGCTCCTGACTGAAATTCCACCAGAATCAGATATAGTTCCAGCCCCAGGTAGACACATGTGATTCTGCTTCAGTAGTTTTACTGAATAGAGAGAGGCTGGCCATTTTGCCAAATGCCATTTCACTTTATTCATTTTACTGAATGACTAACCTACCAAATTGCTGAATAGTTTTTTGAAAGTTGTCAGCTGTCCTCTGACGGCTCTGTCTCTGACCCTGGTCCTCTATCTTCACGTGGAGCTGTGTGGAATATTTCTCTAACCTAACATGTAGCTTACTGTGTGTTGCAAATATATGCCTTTATCCACTTGTGCTCCTCCCACTGTCCACCAGAGCGTTAGACTCTTTGCCATTAAAGTAGCAACAAATGATAATTGTAAATGTAAGTAAAGAATTTCTGAAAAAGGTGATGTCTTAGTTTTGCAAAACTTGCGCTAGAGAAAGGAGAGCAAAATGTGTTCAAGGAAAAGAAAGTAGCTTTTTTAAAACCATGGTTGAAAACAAAGCAAGGCAAGTTCCAAATGTGCTGAGTCAAAATCTATGAGGATGGAAAGTGATACAAACAGGAAAAAGAGGGAAGCAACTAAAGTGATGCTCAAAAGGGAAGCCGAGAACAGATCCCTGAAGCCAGAGAGAGCCATTGAGAGACTCACAGCAAGAGAGCAACATTTTTAAAAGTTAGAAACATCCTCTTGTTGGCAGCTTAAAGATCAGAAATTAAGGTGAGAATTTTTGAAGCAGAAATATTAATTAGGAGACTTGCAATAATCTAGGCAATCAATGCTGAAGGACTAATCATATAGTACAAATGTGGATGCAGAGGGGGCATTTTTGAGAGATATTTAGTTAAATAGATTTGTAATGTTGATGACTAATTGTCTGTTTAGACACAGGAAAAAATAAACGGAGTGAAAAGATTTGGGCGTGGAATATTGGTGCTTACCTCACAGAGGAAATAAGATTGATAATAGTTTGGAAGGGATGATGATGATGTTGGTTTATTTTTGGACTTAAGATGCCATTCAAGGGAACTTGTATGGTAATTTATCAAACTGTGTGTGTGTCTGGATTTGAGCTCAGAAGGGAGAGAGAGAAAGTTTGGGACTTACTCAGTATAACTGAAGTTATATATCACACAGGAAATATGTATCAGTAAAAGAAAAAGTTAACAAGTATTGGTGGAAAAAGGAAGGTACATGGTGGAGCCGGGGAAGAACTCACATAATTCCATCTATGTACTTTATTCTCTTCTGCTGCAAAGAAGTTATTGGAAATGGCAGTTGTAACAGTCTATTACAAATACATACATAGATATATGCATATATGTATATATATATGTATGTATGTATATAGGTATATATGTATATATATATGTATGTATGTATATAGGTATATATGTATATATATATGTATGTATGTATATAGGTATATATGTATATATATATGTATGTATGCATATAGGTATATATGTATATATATATGTATGTATGCATATAGGTATATATGTATATATATATGTATGTATGCATATAGGTATATATGTATATATATATGTATGTATGCATATAGGTATATATGTATATATATATGTATGTATGCATATAGGTATATATGTATATATATGTATGTATGTATATAGGTATATATGTATATATATATGTATGTATGTATATAGGTATATATGTATATATATATGTATGTATGTATATATGTATATATGTATATATATATGTATGTATGTATATAGGTATATATGTATATATATATGTATGTATGTATATAGGTATATATGTATATATATGTATGTATGTATATAGGTATATATGTATATATATATGTATGTATGTATATAGGTATATATGTATATATATATGTATGTATGTATATAGGTATATATGTATATATATGTATGTATGTATATATGTATGTATGTATATAGGTATATATGTATATATATATGTATGTATGTATATAGGTATATATGTATATATATGTATGTATGCATATAGGTATATATGTATATATATATGTATGTATGCATATAGGTATATATGTATATATATATGTATGTATGTATATATGTATATATATGTATGTATGTATATAGGTATATATGTATATATATATGTATGTATGTATATAGGTATATATGTATATATATATGTATGTATGTATATAGGTATATATGTATATATATATGTATGTATGTATATAGGTATATATGTATATATATGTATGTATGTATATATGTATATATGTATATATATATGTATGTATGTATATAGGTATATATGTATATATATATGTATGTATGTATATAGGTATATATGTATATATATGTATGTATGCATATAGGTATATATGTATATATATGTGTGTATGTATATATGTATGTATGTATATAGGTATATATGTATATATATATGTATGTATGTATATAGGTATATATGTATATATATATGTATGTATGTATATATGTATATATGTATATATATATGTATGTATGTATATAGGTATATATGTATATATATATTATGTATGTATATAGGTATATATGTATATATATGTATGTATGTATATAGGTATATATGTATATATATACGTATGTATGTATATAGGTATATATGTATATATATATGTATGTATGTATATAGGTATATATGTATATATATATGTATGTATGCATATAGGTATATATGTATATATTTGATTCTCTCTGTCTTTCTCTCTTTCTCTGCTTCCCAGTTAATAATTGTGGAGAGAGAAGATTTGGCCAAAAGAGAACTTCAAGATACTGAAAACCTTCCACCTCTAGGAAAGAAGACTTTTCACATGCTCTCTAACTGCAAATATCTTTCCTGTCCTTCTATGATTTAGCTGCATTACTGCTTAGATTTCCACCATTACAGAGTCCACATTAATCTCTATAGTGTGTCAAAAGGAATGAGAAGTGTACCTAGTTGTAACAATGCCCAGGGAGGTATTAGAAAAAACGAACAACAGCCATTAAGAACTAGCAGACTAATGGTGAAAGTTACCAGACACTTCTTCCCAAATGGAGATGTAGACAGTTGCTGAGGAGAGTGGGTAAACTGGCACAGGAATTAAGAAGGGAACTGACAAGAAAGGAATTAGCTTGTTAGATATTTCTTATCTGAAAGTCAAGGTATTACAACCTCAGAAGGATGTGAATGCCACTAACTGTGGTAGGCTGCCGCAAAGGAGTCCAAGAGAGGAATGGATATTCTGTGCTGATGACATAAACTCATCAAAGCCTGGGATTTTAGGAAACTGTCTGCATCTGCTACCGTGATGTCTAAATCTGGAAGCTCCTCTGGACATAGGCAAGCTAGCGATGGGGGAGAAATCAGCAGACAAACCTACAAGCATTATGGAGGACTCACTTTGAAATGCTAAGCACAAAGCATCACTGCAGCAGATGGGACATGCATGATTAGATGTAAAGAAGAAATCGGTCTGTAGGTAGAGTCCAAGCTGGTGGAGTGGGTCCTACTGCTTACACAGTAAATGCGCAAGATACATTTAAGACTTGGATTAGAATGTTCTCTCATACCGTAGTAGGCAGAATAGTGGCTTTTCAAATATGCTTGTGACCTAATCCCCAGAACCTCTGAATATGTTATGTGGTAAAGGAGACTTTGCAGATATAATTAAGGTGCTGTCCTTAAACAAGCAGATTTCCTTGGATCCAGGTGGGCCCTATCTTTATTCACATAATTCCTTAAAAGCAGTGAACTTTCTTTAGCTGATGTCAGAGAGATGCCTCAGAAAGAGGAGTCAAAGAGATTTGAACTATGAGAGGAACTTGGCCGGTCGTTGCTGGAATTGGGACTATCTGGAGAATACAAAATGAATGCAGGCAGCTCTAGGAGCAAAGACGGACCCACACTGACAGCCAGAAAGTAAACGGAGCCCTCGGTCCTACAACTGCAAGAAACTGAATTCAGCCAACAATCCGAATGAGCTAGGAAGCAGATTCATCCTTGGAATCTCCAGAGAAAAACACAGCATTCCCTATGCCTCATCTCAGCTTGTGGGACGCAGCCTAACAACTCTGAACCACGACTTCTGACCTACACAATTGTGAGATAATAAATGGGCTGTTTTAAGCTGTTTCATTTATAGCAATCTGTCGTGGCAGCAACAGCGAACTAATAGGTGGGTATTAATGTGTGATATTGCTATGAACTTAGATCACATTAATAAAATTATGATGTCAAGATAGCACAGTAGAAAATTCTAAACTACAATCTGAGGTGTATTTTATTTCATCTGCATATCCCTCTCTAAAAAAGACAGTGAGCAAAATGATGAAAAAAAATTCAGATGACAAAGAAATCAACCGACTTTAAACCACCTTACACATGTGATTCAGTAATATACACCAGGTAAAAACTACACAATGAAATAAAGATTTTAAGTGTGACTAACATGTGAAATATAAAGATGTGTAGAACTTCTCTGTAAGTGGGCAGAATATGATAAGTCTGTGATGGTAAATAATGTCCTTTCAGATCTCCTAATAACACTTAAACGAACAGATATTATTTAAAAAGTCTTCCCCAATATTATGAGATAAAATGCTGTTCAAATTCATTCATAGCTGCCCTGTGCAGCCACCCAATCATCCATCTGCAAATGACCTTGAAAATTCCAGAAACCTGCCACAAATGCATGGCCCACCTGCCATCACTTTTAGGAAATGTTACCCCAGAAGCCAGCATGTTAGGAGGTCGACAGAGTCTGCCTCTCCATCTCAGTTCTCAATTCAGGGAGTGGCATATATATGCCACATGTACTTTCCTGTTGTTTAAATAACACTGAGCCCCTGCTGCCTCCTTTTAAGCCAAGATATCCTGTGAGGGAGTGTGAACATAACACCAAAATGCATTTATAAAAGTTAGGTTTAAGAAAGTTTTAGTGCCTACTCTAGCACACCCCCTCCGTTTTATAACCCCCCAACTAACTCTAATAAAATGAATGTTTTGCCCTCCTCTACCCATCACTTTCCTGTAGTGAAAGTTGAGAAGCATGGGGCCAAAGAGGAGAGAGACAGCTGAGAATATTTTACGATGCTGAGCATGTCAGATTTTCAGCTTCATGGATTTTAAACACACACACTTCTGAATAACTGCCCTCAGACCTGCTCTTTCTAGTCTAGCAGTCTTTAAGAAGATGGCAATTACCACTTCATCATGTTCAGTGATATGTGATTTGTCTCCTTTTTATTCTTGTCAGTGATTTAAGCATTTGAAAGGAAGAACAAAAATAGGTATTTTAAGCAGAGGCAATTCTGAATTATAAAATTCTACTAAAAATATGCAAGAAACCATGTCTTCCCAATTTGAAATAAAAGCAAACAAAATCTTACTATTCTGTGTATAACCATTTATTTCCACAGGCATTTATGCTGAAGTTAGGGGGTAGCAGTTGGTCAATGATTAAAACTGCCTTCCAAGGACTTTCAGGTACTGGATACGGCAGTGATGGAGGGAGCCTCATATATTCTTCTACACAGAGTCTCAGGGGAGAAAGTAGTGATGGGCTCCCAGAGTGTGTGACCCACCAGCAACATGGAGCATTACCTCTACTTATGTGTAAGTAGATGTAACAGTGTAGTATTTTATTTCTGTATATGTTTACTTCTCATGAGAAATTAGAAGTATTTTCAGCCTAGAATATTCTAAATCAGAATTTGTTGGAATTGTGTGTGTGTGTGTGTGTGTGCACCCATGTTTGTGGGTTCTATTCAGCTTTTCCAAGAGGAATGCTTTTGTTATTTTATGTCAATCTTATTCACTTCTGTTCATGCCACTCTTATTCAAATTCTGTGTTTTGTGGCTTCAATTCTTTTTCTGTGTGTTTGCAACATACTGAATTATATGACAGAAGAACTTTGCATGCAACTAATATTCCTTTGAGAATTATAAAGTATTCATATTATATTGGAAACTTTGTTTCTAGAATACAATGCCAAAGGAATTATAAATGAGTATTTTTTGAGATGCTTTTCAGGTATATAGTACTTTTCTGAACCCATTTACAACAAATGAGAAATAGGAAACATCAAGTATCTAAACCTAAAACAATTTCTTAGAGAAGGAGATATTTTCCATTGTATTTTGTTTACTTATTTAATATAAAATAACTTTATTTAAAATTAATTCTAATTTTATCTTTTTAAACATATTTTAAATAACTTTCGTAAAGAATGTATTGAACCAATCAAGATTCTCCTACAGTGGTGTCCTTAATAGATGGCCTCAATCAACTCTTCATAGGAAAAGCTGGTACGGAAAGTTTGCTGCTGTCAGAATCTATCTTCAATTGTTGACCTTTCACCTCCCCTTTCAGCCAGATTCTCACAAATCTAACCCTTTCTCTGAAATGATGCATTGGCTCATTAGCCAGAATACTGAGCCTACTGTCCATAAATTTTGAATCAACACTGATTTACATTTTCTTGCTTGCACTTGACTGCAGAAGCCACAAGAGATTTGGAAGGATTTCATATTTGCAACTGAACATTGAATTACTCAGAATCTTATGCTAGGTAAATGAAAGTTGTTAATGAAAACACTAATAATCTCATATCAGAATAAATGGAATTTGGGGGATATAAGTATCCATTGTAAAGAAAGCAAACAAATAAACAAACATGTCCCTAGTGCCCAAGTGAAGGGAAAAATATGAGTACTTAAATATATGTATATTAATTTTTAAGATCATCTATTATTTTTATTGGACAATTTTTTTAGAGCTGTTTTAGGTTCACAGAAAAATTAAGATGGTATAGAGATTTCCCATAAACCGCCTGCACTTCACATGCACAGCCGTCTTCACTATCAACATTCTGCTCCAGGTGGTATATCTGTTACAACTGATGAACCGATATTGACACATCACAATCCCCTAAAGTCCACAGTTGATATTAAGGTTCACAGCATGCTGCACCTTCCATGGGTTTGAGATAATTTATTTTTATTATAATTAATTTTTACTTATAGTTACCAGTCACTATCAAATGAGGTTTCTTGTCTATTACTAATATTTTCAGTCAATATGTTAATTCTTACATCATTGAGACAAAATTGGTGTAGACTAAACTGCATATATTTAAATATATGATTTGTTGAGTTCTAATATACATAAATACCCATAAAACAATACTACACTCCAGATGATAAACATATCCATCACCCCAAAAGTTTTTCTGTATCCCTTTGTAATCTTTTTCTTGCATTTCCCCCATCCCAGCCCTGCACCACCCCCAGACAAAACATTGACTCTCTTTTTGCTACAGTAGATAATTTTGCATTTTCTAGAATTTGTATAAGTGGAATATTGTACATGATATTTTTTGTCTGGCCTCTTTTACTCAGCATAACTATTTTGATGTATCCATTTTGTTGTGTGTATCAATAGTTGGTTCATTTTTATTGTTGAGGGCCATTCTATTATATGGGTGTACCACAGTTTGTTCATCCATTTACCAGTCAATAGGCTTTTGAGTTGTTCACAAATTTTGACTATAACAAATAAAGCTGACATAAACACTCATGTATAAAATTACGTATGGCCCATCCTTTCATTTTTATTGTGTAAATATCTAGGATAACTGTATGGCAGCTCTATGTTTAACTTTTGAGAAACTACCTGATTCCAAAGTGATTATTCTATTTTGTATTGCCATCAGCAGTGTATGTGAATTTCAATTGCTCTGTATCTTTGAAAACATTTGGTATAGTCGATCTGTAATTTTAGCCATTCTAGTGGGACTGTAGCAGTATCTCATTGTGGTTTTAATTTCCATATCCCTAATGATTAATGGTGTTGAACAGTTTTCATATGAATATTTGTCACTTGTATATCTTCTTTAGTGAAATTTCTGTTCATGTTATTGCCCATTTTCAAAATTGAGTTTTTTTGTCTTTCCATTATTAGGTTGAAATGATTTTTTTATAGTTTCTAGGTAATGTCCTTTGTAGAATATATGGTTCTAAAATGTGTTCCTATTCTGTGCTTGCCTTTTCATTTTTGTAGTGGTGTTTTTTAATGAACAAAAGTTTTGATTGTTATGAAGACAAATTCAGTGATTTGTTTTCTTCTGTAGTTGATGTTTCTTAAGTATATTTAACTAAGATTTGCCAACCCAAGGTAAGTGAAATTTTATTCTATATTTCCTTTCATAAATTTGATAGTTTTATCTATAATTCATTTTGAGTTCATTTTAGTCTGTAGCATGTAGTAATGGTTAAAGTTTGTTTATTTACTCATTTATTTTGCCTATGCATATCTGTTTGTTCTAGTACCATTTGTTGAAAGATTGTACTTTCCTCATTGTATGGCCTTAACACCTTTATCAAAAATGAATCAACCTTATACATATGCTGTTTCTTGACTCCTTTTTTGTATTCCATTGTTCTATATGTCTATATTTATGCTCACAGAATTCAGTCTTTATTCTATAGCTTTATGTTAATAATACATCTAAAAACTAGACGTAAGTCTCCCAACATTTTTCTTCTCTTTATTCAAATAATTTTGGCTATTCTAGATACTCTTCGTCTTCATATACATTTTTTATCTTAACTCAAAAGTCTCCTGGGATTTTGTTTTCCATTTTATCTATCCATAGACCAATATTGATAGAATTACCATGTTTTGTTTCCTGAACATTATGTACTTTTCTATTCATTTAAGTCTTCTTCTTGATCTCTCATGAAAGTTGTCATTCTAAGTGTACTGATTTTGCATATTTTTGTCAGATTTATCCCTAACAGATTTCATGTTCTTTGTTGCTACTGTGGGTATGTAAAAAATTAATTTCCAGTTTTTCATAGCTAGTTTATTAAAAGCAGTTGAGCTTTGTATAATATAGTGGCATGATATCCTGTGTCTTTGCAAAACTCATTTATTAATTCTAGCACCTTTTTTTCATATATTCATTAGTATGATAGTTTTGTTTTCAAATAGACATTTTGACTTCATTTCTAATCTGTATAACTTTCAGGTCCTTTCCTTCCCTTTTTGCACTGAGAGAACCTCTAGGACAGTGTTAAATATAAGTGGAAGGAACAGACAAATATTTTTTCCTCAATCATAGAAAACATTCAATCTTTCAACTTTAAGTATGATTGCTGAAGGTCTTTTGTAGATGTCTTTTATTAGGTGATAAAGTTCCCTCCTATTTCAAATTTGTGAAGATTTTATCAGTAATATATGTTGGAATATTTTAATTATTTTATATTTATCACTTTAGTAAAATTACCAAGCTTTGCTTCATATGTTTCCTTAATTTTGTAATTAAAATTTGTGAAAATATATGATTATATTTTCTTTCATATATGGAAAATTGGTATTTCTTTTAGAAATGTAGGCAGCCACAGGAATTATCTAGACTAACTCTATATTTAGAGATACAGATTATAATTCCCAGTTTGTTTAAATGACTGTCTCAGGGTTACTCAACACACAAAGTAAATATATAGAATTTCCTTCTTTGTCCATTGTCTCTCTTCTTTAAAATACAGGAATAATGTTTTTGAATTAAATTTTCAATCTGTTTGCTAATCTACGTTGTACATTCAATGAGAAAATAGGAATAGATCTTTGAGAACTAAATAATACTATTATAAATTCATTTTAATGGATGAGAAATATTTTGTCTTTTAAACATTATATCATATATAAACACTTTCATAAGTGTGTATTTTATCATAAGTATTCATGATATTTTCAGTCAACAAAAGGAGAAGTAAAATTTAGGTGCCAGTAATATAAACAAAATTATTTAGTTACTTTTACAAAGACAGTAAAGTATTTCTAAGTAGTTTTATTTTTTATTATTTACAATAGATGTAGACAGCTAGGGATAAGTTTCAGTGAATTAATGGCCTTTGAAACCCTGGACAACTTATCTCTTATCTCTAGGCCTTTTTATTTTCTGGGTAAGTATAGGTATTAAAATAAATGATTTTTTGATTCAGATTTTTTGTGATCTCTGATTGGCCTGACAGGTGATGAATATATATTAATTAACGTTTCGAAATGTGCTTTACTGAAGGTATCTCATTTTATGTGTATCTCAAATCAATGTGGCTGTTTCAATATCTACTAAATTCCCTTTGATTCTATGAGAAAATAAAATATTTTTGTTTAAGAAGTAGTCAGTCTTTTGAATTGAATCTAGAAGAATTAAGTTAAATATTTAAGAATTAGGTGATTTCCCTATATTTTATTATCATCTGCTACTTCCAAGATCAGTAAACTGAAGCCTAATTGAGTCTGTTAATTTTACACAATTTGTAGTTACGAAAATTTTCTATTTGATTCAGAATTTAAAATTTGTATAGTATGAGTAATTCTTTTACTTGTTAATGTATGGATAATGTCAGCAATAATGATCAGAAGGATAATTTTAAATTACTGGTCACTGAGAATTTAATAAGGGACAATAGTTTGTGTTTACATTTAATTAAATATACAGACTACCCAGTATAATTTTTTTTCTTTTTTGCGCTATGCGGGCCTCTCACTGTTGTGGCCTCTCCTGTTGTGGAGCACAGGCTCTGGACGCGCAGGCTCAGCGGCCATGGCTCACGGGCCTAGCCGCTCCACGGCATGTGGGATCTTCCCGGACCGGGGCATGAACCTGTGTCCCCTGCATCGGCAGACGGACTCTCAACCACTGCACCACCAGGGAAGCCCCCCAGTATAATTTATAACAAAGTAAGAATTTATATTGTATATTCATTCTAAGAAGGAATGCGGGTCAAAAATTGTATTTGTTTCTTTCCTTAAAACTCTCTATTTTCTGTTTTTTAAAAAAATATTTATTATTTTTGGCTCTGTGGGGGTCTTTGTTGAGGCACACGAGATCTTTCGTTCTGGTGTGCGGGCTCTTTGTTGCAGCACATGGGCTTCTCTCTAGTTGTGGTGTGTGGGTTCCAGAGTGCGTGGGCTCAGTAGTTGTGGCACACGGGCTCTATAGTTATGGCACAGGCTCCAGAGTGCATGGGCTCTCTAGTTGTGGCACATGGGCTCTCTAGTTGTGGCACGTGGCCTCAGTAGTTGCAGCGTTTGGGCTTAGTTGCCCCGTGGCATGTGGGATCTTAATTCCCTGACCAGGGATCAAACCCCTGTCCCCTGCATTGGAAGGTGGATTCTTAACCACTGGACCACCAGGGAAGTCCCCCAAACTCTCTATTTTCTAATAGAATAGTTTAATCTAGGCTTAACTTCAACACATAAGGAAAAGTAAGGAAAAATGGAAAACAGCATACTCTGAGGAAGAGATTATTTATCAGTTTTTTACTTCCACATTCAGGAAACATAAAAGCCAGATTTCCACAATTATGAGAGTAAGGTTCTCTCAGTAAGCTTAGTATTTGAGTGTATGTGACTTTGTAAAATCAAATTTAACATATTTGAACTCTCAAAAAGCAATCATATCAATTTTATAACAGTACATCTGATTACAGCATGTTATTTGCTTGCACTCACCAAAATAAAAATGTTTAATGCTGTAGTAATCTTCAAAGAATAGTTTACTTGTGTCATCTAGTTCATTGTTTTGTTACCATTTTGTTTTAGTAAAAACACACATTATTAAAAATGTTTTCTTAAGAAAGAACATGATTAATAATTTTGTTTTCTTAAGAAAGAACAACATTATTACATACATTTACTGTGCAGATTAAATGGCACTCCCCAGACAGTTATCTATTTAATGGAGTGAATCTACCACTTAATAAGCAGTTTTAGCTTTATTATAACACTAATATATTCTGTAGTACATAAAATGCATCTATTTCATTCCCTTCCTATACCTTATTGATGATAACTTAGTATTGGATAATGAGATGTAACTTAAAAAGTGACCTCATGCACCCCTCCCAGGAGGCAAGTAAAGGAAATAATAATGATCATGCCAAGGAAATTCCCATTTTTCCCTAGCGTGTAGCCAAGGAAAAGTAATTATAAGAGTTCCTTTCCTATTTCTACACAGTGGAATGCATAATCTGAACAGGGTTATGAGAGAATTTGTCCTGCAAATTACAGCTTGGCAGTAATGTCTGTGGCTATAGGAGCCTACTGGTATCTGGGGTGTGTGTGTGTGTGTGTGTGTGTGTGTGTGTGTGTGTGTGTGTTGGATTAAACTGTGAGTCCTGGAAAATTTAAAGAATAAAATCATAGCTGCACCTCAAGGTAATGAACAGGAAGAGGATGAATTGGTTCCTCCTCTAAGGAACCAGTATTAGCCCTGAACAATCTTGTGAAATTTAGATTGACAAAAGCTGAGTGAAGATTGACAAAATGAACCTTAGAAGAAGGAGGAAATTTCCTAGAGAATTACTGGAGAGAGCAGGCAGAACAAGCAAGGTTAGTGACCAGGGAAACCCACAAAGGTATCACTGTTAACTCTGTACAAGCTTCAGCCTTGGCTATGGGAAATGTCCAATTAAAAGTTCAGGTTTTTGCTTTTTCTAATCCATCTATAATCCCCTTTAATAAATCTAACTTCTTATTCTTACCTTTCATGTCCATAAAGCACTGTGTGTTAGCTCTTTGGGAACTAAAGGAAAGGGTGAGGAAAGGAAAATGAAGCATGGCCGTCAGTCACCCTCTGTGCTCCCACACTCAGGCAGATGAATGCAGCCATGAGATGAGCTGAAAAGGGGATTTGATCCTGCCATGCAGCAGGGAAAGCAGGAAGGGTCAAAGAGTGTGGGACAACTCTTCTGCCTTATAAGTTCACTCTGCAACAATAACATGACACATTAATACTCTCACTATCTTTCAGAGTCTTTTTATTACCAGTTGGGCACAAGTATGAAGTAGCTCGCAAACATTATTTTTGGCATATTTTTTCGTGATAAATTAAAAGAATGGAAGGAAAGTTAAGAGTCAAAGACAGCTGAGCTTCCAACTAAGTGAAGTCTATATATTTACTTCCAAACTGAAAAACACCATTGACTTTTAATTTTTTTTATGTTTTATAACATCAACTGCTGACCTCTCTTCATTGATTGGTTTTAAAGGAAAAAGAAAAAGAGGGGGGGATTTTCAGCTTTTTCTGAATCAACTACTTTATAATATGCTTTATAACTTTAAATTTTAAAATGGCCAAATATGATGCATTTAAATGTAACAATTATGACTAATGTTAAAGAACAAAGATTTAGAGCTAATACTTTTTAGAATTTCAGTGCTGTTCTTCTTTTGAGCATATGTTGAGTAGATGATCATATTGATTAAGACTGAATAAAAAATGAGAAAACAAGTTTTTCTGATTCTCTAAGTGATAGTGGATATAATATTTTAAAGAGAAAGAACGTTATTTATCTAATAATTATTATGTTACATACATTCTCTTATACTGAATAGGAATGTATATATATTATGATGTATATTATGTATATATTATTTCATGACTTACAAACTATATTTTCAGGACAACACTTAATTTTCTTTTGAGTTTCAATTTTACCTGAGAAAATAAGAGGAAGATTGTCCATTGAAAAAAATCCTTGTGTTCAAAAGTGACCATTAACATCTAAATAATTCTGTCAATGCCGCAACCTATGTTGCTAGCTTTGAAAACCAAAAAACCTTTATAATGCATGTGATTTGGCTCAATAATTGTGAAATAATAGTTCACAATATACTCAGTAATGATTTTTCTCCATGACAAAATGAGAAGGGTCAAGAATGAACATGGGGAGATAGCACATTGAAGACAAGTATTATATGAATAAGAATAAAATAAAAATTAGAAAAGCTGGCATTGAAGCTGATCCAGCGACAGGATAATCAATGTAATACACTATGATCAAAATGTAGCTTGCATTATGCCAAAGCTTATAATAGGAACACCTAGTAGAAAGGCAACCAAATTAATTGGTGTTGATCAAACTCAAATAATAATGCTTTACCTACTTGAAAAATTATATGCAAAATCAAAACTTTTTGTCTTAACAACATATTAAACTAGAAAATAAGCCTGATTATTTGCATATTTTCTGATAATACTTAAAATGACTTGTTTTTTCTGATTATTCTAATTTATTTGCATATTTTGGTTAAATCACTTGCACAATTTCCTTAATGATACAAGTTGTAATCAAGCTCTCTTATAAGTGCTCTATTCTTTTTAAAATTTACCAAGAAAAACATTTTTGTCCAAATTTCATTTAAGGCAGTATTTGTGAAGGAAAACTCCAACAACTATGCTTCGTCTTATTTGTGTATGCATAATTTGTATGTTCCAGTTATTAAAAATGTGTTTGATGCGACTTCTTGTGTTATGGGTTTGTGTCCCTCCCCAAAATTCATTTGTTGAAACTTTAATCCCCAGTACCTGAGAATGTGGCCTTATTTGAAAACAGGGTGATTGCAAATGCAATTAGTTGTTAAGATGAGGTCATTGGTGTGAGCCCTAATCCAATATGACTGATGTTCTTATAAAAAAGGGAAATTCGGGCACAGAGACATGTGTATAGGAAAAATGCCATGTGAACATGAAGATGGCCATCTAGGAGCCAAGGAGAGAGGCCAGGGGCAGATCTTTCATTCAGTCCACAGAAGGAACCAATCCTACCAAAACCTGTATTTGGACTTCTAACCTTCAGAGCTGTGAGACAATAAATTTCTGTTGTTTAAGCCACCAGGTGTGTGATATTTTGTTACAATAATTCTAGCAAACCAATACAACTTGCTTAATATCATTTTATCTCTAAATTGTTCATTACTGATTTAACTACCAAATTTTCTAAACAGTGAGTCAAACATTTTTTACAACATTGACTTCTATGGGGAATAATTATAAATAGAGAAGAGCAAGCACAGGAGTCTCCTCCGGGGCCTGTGTGACTAAAGGCACACACCAGGACAAAGATGCAGACAGAGACCAGCTTTCTGGATCTGGGCAGAAATAAGGTATTCAAATGTAAACTGAAGGAAGGTCAGGAATGGGAGTAGTTTGAAACAGTGAAAGACAGCTCTGTCCTCTGTTTAAAATGTAAACATGTACTATACACACTACTATATATAAAATTGATTAATAAGAACCTACTCTATAGCACAGGGAACTCTGCTCAATACTCTGTAATGGCCTATATGGAAAAGAATCTTAAAAAAGAGTGGATCTATGTATATGTATAACTGATTCACTTTGCTGTACACCTGAAACTAACATAACATTGTAAATCAACTAGACTCCAATAATTTTTTTTAAAAAATCCTGAAGAACAAACCCAAAACTTCAGTAGCCTAATATTTTTCTTTTCTTTTAAATATTGGGTATAATTGGGCTCCATAGAAGCAAGGCAATTGTTGTCTTGTATCTCTTGTAGACTACCCTAAAATTTAAAGCATCCTTAAATTTGAGTTCAAAAGACAAATCAGGGACAAATGATCCTAGATGGTAATTCAGGTATCTGAAATACGATAGAATCCTTTTTGCTTCAATTGACAATATTCTAATTGTGTAGAGGGTTTAAGAAGAGGTTTTAAATGCGCTATCTAATTTGATTTTCTGTTTTTATGGGATAAGAATATCAGGCCCTATTTCAACCTCCATGTTTCAAGGCGAAAACAGAGCAGCACAACACCAAAAACACCTGATTCCTAGAAAGAGAAATTGACTTTTCCCAAGTCAAGAACAGGATGAAGCAGGACTGAGACAAAATTCCAGTCTCTTGCTCTGGATTTCCATCTTACTTACACGACAGCATATCGGACTAACTCACAGAGCAGTGCTATGTCTGTGCAGTGCTTTTCATAGACGTTGCACAAACATTACGTTTTGTACCAAAATTATCATATTGAACTTGATTATCTCTTGAAATGCATTCACTGATGATTGTCTCATTCATAAAATAGGTATTCAGAACACTTATCGACTTACTGTGGTACCCATGCCCCCCCAAAATGACCTTATCCTAATCCCTGGAACTTGTGAATATGTTAGGTTACAGAGCAAAGAAGAATTTAGGTTACAGTAGAAATTAAGATTACAAATCAACTGACCTTGAGATGGGGAGATTATTCTGAAATATTCTGAGGGGGCAATGTAATCACAAGCATTCTTATAAGTGGAAGAGAGGAAGACAGGAAGGAAAGAACCAGAAAGATGGCCGCTTGAGAAAGCCTTGACCCAATGTTTCTGGCTTTGAAGATGGAAGATGAGAACCAGGAGTCAAGTACGGTGGTGGCCTTTAGAAGCTGAAAAAGGCAAGGAAAGAACTTCTTCTCTACGACCTCCAAAGGGAATGCAGACTTGGCACTGACACCTTGATTTCAGCCCAGGGCTACTTGTGTCAGATTTCTGACCTACAGTACTCTATAATACATTTGTATTGTTTTAAGCCTATAATTTTTTGGAAATTTGTTAAGGCAGCAATAGAAAGTGAATACAGGTAATATTACTGATTGAACATATCCAAAAAACAAATAGAGAATTCCTAAAAATAAACAGGGAATTGCAGTACTGTGTGGTAAATGGTATGCTGGAGAAATATGAGTTAGTATAGGAATATTTAGGCAAGTCCACTGAAGTTCACTAGGGACTGGGAAGGAAGGAGGACATAAAGGAAGAATGGGTTTTCATTAAGAAAATTCGGGGTTGGTGTTATGACTTAAGGTGAATGAACAGCAGGTATAAAGACCAAAAAGCAAGAAGGAATGTGGCATCTTGGGATAGTATTTTGGTATGGGAAGTTTATAGCTTATGAGTAAAACAAAACAAAACAAGAAAACAACAAAACCAAACAAACAAGCTAACAAAAACTCCAATTACTGTCAGGCTAAAGACAGACTAATTATTTGAGAGATAAACGTATTAAGGAGAATGGATTTGATATCTTGAGGGGACTGAAAGGCCATTAAAATGACTTCAGGATGAGCTTTGCATTTGGGATAGAAGAAAAAGATTGAGAGGGGGCAGCAAGGGGTGCAGAGAGACACGAAGAAAGCTGTTGCTTTATGTACTTAGAAATGATGGAGGCCTGAACTGGGAGACTTGTAGGGAGGAAGAGAGAATGGACTTCGTTTTAGTCTTATTAGAAGAAAAATTCAACATGGATTTTTAATTCCTTGAGGAACAGTGGAAAGGGGAAAGAATATATTTTTATTGCTTTAGCCACTGAGTATATGGTGATGTCATGATCTTAAACAGAAACCCAGAAATAAGAGTAGACTTTGATGTGAGATAAACAGTGAATTCAGTTTGAACAAATAGTATTGAGAATCCAAGTGACAATGTCCAGTGGGCCAAGCATGTGTTGTAGTCCTGGTGAGAAATCTAGTCTGGAGGTATAATTGGATTATTACAGCACATAGATTTTAATCACCAAAGGACAGTGGGTTAGACAAGAAAAAAGTCATAGGCAGAACTTTGAGGAATTTCAACCTTCATATGATGACTAAAGGAACTCAATAAAGGCAACTGAGGAGTGACCAGAAATAAATAGGTTTTGAGGAAACTATGGCAACTGAAAAACCAAAAAAAGCAAACATTTAAGTGGAGGGAATAATAAGCAATTTCACGTACTTGAGGAGACACTTCGCGTACTTGTAAAATAAGAGGTAAAAACATTTCATTGGGTCTAGTTACAAGCAAGTTAATGTTGCCATTGGCAAAGGCGGCTTTGGTAGCATGGGAATCAGACTGTGAAGGAAGTAGAGGACCATTGAGTATAAGAAACTGTAAAGTTTGGATGAAAAGGGAATACAAGTACAATGGCAATTGGAAGCTATCATGCTGTTTCGGGGGGAAAGATTAGAAGTCCTTGAAATGATTAGTGCAAGGTGGTGATCATAACCTGTGAGATCAAAGGTAAACCATAGAGAAGGAATCTTTTTTTTTTTTGCGGTATGCGGGCCTCTCACTGCTGTGGCCTCTGCCATTGCGGAGCACAGGCTCCGGACGCGCAGGCTCAGCGGCCACGGCTCACGGGTGAACCCGTGTCCCCTGTATCGGCAGGCGGACTCTCAACCTCTGCGCCACCAGGGAAGTCCGAGAAGGAATCGTTTTTAGACTCAGATCTTACAGGATGTAAAAAAAAAAAAAAAAAAAAAAGGATACAGAGAATGAATGTAAAAACATTACAAGGAATTAAAGGTAGACGTGTTTGCTTATATTGTAACTAGAAATAATGAAGAAAAGATGAGTGTAGTGCAGAAAAAGGGATGGATTTGTCTGGAATGTATGACCTACCTCTATTCATTCTGTGGGGAGTTTTAGCAGTGCATTCACTGATGTCAGTCTCCTACAATAAGTAAAACTGACTCATAATGAATAGCCAATTGCTTCTTGGGCACCTAGGGCAAGAGTAGATTTGGGGCAATAGTAGATATCCATTCTAATCAGTAATAAATATTGGCAATAAAATAAATGTATCCTTCAATCGTTTGCATTTATTTTATAAAATATTTGCAGATACTTTTTTTTGTTTGTTTAAATTGTAATTAAATGGACATAATGTAAAATTTACCATTTTTAAATGTACACTTCTGCGGCATTGAGGATAGTACATTGTTGTGAAGCGATCGTCAGCACCCATGTCCAGAACATTTTCATCTTTTCACCTTCCCCAGACTCTGTATGGACTGAACACAAACTGTCCATTTCCCCCTCTCCTAGCCCCTGACAACCACCATTCTACTTTTTGTCTCTGTGAATTTGATGAGATATTTCACATAAGTGGAATCATACAATATGTGTCCTTTGGTGACTGGCCTATTTCACTTAGCACAATGTCTTCAAGGTTCATCCATTTTGAAGGATGGGTCAGAATTTACCTGCCTTTTAATGTTGAATAATAGCCCATGGTACATATACACCGCATTTTGTTTACCCATTTATCTGTTTATGGAAACGGGTTGCTTCCACATTTTGCTATTGTGAAAAATGCTGCTATGAATATGGGTGCATAAATATCTCTGCAGTCCCTGCTTTCAACTAACTCTCTTGACTATATGCCCAGAGGTGGAATAGCTGGATCACATGGTAATTTTGTGTTTAATTTTCTGAAGAACCATATACCATTTTGCATGGTAGCTGCAACATTTTACATTTCTACCAGCAATGCACAGGATTTTGATTTCTCCACATACTCACCAGCAATTATTTCATAGTTTGTTGGTAATGGTCATGCTAATGGGTGTGAGGTAGTATTTCATCATGGGTTTGATTTGCATTTCCTTGATGATTAGTGATGTTGAGCATCCTTTTTATGTGCCTATTGGACTTATGCATATCTTTTTTGGAGACATATCTATATAAAGTCCTTTGCCCATTTTTAATTGAGTTGTTTTTATTGTTGTTGAGTTGTAGGAGTTCTTTATATATGCTGGATGTTAACCCCTTACCACTCAGCTTAAATGATCCTTCCAAATTAGATCTCACCATTCTGTATCCTTGCCAAGTGCCTTGCCTGTCACAACATGGACTATCTCTGTTTCTTAATGTTGTCTTCACAGTATTTCAAGATCTACTCCCTACCTCCTCCTCAGCCTCTTTCTTCACTGATTTCCAGTTTGCATTTCCATCTTCCTTGACTCCCAAAGTGCTTGCAATTGCACACACCTAGGTCTTTGCTGATGTGATCTCCTTACCAGAAGAGCACCTGGTCTCTGACTTTCTTCTTAAGAACTGCTATTTGGGGATATACTTGATTCAGAAGTTACCTCTGCTCAGAATCCATCCCTGAGACTGCTCCTTTTTTTGGTGCCCTGTGCTATTTTATACATATGTCTTTTATCCTATTCCATATTATGTTGTAATCGTCTTTTACAGTTTAATTTCCTAGAAGTGAGAAGAGAAACCGTTTCTTATCTATCTTTATATTTGTAGTGAAGAGCCTTGATAATGTCACATGAGTACAACAAATGCTGGCTGTTGTGGAGAAAGTTAATAATAGTAACTTGAAATATTAATTTAAAAATGTAAAAGGTTGGAATTGGATCTTTGCACAGCTGATAAATTTTAAACTACAAAATACTTAATATCAAATAGACCATACTTCTTCTTTGCCTGGCTTTCTTCTTTCTCCCTTTAAATTCTTTTCTCTCTGCTTCTGTTTCCCTCTCCCTCAGTCTCTCTCTCCTCCTTCCATCCAACCTAACTCTCTTTTATTTTTAGTTGAAAATGTTCATCCTTTTGGAATAGACAAGAACAATATATCATATACTAAGATGTCTAATTTACTTATGTATTTAATGAGGTATTATTATGATTAATAATCAATTATAGCTTCAGTCAGAAGAAACTAATCATTCAATGTTTCCTAGGCAGTCACTATAAATGTGCATTACTTCTCAAGACAATCAGTAATCTATAACTTCTGTAATGCTTTAAACATCACAGATGCTTTGCTTTAGTCCTAGCTGGTCATCATCAACAAGGGTCCATTTATATTACTCGAATGTCTGGTAACAAGTTCACTGCAATTTGCCTCCCTTTTTTTTTTTTTGCGGTACGCGGGCCTCTCACTGTTGTGGCCTCTCCCGTTGCGGAGCACAGGCTCCGGACGCACAGGCTCAGCGGCCATGGCTCACGGGCCCAGCCGCTCCGCGGCATGTGGGATCTTCCCGGACCGGGGCACGAACCCGTGTCCCCTGCATCGGCAGGCAGACTCTCAACCACTGCGCCACCAGGGAAGCCCTGCCTCCCTTTTGTAGGAACAGTTTCTGTTAAGATGAGCACAATTTACAGTGAGCACATTGCAGATGATATACGGTATTCTGTGTCCCACAAAATCCTCTGTCTGGTGGCAGAATAGCGCTTGGTATGGATGCCCCCTTTCCACTTTTGTTAAGAAATTTATTTAGCTTAAATCTATTTTTAAATTGTCACCTAAGGATATAACAAATATTCATTAAAATTTAAGATAAATTTACTTTTTTATTTTATAGGAAATTTTCATTCCAGATTTACTAAGGATGATGGCAGTGGTAGATCTTGCTGAAAATGCACTCACCAAATAACACTGCAGAGATAGAGGTCTGTTATAAATTAAGGGAGAGAATTTGTAATTGAATTTCCTTAAGAGATGTGACTTTGTTATTGAATAAAATGGGGTAAAACAATCAAAAGGCTGAGCATTACTAAATAGAGTGTCAGGCATACATACCTTAAATAGATAATCATCAATTAATTATTTGTATAAAAGTGTGAAGATAAATGTGTATTAACATTTTATTTTGCTAATTCTTAAAACGTTTGTTAAAAACATTTGTTTTTAACAAATTTGTTACTGGTTTTGGAATATTTGTAAGAGAAATTGCCAAGAAAGTATTGTGCACTGAATTGCTATAAGGCATGGTAATAAGGTATTTTACATATACCTTGTTAACATGAGTACATACATATATGTACATGCATTTCTTTTCACTGTGATGTCCCTGAGGCACTACAAAATATTTTGGTGATTTCTAAGCATTAAAGAATTATTAGGTTATTTTGAGTGTAGTGCATTAATTCTCCTAGGGATCTCGGAGGTAACAATAGTCTGATTCTATTTTTGAACCTCCCCAAAACTGAATATAAAACATTAATCCTTGTGGTATATAAGGTTGTACAGGCTCCTTGAAAGTGTCACACTGCTAATTCAGTCCAACGACTGAAATAACTCAGACTAGTAACACTATTATTCCCAGAACAGGTTCTCAATGGAAGGCTTACATAATTGGTCCATTTATTTTAAATCAGAAGAAAAAATAAAATTATTAAAAATCATAAAATATATATTTAAAGGTGTTAATTATGGGTAGGAGACATATGGCTTAAATGTCAATTGATAAACAACATTTGGGAGACACTGGTAGAAGGTGGTATTGAATGCATTTTAGTGAACTCTGTTTTTAAAACAAACATCTTATTTATGTTGAGGATGTATATTTTGTCACTTAGATGATTACATTTATCCTATGTGTGTATTTTTTTGGTTTGCTGAAAAATAGATATGAACATGATTTTCACATTATGTTATCTACAAACTAGAATATGTGCTTAACCTCATTTATTTATTTATTTATTTTTATTTTTTTATTGAGGTATAGTTGATTTACAATGTTTTCTTAGTTTCAGGTATACAGCAAAGTGATTCAGTTATACATACACACACACATATATATAGTGTATATATATATGTAGTACATATATATTTATATTCTTTTTCAGATTATTTTCCCCTATAGGTTATTACAAAATAATGAGTAGAGTACCCTGTGCTATATAGTAGATTTCTGGTTTTATCTATTTTATATACAGTAGTGTGTATCCACTAATCCCAACCTCCTAATTTATCCCTCCCTTCCACCTCCTGTTCGGTAACCATAAATTTGTTTCCTATGTCTGAGTTTATTTCTGTTTTGTATGTAAGTTCATTTTTATCATTTTTTTTTTAGATTTGACATATAAGTGATATCATATGATATTTGTCTTTGACTTACTTCACCCTGTAATTTCTATTTAAACTACTGGGATAAAATTTTAGATAGTCGTGTTTTTAACACTTTAATGTTAGCTATCCAAGATGGTAGCCCGTACTACATGTGGCTGTTAAACATTTGGAATGTGGCTAGTACCAACTGAGATGTGTTGTACATATAATATATATAGTAGATTTCAAAACTTGCTGAAAAAAAGAATTCAAATTATTTCCTTAACTTTTACATTGATTATATGTTGTGATAATAATATTTTGGATATATTGGGGTAAAGTGTTATTAAAATCAATTTCACTTCTTTCTTTTCTGTTTTTAATGTGACTGCTAGAAAATTTAAAACTATGAGGATGGCTAAAATATTTTGCTTGTATTATTTTCAAATGGGCCAGTGTTAAACTCTAAGGAGAGGAATAATAGTTTGAGGATAGTAATAAAATGTCATGATTATAATTTTTATAATTATGGTATCTTTATACAATGCAAATCATTAAAAACATGATATTAAACTATATTTGTTGATGCTGAGATATGTTTCCAATATCTAATAATTAAAAGAAGTTACAATTAAAATAAATCTTGAATATATAAGAGTAATATAGTCATATATGTATATATGTAGATCTCAAAGTGATTGTAACTGAATGATGTAATTAAAATTGATTCCAATTTTCTCTTGCATTCCTTTCTGTTTTATTTAACTTCTACAACAAGAAAAATAAATAATCATTGTCTAAAAAAAGTTATGGAAATATGGTAGTTAATACAAGCAAAAAAGCAAAGTCTTTGGCAGACCTTTTATTAACATGAAATTTGGCTTAAACTTTAGGAAAATTCAAAAATCTATTTCTCTAGTTTTGATACATTTCTTCCCTTTTTTCAACAAGATACACTGGATTCAAACTAATATTAGATACTCAATGTAAATCATACGATGTCTATATACATGGAAAAGGCCTGTTAAAACTTTGTTTTATCTGGTTATAACCATAGAACTACTCCATAATAGCAGTAGAACTCACTTAACTGACGGAGTAGACCTTGAGCTGGTTAAAAATTAATGAGGAAATAATAACTATTCATTAAAATAAATTTAGCAAAAATGTATTTTCTAAGTATTAGCTTTCAAATTCTTTAAATAAATATTTTTAAAAGATTAAATGCTTAGACGCATATGATTATCTGATATTATAAGTTTAAAAAGCACTTTATTTTATATTTCATAATAACGCTCACTTGTTAGATAAATGCCTCTCTAAAGGATCACTTGACAGAGCAGAATCCTATAAAGAAACTTTCAACTGGAAAATTTAGATAAAATGCATTCTCTCAGAATAACCTAGAGAAGGGAATTCAGAGAACAGCTAGTAATTAAAACATGACAGATTCCATTCCAATTGTTTTAAATTGTCGAACAATTTTGGCCAGTTAAAAATTAAATTCCATTAGTATGAACTCAGTTTGGGAATCTGAGATACTTTGAAATGAAGCAAAGGCTTTGGTGCCTATCTGCAGCCACTCAGTCACGTCCAAATGGCTCAGATCTGGGCAGCAGTGTCCCCTGGATCTCCACAGTAAAGCCACTATGAAGACTCCATCCAGATAGGGTTTCAGACCACACAAGGAAAACATAAGCCTCAATTCAAGGAGTTTCTGAGAAGATGGTATTAAGAACATGGGGTTAACAAAGCCAAAGGACTAGTGAATTATAGAAATGATTGTGAAAGTCCATAAACAGCCTCAGGCAAACTCCATCTCAGAATATTATGCTGAAATCAGCGGAAAGTAATTTTAAGTCAGACACAGTAAATTATGATTGACAAGTGTGGAAAATAAGAAAGATTGGTGAGTTACCATTTTATTATTTTTTATTTCAATTTCACTTTGGCAGGCAAGTCCTTATTCTCAATATCTATATGACAAAAGAGTCAATACTTCAAGAAATAAATAGAAGTGTTTCACCTGAAATAAAAGAAGCTAAAATATCTAATTGTATCTGCTTTTAAAAGTTACAAACAGGTCAACAAGCAAAATTTACCAGTGAGAGATCAGAGCGTGTAAAAATCAGAGAGTGCAGAATGCCAGTGGATATAGGTAAAAAGAGAGACATAAATGTGTACCAGCTACATCAGATTAAGGTAACCTTAGCAATGGTGAGGACAAAGTCATCTTCAAATGGGAATGACTTAAGGCTTTTATTGTTTTTAAAATTACAGTTCAAATCTATATTGCCTTAACAGTTGTAATTTTATTTTTTACTTCTTTAGGTTTATTTAAAAAAAATTTTTAACATCTTTATTGGAGTATAATTGCTTTACTTTGTTGTGTTAGTTTCTGTTGTATAACAAAGTGAACCAGCTTTATATATATATATATATCCCCATAACCCCTCCTTCTTGCATCTCCCTCCCACCCTCTATCCCACCCCTCTAGGTGGTCACAAAGCACCGAGCTGATCCCCAGTGTTATGAGGCTGCTTCCCACTAGCTATTTTACATTTGGTAGTGTATATATGTCCATGCCACTCTCTCACTTCTTCCCAGCCTACACTTCCCCCTCCCTGTGTCCTCAAGTCCACTCTCTACGTCTGCGACTTTATTCCTGTCCTGCCCCTAGGTTCTTCAGAATCTTTTTTTTTTTTTTTTTTAGATTCCATATATATGTGTTAGCATATGGTATTTGTTTTTCTCTTTCTGACTTACTTCACTCTATATGACACACTCTAGGTCCATCCACCTCACTACAAATAACTCAATTTCATTTCTTTTTATGGCTGAGTAATATTCCATTGTATATATCTGCCACATCTTCTTTATCCATTCATCTGTCGATGGACACTTATGTCGCTTCCATGTCCTGGCTATTGAAAATAGTGTTGTAATGAATATTGTGGTACATGACGCTTTTTGAATTATGGTTTTCTCAGGGTATATGCCCAGTAGTGGGATTGCTGGGTCATATGGTAGTTCTATTTTTAGTTTTTTAAGGAACCTCCATACTGTTCTCCATAGTGGCTGTATCAATTTACATTCCCACCAACAGTGCAACAGTGTTCCCTTTTCTCCACACCCTCTCCAGCATTTATTGTTTGTAGATTATTTGATGATGTCCTTTCTGATTATTTGATGATGTCCTTTCTGACCTTGATACCTCACTCTGGTTTTGACTTGCATTTCTCTAATGATTAGTGATGTTGAGGATCCATTTTCATGTGTTTGTTGGCAATCTGTATATCTTCTTTGGAGAAATGTCTGTTTAGGTCTTCTGCCCATTTTTGGATTGGGTTGTTGGGTTTTTTGGTATTGAGTTGCATGAGCTGCTTGTATATTTAGGAGATTACTCCTTTGTCAGTTACTTCATTTTCAAATATTTTCTCCCATTCTGAGGGCTGTCTTTTCATCTTGTTTATGGCCTCCTTTGCTGTGCAAAAGCTTTTAAGGTTCATTAGGTCCCTAATGAACCTAAGGTTCATTAGGTCCCATTGTTTATTTTTGTTTTTATTTTCATTTCTCTAGGAGATGGGTCTAAAAGGATCTTGCTGTGATTTATGTCATAGAGTGTTCTGCCTATGTTTTCCTCTAAGAGTTTTATAGTGTGTGGCCTTACATTTAGGTCTTTAATTCATTTTGAGTTTACTTTTATGTATGGTGTTAGGGAGTGTTCTAATTTCATTACTTTTTACATGTAGCTGTTCAGTTTTCCCAGCACCAATTATTGAAGAGGCTGTCTTTTCTCCATTGTATATTCTTCATTCCTTTATCAAAGATAAGGTGACAATATGTGTCTGGGTTTATCTCTGGGCTTTCTATCCTGTTCCATTGATCTATATTTCTGTTTTTGTGCCAGTCCCATGCTGTCTTGATTTCTGTAGCTTTGTAGTATAGTCTGAAGTCAGGGAGCCTGGGTCCTCCAGCTCCATTTTTCTTTCTCAAGATTGCTTTGGCTATTTGGGTTCTTTTGTTTTTCCATACAAATTGTGAAATTTTTTGTTCTAGTTCTGTGAAAAATGCCATTGGTAGTTTGATAGGGATTGGCATTGAAGCTGTAGATTGCTTTGGGTAGTACAGTCATTTTCACAATGTTCATTCTTCCAATCCAAGAACTTGGTATATCTCTCCATCTGTTTGTATCATCTTCAGTTTCTTTCATCAGTGTCTTGTAGTTTTCTGCATACAGCTCTTTTGTCTGCTTAGGTAGGGTTATTCCTAGGTATTTTATTCTTTTTGTTGCAATGCTAAATGGGAGTGTTTCCTTAATTACTCTTTCAGATTTTTTGTTGTTAGTATATAGGAATACAAGAGTTTTCCGTGCATTAATACTGTATCTTGCTACTTTACCAAATTCATTGATTAACTCTGTAGTTTTCTGGTAGCATCTTTAGGATTCTCTCTGTATATTATCATGTCATCTGCAAACAGTGACAGCTTTACATCTTTTTTTCCAATTTGGATTCCTTTTATTTCTTTTTCGTCTCTGCTTTGGCTAAAATTTCCGAAACTATGTTGAAAAATAGTGGGGATAGTGGGCACCATTGTCTTTTTCCTGATCTTAGAGGAAATGGTTTGAGTTTTTCACTATTGAGAATGATATTGGCTGTGGGTTTGTCATATATGACCTTTATTATGTTGAGGTAAGTTCCGTCTGTGCCTACTTTCTGGAGAGTTTTTATCATAAATGGGTGGGGAATTTTGTCGAAAGCTTTTTCTGCTTCTATTGAGATTATCATATGGTTTTTATCCTTCAATTTGTTAATATGGTGTATCACATTGATTGGTTTTGGTGTATTGAAGAATCCTTGCATTCCTGGGAATAACCCGACTTGATCATGGTTTATGATCCTTTTAATGTGCTGCTGGATTCTATTTGCTAGTATTTTGTTGAGGATTTTTGCATCTATGTTCATCAGTGATATTGGCCTGTAGTTTTCTTTCTTTGTGACATCTTTTTCTGGTTTTGGTATGAGGGTGATGGTGGCCTCGTAGAATGAATTTGGGAGTGTTCCTCCCTCTGCTATATTTTGGAAGAATTTGAGAAGGATATGTGTTAGCTCTTCTCTAAATGTTTGATAGAATTTGCCAGTGATGCCCTCTGGTCCTGGGCTTTTGTTTGTTGGAAGATTTTTAATCACAGTTTCAATTTCAGTGCTTGTGATTGGTCTGTTTATATTTTCTATTTCTTCCTGGTTCAGTCTCAGAAGTTTGTGCTTTTCTAAGAATGTGTTCATTTCTTCCAAGTTGTCCATTTTATTGGCATATAGTTGCTTGTAGTAATCTCTGATCCTTTGTATTTCTGCAGTGTCAGTTATTACTTCTTTTTCATTTCTAACTCTATTGAGTTTTCTCCCTTTTTTCTTGATGAGTCTGACTAATGGTTTATCAATTTTGTTTATCTTCTCAAAGAACCAGCTTTTAGTTTTATTGATCTTTGCTGTCATTTCCTTCATTTCTTTTTCATTTATTTCTGCTCTGATCTTTATGATTTCTTTCCTTTTGCAAACTTTGGATTGTATTTTTTGGTTCTTCTTTCTCTAATTGCTTTAGGTGTAAGTTTAGGTTGTTTATTTGAGATTTTTCTTGTTTCTTGAGGTAGAACTGTATTGCTATAAACTTCCCTCTTAGATGTGCTTTTGCTGTATCCCATTGGTTTTGGGCCGTCATGTTTTCATTGTCATTTGTTTCTAGGTATTTTTTAAATTTCCTCTTTGATTTCTTCAGTGAACTCTTGGTTATTTAGTAGTGTAATGTTTAGCCTCCATGTGTTTGTATTTTTTGCCATTTTCTTCCCTGTAATTGATTATCTACTCTCATAGCATTGTGTTCAGAAAAGATACTTGATGCAGTTTCAATTTGCTTAAATTTACCAAGGCTTGATTTGTGACCCAAGATCACAAATGTTGTATCCTGGAAAATGTTCCATAAGCACTTGAGAAGAAAGTGTATTCTGTTGATCTTGGATGGAATGTCCTATAATAATCAAGTAAGTCCATTTTGTTTAATGTATCATTGAAAGCTTGTGCTTCCTCATTTATTTTCATTTTGGATGATCTGTCCATTGGTGAAAGTCGGGTGGGGTGTTAAAGTCCCCTACTATGAATGTGTTACTGTCGATTTCCCCTTTTATGGCTGTTAGTATTTGCCTTATGTATTGAGGTGCTCCTATGCTGGGTGCATAAATATTTACAATTGCTATATCGTCTTCTTGAAATGATCCCTTGATCATTATGTAGTGTCCTTCTTTGTCTCTTGTAATAGTCTTTATTTTAAAGTCTATTTTTTCTGTTATGAGAATTGCTACTCTAGCTTTCTTTTGATTTCCATTTGCATGGAATATCTTTTTCCATCCCCTCACTTTCAGTCTGTACGTGTCCCTAGGTCTGAAGTGGGTCTCTTGTAGACAGCATATATACGGGTCTTGTTTTTGTATTCATTCAGCCACTCTATGGCTTTTGGTTGAAGCATTTAATCCATTTACATTTAAGGTAATTATTGATGTGTGTTTTCCTATTATCATGTTCTTAATTGTTCTGGGTTTGCTATTTTAGGTCTTTTCCTTCTCTGTGTTTCATGCCTAGAGAAGTTCCTTTAGCATTTGCTGTAAAGCTGGTTTGGTGGTGCTAAATTCTCTTAGCTTTTGCTTCTCTGTAAAGGTTTTAATTTCTCCAACAAATCTGAATGAGATCCTTGCTGTGCAGAGTAGTCTTATTTGTAGTTTTTTTCCTTTCATCACTTAAATATGTCCTGCCACTCCCTTCTGGCTTGCAGAGTTTCTTCTGAAAGATCAGCTGTTAACTTTATGGGGACTCCCCAGTTTGTTATTTGTTTTTCCCCTTTCTGCTTTTAATATTTTTTTTTGTATTTAATTTTTGATAATTTGATTAATATGTGTTTTGACGTGTTTCTCCTTGGATTTATCCTGTATGGGACTCTCTGCACTTCCTGGACTTGATTGACTATTTCTTTTCCCATATTATGTAAGTTTTCAACTATAATCTCTTCAAATATTTTCTCAGTCCCTTTCTGTTTTTCTTCTTCCTCTGGGACCCCTATAATTCAAACGTTGGTGCATTTAATGTTATCCCAGAGGTCTCTGAGACTGTCCTCAATTTTTTTCATTCTTTTTTCTTTATTCTGCTCTGCGATAGTTATTTCTACTATTTTATATTCCAGGTCACTTATCCGTTCTTCTGACTCAGTTATTCTGCTATTGATTCCTTTTAGAGAATTTTTAATTTCATTTATTGTTTTGTTCATCATTGTTTGTTTACTGTTTAGTTCTTCTAGGTCCTCGTTAAACGTTTCTTGTATTTTCTCCATTCTATTTCCAGGATTTTGGATCATCTTTACTATCATTACTCTGAATTATTTTTCATGTAGACTGCCTATTTCCTCTTCATATGTTTGGTCTGGTGGGTTTTTACCTTGCTCCTTCATCTGCTGTGTGTTTCTCTGTCTTCTCATTTAGCTTAACTTACTGTGTTTGTGGTCTCCTTTTCACAGGCTGCAGGTTTGTAGTTTCCATTTTTTTTGGTGTCTGCCCCTGGTGGGTAAAGTTGGTTCAGTGGCTTGTGTAGGCTTCCTGGTGGAGAGTAGTGGTGCCTGTGTTCTGGTGGATAAGGCTGGATCTTATCTTTCTGGTGAGCAGGATCGTGTCTGGTGGTGTGTTTCGGGTTGTCTGTGAACTTAGTATGTTTTTAGGCAGCCTCTCTGCTAATGTTCTCATGGTCCAGTGTCCTGTACTCTGCTCTCCCACCTCCAAGGCTCAGGCCTGACAGCCAGCTGGAGCACCGAGACCATGTCAGCCACACAACTTTGCTTGCCTTGAATTTGACTGTAGCTGTTTTGACTTGGGGATTTGTACTGGTTTTGTTTTACTCTCGGCTTGTTTTCACTTCCATGAAGCCTGAGACCAGCGTGCAGGGCAAAGGCTGAGGCGTCAGCCAGCGGGGGCAACCTCTGAGGGCTCGACGGACTGCGGGAACGCTCTGAGGTGCCCTGGCTCCACCACCTTTGAAGACGTCAAACTCCCAGTTGTCTTTTTATTAACATGTGGGGTATACAAGCAATTTTTTTTTTTTTAAGAACCAGAAAACTGTCCTTTTGGAATCTATGTCTATAAGTTGGATCTCAACAATCATGTTTTGCACAGGATTTTTCTGTTAGGGATAGAACCCAGACACATCAAAAATAACATACACTACAACCATCTGTAAGCAAGTGGTGCTCTATGTACCCAACGATTAGTGCATATCTACACACTCCAACAGAGAGGATTGTATTCATACACACATGTAAACTAACTTTGCATTCAAAGCATGTAACAAAAGAATGATTTCCCCAGTGGACCAGTCAACTAAACTTGCTGCAAGATTTTATGCTACAATGAGCCAGTTTGGGGTTATTCTATAGCAGTTCATCCAATGCAGCATTTCCCAAATCAGTGTGGGATTTTTTATCTGGATGAAAATAAGAACATTGCCAGCACCATAGAAGCCCTTCTCTTGCCTTGTGTTCCCACTGCACGCCCTCCACTCCCCCAAAGGCAACCATTCATATTAACTACTAAAATCACAATGAGTTTTACCTAATTTGGATTTTAACTACATATACACTTGATGTATATTATGTGCTCTGCTTTTTTGCTCAACATTTGTTTTCATTTCTTTTTTTTTTGTATCCAACTTCTCAACCACCAGCACTTTTGCTTCTACCCCTACATCTCTGCTGAAAGTGCTGTGACCAAAGTTACCAACAAATTGGTAACTTGTTTTGAACCCAGCCTTGGAAACAATTCCTTATTAAAATTTTATGATGGTGTACTCCTTTGGCTTTCTTCCTATCTCTCTAAGTTTTGTTGTTGTTTACTTTTAGTTTCCTATGGCTGTTCTGCCCATCTCTTCTATCTTCACATACTCACATTAGATACCCCACTCCTTGCCAGGGTATCAAATTTTGACTGCATGCTCTATGTCTCTATTTGTGCCCCAGAGCTCCCACCTGACTCTAGACCACCATATTCTCCATCCAAAAGTTTATATTTGAATATGCCAATATGTCTAAAATTTAATATACTCCCCACACTTCCTTCTCTTCCCATGTTTCCTACTTTAATGAGTAGCATCATTGTTCACCTTTGTTTGCAAGCAGAAAATTGGACATTATCCTTGACCCTACCCTCTTCCTCCCATATGTATGTAATCACTCATCAAATCGAGATGATTCTGCTTATAAGTGATTTTCCAAATATGGACACCTTCTTGCATTACTGCTACTGCTCCTCCTGCCTCCCTCACCTTAACATACAGCAACAGTCTTAATTCCGGTCACTAAATTCTGCTATTTTTCTCAAATAAAGGACTTTCATATACTAATGATCTAATGTCAATGAATGTTAATATAATACTCATATTTTATTGCTCTTCTTATTAGATGATTCCGATAATTAACATTTTATTATAGCAATTGTGATTTCCCAGAAAAATAAATATCTTTTCCTTATAATGTCGTTATCAAATTTATATTCCATTAAGAATTCTTTCATATAAAGAGAGATGACATTTTGAATATAATCATGAAGAGTTAGGTGATTTAAAATAACTGTTCCATGTTTTTTAATATTTTAGAATTTTAGAGTCTTAATTATTCTTTTTAAGAAAGGAGAGACAGATATTGTACAGTTAGTTTCAATATAAATGCTCACAATTGATGCATTATGCTTGCAAAAACCTAATTATTTTATGCATAGTAGAAAAACATCTTCCTTTGGATCTTTCCACACATAGAGATCATTTTGAATTGATAAAGATTTATTTAAGGGTGACATTAGATCTTGAATCACTAGAACACATCTTAAAGTGTATGTATATGGTTTGGGGAACTACAACTCATAATTTAATAGGATTTCAAGAATCTATCAGAGTTACACAGACTCCTCACTTCATGTAATTTTAAGTCAAAGCACTTTATAGTTTTACTCAGGAAATTATGTACATGGAAAGCATTTACAAAATATCTTTTCTCTGGATAGACATTTACACCATTTTGGGTTATCTAGAAAGTCCAAATGAAAACAATTAATTCCTAAAATTAAGAGCCATATAACAACACTTTATCATCTTAATTGAATTTGCAAAAATAAATAAACATAAACATTTATTTGAACATCACTTCTGAAATTAAATATCTCAGTTTCGTGTATGGTCATCTTGTCTAATGGCAAATCACTTGCATTTACCTACAAATCTGAAGCAAAAATATAGAGTTCCAGACATGTCAAACTTAATCAAACATTGTATTTTAATTTTGAGTTGGAAGAAAATAAAACACTGAATCTCTGTATTTTAATACAAGTCCTTGTAGTTAATAATGACACTATTAATTTGTTTTTAATTCTAAGTACTCTTTGCACTGAAAAATCTATACATTTTACTATCAAGGCAACAAAATGCAAGCGTGCAGGGTGTCCACCATCTGACGAGAGGATTTAGTCTTTCTTATGTTTTAGGTATGCGGGCCTCACTGTTGTGGCCTCTCCCGTTGCGGAGCACAGGCTCCGGACACGCAGGCTCAGCGGCCATGGCTTACGCGCCCAGCCGCTCTGCGGCATGTGGGATCTTCCCGGACCGGGGCACGAACCCGTGTCCCCTGCATTGGCAGGCGGACTCTCAACCACTGCGCCACCAGGGAAGCCCTAGTATTTCTTTTAAATATTCAAAACTATGTCTGATCTCACTTAAGATTTATTGGATCCCATTGCATAGATTTCCAAGTTTGTTAATCAAACAAAGCATGATTTAAGATATTTGATGCTTGCAGTGACGATTTATTTTAAATATCCTAGTAAAAATCAAGGGATTTTTGAATAACGTCAAAAATTCTGGAGAAAAATTAAGAATGTTATCTGATGCTTATTGTAAAATAATAAAATAATTCATCTTATCCAAAATGAAAAAAAATATTATTTTATGGAAAACTTTATAACTACTAAAATAATACCCTAATCATGTAATAACAGTTGATAATGTGCTGGTTCTTTTTTCTTTACCATTAACCTTTTCCTGTTTGCAAAGTACCCTTTACTTTCTTCCATGTTGTGTGGTGGCAGAAAGAATAATAAACTGGAACTCAAGAAATCTGTTTATCTTTGTATCTACCAGTAAATAAAGACTGGATAAAGACAAGTTTCTTAACTTCTCTGGCCTTAGTTTATTTTTCTAGATTCTATTCATTTAGGGACTTTTTAGTTTTCTGGGCTTTCTTTTTAGAAACTCTCTGGGGGAATGAATTCTGGGTGGAAAAACTGATTACTTTTTATCCTTACTATATCTGTCCTTTTTATCATTGTCTGTCTGAGATGATGCATTCTAAAGGAAAGGAAACTTATCTTTTCAAGTTGCTTTAACTGTCACAGCAGTCTATACACATAGGTACTTAATACATAATTTTAAAATAGATTGCCTTTTCACAATTGTTATTATTTTATTCACGATACTAATATTTTATAATAGAGTGACTTTCTAAAATCATGTCATTATACAACACCTGTCACTAAACTTCACAAAACCGAGGTGGGTTTAGTGGTGAAGTATTTTAACAGAAGGAGAGAAAGAAATAGACGTATGTTTCCTATTCACAAATAAGTATAAATACATCTTGCTGATACAGACAATCCATACAAGTTAGTTTTGCTCTCTCCAAAGGGTCATTCTAGAGCTTGATACCCTGTTTAATAACAGTGAAACACTGAAAATATATTGCAGAAAACTGCTTGGTGAGACCACAATGAATATTAAAACACCCCAGATAATTCCAGCATTACTTAAAACCATTACCCTTTCTAAACGATTATGTTAACATCATTTTATCATAGTTAAGGAAAAGTTTTGTGATTATTCAAAAAGATAAAACCTCATAATATGATTGCTGATTGCCAAGTGCTTTTGTTATCAAATATCACTTTATGATTCAAAATATTAAAAATGTAGACCATTTGCGTTATACATAATTTTGACAGAATGGCAGAATAATTACAATCTTCATTAAACTTCATTGCATTTACTATAAATAATTTCAATAAAATTGCTACCACATTACCTTCCAGTTGTTAACAGAATCATATAGATTTTCTTCTCTCCAAATTCAATAGTTTGTAGTACACTGTAGCTCCTTTAAAAACAACGTTTCACTATGCCTCTATTGAAGTTTGTATTGATGGTTCAGATTTCTGAATTGCAAATTTTATTTATCTTTACAACATACTGATCTACCTTGCCTTCCTTAGCAATATCAAATCGTACCCCAAACACAGCATCATTTTCCCCTCGATAGGTGCAGGCAGCAGTATTCTAGGGAAGATTCTTTTGTACTGATATTGCCAGGGATCATTATTCAGTCTTTGCTGTGTTACCATAAAAATAACATATTACTCACACTTTATTTTCATTGTATTTATTAGTTTCTAGCTCCACTATTCCACCATTAACAATATTTTGAATAAAAATCCTACGTAAACATACAATTTAATTCTTATTGGTGCTTGATAGTTTGTATACCATTAAAAATATTTTCTGCTATTGCTATAGATTTCAACTACTTTTATTTAGCCACATCCATGTATCTTCATATTATGGGAGTGGGGGATAGGAGTTGGTAGATTAGACTGCCTGTTTAATAAAATAAGTTAGTAAAATAGTAATGATAATTGATATATTTCCATACACTTTCAGACCTGGAAGAGATCTTCCGGTTGGACTAGTTTCTATAAATACTCTGGTGTATCATGCAGTAGAGATTTTATTTATGCTGATGTAGGAGAGCAAAACTGCCACCCCCAAATGTCTCTTTGGTTTTAATATTATTTCAAGCTGAAAACAATCAAAGCCTGAAAGACTTGGAAAGTAACTTCAACCTTCCCCCAACTGCCTTGAAGAAAGAGGATAGAGGACCTCTTCCAGGAAGGGAGCTATCACCACAGGTTACCATAGTATGAACTAGGGGTGTGGACAGAAAGGAACTCAGCAAAGTCTGCTTCTTAAAATAACTCTCTGTGTCCCATTGTTTGTGCAGGGCTAAGAGAACATTCATTTACCAAACACTTGTTTTTCCATCTCCATGTGTGTTGCTTTCCTCCCCTTTGAAGCACAAAACCCCTACCTCAACATCCTCTTTTGTCTTTAGCTGAAAATGGTATTTAAGGTGAGGGTTTCAGCCACTTTGGTGAGTTACCCAGTTTTCTTGGGTCTCTCCCATGTATACACGTTATTAAATTTTGATTTTCTCCTGCTAATCTGCCTTATGTGAACTTGATTCTTAGACCAGCCAAAAGGACCCAGAAGGCTAGAGGAAAATTTCTTCCTCACTGACACTCTTCTCTTTGTCCGTCTCCCATCTCTCATCCCCTAAAGTCCAAATCCACTCATCCTGAAGACCCATTCAATTGCTACTACTTTCACAAACTCTCCTTGATTCCCAGTGCTGGAGATTATATTCTTAGTTCACTTTATATTTTATGTAGGCCTTCCTATGACATTTATCCCCTTGTATCTTACACGATAGTATACAATATAATCTAATGTAAACAATTTTTCCTGATAAACCATAATATTCCTGTCATCCTAAGCACACAGAACAATGCCCACTACAGAGTGAAGTTTAGTGGCAAACACATAGACTTCTTAACTGGTTTGGCATAGGTCTGATAATAATCTCAGCCACTTGGTTCTTAACTTCTCTGTGTTTCAGTTTCTTCATATAATCATTGAATGATAATGCTGCTTTCTTGTTATCTTTGAAAAGTTTTCTAGCCTTGTGACACACTTTAAAGGATTAACTGTTTACCGAGATATCCCATCTGTATTCTGCTTGCAATTTAAAGTGGAAATGCAGTTTAATTAAATCTGAAGAGCATACTGACGTCTTGCCTTAAAGCTTTGTAACAAGCAGCTCTTTCACATTTATTACTTTGCTAGTTTCAAATATTACATAAAATATAATTCAGTGTTTTAATATAAAATGATCATGTGGTAATTACTATCCTTATTTATATGAATTTTCAGAGATTTAAGTAATTTTTCCAATATCAGACAACTGATGGACGACAGAGGCATAACTCAAAAAGGATCTTTTGGGCTTCCCTGGTGGCGCAGTGGTTGAGAGTCCGCCTGCCGATGCAGGGAACACGGGTTTGTGCCCCGGTCTGGGAAGATCCCACATACCACGGAGCGGCTGGGCCCCTGAGCCATGGCCGCTGAGCCTGCACATCCGGAGCCTGTGCTCCGCAACGGGAGAGGCCACAGCAGTGAGAGGCCCGCGTACCGCAAAAAAAAAAAAAAAAAAAAAAAAAAGGATCTTTTTATACCAAGTACATATCCTATTTCCTACCTTTTTGGAAAAAAGAAATATATACATATGTATATATTTGGAAAGTCCTATATATGTGAGTGCATATAAAAATACTGAAGATTATCCATCTATCTATCATCTATCTATCAATCTAAAATCTCACTTAACTTTCATTACTTGGTGATTTCCAAATACCAACCAGTTAATTTAATGATTTTTTTTTTCTCTTTCTTTTACACACAGCTCCAAACTTTCCCTTCTGTTTTTTGCCTCTTACTCTTTTTTCTTTGAATTATTTTTAATGAATAACCTGTCATACACTTTTTTAACCAAATCATCTTTACAACTTTGCTCTATAAAGTATACTCAATTTTAAGAAGTCTTTAAGCATTTTAAACATATATAATTGATTCCAAAATATCTTAACATAAATACAATTTTCAATTCTTATGCTAATTATTGTTGTTAACATATA
This sequence comes from Delphinapterus leucas, assembly GCF_059928025.1. Taxonomy (NCBI): domain Eukaryota; kingdom Metazoa; phylum Chordata; class Mammalia; order Artiodactyla; family Monodontidae; genus Delphinapterus; species Delphinapterus leucas. The sequence goes on along the minus strand of NC_143133.1, from coordinate 132,767,770 downwards.
TGCAAACTTTATCTATTAATCAACTTTGGTTTTTCTATAAAATAAAAAAAATTGTCATTATGTAAATAATTGTTTTTGATATATGGTGACAGTGAAGTGCTGTTCCTACTCTAAAAATAACCTTGGAAGCATCATTGTGGAATTAATATCTTAAACTAGAATCAATAGGAACTGATAGTAAATGTTATCAAACATTTCCAGCTCTGCATTTTAGAATTATAACTCCCTTAGTTTTTACATTCGTTTCAATACAGCCACACACTTAAATTATCTCAATTATATACTTCTCTTAAGAAACAGTCTGTACTTTGAGATCAAGCAAACACACCATATTGGGTAAAGAAACAGAAAAAAGAACAAAGAGGAATTAGAGAATGAATCTTATACTCACGGAATGTTCTATAAAATTCTTCAAGAGCCAGGTGCTTGTCTGAGTTAAAATCATCATATTTCAGTAGATCATACAAAGAACAATCAGAAAGGTCCTTGCCAAGTTCTTCCTGTTTTATCACCTGACAAGAAAATTAAATTCAGGCAATTATATCTGTCTTAACATTTCTTTAGTATAATTAATTATATGTAAATCACTTAATAGGTAATTTAAGTCTGTAGTTGGGCAAAGAACTGAACCTATGAGAAACCTGGGTTTTCAGCTACTGGACATTTATTTTCAACTGTTTCAAAGATATACTTATAAATTTGACTTAGTTGCTTTGACGTTAAGATATGTACTTAGAATTTAGCCTAAATTTTCTAATACAGAAATCTCCCAGTAGGACCCAGAAAATCTGAACACTAAAAGGACATTTTTGTATTTCAGTCATTTCCTTTGCTCCACTTATATTGACTCAAGGAAATACCTGCACATGAAAATTTCCTCCAATGTCTCAGTGACCCATGTCAAAATAGAACAGCTCTTCTCCAACAAAAATAGTGAGGAAATTTGGTCCAACTTTCATCTTCCTATTATTTGTAAAAAATGAAGTTAGAATTTTTTTTCTCTTCTGCCTAAACTCCTTTCCAGCTGGAAATGAAGGCATTTGGTATTCTGAATTAACTCCCTGGGTCACAAAGGAGCTATTCAACAAATGACTGTTTCCAGGAGCCAGATAGAATTAATGCACTGATTGATGATGGAAACCTACCCAAGCATGGGTGAGGAAAATCACCAGACTGCTTTTCTACTCTGTGCTCTGTCCCATGGACTGGGGCAGTTTTTTACCAGACAGATACAGCCTGTCTGGTAAAAGAGGTCTCCAAGATTTTTCAAACATTCCTTTTCATTCTGGGTAGCTGCATAGCTGTGTCCACGGTCTTTCATATTTGTCCACAGAGGGAGTGGTTCATATTGCTTGGAGCTTCGCTTCCCCGTGTTTTTCTTTTGTTTTTTTTTTTTAAGTTGGTGCAATCAGGAAACACAGACTCTGAAGTCATCCAGCTCTGGGTTCAGACCATGCCAAGGACACTTAATAGTTCTAGAATATCTGGCAAGTCACTCAACCTTTTCTCAATTAGAAATTAAAGATAGTAACCTCTATCTCTCCTGGTTGTTGTGCAGACTTATAAAAACATGTATGTGCTTATACACACACATATCGTCAAGTGCAAGACATACAGTATACATTCAGACCTAACCAAGTTAAAAATAATGATTGTTACTGAATGTGCTTCTCATCATAATAATTCACTGCAGATTTCCACACCAGCTTGTGCACATTATAGTTGTATATTCATGATCCTTTATTATTTCCTTTGGTAGAGCGGGATGATTCAAGCTTTGTCACAGCAATGGCAGATTGGTGATCGGAGTTACTAAAGAGCTATTTTTAACCTTTTATGGAACATCCATAAGTTAGAAGTTGTTATGCCTGCGCTTGGATCAGCTGCAGAGACAGCACTGAGGACGGAGCTTAGCCGATGGATCACTAGAAGCTCCAGCCCCTCCTGTAGCCACCTGAGTGGTGACATGCAATGACAGCACTTGCACTGCTAAATACGACTTTTACACATCATGTGTTCTCTCTTCTTGTTTACTGGATTCAAATTTCATTGGCTAAGCGGCATTTGCTGCCTTAGAAGGGGAGGAAAGTGAATGATTTATCTGCTTTCCATATAAATGGATATTGTCAATAGTGAGGATTAAAGCCCTAGGCTTTAGCACAGTCTAGCTGGAGGGATTAACAAAACTATCTAATGGCTGAAGCTATCTCTCCTGTAAGCCTAATGGGGAAACAAGTACTGCTTTTCTGTTTAGAAAGCAACGGCGCTCTCAGCCACTCTCCCTCTGTTATTTGTTAGATAATGGGAAGTGACTTTTCCCAGGTAGCGGAGGGGCAGTGTGTTTGATCTTACCTCACTACACTCTTCCTGAAGACCTGCAGTGCCAGCGCTGCAGTAATTTTTAGGATGCAGTGACACCAGGATTTGGTCAGATATTTTAATACTATTTTTAGTGACTTTTAGTCACGTACCTGTTTGTGAAACGATGGGACAGAAAGTTGGGGGAGAAGCTTTCATCATTGTACTGTACGTCTCATATTTATTTCTGTTCTAATATTTCACTCAAGTTAAATCATGTATAGACCCAGAGAACAGACTCCTACTTTTCTCCTTGAAACTGGTTTTGACATCAGACTAGCTTGCTTTTGATTTGACCATGATTATAAAACTCCAGCTGGATATGCTGTTTTAATGAATGTGCTTTAGAAAAGTGCATGGTCCTGGCTAGTGAGCTTTTTATAAAAATCCTTGTTCACAGATGCTTGGCCATGCCCACGCACAGGGGAGAGGTGACTCACTCCCTCATTCTTCCATATTTTAAATACACGTTTTCCTCATTTAGTCCATTTTTGGTCAATGAAATAGCCTACTTAAGACATGCTTCCTAGTAACTTTTTCTCTCCTTTGTTTCCTGATGGGAGCATGGGCACACTCTGGGGTGTTCCAAATGCAGAAGATACTTTCTTATAGACCTTTTAACCAGCCTGGGAAAACTGCTTCAGATATTTGGAGCTCTGATAGCCTTAACGAGCTGAATGTGTGACTGGGGGAAAGAAAGTATAAAACAAAATAGTAGTAATACATTAAGCACTCTGGTGCTGGGGATCCAAACTTGTAGGACATTTATTTCATTTACCGTCTGGCTCTGGTTCCAAAGACTTCCCACTGTAGCTTCCTCAGAATGCATGTGTTACATCTGAACTAGAGATTCTTGACAAGGCCAGACTCACTGAATATACTGTCATTGAAGTATCTTATGTTGAAACTTTAGTCTAGGAGGCCAGTCACAGTTTCATTTGCAAAGTATCTTTTTAATTCAGGTAAGTACATTGTTTTTTTAGGCATAATGCTATTGCACACTTAATAAAATATTGTGTAGTGTAAAAATAACTTTTATATGCACTAGGAGACAAACAAACAAGAATTATGTGACTTGCTTTATTGCAATATTGTGGTAGTCTGGAACCAAACTGCAATATCTCTGAGACATGCTTGTATACTACACAGAATCTCAGATGACGATAACTTATCTAAAGATAAATAAAACTGGAAAGAGAAATAGAAAGCGCCAGAGGTAGATGTAGAGGATTGTCTCCCTGCTAAGAGATGTATGGTTATTAGATTTCTGGGGATAAGGCATGATTTGGACATCCAGGTTTATTATATTAACTCTCACAAAAGCAATAAGATACGTGTAGTTGATTTTGATGGTCTCGAGTCAGGTCATGGTGATGAGACCATCTGTGTAGGGGGTAGGAAGACAGAGGAGTCTAATCTTCCAGTTTTGTGTCTTGTTCTTTCCTCTCCTTGGTGGAGTGGGAGAAAAGATGAACTCATGAGATATACCACTCATACTGCCAACTACTAACTGGCACTTGCCAGCTCCCTCTACAAGGATTAAACCATGAGCTGCTGCAGGTGCTGACCTTCAACACCCCCTGAAAGGAGTTCAGGTGGAGAGCAGAAATGAGGCCCTCTGTGCTCTGCAAAAAAGTGGCAGAACAGGTCTTCAGATAGTTAGATATTTTCAGGAGACAATTTTATGAGCTCAATTCTTGCATCTCCTCATCTAGAAAAGCACTAGAATCCTTTGTGGTGACATCTGCTCCTTGTGACGAGTAACCTTCACGAGACCAGCAGAAACCTTCTGCAAAAAATATGTGCTTGATTGCATGTACTCCCTCTTCACCAAAATCACATGTATACTGACCTGCCCCCCAAAATCTTTGGAGCAGTTTCTCAGAGCTCTCCGAAATGCTGTGTCCCGGGCTATAGTCCTCATTTTGCCCCAAATAAAACAACTCACAGCTCTCACGTTGTGCATTTTTTTTTTTCGATTGATAATATGTTCAAGTAATCTGAGTTCTTCCTCATCCTTTGAAACTATTTTTCTCAAACTAATCATGCCTGTGTCAGAATCACAATGGTCTTAGTAGAGTTAGAGCTCAGTGATCCTCTATTTTAAAGAAAGTCCATCACGTTTGTGAAGTTAAGCAGAGGTAGATATATTCAGTCCTTTACTTGACAAATGTGTAGGCTCAGAAAGGCTCCAAGGCTCAGAAAATAAATATACTCCTGTGGTAACAATACACATCTCCAGGCACTGGCTTTTAACTTTCTCCCACATCAATATAGGTTGGCTCTTCTATTACTTGGTCCTCCAGACTACTTCTTATCCACTTTCTTCCTTTCTCCCTCTCTCCCTTCCTCCATCCCTCTTTCTTTCCTTTCTTTACAACCACCATATGCCAAGAATAGTTCTAGGGACTGGAGATTAATTAGGAAGTAAGAATGACTCCCTTATGGAGTTAATATTCTAGAAACGGTGAGTGGGAACATGTAATCAATTGAAAAAAACAAGATAATTATGGATGGTCAACAGCGCTTAAAAATAAACAATGTGAAAGGACAGAGGGTAAATAATTAATATTACAAATTATAATGGTTTATTCATATATAACTGATGCTACCCTGCAATAGGTGTATTAAAAGAAAAGAATTGCATAAAACAATCACATCTTCTAAGTTCTCTTTTAAGTTTTGTAACATGCTTAACATGTTAGAAGACGTTTAAAAAATCATTAGGGCCAACATTAATTTTGAAAGACTAGCTGAAGAGATAAAATTATTAAACAATTGGTGGGATGAAAACTATTTTAGTTTTAAGGCATTCTATGTGGCTCACAGGGATTCTCTGAACATGAATGCCAACATTTTTAGTATACTTTGACATTCTAAAAGAATGCTACAAACAATATATTTAAAATTTTTTAAAAACTTAATTTTAAATTTCAAGTTGTCTTATGATACTATGAACAGAGTTAAAGCAAAAAAAAAAAAGAATATTTGAAACTACTTACTAAGGTTTCCAGCTACAATTGAAATTACTGTTTATTAATTGGAGCCCTGAGCTACACCTAACACAACAATACAGGCCTTACCTTTCTGTTTTAAGTGCTAATTGTTGCTGTTATTATTCTGAAATCCTTAGCCCTTGGAAGGAAATTCCCAGTTCTACTAGGATCTACCTACTGGCATTGCCAATGCCATTTTAACACCTGGTTTCTGCTGCCTTATTTTGTATACCTGACAGGTTTATGGGGTTTGTAAATGTTGAATAGGATTAATTACCATGGCACTCCCAGACAGTCCTCACTTATCTCCTTCTCTACCCAAACAAAGGCTTATTTATTTGCATTTAGTTTGTTTCCACTAAAATAGCATTTTATCTATGGGGTAAAACAATTCTTACCAATCTCATTATACATAAATATGTTGACTAGCTACAAGAACCCTTTTAAAAATCTTTAAAACTGTAATAGGCTTAACAACTCAAAATAAAGACTAACTGCCCATTCCCTATGTAGCAGTTCTAATAAATTTTAAAGAAAATGGATATGTACAAAGTCTGCAAAGACATCAGCACCATGCCTATCCTGTTAGCTTAAAAATATCTAGCATTATTTATTCTTGCTTTTTAATTTAATTTTGTAAATGAATTCACATATGGTAGTCATTGAGCAAATGGCTCTTTAAGTCAAATATATATAACATAATAATCTAAATCCTGAGAACAAGTAGTTCCCTTTATTATTTTAATAAACAGTTGTCATGTGTGCACATTAAGGAAATATTTCATTCTAATATGTATTCCTAATGTGAATCAGCTTATTAAGATGACAGAATCTAAATGAAGAAAAAAGCTAAATCAATATACTCAATACAGCTGCTAATTTAAACTCAGACTCACAAGGGAATGACTTTGCCTACTTAAACTCCATGGGTGGTTATTTTATGAAATGGGGAGAAGGCTGAGGAACACATTTGCCAAGCCATTAGCACCATTTCACTTCAAGAACTCTACGTTGGCTGCTCTTAAATTAAGCAAGGAGAATTTTAGGCTGAGGTTGGCTCTAATGCCTTGGCACATACAATACAACCAACCCCTAAACCTGTAAATGCCTCAAGGTTATGAAATCAAAACCTAAGGACAACCAGTCACAAACAACTAGGCTTTAATCTGTAGCCAATTAGTACTTTCCTTACTTTGCTTTCACCTTCTCTCTGTAAAAGTTTTCCCTAGCTCCCTTCCGCAGAATGCTTCTAACAACTTTTGGTATGGTGCTGCCAGATTTGAATGGATTTTTGCTCAGATAAACTCAACATTTTAATATGCTTCAGTTTATCTTTTAACATTGCTAATAAACTCAAGGGTGCCATTCTGCTGAGTGAAGTCTGCGTATGTATCCCCTCATTTTAATCTGAGGAACCATGATGCAAGAAGTAGTTGTCCTTTCTCTAAGGGACAATTTATACAAATTCTCTTGTGCTTCTAACCCTGGTTAACCTCTGTGACCCTATAAAATCCAAGTCTTCCCATATTGCTCTGCACACTTCCCAATCTGACCTAATCTCATTTCCTTTCCAACTCAAACCCATCATAGTATCCTCTGTAAATCCTGCTCTCTGATCAGAAAATTCTCTTTTGGCTTCTATTTTTATGAAAACATGTTCTACACCATACTGACTTTAAGAAAATCTGGCCACCCCTTAAGAACACCAGTTGTCCAATAATTTTAACAATTGGAGACTAATTTTTTTCTCACGTCTATTCTACCTCAATGGAAGGAAGATGGTCAAAAATTAAATGCTTCCCTATTGGCACTTCTGGATTTCTTCCTCCTCCCAAATGAGTTTTCTTTCATCAGATAGATAGATAGATAGATAGATAGACAGATGGATGGATGATAAATAGAAGCTACTCCTTTGAATGTCAGGTCATTCAGTTACATAATTCTTTCCTATTCTCTCCCCATAATTCACCAATAATTTACCCCTCAATTCACAATATTTCTGTCTACCTTAACTCTTTATCAATATCTCCAGAAACTTCAAAATGCCTATGAATAAACCACCAGGAAGAGTTCTATGCTTCTTTTCATAGCAAATGATCATTAACCTTCTCTCTTCCAATGACCTTTTCCTACATGCCAGCCTACCAAAAGGAATGTGATCATACCTTAGGTCACTTCATCCTGAAATCCTTATTTCAAGCATTACAGGTCTGTTTTGGAATAACATATGTTCTTAAAACCATAAATGTGTTACTGTGTAGCTGAGTGCCTGACCATACTAGTCACATACACAATACATAGGGGAGAAACCCTGTTTGTTATTATGTTTCAAATAAAGACTATACTTTACATTTGTTAAGGCTTTTTCAGTGAGCTATTATCCTATGAGACATACATTTGAATATTAAGCAAATTTGGAGCATATTGCTACAAGGACAATTTTCACTGAAGCAAGCATTAGTAAAGCTCAGATTTCACCATAGACCCAAAGAGAGCCCTGGATTCTTGCTGCTGGAGAAGGCAATTTAAGAGAAGCAGGAGAGAGATACAGATAATAGAGATGAGCCTCAGACACTTGTTTAGATTTGGGGAATGGAACTAAGAGAGAACACCAAACAAGCAAAGGTTTCACACCACCGTCAGCCTGGTCTTTGGGAAGAGCCAGAAAATTTGATTTTGCCTTTAGTGCATAGAACTGGTTACTGGCTGAGACCACTCAGTTCTACCACCTCATTCTGAATAGGACCCAGGCAGTATAGCACAGATTTAAGAAAAGATACAGGGCTGCCTAGACCAAAGTAAATTAAATGTCCATTTACCCGTTGTCAATAAAGAGAGAATAGACATCTTAAAACAAAAATGCTCAACAAATACTTTAAATGTGATTGAAAGATTACCTTTGTCATATAGTAATTAAGACACGTATATGGGAGAGGAGAGGGTGATGAACTGTTCTGTTCCTGTAAAAATGCTCCCACACTCTCCCCTGTCATCCAACCCCATGTCACTCAGAAAGGCAAAAATCCTCACCAAGGGTGAAAATGGACATAATACACACTTGAGGAAAGAGAGAGAGGTGGGAGTTCGCTTGGTTCTGAGGGTATAAAAAATAAGGCAGAAGACAGAAGATAAGAATTTCTACTAGTCTCAGGGATTGAAGACTTATTTGCCAAAGGAAAGACTGTGCCAGATATTGCTTTATTTTTTTAAACATCTTTATTGGAGTACAATTGCTTTACAATGGTGTGTTAGTTTCTGCTGTATAATAAAGTGAATCAGCTATATGTATACATATATTCCCATATCTCCTCCCTCTTGCACATATCGGTTTTTGACGTTGGTGTTATTATATTCTATAACTTGCCATTAGTTTTTAAGAAAGGCACATAGATGTTGGCAACTATTGAAAGCGATGTATTTGGTTATACACATTTAGGGGGAGAATATAAATAAAACAGAACTATATTGTTTTGAGTGATAAGGAATTTGGAGCCCCAGGGAAAATTAAGGAGTTGAAACTGAGAGACAGACTTGGGTCCTGCAACTGTGGTACAGAAAATGCAAGGCATGATCTGGACAGAGCACAAGGAAAAGAAAAGTGTACAAAGTGCTTCATCTAAACTGGATTTCAATGTGTGATTTGTGTAATATGTGATATAATCCCATCCTCTACCACCCTATACATCTTCAGTCATTCAACCAAGCACATATTGCTTTTTGCAAATGGATTGTGTGTGTGTGTGTGTGTGTGTGTGTGTGTGTGTGTAGCTCAAAGAGAAATGCAAAGGGAATGACAGACATCTGGATTATAGAAACGTAATAGTATTATTACAATTACTACTACTATTATCATTACTCAGTTACTGTACTATACTAACTGAGGACTTATATATTTTTAAAATGTTTAAATTGTAAAATACAGTCCATTAAAGCATATTGTTTCTTTCATAACACATCTATGTCTGTCTTAATCAAGATATTGCTTTCAATTATTTCTTATAACTTGGTTTTATGGGCAAGAAAAAACGGCACAAAACTAGGTATTTTACAGTTTGACAGGTAAGGATATTTTAGTATAATATATATCAGCATCTTAAAAACAAAATATATATGATATTTATTTAAAGTTTAGTTCAATTTAACATCATATCTGTAAAGACAGGGGCACTATATACTCTGGAGACAAACGCCAACACCACAGTGCTTGCAGAATGATGCCATGTACTTGTCTCTAGCCTAGAACCCGGGATTTAACAACATTCACACTAGCTACGCGAGATACGCAGATGAGTGCCTCAAATGATATGAGCAAGATAAATACTGAATAAATAAATAAAACATGCTACCATTTATTTTTCCTAATTTCTTGGAATAACCAAACTATTTTTCTTCTTTTGTAAGAAACATTTTTTCATTGTGAAAATTGGTATTAAAATGTTTGCATATTTAATAATGTGTACATAGATTTCTGGGTTATAATGGCCGATTTGTTGTCACCTATCAGCCGATTGTAAACATTAAAAAATGCAGGGTTTCCCTGGTGGCGTAGTGGTTGAGAATCTGCCTGCCAATGCAGGGGACACGGGTTCGAGCCCTGGTCTGGGAAGATCCCACATGCTGCGGAGCGACTGGGCCCGTGAGCCACAGTTACTGAGCCTGTGCTCCGCAACAACAGAGGCCGCGATAGTGAGAGGCCTGCGCACCGTGATGAAGGGTGGCCCCCGCTTGCCACAACTAGAGAAAGCCCATGCACAGAAACGAAGACCCAACACAGCCATAAATAAATAAATAAATACATTTTAAAAAAATGCAAAGGATGAACTGGATGGAAATATTGATCAGTTGCTCATCCACTAACTCAAGCATGTGTGCCCTCTTTATATTTCCATTATCCTCCACGGTATGCACAGGAAACTTAGATTGGAAAATGTAACTAGAGCTAACAATTACATCATGTTTTCTATGTGCTAGTTATGTTTCTAAGAAGTCTACATTTTCAAAATAATATCAATATCACATCCAGCCTACATACTAGGTGTTATTATCATTGTTGATATGTAGAAAGGGAAGTTGGGACACAGAGAGTTTGGGTCATTCGCTAAAGGTTGCACAGGAATTAAGTAGTAGATATGAGTCCAGGTTCTATAATCAAAGTTCTTAAACTGTGATACTATAGATCTTACCCCCTTTAACTATTGCTTTTTATTATCTCTTTCTTCTCTCAACTACCTCTAGTTTCTAATTTACTTGAAAATCTGCAAGAGAAGCTTTAGAATATATATTCATTACGTGGAGTATGAACAGAACACGGGCAGCCAGCGTTTATGCTGAATTTATAAAACCTCAAAGCCAAATTACGTTCATTAAATTTTACTTGTCATTGGCAGTATCTTGGAATTACAGATTACATTTCTGTTAATAATAGCTTGTAAATTATTAGCAGACACCATTAAGATCCTTTTCCCTTTTACTCTTTTAATTTAAATTATTTTGAAACTTGATATTAAATGAGGATATTATATGTTTCCAAGCTGATTTTTAAAGTCATATATATTATTGACTTTAATATTATAATACTTGGAATACAAGTTCTTTAAAAGCACCTGTAACCTAAAAAGACACAAGTCAAAAACAATATTTATGCTCGTAAGAGCTAGAAATGTATTATATCTTTTCCACGGTGTCAGTTACAACCTTCTGGTGTTTTCATAGCTGATTGCTGACAGGTGAGACACTAACATTTCCACTCTATAAAGCTGAAGGAAGGACTGGGGCATGTCTTCAGGGGTTAGTAAGTATTACCTCCCCAGATCCTTCCTTGCCTGTACCTTGTGGATGGTCAACATATAAACAGGATTCTGAAGATCCTTTCTGCTCTCACATGATAACTTTCAGATGAATTGGAAGGGCACTTTTCAGATGTAAAAGCAAATCCAAATCAAAGGTAACAGGAAAAACAAAACTAAACGTTGTAGCAGATGACTTTATTATGGGTTGTGCTCTGTCCTCCCCAAAGATATGTTCAAGTCTTAACCCTGAGGACTTCGGAATGTAAACTTTTTTGGAAATAGGGTCATTGAAGATGTAATTAGATACTGTAAGATGTGGTCCTGCTAGAGTAGGGTGGACCTTCAGTCCAATATGACTGGTATCTTTGAAGAAGGGACAAAATGATGTGAAAACAAATACACAGAGAGAAGCTATTTGACTGCAGAGGAAGGGACTAGAGTGATGCACCTACAAGCCAAGGAATGCCTGGCACTACCAGAAGCTGAAAGAGGCAAGAAAAGACTCTCCCCCGCAAGAGGCTTCAGATAGAGCATAGCCCTGCCAACACCTCCATCTCAGACGCTGAGCCTCCAGAACTGACAGAGAGGTTGTCTGAGCCACCCAGTTTGCGGTACTTTGTTATGGCCATCCTAGGAAACTAATATAAACGTGGATGTAGCAGAAACTTGAAATGATTATAGGTGAGTGAAGTCAATGCCGTTTTCCAGTGATGACCAATTTTCTCTTTGGACTCAGAAGTGGGTCCTAGATTTGGTCAGATCATGTGTCACACCCAACCACTGGTTAAAGTAGTGTAGACATGTTAATGAAAACTAAAAACTATTATAAAATAAAAAAGTAAGAAACAAAACAAAAAACACAATATATTTGAGTATGTCAGACATGCATAGATCCAAGTGACATACCTTAATTATAAATTCATTTTAACTGAATTATGTCATTACTAGAAATGTAAAATTCTAAAGAGTTTCATTCTTGAAAAATAAATTATGACATGTATGACAACATGAATATCTTAATTAAAAGTTGTCTAACTTTACCTTAAAATTCCAGAGTTTCATTCCTTGAATCCCAAGGCCTGGGACTTAGTAACTACTCATTAAATGTAAGTTGAATTAAAGAAGATAATGAAAACGGTGTGTTTTTTAATTACCTAGAATGACAAGTCAATTTGCTCACAAGGTCACTTTGATATGAAGTCTCTAAACTAAGTTACACTATCCTAAAACTTGAAATACTTGCATAATAAGACCGATATTCCACATTGTTGGATTTTTTTAAGTAACCCATAAAATTAAATATGAAATGTGAATGGCATGATGTTGTGGAAATAGACAATTGACTTTTTTTTTTGAAAACTATATTTCCTGTTAAGCACAGCAGCAAAATCCACCTTAAGATCCACTATAGGAATTACCATGGACTCAGCAACACTCCTCAGGGCTATCACCAATTTCCTAGTCGCCCTGGAGTGGCTTATTCTCTCCTTTGCTCCCTAAAAACCTATATATATTTGTGGAGAAATTTTATGTCCATCATTTTACATTTCCATCACTATTCACACGTAATTTAGGTTCTTAAATCTGGGTATTTCAATTTCCTTCAGCAGTCTGTCTCAGTAACACACACATTAAAATATTTCTAATTTTCCAAAATGGCTCACATAAAGACCTTTTGTCTATTAAAATATTCTCTTCTCTTTAATAACAATTTGTCTATATGTATCATTTTGGTGGCAATTTTCAAAGAAATGAAATTTAATAATGTTGACATAATATTAAAATCAGATTTAATATACCTGATCTTTGATAATTAAAAAAGTACTGGAGTAGGTCAATAATTGAATACCTTCTTAAATCACTTATTTACAATATGTTATAGATGTACTCAATTGCTGTTCAGTAATGCCCTTGAATACCTAAACAAGCTTCCATTGACTGATAGAAAATTAAACATTACAAAAGCTCCAGAATATATCTGGAGATATTTTATAAACTCTATAAGAGAGAACTGGCAATTCCTTTAGTTATTTAAGGTATAGAAACCGGTCAAAAGTAGATATCTCTTTTAAATTGTACAACATCATATAAATGTTACTTAAAATTAATACTGCTGATAGAGTAGTCAAATTTTTCTCTTAAACATATTTTATGTCTATAGTCAATTTATATGAATAAAAATATTTTTATTTATATAGCATAAATTCACACAAATGTAAATATATTGCATATGCTATACTTAAATTAGCTTGTTAATTTAGTCATTAATCCTACCTGAGTTAGTTCATTGATATCCACAAGTCCATTACTGTCGGCATCAAAATATTTAAACATTTGATCCACCAGCAACTTCTTCCGAAATACGTCATCACCGTTAGGGTTTTCATTGTCTTGTGTAACATATTTTTGATTTTGTAAATCTAAAAGCATGCTTTTCATCTTGCTGTATTCAGTGGCCTCGCAGTTATCTCCTGTAACAAAAGAACTAAGTTATTTTCAAAACAATATCATTAGAAAGGAATCATTTATTTTATTAATGTTTTAAGCTGATATCTAGTAGATAACATACTTTGTACATAATATTTATGTTTCTACTTGCATACTTTACTACTTGTACAAGGAAAAAAGAATGGGCTATTTACATGAGAGGATAGAAAATTTTCATTAGTATCAAATCCAATAACAACACAAATACTGTGTGTTTTCTCGATGACAAAGTCATTGATTCTATGAATGTACATAGAAAAACATGATAGCTTCAATTGGCTCCAATGTTTAAATACACTACCTTAGTTTAACTCCTCACTATACATGTCTATAGTGATAATTTCACAGGTTTTGAACATGAGGTTCAGGGAGATGAAATGGCTCACCCAAAGGGTTAGATTGTGCTGGATTTTGTGCTTAAACTGACATATATATCTGGCTCCAAAAGAGTATAGTAAGTTTTTAATTGGAAATATATATATTTTTTACATTTGGATTTGTTTTGAAGAAGTTTGTGTGTATTTACATTTTTTCTTGATTCTATTTTTTTTTGCTTTGTTTTGTTTTGTTTTGTGGTACGCGGGCCTCTCACTGTTGTGGCCTCTCCCGTTGCGGAGCACAGGCTCCGGACGCGCAGGCTCAGCGGCCATGGCTCACGGGCCCAGCCGCTCCGCGGCATGTGGGATCCTCCCGGACCGGGGCACGAACACGCGTCCCCTGCATCGGCAGGCGGACTCTCAACCACTGCACCACCAGGGAAGCCCTCTTGATTCTATTTTTAATGATGCTAAGCTCATATTTGTTTTCTTCCAAAAGTTTATTTACTTATTTTTCTGATATTCATCTATTTCTCCGTTTAGAGTCTTGGTGTATAATATGAAATATGTTTCCATTTTGTATCTTGAAGTCTTAACCTGTCAGTTTCATTTCCACAGCTAAAGTATGAGCTTACTGAAGTAACAACACATTACAGATTTTCAGTATCTCCCATAAAATAACCAGCAGAATACTGGGAACTTCACAGTTAATGGAAATAGTTGCTTGGCTTAATATCTTCAAAAATAACTGCAATTGCTCTAATATCTTGACATCATTATTTTACAAAGGATTTTTCTTACAACAGTCTCCATGCTGATGTCTTTATAACACATTGAAATGAAATGTGCTTACTATTGATAGCAAATGTGATATAAAATGTATACAGAAAATACAATGTGTAATGTAATTTATAAATGAAAAAGTAGGCATTATATTAGCTGAGAATTTTCACAATATATTTTTTAGGAAGAAACCTAACTTTAGAGTTGTAGTTCATTTTGACAATTAAGCTGTGACAGAATCTACAATATTTCTAAAGATTTTAAAATATATGTCTGAGAAGCATGGGATTGGGGTCACATTCCTTTTCCCGACAAGATGGAAAACAATCTTTTCCAGAGAGATGAGAGGCTATCTTGTTTTTCAAAGACAGTGAAATGGCTTCTGTTTTTCAGCAATTCTAGTGTTTAGCAATCCTGTCAAGAACTTCATTTTTTACAAGATGTAAACTTTGTACCACAAATTAAGTGAATTTTGCACTATTCTGTTCTCAGTAAAGAATAATAATATGTTTTCATAATAGAACAGAAATCACTGACAAAAGAGAAAAGTAATCAAGTCCAGAGGGATAGGTAACAATTTTGGTGTCTGTGAAAGATGCATAAGAGGAGGCTTCAAATACGTGTGCGTGTGTGTGTGTGCAGCAGGAAGAGGGAGAAAACCATTCGAACAGCCCCCTCTGGGATTTCTGTATTTGACCTTGGACCTGCCTATCCTTTCATTTGACTGATGGGAAGGAGGATGGAGTCTGGGGGAAGTGACCTGTGTCTATCCATGATGAGCAGGTGAGAACATGGGAAATAGAATTTAAGTGCTGAACACCTTTTAACTAATATTTGAAATTTGGTGTGAGGAGATACAATTTTAGGTTGTTACACTCTAATTTTGATCAAATCAAGTAATACAATCATCATCATGCTCTCTCTAGATACTTTTTCCCAAATTGTAAATTCCCTGGCAAGTCCAGGTATTGAGGTAGTTGCTGGCAATCCAAAGAAAACAAAAATAAAAGCATGGCAGTTAAAGCATTCACATTCTATGGAAATGTGCAATAAACAGTCCTAAAATTATGTAACACTTTGTAGAATTTAAAGATTTTAAATAATTGCTGTTACAGATTTTTTTTAGTAATAAATAGTTACATCTATTATTAATATATAGATTACCTGTAATGCAGGCTTTCTATGTGCCAGGAACTTTTTATGTATTAAATCACTTAACTCTCATGACAATCCAACAAGAAAGACCTTATAATTACCACTATTTTACAGATGAAGAACTAAGACACAGAGATTAAATAACTTGTTCAAAATTACAGAGCTAGAAAGGAGCACAGTGATTTTTACAGCCAGGCAACATCTCTTTTAGCCTTTATTCTCTACTTTTCTCATCTTCAGAACTGAGTTTAAAATCAACTTATACATGGATTCAGTAAATTTGTCCAAGGATTATTTGGAAAGTGAAAAACAAATATAATTATAAACTCCAGGCAATATCATTGCTTAAATTGCAGGTAGAGAAAAAAGAACTTGCAGTGGGAGAGAGAGAAAAAGAAAAGGAGTATCTGAGAAATAGCAAGAAAACTATAAGTACTGAAGAGGAAGCTAACGGGAAAAGAACTTTTCAAGAAAGAGGGTGTGATGAAAGGTTAAATGTTTCAGAGTAAAAATAAGATAAGAAATGAAACCTGCTCATTAGATTCCTTAAGTTGGAGGTAATTGATGACAATAAAGGGAAATTTTAGTGAATAAATGGAAAAGTCCTATTACAATAGGTTAAAATGAGTAAAAACAAAATGACGATTTGGAAATATTAAATGTTTACTACCCTTTTAATAAGGATCAATATAAAAAAATAGAATTAATGAAGAAGAATAGATATCTAGAAATAAACATCAATGTATATTAAGAAATCATGGCCTCATCCAAGAAAAATTTCAAGAAGGAAGTTAAGAAATTTTAGTTTGTTGATTTGTTTGCTTTGGTAGGATTCCTTTCTCAATACTTAATCAACCGATGGTGTTAGGAAAAGAAACCTGACACCTGCTGGCGTTAGGCAGCGAAAGGAAAGAAAACTTCTGGACTCACTTGGTGCTCTTGGAGACCAGTAAGAGATCACCTCTGCTGTGCCTGTTCTAGACACTGAGGACAAGATGAATGAGGTTGCCACCTGATGGTACCTATACCATCCTCCTGCCCATGAATGCAGATTCCAGGGCTGTGCTGACTCTGGACTCAGAGTGATTCTAGGGCAGTTAAAATCCACCAGGTCTTGTGGGGCCTGGAAGAAGGCAGAATCTCTGACTTTTTTTTTTTTTATCTTTTTTTCTCATTTAAGAAATAGATTCATAATTTTATTCCAACTAAACTATTTTGTGAAACAAAAAACATGCTTGATAATGCCACATGGCCAAAACATGCATGATATTTCTGTATTCTTATTATGTGCACAAGTTCTCACTTGTTTTTTCTAATTAATTTTTATCAGAGTATACTTGATTTATAATGTTGTGTTAGTTTCTGCTGTACAGCAAAGTGAATCAGTCATACATATATACATATCCGCTATTTTTTAGATTCTGTTCCCATAAAGGTCATTACAGTGTATTGAGTAGAGTTCCTCATGCTGTACAGCAGTTATTCTTGGTTACTTATTTTATATATAGCAGTGTGTATATGTCAATCCCAATCTCCCAATTTATCCCTCCCCCCTCCCCCGCTTTCCCCCTTGGTAACCGTAAGTTTGTTTTCTACATCTGTGACTCTGTTTCTGTTTTGTAAATAGGTTCATGTGTACCCTTTTTTAGATTCCACATGTAAGTGATATCCCGTGAGATTTGTGTTTCTCATTCTGACTCTGACTTTCAAATGGTCGCACCTGTGTATTGGCAAGGGCTTCTCCAAGACTCTACTGAACTGAGGATAATTACACTTTATATATCTGATAGTACCACCATCAGTTTTGAGTACATGATAAGTGCTCAAAATTATAGATTCTATCAATTATGCTTAACACTACTTTTTCAAAGCCTGTAATTTGTTCTTATCTCTTCAAAATTACACTTTTATCCTTCCCTTCCATCCATCATTAAGAAGTACCAACTCCTTTCAACATAAAAATAATCAAATCTAAGTATATAAGAATATTACTTGTCTCTTTTTAGCATTTATATTTCAAATTTGATTAATATGATCCTAATATAAGCTGAAAGATTAGAAATTAAAAGGATACAGATAAATGTTTTTATTTTAGCATCAATTCTTTTCATGTATTAGAATGCACACTGGAATTGTTTTTTCATCAAACTATTAAACAATTGTTAAAAGAAAACTTTTACACCTTTTTCATATGTAAACAGTTTTTAAAATGTAAATATTTTCTAAAATGTGTTTTAGAAAAATACTTTGCATTTATAACATAAGGAATGTATGAAAACTTTAGTATGTTGATTTAATATGCATCTATGAATAAATTCAACATGGAAAACTATTACATTTAAATTCATTTTTAAACTCATTGTTAAACTGTGTGTTTGAAGGAATTAAAATTATCTTGGTTAAAAGTAGTCTGAACAAAATTAAAATAAACTTTAACTGGAGTATCTACTAAAATATGGAAAATCTAATGGTGTAAATTGTTTTATACTACATAAACTTTACTTAAAAGTTCTTATTAAAACATGTTTACAGTTACACATAAGATTAATGTAAAACTGTTATGTTTCAGATACTATTCGAATTCTGGAAATTTACTAATACAAGCACACCTACACATACCACTTCACAACTTTCTACATTTGAAGAGCCATGATTTCCTCATGGAGAGGGAATTTTTTTTAAACAATAGACTTTACTTTTCAGAGCAGTTTTATTTTCATAGAAAAATTGAGCAGAAAATACAGATTTTCCATGTACCCTTTGCCCCCCCATATGCACAGACTCCCCCACTATCAACTTCCCCACAAAAATTGATGAACTCACAGTGATGTCATTGTCACAAAAACCCCTATATTAGAGTTCATTAGTACATAGGGTTCTTGGTGTTATATACTCCATGGGTCTTAATAAATGTATAATGACATGTGTGCACCTGTATCTACAGAGTAGTCTCACTGCCCTAAAGATCCTCTGTGCTCTCTGCCTATTCATCTCTCCATCCTCCTTAACCCCTGACAAACACTGACCTTTTTACTGTCTCCATAGTTTTGCCTTTTCCAGACTGTCATAGATTTGGAATTGTATACAATATGTAGACTTCTCAGATTGGCTTCTGAGAAGTCAATGCATTTAAGATTCCTTTGTGTCATGGCTTGTTAGCTCATTTCTTTTTATCACTGAATAACATTCCACTGTCTGCATGGACCACAGTTTATTTATCCACTTACCTACTGAAGGACATCTTTATTGCTTCCAAGTTTTGGCAATTTTGAGTAAAGCTGCTGTAAACATCCATGTTTAGGTATCTGTGTGGACTTAAATTTTCAAATCCTTATCCTAAGGAGCATAATTACTGGATTGTATGTAAGATTATGTTTAGTTGTGTACAAAATCACCAAACTGTCTTCCAAAATGGCTGTACCAGTTTGCATTCTCATCGACAATGGATGAGAGTTCCTGTTGCTCCAAACCCTCACCAGCACTTGGTGTTGTCAGTGTTTTGGACTCACCATTACAATAGGTGTGTAGTTGTGTCGCATTGTCTTACAGGGAATTTTTTTAAATGAATGAGGGACTATATTTTACAAGAGACATTGGTTCCATAACCTTTCCCCCACTCTCTGCACACATACAATGTGATTTGGCTTAATTTAACATCTCCTTAAACGTTGTTGACTAGTTAAGTGAAAATGATTAAAAACACAATTAATTCAATTGACATGCTTACTGATTAATTTTGGGAATTACTCTTACTGGAAATAAAAGGAAAGTATTGTGAGTTAAATATTAATTCTCCAAACACTTTGTTCCTTATGATGTAACTTTTTTCAATTATATGCCACATGGTCATTGACAACTGCCTACATCTATACAAGCAGTATTAAAAAGGGGTTTGGTTTTCTAGCTTGGCAAATGTGGTATTATAATTTAATAAAGGTGTTCTAGTAACCAGGTCACTTTGCTCTCTTTACCCTGAAAGAACATTAATTAAAATGCTTCTGAGGGATGAGATTAGGTATCCCATGCTCTGTTTTCAATTATATTCTTCAAAGGTGACACACTTTGGAGCAAGTAGGCAGCTTAGCTCTTACTATCCCCACCCTCTCTCATCACCCTGTCAAACAGAATCACATATTATAAAGTAAAGATGCAGAGAATGCTGGCAGAAAACACAACAAAATAAAACAGAGCACAATACAATGATGATGGCTATCTAGAATGCTTGGGAACCTTAGTGAAAAGTGTATATTTATCTTACCTGAAATAAATACAACTTGTAATAAAATAACCACAATTGCTCAAGTGTGTGTTTTAATGTTTAGTGAATTAACAGTCTTTTAAGTCATTATCTTTATAGTTAAAACCAAGAAAATACAGTATGCTTCATATGAAAAGGCATACCTCCTATAAAATACGTGAGAAGTAGCTAATGATGTCAAACAGTTTATGAAGTAAGTTTTTCCTAATTAAATATTGTTTGTTTTCTGGCAACCTTTCTACAAATATTTTGTACACAATATGAAGGACTTTCATCTTTTCACATTTTTGCAATTGCTGTTAAAGTATGAGTGCATGTTGCCTTAAAAATTATACTACACAGTTCTTACAGATCTCATTGTGGTAGTCTGTGTTTTATAGAGGTTTTTAATTTTGATTTATATTATCTGGATTTATAATATTTCAAGGAGTAAAGATATATAAAGGGTATTCTTGAATTTTTAAAAAATTTGATGAAAGTAATTTAAAAAAGTAATCAGGTTACGAAAAAGTGTCTATCCCTGAATCAAGTAGAGTCAAAACTAAGACTCGGCGCGTGCGTGTGCGGGAGGGGGCGGGTGGGGAAGGATCGCCAGCGAGATCCCGAGGCTAGGCTCGTGTGCCCGCCCCCGCCCCCCGTCCTGGCCCCCAGCTCCCACCGGGTCGGCCCGGCTCAGCCATGATCAAGGCGATCCTCATCTTTAACAACCACGGGAAGCCGCGGCTCTCCAAGTTCTACCAGCCCTATAGTGAAAATACACAACAGCAAATCATCATCATTTGGTATCTAAGAGAGATGAAAATGTTTGTAATTTCCTGGAAGGAGGATTATTAATTGGAGGATCTGACAACAAACTGATTTATAGACATTATGCAACATTATATTTTGTCTTCTGTGTGGATTCTTCAGAAAATGAACTTGACATTTTAGATCTAATTCAAGTATTTGTGGAAACATTAGACAAGTGTTTTGAAAACGTCTGTGAACTGGATTTAATTTTCCGTGTAGACAAGGTTCACAATATTCTTGCAGAAATGGTGATGGGGGGAGTGGTATTGGAGACCAACATGAATGAGATTGTTACACAAATTGATGCACAAAATAAACTGGAGAAATCTGAGGCTGGCTTAGCGGGAGCTCCAGCCCGTGCTGTATCAGCTGTAAAGAATACAAATCTTCCTGAGATTCCAAGAAATATTAACATTGGTGACATCAGTATAAAAGTGCCAAACCTGCCCTCTTTTAAATAAAAAAAATTTAAAAGGCCACTCCCAGGTAAAATCCGGGGGAAAAGTCATTTAAGTTTACCATGCAGCTGTTTACCAAAAATAGAGGAGGAGAGTCTTCTGCTCTTGGATTTAAGTCAAGGTACTGCATAGAAGTCATGTAAAATCAGTATGGAAGTTCATTGTTGCTTTTCTTGCTCAGTGATTTTGAAGAAATTGAGTAGTTACAGTGTGATTTTTTTCTTTATTCTCTAAACTGCATTCCTATGACCACCTAAGGCATGCCTCTATGTATTGGCTACCACAGTATTTTGAAAAGTGTTTGGGACATTTCTTTAAATTATATATAACCCAAAATGTGCGTGTTTTGTATGGATCACAAATACAGCATTCCTTAATTCTTTCTGTTATTTGTCAGAATTGTTATTTAAAGAACGAAGTATGTATTGCATGAAAACATTATGACTTTTTCTCTTAGATTAAATAAACTCCAAGGTAACTGGACTTCTAAAGCAAAAAAAACCAAACCAAACCAAAAAAAAAACACCTAAGACTCATGTAACTCCATTAAGAGCAGGACTCTTTGTATTTCTGAACACTAAATAATCTTGTCCAATAATTTTATCACAGTACCCAATATGTGGTTTTCAATGAAAATTGTATTGTTTGCATTGATCTTACAGAAGGTATGCTATTCATATCTGTGAAGCCATAGGCATATAATGATTTTAATCCAATATATACACAGCAATTATTGTGTGCTGGCACTGTTCTAAGTATTTTACAGACAGCTCATTTAATCTTTAAAATGATCCTGTGAAGTAAGTACAATTACTATACCATCTCCTTGAAACATAATAAGCCCAATAACAGGCTTGACATTTGACTTTACATGAAAGATTAAGAAAATTCTGACCCAACAATTGTAAGCGCATCATACTAGTTAACTCACATTTCTCATGAGGTACACAGGACTCACAAGTTGCATCTATTTGTCTCTTGAGAAGATAGAGAAGCTTTAATTATTCCTTCTTTTATGTTACTCTACAAATTTGTGTGAAATTCTGTCAAGAATTTACAGTTTTCTGAGGACTGCCTGTATACACATATTCATGTATATGAATACACATATTCAATAATAAATCATGTGTCTTTTCTCTGCTACACTGAGAGAGAGAGAGGTCTTTTGGTTGGTAGGATTTTTAATTTCCCCAACAGTCATTAGGAATGTTGCATAATATTGACAGAAATGACCCTCCAAGCCTGTCTAAACAACATAACTTCAAAAATATGAATCAAATGGAGATATTAACAGGCAAACTTGATAAACCACAATGATAGAGAAACACTGTAATACTTCTAGATGGGAAATGTAGATCAAGCAGCCATTAAGCATAGTGCCTTGGTGTGGAGCAAACCCAGAAATATACTTACAGGAATATAGTACTCTTCTATAAGCATCAGGTTTAATGCTACATTTATATACAGTAAAAGATTGAGGTTGAGTTACTTTCTTCCTGAAGTTTATAGTTCGGTGTTAAGTTTCCAAGTTATGAGCATAAGCATATGTCTTTTTCTGGTCACTGAATATCTTATTCAGTCAAGAGTTCATATATGTCTTGTCTCAGAATATCTCAGTTACTCTTTGTCTTATTTATCACAGAAAAATACAAAAATGATAGTAAAAAACAGGATTTCTTCTATGGTTTCTACTTTATATATTTTCTATATAGGCTTTTCATTATTTTCCATCAAGCAAACAAAAGAGATAATAGTCACGAACGGGCATCAACCCCCAGCTATGTCTTTATCCTATTAAATTTAACATAAAGAAATATTCTTTCCAAAGTACATCTAATTCTAAGCAACAGTAAATGTTCAAATACCATTATACACTAAACATCACGACAGTAACATTTATAGTATTGTTGTTCTTTTGTTCTATGATAAATACTTTCATACAGGCTCAACGTTGAAGTGGGTTAGTATATGTAACAATTTATAGCTTGGATTTGGGAAGAGATCTTTTGTATGTATTGTATGTGTGTGGGGCAATATCACTTTATTGGATTTTTTATCTTGATACAATGATCATGTACAAATAATTTATTTGAATAAATGTAACCTGTAAAAAACCATGTCCCTGGGGTAGTCACTATGTGTTGTCATTATTTCTTTTAAGAACAGCTGACCTTCAGGAGACATCGTCCAATGAGAATCCTTTGATATTTCACATTTCAATTGGTCATAGCATGGATGCTAGCGCTAACTGCCTCCTCATTGACCCCAAACCAACCAAATAAATACAAATGATTCTACCAATTTGTGTCCCTCTGTATAAAAGGATCACCCAATGCTCTCAAGAGTCCTGGTAGCAGCAGTTAAATAGTTCAGTCATCGACAGAAGACTTCTTCAACTGGACTGCCATTCTCTACTATATAATGATTCTATGGAATATTTCCAAAGTGGACCCCTATTTTTGTCTGAAATTGCAATAACATAAAATACTATATATTAAGAACATTTGGTCATATATTGCCTACATGCAATATCTATTGTTTTGTTTTCTGGAAGACTATAAATGTTATCTGTTCAATTCCTCAGTGGTACCTATTCATAGAAATATGATACTATTTGACATTTTATTTTAATTTACACATAGTCACACACAATAAGTAACAAACATTTATTTAATCCTACACTTTCTTATGGGTATGCATCATGTTTAACAATAGCTCATCATGACTTTGACCAAAGATTTATAAGAGATAGCAAAGGCAGAGGACAAATGATATAAGGGATGTGAATAGGAGGACATGGGGTAATTAATACTGGAAAGTTTCTACATTAAGTATACATTGTGTGTGTCTTCTGTAGAAATTAGGCTTATGAGACAGTGAGTAAATAAATATAGGGGAAATGATAAATTAATCTTTTTTTAAAAATAGAACAATTTCATTCTTTCATTATAGTTCTTTGGAGATATTTTCAACAAAACATAGTAAATATTCCACATATTGGAGAAAACAAACATTTCCTGATGTTAATAATAGAAAAAAATTTGAAAACAAGTTTTTCACCAACAAAAACTGAAAAACAGTCATATTTCTGACAGAAAATAGGTCAGATTTGATTCATGGGCAGTTGATGACTTCCTAGTTAGGTCAACGGCAAACATTTTCCATAAATTTATAGCTTAATTTTGTTAAGGTGAAAATTATATTGAGAGTACATGATAAAAGCATTTTATCCAAAATATGGTAGTGGCAAAGGAGTATTGAAGTTAATAATAGTTCCCAATGCTTTTGAACATGTATAATAAATAAGGTACCACTAGTAACAACTATAATTAATAGCCATTTAATCAGTCTTGATAAAATATATTTTGAAAGTCTCCCAGAAATTGAGAAAATGAATAGTCCTAGAGACTGAATAACAGGTACTTTGGTAAGCTGAGTGTTTTCCCCAGCCCTCTAAATTATTGGCTTTCAAAAAGAAAAAAAAATGGAGAACTGATGCAGAACCTAATCAAATTGTCAGCTAATTACCAAGTTAAAAATAATTTATAACACTGGATCACTGTGTGATTTTTAGCCCATAAACTGGAAGGAGTTCAAATAATCCATTGACCTGTTATGTCAGACAGAGTCCAGTCAAAAAGCAAAACCAAACTAGATATTTCAAACAGGAGACAATATAGGGAACTGGTTTCCCTGTTGTTAAAGCATTAGGTGAAAAATAAAAAACAAAAAAATCTTGAAGTAACTCGGAGACAACTGCAGGAAGTAGCTACACCCTCAAGAGTTGGGGGAATTAGCTTTTAAATGAGATGAATTTGAGGTAATTATGAGATGCTGGTAGAGGCCTCAGTGAGGGAAAAGAAAACATGGTCAGTTAAGAAGCTCTGTAGTCTAAGAAGAAAGGAACGGTTTGATGAATTGGCTTTGTGTCACTGGTGAATGCATGGAAGCTGAAGTCTGACTGTTAAGGGAGGGCATGTGTAAATGTGAAGTAAAGATGTTCCTGGTCAAAACATGACAGTGTGCATTTTTAAGGAGTATTAAGACACTGCTGACTTAAAAAGAGACCACAAAAACGTCTAGTTTGGTGGAAGAAGGAATGAAGATAGATTTATCACACATCTTTATATGCTAAGGCCCACTCCTTGAAAAGGGAAAAATATCAGCTAACTGTAATTGAACGTGGGGGTCTGGCTGCTCACTGCTCAAAAGCAATTAAAAAGGCAAGGTTGGTGAAAAGGAAAGTGTGCTTTATTTGGGAGGCAAGCAATGCAGTGGGGAGGACTCCTGTCCAAAGGCCAACTCACCCCCACTGACAAGCAGTGGGTGAGAGATTTTATAGAGGGAGGGAGGGGGCTACATGCGGAAACAGCACAGTCAGCTCTGATGGTCATCTTGAAATTGGTCCTGCAGCAGTCTGACCAGTGTCATCTTGTCATCTTGATGGTTTTAAGTACAGTTTAGTCTTTAGTTCCAGGGTCGGTTTGTTACCATTTCTTTGAGGCCAGTTCTTGGCATTGTGGCAGCTTATGTCATGGCTACAGCCTGGTCATCATGTAGTTAAATTCTTTTACCTGGCGGGGGTTCCAGTATCTACAACACAGCTCACAGGATATGGCTCAGAATATTATCTGTAGCCCTCGAGGAGGAACTAAAAGTCCTTGACTTTGCTTAACGACTGAACTGTTATTATTATTTGGTCTCGTTTGACGGTTTTACTTTGTTCTGCTTTTTCTCACTTCTCTTATTAAACTTATTCTTTGGCTAAAAGATTTCTACAGACAAAAGGCAGGCTGAGGACGTGGGGGACAAGGACCACAGGGTCCTGCTCCATTTCATAACTGCTGCAAATTAGATAGAAGAATATGAGGACAAGGGATGTTGCCTTTCTCTGAAATGCAAAAGTTTTCTGTGAAATCCAGCTGACATCTTGATTTTTACCATATGCATGGATGTGTGTGTGTGTGTAAATAAAACAAAATCTGTGGTTATATTAATATGAATAAGAACAGTGGTGTAGAGATATATTCCTTTGATATAGTATTGACTTATGTTCACAAAAAGGCTATGGGTTGTTTTATCAAAGTCTAAGATAATGTTATGTAACGAATAGTTGCTTTTTCATCAAACTGACTTTCTTAAGTTAATTTTGCTACAACCTAAAGGCATATGAGTTTTGAATACGTTTACATAAAAAAATTCATTAAAATGTGTGAAATTTCTAAAGTCAATAGAGAGATGTAAAATTCCCAATTTTCACCTTATGAATAAATAGCAGAAGAGAATGACTTAAGTATTTGTCCTTTCCATGAATTTTTTCAGATGAAAATGAATAACAAACCCCTTGTTTTTAAAGTCATTCATTTTCACAAGTGAGTTGTGGAATTACTTAATAAACACATTTTAAAACGATGTCTGGCTTTCTAGTTTCTGAGGAAAGAAGAAAACCAAGATTTTGCCTTTACATACACTCCAAAATTCATATCTATTTAATTTCTTGGTTGAGTTACCTGTTATGAGCAATGGATGTAAAAAACATCCTCTCTTTGAAGATAACATACATTAATGTTCATATGCCTATATTTGTATGTTTGTGTATATAATACAAAATATAAAATGGTTTAGTGATATTGTATTCTCTCCAGTTAAATTTATTTCTTCTTGGCTTCATAATTAAAATAATGACCATAGCTTATGTAATTTGTGTCTAAAGATTTTCACTTGTGATCTGAATGTCATTTAGGCCATATACTGATTTCTAGTATAGTTTGGTAAATAAGTTTGGAATAGACAAAGACATTATTAGGTCTTTCCAATGGAAAGTTACTCATTATTTATAGCATGACTTTCTGGGTTATATGACTTTAGCCTTTCATTGCCTTTGAAATATTTTACTACCTAGTAAATTGCAGATAACTGATACCAATGGAAAATAATTCTTGCCTATGGACTTGCAAATGAATTTTTTCTGGAAAAGATTCAATTGATTTCTATTCCCTTTTAGGTGGAAAAGGCCAGGTTTACGTCTATTTGTAATTTCATTTCCACAATTGTTTACAGCATATAGATGTATGGCTCTTTGACTTCTTTGAACCGATTATAAATCTGCCTAGTTCCCTCTCAAATAATGAGTTAATTAAATATTTAACATGTTAAATTTATATTTGTAAGAAATTCATGATTTTACCTTGAAAAAGTATCCTTTAACATTCTAGATATCTGATTCATTTTTCTTAGAAGAAAAAAAGGATTAATACAAGCTCAAAGTTCCTGTGATTGTTTAAGATATAAGTGAATACATCAGTGACTATATATAAGCAAATTTAAATATACTTCCTGCAATATAAACAAAGAATGTAACAAGAAAAGATATTGTAAATAGAAAACTTATAGAACACTTTTCAGTTTTAATTTTTCGATTCTTTATTACTACACAAAATAAGCTTTAAAAAAATAGAACTCACTAACTGAATTAACTCGACCTTTCTAAAGTAAACCTCCTATACTTATTCTACCAGTTTACTCTAAATAAATAGTTCTTTTATTGTTTTTAATCATTAAAACATCCTTTTAAGGAGAAAATAATATAATTTTTTATTTTGGTATACTGAAATAATGCAAAAATATCATGATCTATTATTTCCTAAAGACAGGAAATTTTGATTGGTTAGATTCAAAAGAATTTCCAATTACTATGCACTTCTAACAAGGTCCTTTAGACTTTACTGAACCTTCTAGTGAATTAAGAAAACACTCAGCTAGGTGGACAAAACTCTGGATACCAAACTTAGCAAGCAAATATTGCCTTTGTGGAAAGAGGAAAAAGCTGGTGAATACAACACTTCATAGACAGAAGAAAGCTCTTCTTGGTGAACATACCCCACCTAGGGTGCCTGGCTTGAAAAGTGAGATGTAGTTTTAATTTCAGCCTCACTCATCGCCTTGGCCCAGTGCCTTTATGCCCTGGACAGCTGATGGCAACCTTGCCTCTATCGTTTTGTACTGGGCATCATTTTTGTATTTCACTTTGAGTAAGTTAAGCATTCTATTATAAATTCTAACAAAGCCCTTTTTCATGAACAAGCCTCTATTTTTTTACACCATTATATGCATTACATTATTATAGTGTTTCATATATCATGTAAAGAGATCAGCCAATAATATTTAAAATAATGATAAAAGTACCATGAAAATACTACTATTAATAGATATCTTCTTAGAGAAAAAAATATCTGATAGACAAGAAAACAAAAGACATAGTTAAAAGCAAATGGTATCATTATTTAGTCAATAACAATTCTACTTAAGAGCAGGCTCTTTTCATATTTTTCATTTTTCTCATTCATAGTATACATTTTATACCAACTTTCTGGAGCTACTACCCCTGATACCACTGACTGATTCCTGTTCTTACTGGGCCTTGGCACCCCAAAGAACAGACAGGATTTGGGCTGATACCCAATACTTGATTCAGGACCAGGTCTCTAGCACAGTTCTATCTTTTTGGAATTCAGCAAGGTTGAGAGACTAAATAAAAAGTTATGTGAGGTATGACCTGAATTTCTATCTTATGTTGATGAACTTTCAATTCATCCTTTTATTTTTTACATCTTTATTGGAGTATAATTGCTTTACAAGGGTGTGTTAGTTTCTGCTGTATAACAAAGTGAATCAGCTATATGTATACATATATCCCCATATGACCTCCCTCTTGTGTCTCCCTCCCACCCTCCCTATCCTACCCCTCTAGGGGGTTACAAAGCACCAAGCTGATGTCTCTGTGCTATGCAGCTGCTTCCCACTAACTATTTTACATTTGCTAGTGTACATATGTCAATGCTATTCTCTCACTTCATCTTAGCTTACCCTCCCCTCCCCATGTCCTCAAGTCATTCTCTATGTTTCTGTCTTTATTCCTGTCCTGCCCTTAGGTGTATTAGAACCATATTTTTTTAGATTCCATATATATGTGTTAGCATATAGTATTTGATTTTTCTTTCTGACTTACTTCATTCTGTATGACAGACTCTAGGTCCATCCACCTCACTACAAATAGTTCAATTTCATTTCTTTTTATGGCTGAGTAATATTCCATTGTATATATCTGCCACATCTTCTTTATCCATTCATCTGTCGATGGACACTTACGTCGCTTCCATGTCCTGGCTATTGTAAATAGTGCTGAAATGAAAAGTGTGGTACATGTCACTTTTTGAATTATGGTTTTCTCAGGGTATATGCCCAGTAGTGGGATTGCTGGGTCATATGGTATTTCTATTTTTAGTTTTTTAAGGAACCTCCACACTGTTCTCCATAGTGGCTGTATCAATTTACATTCCCACCAACAGTGCAACAGGGTTCCCTTTTCTCCACTATGTCTTGATTACTGTAGCTTTGTAGTATAGTCTGAAGTCTGGAAGCCTGATTCCTCCAGCTCCATTTTTCTTTCTCAAGATTGCTTTGGCTCTTCGGGGTCTTTTGTGTTTCCATACAAATTATGAAATTTTTTGTTCTAGTTCTGTGAAAAATTCCATTGGTAGTTTGATAAGCATTGCATTGAATCTGTGGATTGCTTTGGGTAGTATAGTCATTTTCACAATGTTGATTCTTCCAAACCAAGAACATGGTATATCTGTTCATATGTTTGTATCAGCTTTGATTTCTTTCATCAGTGTCTTATAGTTTTCTGCATACAGGTCTTTTGTCTCCTTAGGTAGGTTTATTCCTAGGTATTTTATTCTTTTTGTTGCAATGGTAAATGGGAGTGTTTCCTTATTTTCTCCTTCATATTTTTCATCGTTTGTGTGTAGGAATATGAGACATTTCTGTGCATTAGTATTGTATCCTGCTACTTTACCAAATTCATTGATTATCTCTAGTAGTTTTCTGGTAGCATGTTTAGGATTTTCTAGGTATAGTATCATGTCACCTGCAAACAGTGACAGTTTTACTTCTTCTTTTCTGATCTGCATTCTGTTCATTTATTTTTCTTCTCTGATTGCCATGGCTATAACCTCCAAAACTATGTTGAATAATAGTGGTGAGAGTGGGCACCCTTGTCTCATTCGTGATCTTAGAGGAAATGGTTTCATTTTTTTCACCATTGAGAATGATGTTGGCTGTGGGTTTGTCATATATGGCCTATATTATGTTGAGGTAGGTTCCCTCTGTGCCCACTTTCTGGAGAGTTTTTATCATAAATGGGTGTTGAAGTTTGTCAAAAGCTTTTTCTGCATCTATTGAGATTATCATATGGTTTTTAACCTTCAGTTTGTTAATATGGTGTGTCACGTTGATTGATTCACGTTTATTGAAGAATCCTTGCATTCCTGGAATAAACCCCACTTGATCATGGTGTATGATCCGTTTAATGTGCTGCTGGATTCTGTTTCCCAGTATTTTGTTGAGGATTTTTGTATCTATGTTCATCAGTGATATTGGTCTGTAGTTTTCTTTCTTTGTGACATCCTTGTCTGGTTTTGGTATCCGAGTGATGGTGGCCTCGTAGAATGAGTTTGGGAGTGTTCCTCCCTCTGCTATATTTTGCAAGAGTTTGAGAAGGATAGGTGTTATCTCTTCTCTAATGTTTGATAGAATTTACCTGTGAAGTCATCTGGTCCTTGGTTTTGTTTGTTGGAAGATTTTTAATCACAGTTTCAATTTCAGTGCTTGTGATTGGTCTGTTCATATTTTCTCTTTCTTCCTGGTTCAGTCTTGGAAGGTTGTACTTTTCTAAAAATGTGTTCTTTTCTTACAGGTTGTCTATTTTATTGCTATATAGTTGCTTGTAGTAGTCTCTCATGATCCTTTGTATTTCTGCAGCATCAGTTATTACTTCCCCTTTTTTATTTCTTATTCTGTTGATTTGAGTCTTCTCCCTTCAAATAATCCTTAAATGATTTTTCCCAGACTTGCTCTCAGGGAAGCAAAGAAATATTTGATACTTGATTTGTGGAAATACAACAATCATTTTAAAAGTCCAAGGAGGTACAGCTTTTTAAATAGACCAAGGAAGATGGGAAAAGTGTATCACAGGAGGAAAAACAAACAATCAGAAAATATGGAGGAGGGAAATGAGGGAGATTATACTCCACTGAGGAATAAACATTTCACAAATAACTTTTTCTTCTTTCTTTGTTTATTGCAAGGAATTGTCAAAGAGTAATTTGAGAGAATTAGTAATCACAAATTATTTTAAGTAATAGATTTAAAAAAATCAATCTATGACAGGTTTGGACAAATTTTCCTCTAAAGGGCCACAGAGTAAATATGTTAGGCTTTCTGTTCCATCCCCTCTCTGTCACAGTGTTATATAGCAATGTGTTATACTGTAAAGGCAGACACAAGCATACGTGAACAAGTGGTCGTGGCTATGTTCCTATAAAATTTTGTTTAAAAAAGCAGGCTTTGGGCCATAATTTTTTGGCCACTGATCTATAAAATAATGGTATAGCATAGATAGATATCAGTATAAAATGCATTAACATCACGAGTGTTTTTTTGTTGCTGTTCTTAACATTTAAATATACGTATGATATCACTTACACGTGGAATCTAAAATATGTCACAAATGAACCTTTTTATGAAACAGAAACAGACTCACAGACATAGAGAACAAACTTATGGTTACCAAAGGGGAAAGGGGGTGGGGTAGGGATAAATTAGGAGTTTGGGATTAGCAGATACAAACTACTATACCTAAACTAGATAAACAGCAAGTTCCTACTGTATAGCACAGGGAATTAATTCAATACCCTATAATAAACCATAATGGGAAATAATATGTATATAAACATGCATAATACGTGTATATATGCATGTATACATATATATAACTGAATCACTTTCCTGTATAACAGAAAATAACACAACATTGTAAACCAACTATACTTCAATTTAAAAACAAAAAAAAGGTTTAAGTATAGACTTCTTGGGAATCAGAGAAAAAAAAACATGGATATAGCCATATTCAATTATGAATTTAAAAGTAGCAATTTTTTGTTATCTCAATTTAAGAGATCCTCTAATGTTTGTCATATAAATGTATTTCAAATAATATGTGAGAAATTAACATTTTATGTAAATTCTAGGGATAGTGTCAGAATGGAGGAAGGCTTCTGTATCACATACATCCCAGCAAAGTCACTGATTTTTCTCTACTGTCATAAAAGAGTGGACTAGACCTTGGACTTCTATTGACATAACCTCTTGGTTGTTTCAGGTGAAAACATTTTGTCAAATACAATCAGGGTAAATTTGGTGTTGTATTAATTGCTGAACATAAGACAGAGCTATCATTTACCTAGTGAGCATGGTCAGGAATGCTAGACACACAGGCAATTCGACCCCAAAGAGTATTTTTGGTACAGCTTAAACTTGCTTTTTAGTTATACTGAATGAGGAAATGGGACTCTCAGAAGCAGTAGTTCTTCACCTGTGTTTCACATTACAGTCATTTGAGGAGCATTAACACAACTGATGCCCGGGCCTCATTATGAGAGGTTCTGATTTAATTGATTGGTGGTGAGGTGTGGGCATCAGTGTTTTTTAAAAGCACATTGGGTGATTCACATGTGCAGCCAAGGTGGTGAGCCACTGTTTCCGAGCTTAAATAAATTAAAATCACATCCCTATTAGGGGAAAAACTGAAACTTGACATTAGTTCGGGTGCTAAATTTAGACCATAATCTCACAGTTGCTTCTTCATGCACATAGGCCTATTAGATTGTGCAATGGAACAATGCCTTGAGCATTTAGGACTCGTAAGTTGTTTCTATTGCAGTAATTGTAAATCTGAATTAAATTAGTGGCGCTGAAGAAAAATACACTTTTATCAATGAATTGCATTCCAAGTCTCATCCACTTTTAATGCCCAGTTTAAGGGCAATCTAGGCAGTGTCCCCAGTCCTTCAGGAAGAATTATAGAAGCCCTAGCTGGAGCCTATTTTTATTTCTCCCTTTAGACATCTATAGT
This sequence comes from Delphinapterus leucas, assembly GCF_059928025.1. Classification (NCBI taxonomy): domain Eukaryota; kingdom Metazoa; phylum Chordata; class Mammalia; order Artiodactyla; family Monodontidae; genus Delphinapterus; species Delphinapterus leucas. Next base: position 132,734,406 of record NC_143133.1, on the reverse strand, counting down.
GCTTTATCTGAATCACATTTATTTTCTCTTTCTCTCTCTCAATTTACCTTTTATTTTTTAGGCATGCCTTTTTTCCCCTTCTTTTGGACTATGATATGCTGAGGGTAAGGACCATTTATGATTCATTTCCGTATCATCTACAGATTCTTGAATTAGATTTATACATAATAAAATTTCAATTATTTGTCATAAAATAAATCAAATACTACTATGTAAATGTTGCACCTTTTTCTATTCTCCTACTATATGCGTATCATTTATAAGATTTATATATGTATAATTGGGGAGTGTGGTGTGGGGTAAGAAGATATGATAACGGTATTGCTAGCATATAAATTATGTTAACTTACTCTTATGTAAATGGATTTAAAAATATGATATTCTTTTTTAAAATTGATTGGATTAGTCCACTTATATTCATTATTGATATGTCTGAAGGTGTCACTTGGAAATTAATATGTTGAAATCCTAATGTCCCATGTGATGGTATTAGGAGGTGGGGCATTTGGGAAGTATTAGGTCATGAGGGCGGAATCCTCATAAATGGGATTAGTACTCTTATAAAAGAGGCCCCAGAGAGCTCCCTGATGCTGTCTGGCATGTGAGGACATAGTGAAAAGACAGCTGTTTATGACCAGGAAGCCCTCACCAAACATTGAACTTGCTGATGCCCAGATCTTGAAATTTCCAGCTTCTAGAACGTAGGAAATAAATGTTTGTTGATTACAAGCCTCTAAGTCTGTGATATTTTGTTATAGCAGCTTGAATGGACTAAGAAAATAAGAATAATTGATATCTTTGGAGTTATTTCTATAACTTTTCTTTGTGCTCCCTATTGTCTTTTTTTGGTATGTTTTCTTTTTGGATATATTGTGTTTATTTGTTCTGTTTTTACTTCATTGTTTTCCTGTTACAGGCTTTGAATTTATATACTTTTTTCCCTTATTTTAGTGTTTGCCCTGGGTATCTTATCATACATGTTTACTGTAGAAATATTTTTTATCCTTTTCTGTGTCTGAGAAATTTCATATTCTTTTCATTAATGGCCCAAATCTTTTATGGCATTATGCTTTTCACTCACTTTATCAGAGTCTTAAGGAGGTAAGGAGATAAATGCTTAATCTCAGTTGGCTTTCTTTCATCCTGGCTTCCTAATGTCTGTTGTATTTCTCTATCCCTACTAACAGTAGGTAAATTAACTCAGAACTCCTTTATCATTCATCTGAATCTTGCATTCCTTTCCTAACTGCCTAACTTTTAACTTTCTTTGCTTTCAATCTTGCCAACTTCAATCTAATTACTGTTAAAGTAACCTATAAATTAATATTTTCAGATGTCTTTTCTGCTTTAAACCTTTAAATGGCTCACCATTTCTTTCTAAATTATTAAGTCCAAACAGAAACATGTGACACAGTCCTTCGGACAAGCCACTAACTCTTCATTTCTAGTGTAGTTACTTTGGATACTTTGAAATTTCTGAGAGCTGACTTTTCATTGGCTGCTCTACTTCTTTCAGCAAAGATTTCATACTGTCTATTCAGCAGGGTCATGGTACAAAAAGCATACTGAAGCTGCATAGAAAGCATTATGTTTTACTCAAATTGTTTAAATGTCCATACACATATTAAATTATTAAAAACTAGGCACTATAACATTCTGGGAACTGCTTAATGATATTCAGCACGGCGCTTAATTTTCCTAGAACAGTTTGTTTATGTTAATTTGGTTTTAATCAGGTAAAATGCTACTTTCTACCACACTGGCACTATTAGCTATTCTAGTAGGAAAATGACAAGTCTTTTCCAAAATTAGAAACTGAAGTAAATATTCAGCCAAACAACCGATCCATTCTGATGATTATATTTCAATTATAAAGTACATGGAACACTATTAGAAAAATTGGACTTTAAATCAAAAGGTGGACTCTATATGCTGTTTTATATGTACTGTGTTTATTAAATAGTTTCAAATACATTTTTTAATGAATGCAGCACTCTCAAGAACAGGAAATTACTTTTCTCATAAGTAGCAAAGCCTATTTGTTGCTTTACTAATATGGTATTTTTGAAGGTTTTTCTATTGGAAATACTTCAGTTATAAGCTTCCAGGAATATTATAGTTAAATTAAAAATATAAAAGCAGTGCAAAACATGTTAAGCTGAGATTTGAATTTCATTTTGACTCTTGATGGTTATGCCCATTATATATTATCAGTCAATAAACCCTCCAAGCAAAAGATTTTACATTATGCAAAGCATAATCTCATCATCAAATAAAAGCTCAAACTCATATATCCCTCACTGTGTATATTTTTAAATGCCATATATATGTATATATGCATATATATAAATCTATATGATAATAAAACTACATAATGGGATAGATGCTAGTATTATTTTCCTCTTTTAGATCAGGAAACCATGGCACATGGAAGTTAACTAATTTCATCAGAGTGACAGATTTAAGAAATGGTAGAGCTGGAATTTGAATTTCAGGTAGTTTGGCTAAGAGTCTGCCACTTTATAGTCTGCCCAGTGATAGTGATCAACCTTAGATAATTATAACTAACAAACTTGACTACAGCCTCCTGTTTCACAAATAATTTTTCTAGTCTATGAAATATGGAAACATATCTAAGAAATGGAAAAGAAAAATAGTCTTAAAATCAAAACTTTATCAATCCAAAAACTAATAGAGAGATTTTGCTAGTTAGAATTTTGTCAAGGGTTAAAAATTTTTTTTTAAATGGTCATAATAATTTAAAAAGTACTTAGCATTCATGGGAATACAGCAATTGAAGGCATTTTAAAAATGTACTGTTAGTCTGCACCAGTGGCCTCACATTATAGCTCAATTGCAAATTCTCAGCCCCAATCAGTACTTAATGAATCAGAAACTCTAGGTGTATGACCAAATCATTTGTGCTTTAACAAGCACTTCAGGTGATTCAGATGAACACTAAAGTTTGGCAACTTGTTGTGTTCAAGCGTTGTGTTGTGTTGTTTTACACACAACAATATGATTCAGTGATGGGGCCCATTCAGAAACATAAAAAACACACAAAGTTTAAGTAGTTTAGAGATGAGCAGAGTCTCATTTTTAGCATGGCCTGGCATGCCAAATGAACGGGTGTTTGTTTTAATAATCTGAGTTAATAAAAAAAATTGTAAGAATTTGAACTTCTAAACTGTGTGAAGTGGAAAGAAAAGTGTAAATTGTGGAGTTGAGAAGGGGGATGGAATTTAGACAGACCAGAGACAAAAGGGAAATTATGATGGGCTATGAAGGCATTATAGGAAAATCTAATGGAAGTTCAAAAGATGAACGCTAAATTAGCTTAGATATTGAGACCATATATTCAATTACCAAAATCCAAGGCCCCCAAGTTAAGAACCTAACTCCAATGTATAGATACTCGTTGTGAATGCGTTAGTGAATCACTGGCTCTTTCTGGGCCTTAGTGTTCTTATTTAATACAGTGATATCAAAACCTAATTCACACATTTTGAAAAGATTAAGTTATATGTGAAGAGCTCACCATAGTTTATGGCACATAACTAAACCCACCCTCCATTAGATTCTCCTTTTAATGTAAACAGAACCCATCCCTCATAGTGATGAGTGAGACATTAGAAATCAAGTAACGATATTTATACTCTACTTACAAATGTTTGGGGTTAGATATTAGTGATATCAATTTAGTTTGAAGATATTATTTTAAAATGTTCTGATGTTTCCAAAGGTAAAATACATGAAAAAATATAAAAGCTTTTTTGCCTGAACTCTTTTGATAGTGGAAGCAAAGAGATATTTGACTCAAATTGCTTTACTGTCTAACCTTATTCTCCACTTGCCATCTGTTCACAGTCTATACTTTAGTAGAATGTATGGCTTGCCTGATTCCAAAATGGAAATGTAGAAGCAAGACCTAATGTATACATGAATGACAACAACTAATGTAATTGAATATTCACTGTATTATAGGATCCAAAGCTGAGTATTAACACATTTAATCCCTGCAACTCTATTAGGAGATAACTTTTATGTCTTTTTCATGGGCGGGTAAACTATGGCAATAGGGAGTTAAGTCTCCAAAAAAGATACAGTCAGTGAGTATTGGAGCTGGGTTATAAAATCAGGCAGTTAATCTCCAGAATCTATGTATTTAACCACTGTGCCATGATTCAAGACACTTGAAATAAGGATGTTTACAAAGTAATATTGATTCATACCCATAATAGCAATGCAAATATTGACATAACATTCAGGACATCTGTTCAAATTTAGATTTCCATATCATACAGATGTAGTACAGAATGCTAGAGGCAGGCTAAGATTAGACTTGGCTAACTGATTATTGAAATAGTGATGTCTCATCTTAAAGAGTTAATTATACGTTTTATTTTATCACTGAAATAAAAATCCCTTTCCCATTTTCATTCCGACTGTTTGTTTCTGAGCTTTAATTTTTAGATGTAATCTCTGAGGAGCTGAAAATGGTTGACCATTAACCATTTACTTATTTTTAAGTAAGTGGTTCACAAGAAAATTTATGTTATAAATCTTGCCTCTCTCTAATGGTTAATTTCATCAAATGGGTTAAATATAGTAAATAATACACAAAACCAGTCCAAATGGAGAGATGCAACTCTTAAAGAAGAGGCTGAAAGGAATATTTCCATAGTGACTTTTATCTCCTCTTTTATAATATAGGCACTAGACCAACACCCACCATCAGCGTCTTTCCTACATTGCCTGGCCAATTTTTACCTTTCAATATTTATGTCAAAGGACATTTCAGAGCCTTCATGTAGACTAAATTTAAATTGTAAAAGAATCTTATAAAAGCAAATGTTTCTCAAGCTGGCAGATGGAAATGAATATACAAAGATCATCTTTTTTTTTTTCTCAATTGGGACAGAATTGCCCTCATTTCTTTACCTCTCAAGTAATGCTAACTTTTAATGTAGATTTTGTTGCGTTAAAACTTTGATAAATTAGCACTCTTAAGTGACTGAAATAGTAAATGGAAATTTAAAGTTCATTTCTATTAAGTTTCAGTCATATTTTAAATCAGAAAATGCCATGAAAAATACTAGTCTTTAAAAATGTGAGCAATAAACTGAGTAAGCATGACTGTAAAGGGCTATTCTTCAGGTAGAATGAATATCTTTAATATAAACAACTATTTTATTTAATTTTCATGAGATCCCAAACAATTCCCCCCCAAATAAATCAGTGACTATTGTGAAATATATTGTGGTATATATTTAAGTAGTTGATAAGTTTATCAAAGTTTATGTGAATACATTGTTTAGTTTCTTTTGATAGGAGTTCGGAAATACTGAAAAACATTAGAAAATAAAGATAAATGACAGTGGATATGTCTCATTAAGCAGCTGCAGGGATTGGTATTAGGTGAGAAAAATGATACGCCTGTAAGAGATGAAAAATTTTAAAAAGCAGCATTTTTGCAATCCCAGTTTAAAAAAAAAACTTTTTTGGAAATATCTCAGTTTTTAGATTTTTGTTATCCATGCATTTTTTTTTGTAGGAGGGAAAGTGTTTCTGGGAGGACAAGACTGATGCATAAATTATATAATTCCTCTATGAACTATATTATTCCTTCTTCTTAATCTTTTCATGGCTAGTCTGCAGCATTGCTGGCAAATAGTAGGGGTGACATTTGGTTTTATGTATTCACTCAATGAGCATTTACTTTGTGGAGAAATAAATGGAGTCTGACCATCTTTCTCTCATTTTTATGTTTTCTGGGGTCTGGAATTTTCTTTAGAGGAGATCTCAGAGAAATATGAGAGAGAAATCATTTCTGCAATACGAAGAGATCCTTCTGTTTTATCCCTCCATGTTCCTGATGGGAAAGCAAAGCCCTTCCTGACTTTCTAGGGCTCAGATTGCAAATCTCTTATCCAGGACAGTCTTCGGTTTCAAACATAGTGTAATCAAAATTTTCAATATGACTGATACATTCTTGTGAAACTGTAGTTGAGTATATCACTTTATGACTGTGTTGTATAAATATTTATAAGTATCTTTCCTAGCTGATACAGTATGTATGATAAAAATAAAAAAGCCTTTTGAGAAAAATGCCTCTACATAGCAGGCATTCCATCAAGTTTCTTGAACACCCGATGAGCTTTGATTGAAATGTCTGAAGGACAGATTAAAAAGAGATTCCTGTTGTGCCTCTCTTGCTCATGTCTTCCTTATCCTCAGCAAATAAACTGAAGGATATGGCATTTTTGAAGATCTTTCTCCTTGTGTGCACAGTACTCAAGGGTAGAATCTTACTTTGTGGTGGTACTCCCTCTATGACAGGAGTAAAATCATGCAGTCATCCGAAGGCCTCGTGTGTACACTTTTAAACATATTTAGATAGTGTGCTATTCTTTACATATAAAGGAGACTCTTTGAGTCAATCTTCAGTGTTTTCTTGATTAGGAAAATAATGGATTCTTTGGATTCTCCCTTCACATGTGCTTAAAATGCAACCACATTTGTTTCTGTTTGTTACATGACTGAAATAGGTCTGCTTTGGTCACAAAATGGAAGATGGTTAACTGGCTCCAAAAATTAGTCATAGGATATTGATTGTAGTCACATTAGTCTAAGAATTCCTAAAACCAGGTAGTATAACGGTACTCTGTGTGTGTGTGTGTGTGTGTACTGATAATATTTTCTAAATCTAACACAGTGAACCCATTTATAATTGTCTAAACCAGAGGACTCTGGCAAATGATGAGTGAGGCAGTGCTGTCAGGGGAAATGATGTGGAGCTCTCACTTTGCTCTACTCTACGGCCCATCCATCTAGTTAGGTAAAAAGAGGTAATAAACTTTACTGTGTGAGCAGTTTTCTTAAGCCTATATGTTCCACCCTTCCAAATCTTATGGTATTAATTATCTTTATTATTAGATCAATACCTAGGATGCTCTGCTGTATATTAAGCAAAATTTAAAGGCTGGCAGGTGCTATGTTTCAAAGAGTGTCTTTAATTCATGTCTTGCTGCTGGTAAAGTACAGATGACAAATAACACAAATGCTGTTATTAAAAAGAGGAACTCCATTCATATGTGGATGGGAAGACTAAAAAAACTCATTCTGTACCATCTCTAATGATTTTCATGGCATTATTGAGCAGAAGGATGCCTCCTGAATCCATTCTTAAAGATAGCTGAGTTGTATATATTTTGTGGCAATAGCTTTAAAATAATTTTTGAAACTTAATAATTCACTATCTGTGAAAGATTATTTTGTCCTATTATTTATACTAAGAATCCACAGAGAGAATTAAGGTATAAGGCACATATATTGAGTTTTGATATCCTAGTATCTAGTATATTTTATAGTTGTTGGTTTACAAATCCAAAAGTGAATTAATTTGCAGCTGTACTGAATAGAATGCTGCATGAGTTCTGCATAAGGCATTCCAAAAATCACTTAAACCTTTATTCTATTTCTGTGCCTGGGAGTGCTCAGTGTTTATCACTGACGTTGTGATTGATTAACTGGGTAAAATTAATCATCTAGCATAACAAGCTTCAGAGTCATGCTTGAAATCCATATAAAAAGAATTCATAAAAATAAAACATTGGAACTTAATAGGTTGTAACTTTTTGAAGAAAGATATACAATATACAAAAGACAATATGTGTATTGTCTTTGAATATATATGATCCTGTGAAACAATGATGATCAAATATTCTGTTACTGACACTGACTCTTCATAATGGTCAAATTTCAAAGTTTCAAGTTTCAAAATATTCAAAAACACTCATGGTGGTGACAATCACTTTTAAATATAACAAGTAAGTTTGCATGAACAGATGCTTTTCTCCATGCAAAGCTAGTGATCAATAATTTATACAAAAATTATAGTAATAATATTTTAATAATTTCCAATTGCTGCCCTAACAAATTATTACTAATTTAGGCAGTATAAAACAACTCAATTTTATCATTCCACAGTTTCTCTAGGTCAGATGTCCGGGTCTAGTGTAGTTCAGCTGGGTCCTCTGCTATGAGTTTCTCAAGGCTTAAATCAAGGTGTCAGCTGGGTTGCAGTCCTATCTAAAGGCTCTATGGATAAATCTACTTCCAAGCTCAGGCAGGCTGTTGGCCAAATTCAGTCCTTGAAGTTGTAGGACTGAAGTTTCCCTGCTGTCACTTTTAGCTCCAAAGGCCTCTCTGTCCTCAGCACTCAGCAATGGCACTTCAGATCCCTCTGATGCTTCATATCTCTCTGATGTTCCCTTCTCTTGCTTCTCTCTGATTTCTGGGTTAAGGGCCCTTGTGACTAGTTAACCCCATCCAGATAATGCAGTGTACTCTCTCTACTTTTAGGACCCTAATTATAACTATATTGTCAGTATTCATTTTGCCGTTTAATATAACTTATTAACAGAGTCCATGGACTGGATGTGGATGTCTTTGGGGGTGAGGGAGAGTTTCTGCCTACCACAGAATTTGGGGGGCTATTTTACATATCCAACTTTTTACAATTGAATTACTTCAACCATATCTTATTTTCAAATTCCAATTACTCACTGAAGTTTATCAAAAAAAAAATATGTGCCAAAATATATATTGAGCAGTTCCTCTTATGACCAGATATTTTCTGTACAATTATCCTTTTTCTTCAAAGTGAAAAACAGCTATCATACTTTTGGTATTTGTGAGATAATTCTTAAAAATATGGGTGGATTTTTATTATTTTTTAAATAAAAATTAATAGATAATAAAGATTTGTCGAGTGGCACAGATGGCTGGAGGGTCTTAAAGAGGTGTGCTTAATGTAAATTGCAAAACTCAAATCAGGTTCTTAATAGAGAAAAAGGTTCATTGTTTACTTGGGTAAATACCAGAAGAGACTGGAAGAGAAAACGTAGTTAATTTAAAAATTATCTAAATATAGAAATCTAAGATCCATTGACACTGAGGTGGTCAAAGGAAGGTTCCAGAGGTCATTCCTAACCTTTATAGTTTATAAGTTTGCTACGTGAACAACACTATTTTAGCACTTTACACATATTAACTCATTTAATCCTAAAATTTAATCCTATGAGGTAGGTGTAACTATTAAACTAAATTTTATAGATGAGAAACTAAGCCAAAGAGAAGTTAGTTTTACACAAGTTAGACAATAAGTAATGGTAGCACTTGGATAAACAACCAGCTTTAAGTCATGTAAAATGTTTCTGTGGATATGTTTGTGTTTGTGTCCATCTCTCCCACTGCTGTACCACCATTGGCCATTTTAGTCCATCAAGGACTCTAAGAAGGGCCATGAGGAGATGGAGGAAAACGTTGAATGTATCAGTCCGAGTAAGGACGGCTTGAAAAGGAAAAGTGTCCGACAGTGAAAGGCAGATATTATGAGGAAAAGACTAAAAATGGCTGACAGACATAGCAAGATTCACATCAGTGATGACCTTAAAAAAGCCTTGGAATAGTGGGAATAAAATCAAATTGAAGCTGGTTGACCCCTGAGTTGATTAGAGGTGGTAAAAACAGTTGGGAGTGGCTATAAAAGGGATTTTTAAAAAAAGTTTAGTAGTCGAGAGAGAGGAGTGTTTAAGGGTGGTCTCATAAATATTTTACATTCCACAGACTAGCTAGATAGATAGACGCATGATAGACACATTAATATGTTTGATTTCTAATTGGAAGAAGAGTAGAATAAATTTAAATAGGGGTTCCAGAAAGGGATGTGAGCTGGCACATAGGTAGAAAGATTATACTTCAGTTAGAGGACTATTTTCTATTATAATAGGAGGCAATCAGAAGCAAGGAGTCTTGATATAGGTTAATCAGTTGGTTTACAGGCATAAAATTGATGACAATGATGTTCACTCTGAATGATAAATCAAGGCTGTTTACTATGAGTGTGTGAAGAAAAAGGAGACAATTTGAAATAGTTGCTGTGGAATATGAAACCAGAGATAACTTGCAAAATGTAGAAGCATTGCCGCTGGGCAGAATTAATACTCAAATTGTGGCTGAATTTGTGATGTGGATATTTTGTGAGACTTTTGATATTGTAAAGGCAGGGGTCAGCAGACATTTCTATTGGCGTAATATACTAAATATTTTATGATTTGTGGATCATAGGTCTCTGTAGCAACTTCTCAATTATTGTTTTAACATGAAAGCAACCATAGAAAATACAGGAATAAATGGGCATGGCTGTGTTCCCATAAAACTTTATTTGCAAAAATAAGTGGTGGGCTAGATTTAGCCTATAAGCCATAGTTTACAGACCTTTGCTCGGCAGGAATGTATACCCATTTGGTTGTAAACAAGGAAGCAGAATCTTGTATTGCACCTGAGCAGAGTGTGCCAATCAGTGGACAGGTTGGGCAATAAGACATGGGGGCTGAGAATATAGGGAAAATTGTGCTAAAAGTGTTGACCATGTTGAATGGACTGTGTTGGAAATAAGAGCTAATTAAACCAGGGGCTTATATACAGGGAGAAATTAAAGGAACCAAAAATCAAAGGGGACACATAACATGTGTGTTGTGTGTTATTGGGTAGAATAAAGGGAAACAAAAGGCTACATGAAATAGAATACAGTAAAATCAGGCTTCAACAATTTTCTATCTGTGTGATTGATGAAACAATTATTTTTTTTGGCAGTGTAGTGAAGAAAAAAAATAATCTAAGTGTTACAACTTCCAGAGAAAAGGATTGCTGGGAAATTAAAATAATGCAGGCAGAAAATAAAAAATAGTGATAAACAGATGAAAGATAGATAGATTGAAGTGTATGATAGCAATGTAAAATAGTTATATAAAGTTTCCTCCAAAATTTAAGCATCAAATTACCGTATGATACAGCAATTCCATTTCTAGGCATGTACTCAAAGGAAACGAAAGCAGGAACATGAACAGATATCTGTACAGCCATGTTCATAGAAGCTTTATTCACAATAGCCAAAAGATGGACAGCTGAAGTGTCCATCAATAGATAAATGGATAAACAAGATGAACTATTATGTCATATACAAAAACTTAACACCAAATGGATCAAAGACCTAAAACTATAAAACTCAGAAGAAAACATTGGGGAAAAACTTCACAACTTTGGATTTGGCAGTGATTTCTTGGATATGACACCAAAAGCACAGGCAAAAAAGTAAAAATAGATGAATTGGACTATATCAAAATTAAAAGTGTGTGCATCAAATAACACAATCAACAGAGCAGAAAGCAAACTTACAGAATGAGAGAAAATATTTGCAAATCATATACCATTGGAATGGCTACTATATATGCACACACACACATATACACACACAACAACCAAAGTTACGGCCAGGATGTGGAGAAATTGGGACACTTGTAAACTATTAGTGGGAATGTAAACTGGTACAGCCACTATGGAAAGCAGTATGGATTTTCCTCCAAAAATTAAAAATAGAACTACCATATGACCCGGCAATTCTACTTCTGGGTATATATTCAAAATAATTGAAAGCAGGGTTTCAAAGAGATATTTGTTGCATTACTTACAATAGTTAAGAGGTAGAAGCAGCTCAAGTGTCCATAGATGGATTTACAGATCAACAAAATTTTATCTGTACATAGAATGGGATATTAGCATAAAAAAGAAAGAAATTCTGACACATGCTACGATGTGGATGAACTTTGAAAACATTCTAAGTGAAATAAGCCAGCACAAAGGACAAATGTTACATTATTCCACTTAAATGTAGTACCTAAAGTGGTCATATTTATAGGAAAAGGAAGTAAAATGGTGGTTGCCAGGGGCTGAGGACAGAGGGAAATGGGGAATTAGTGTCTAATTGGCATAGATTGGGGAAGATGAAAAATTCTGGAGATGGATGGTAAGCATGGTCGCACAATAATGTGGAAGTGCTTATGAACTATAACTGTACACTAAAAAATGGTTTAAGTGGTAAATTTTATGTTTTCTATATTTTATAACAAAAAAATATGAATTCTAAAGAGTCTAAATATTTTGGTCACTGAAGTTAGGAGATGTAAGTTTGAGTCAAAATATCATTGCTTACAGATTGGTGAACCTGGACAAGTCAATTAGCCTAAGTCCCAGTTACCTTATTTATAAATGAGAATAATATTAAAACGTAAACCATGTTGTGAATGAGATAGAATGAGATAATACATTTGAAGTACTTAGCACAGCATGTGGCACATGGAAAGAAATCAATACAAATTAATTATTATTGGTTATTATTACTATTATTTCAAGCTCCTGAGACTAAGATGTGTACACTGATGATAAAACTACTAAAATACTTAGAGAATGCAAGAGAAGAAAAATGAATGTTATGCAGAATGAGGGATGCATTCCCTTTTGAGTAGCCAAAAAAGAAAGCTGTAGAGATGTCTAAAAGGAAATTGGGAACTCAGAACCAGGTGTGAGAGAAAGTTCCTGACCAGGGACATTAATTTGGCAGCTGTTATGGTAAAATGTTTCCATTTCCTAAAAAGCTACATTGTATAAATAGAAAGAAATAGATTAAGACTTCTAATTCTACTACCAATGTAACCTTGAGTATTTACTTAAAATCCTAGTGACAGAGATAAAACTTAATAGCTTTGTTATAAAATTAATTTATATACTTGATTATTAAAATACTAATCAAAATATAATTCATATAATATAACGGTAATTTATTTAAACCCCTTAACATACAGAAGGTACTTAGATGTAGCTATAACAAAGGTAATAACTGTTGACACAAGCACTTGATAAGCATCCAATAATAATAATAAAACAATAACAGCAACAAAATAAAAGCATCACCACAAAGAGTAGCTACCATCTGAAGGCATGAAGCACTAATTATGTAACTGTTTTAGCCCTGTCCTAAAGATTTCTCATAAATTTTCTCCTTTAATCTTCAAAAACCTCCGTGACCTATTTTTACTCCCCTCCATCATTTTTATGAACAGGTAATACAAAGTGACTAAATAGAGAGGGGATGAGAAACACGAGTGGTGTCCTGAGAAAGGAACAGTAAGAGAAGAAGAGGATTTGAAGAAGGAACAGCTTCGGTGTCCAAAGGAGGATTGAACAAGAGCAACCTCACTGACTCAAACTAGGAGAGAATTAAAGATCTATTAACCATATAATTTTTTTGTAGGATAATCAAAATATAACATTATTTTATAATGAGATGTTTAAAATGTTTTCCTTTCACATAGATGCCAAGCACTTGAACTATTGAGTGAGTTGTACATTGTGACAGCATTTTAATGGACTTTCTATACACATGACAATTGAATATAAATTTCCCTCACTCAGCTTTCACTGTAAAAAGCTACGGAGTTAATCTTAAAATGACTCTACTGAGAAAGGAGTGAATTTTGTGTACAACATGTTTGAAAGCATAGAGATGAAATCACAAATGAAATGTTGACCTCAAATTTTACTTGATGTTCAAATCAAGACATGGCTTGAAAAAATAAAAATATGCCATTAATCGTGGCTAATCTTTGAAACCACGGAGACCAGAATAAAGATGTCATTATTCTGTTGTAAATCAGCAAATTTCATGCACAACAATTTATATAAATATTTAATATTACACACAATGTGCCGTAGCATCAAATATTTATCTTAGGAATTAAAGATAAACACCGAATTTATCTAAAATAAATAATTGTTTCCAATTGGCCCTCAGGGCTGCCTCACTGAATACAAGTTAAAGGCTCTGAGGATCACTATTCGTAAAGCTAGGTCTATGCTATGAATATTTCTTTCATTTTTTAACGTTTATTTTATTCAAGTATAGTTGATTTATAATTTGTTATTTCTGCTATACAGCTAAATGATTCAGTTATACATATATATACATATATATATTCAGTTATATATATATATATATATATATACATTCTTTTTCATGTTCTTTTCCATTATGGTTTATCCCAGGATATTGAATATAGTTCCCTGTGCTCTACAGTAGGATCTTATTTTTTATCCATTCTATATAGAATAGTTTGCATCTGCTAGCCTCCCAATCCATCCCTCCCTATGAGTATTTCTAACTAACTGGCTAAGTATTAAAGTAATACTTGATAACAGTCCCTGGGAAATGTTTGAATATAATATTAATAAGAAATATTCCTCTCAGAATCCTAGAACCTCTGTTTTGATAAAACAGCAATGTAGCTGAAAATTCAATAGATGTTATAGAGAAATTTGTTACCAAACTGTGTTTTAGGCAACATTAGTTCTATAAAATACTAATAGAGGTTTCATTAAAAAAATAGTTTGTGGGACAGATATATTTGGGAAATAATGAAGCAAACATCCTCAAAGAGATATTTTTAGACCTTAAAAAGGACTGTGAGTTTTCAGGTGAGGATCACATAGATGCAGTTTTCAGCATTTTCCTTGGTCACAGAGCTGGTGTACACGTACTGTGATGCGTGGCTAACAGCTGAACTCTGGGACCACACTGAGTTGAGACAAAGCCCAGCCCTGCCATTTTTTAGGTATAAGACTGCAGATTGCTTAACCTCTCTTTCTCTAAATTTTCTCCTAAAATTAAGGAAAAAGTCCATACAAATCAGTCAAACAAAACTAACACATGAGGTTCTAATGAAGACTGAAAATTATATTTTGAGGATTTAAAGTATGATCTGGCACATAGGACACCCCCATTAACATTTGGTTCTTGTTACAATGGGCTAGGAATTGAATGTCTGTATCCTCCCTCCCCCACATTCATGCACTGAAACTCTAATCTCCAATGTGATGTTATTTGGAGATGGGACCTTGGAGAGGTAATTAGGTCATGAGGGTGGAGTCTTCATGAATGAGATTAGCTCCCTTATAAAAAGAGAAAAAAGACCTCTTTGTCTCTCTCCTCTTCCTCTCTTTCTCTCTCTCTCTCTCCCTCCCTCCCTCCACAATGTCAGGCTATAGTAAGTAGGTGGCTATCTGCAAACCAGAAAGAGGACCCTCACCAGACACCAAATCTGCTCGCATTTTGATCTCAGACTTCCATCCTCAGAACTGTGAGGAATAAATATTTGTTGTTTAAACCACTCAGTCTTGGTATTTTTGTCATAGCAGCCTGAAAGAAGACATGGATTCCTGGGAGCATCTCTGAGGAGCAGTGCACCAAAGTACACACTCTGTTTGAGCACATTTCACCAATGTACTATTCTACATTTTCAACAATATTAGCCCAGCCTTTGTTACCACTTAAGCTGCCCTTGGCGGATCCTTGAATGGGTGATTTAAGGAGTGATCATAGATGTAAATCTTTAGGTGCAAGGGAATAATTTCATCCAAACAAGATACCAAATCTCACCAAAAAGGATTCTGTTCCAGAAGTAGGAAGAGCCACTAAGAAAGTTTTCTCAGGTCAGAGATCCTGCTTAGATGAGTCATGGACTCTAATAGGTATTTTGACAAGATTAGGGGAGTGGAGATATGAGACTATGGGTGATTCTTTAGAATCACACAAGGCCACGCCAAGGCCACATTTAATAAATATGCTAAACTGTGAACAATTAAACAGCTTACATGTAACAAAATGTTACTAGAAGCAGCATGTTGTAGTAGAAAGAGAACCCAGAATCAGCCACTTACTTATGAAGTGATTGTGAGAATGTTGTTTTATTTCTTTGAATCCTAACTTTCATTTTGAGGTTGTTGTGAGTATGTCTAGTTGGCCTTTCCCCTCTGTGAACCCTCAGCATTTTGTGGGTTACATACTGGTACATTGCATAGCACAAGCTGACTTTTCAAAAACAGAGCACCTCTGGAGACCGCAATGTTTGTTTTTTGCATTTTATAAATATGACCTCCTTAAAAAACACTGCTACCAGAGTGTAAATAAGATAGTGTATTCTAATTATACATAATAATAATTATGATATTTTTTTATTATTCTAGATCAGGCATTGGGAATTAAAGAAAAAGTTTTGGGCAAGATCCCTGGCCCTTACAAAACTGGAGATGAAAAGATAGTTCAAGTACAAGACATCTTGTTTTAGTTCAGACTCTCTTATTCAATTTTAGTTAAATAGAAAATGCAAATTTTATCTAAAGAACCCAGTCAATAAAGAAATTTGTCTCTATGTCATGAAGAGGTAATGGAGCACAAAAAAAAAAGAAAAACAGATCAGCAAGTGTTTGGGTAAAGGAAGGTGGGCAGAGAGCAACAGAGAAAAAGTAAATGATGCTGAAAGAAAGCAAGTAAGCAAGAGAAGGAAAGAGAATGAAAAGTTTGGGAAAGAGAAAGACAGATGGGTGAAGACATAAATATTCACTGAGAGGAGAAGATAGAGAAGGGTAAGAACCAGGAAATTACAGAGAAAACCAGCATGTCCAGAGGCATCTGTGCATCTTCTGTTCCATGAAAGTCTGTATAAATAATCCTGTAGCCTTTAATCTCCAGTTGTTAGTTTACAAAAAGTTCTTCAACTAAGCTCTAGCCAAGAATATACTGCTATGATTTATGGATTCATGGATTAAATCCAGGCTCAAACTGGCCTAAAAAGTCTATTTAGCTCATTTCTGGATGGGTTATTGTTTCATGGATTTTTAAATATTTGGACTGATTGTTCTCATTACTGAATGAAATTTGGGTCTGCTCGCCTCCCACACAGAAAAGCCAATTTACGGATACCGATTGTGGTGAAGCCTTTATTGCAGGTGCCAAGCAAGGAGTTCAGGATGGCTCGTGCTCAAAAAGACTGAACTCCCCAATGGGTTTCAGCAAAGCATTTTTAAAGGCCAGGTGAGGGAGGAGGTCACAGGGTATGTGATCAGCTCTTGCACAATTCTCTGATTGGTTGATGGTGAGGTAACCGGGCAGGATAACAGGGGTTAACACATTATCAATCCTTTGGTGCCAGTAGGTCTGGGAGCTATGTACTCATGGTTATCAAGTAGTTAATTTCTTCCATTGGCTGGTGGTTTTAGCATCTGTAAAACAACTCAAGAAATGTGTATCAGATACTATTATCTAGGTCCTTCAGAAAGGAGCTATGGCAGAGGATACAGGGGAAGGGTCTGTCCTGCTAGGTTACATTCTGGCATCACATAATACTTTAGATGTGTACTAGGTGCAAGTTAACCTTAACTCCAGGTGGCATTCCTAGATAATAACCTGGAAACAGGAGAAAACTGCTCACCATTCATGTTAGCTTGCAATGGACTCAGGAAAGTGCAATTGAAACATGTGCATTGTATAAAGGAATTTCGCGCTGCATATGGCTTTGGTTCCAACCTCTGGCTGAAAATGGTAAAATGTTTCCCACCTCCAAAGCATTTATACACTTACATTTAGTGCAATTGCTTACGCTCTGGTGACAAAAAAAAAAAATGTAGAGGTTTGAGTCAATTACATAATTTTTATTTTATCCACTCTATCAGTTAGACCTTTATTAGTTCTCTAAGATGTGATAGTATTTTCCTAATACTACGGGTTTATAATATTTACCTTGTGTAGAACTAGTATACATCCCAGCACAGATGCCAACTATACATTCGTAGGATAATATAGTGCTGTTTTGATTTTATATTGAACATTTAAGATCAACAGTTGCAGATGATCATGACTTGTGAAGATAAATGAAGGAAAACCGCATGAAAAATGGAGTCAGGAAGCCCTGTAGAGGGAGCTCTCAGGCAGGTACCACTCAACACCCCTCCATCACCAATGGGGAGAAGGGAGATGAGAATTATTTTAACAAGGTCTCTTTGTGTACAGTTCTTTGTATAAAATTCTCTTCATCTCAATCCTTGATGATCCTTGATGATAAGAATGTCACTTTTCTTCTGGTCCAAAGGAGGACAGTTTTTCACAGGGAAATTTCATCTCCTGCTTTTAAGAAAAGGAAGGAAGATGTCTCCCTGTCCAGCTACAATGCTCTAGCCACCGCTTGCTTGCAGCCAATAAGAAACCACCTCAAGTTTGAACTCTTGTTCTCCTCCAGTGAACAGCAACCCTCCCCAATTTTCTCCTAAAATTTAATGAAAGTTGACATTCCCTTTGTCTCTTCAGGCTTGCCTGTCCTGACTTGCAATTCTCTGCTCTTCCTGAATAAATCCATCTTGCTGGTAAAATAACTGTTTATTTTTGAGGTTGACACTATCATCTAATAAATAAATTAAAAGATAATTTAAAACTTATTTGTTTGAAACAGTTGTAGATTATGTCTGATGATTTATCTTTTCAAATTGTCCATATTAACCATCAAGGTTAAAAAGTCTGTATCCTTTCTAAACTTTCAAAGCTATTAAATTTTAAATAAAATTTACACGTGTTTAAAATTTAATTTTAAAAGATATTTTTATATGTTTATTCTTAAATAATTAAACATTATAATATTGTAAATATTGTATACCTTATATATAATGGTATAAATAGAATACTGTTGATGATATCATGATAGATAAGAATAATTTCAGCTAATGTTTATTACACATATCTGGAAGATAGTATGTTGCCTTTTCTCATTGAAGACATATCAACTTGGAGATAAAGATAATATTTAATTATGCAAATATTTATACCCTAAGTATAAAAATTACCATATTACTATATATTGTTCTATATACAGCAAAATATTTGTCTAGAATTTTAACCCTATGAATACTGAAGCTATTTATTGCTTTTTTTTTTTTTACAAATAATAAAACTGGCAATTTGATTGTCCCAAAACAAGATCTATTTATCACTTATATTCATCATAACACAAGTGACTGTTTATTCAGCTCCCCAAATAAATCATCAGTATAGTTTCCAATTAGGATTATTAAAAATAATTTCCTAACTAGGAGTCATTCTGTAGTACCTTATTGTTTCAAATCTGAATGGTTTCAACATTGTTGAATAACTGATATATGCAGCAAATTATTTAGTATATTTCTTGTTAATGCATTTTTATACATAGTTTTAGACAATTACTGAATTTCATTATGTTATTGGTTTTGCTACAATTACTTCACATATTTATTGAATGGTAGTTTGTTAAATGTATCATTTTAAGTAATAGAAAATCAGTCAAATGATATCTTCTCTCCACCAGCACCAAGAACTTAGAAATAAGGGAAAAAATGGTGCCTTAAAAGCAGGTACTTTTGCTGAAACAGCAGCTTTTATGGAACACAAACACATGGAACGTTAGCAAACTGGCATCAGTCCTGTGGGCTAGATTAATGGGAATAATTTACGCATAGATGAACCCACTGGGATGTGGTCCTAAATCAGGCAAATGAAGGCTCAGGGTGGACTCAACTCTGGACACTGCAAATGAACTGAGGTGATGGCATTAGTCAGGCTATCACTCACCTCTGCCCTGATACAGGTATTTATCACCATGCAGGTTGAGATGGGTATCATGTGACATTTCTTCCATATTTGGGCCTTATAGAATATTTAATTTTAAACACTATTTAATTTTAAATTTTAATTAAACAATATTTAATTTTAAACACTATACATTTAATTATACATGTCTTTATTGAGTATAACCACATCATGTTTAAATAAGCTTCTATCACTAATGTGTAAAACTTAATTTCCATAGTTACATATCTTTATGTTGTAAAAATTCAAGTAGCAATGGAAGTGTTCATCCATTATACAGGAGTATGTCCACAATCAGAGGAGAGTCTTCTTTCAAATTTATTTTTTGGTTTACAGTTACAAATTTACAATTGTCACATATATTATAATTTGGTTTACATTTTTACTACAGACTAAAGATGATACCATTCTGCTCACCTGGTTCCAGATGAAGCATGGGACAAAATTCAAAGGGCAATGACTAGGCTTCAGACCTTGAGGGAGGCTAAGTTATTCTTTGAGATATTTTTATATAGAGGTTAACGAGGGGTCTAACACTGTGACTAATATATTTCATGTAATTAAGCTGAGTCTATCCACTTACCCTCCTCCACCCTCCAAGTTATAGTGCCCATAGAGTGCTGAGCACTGTACATACATTCTGACTGATTGGCTTTTCAGAGATGGACAATATTAAAATAATTAATTTTATATATCAAGTATATTGCAATATCAAAATAAGTCACTTGACATATCACCTATATTAGCAATAATTAATTTTAAAGGCTCTAAATTACCCAGGATTATGCTCTAACTTTGCTGATATCCAACTCTGAGTAATCATGTAAGAAGACAGGCCAAAATTATAATACCATACTAGTGGAGTAATCAGAGCAAAATAGGGTGTGTCTTTGTTATAACCAAGAAGAGTTCAAAGGTCACACATATGGAACAAGTTGAAGAGTTCAATCAAAGGTATAGGTAACAAAGAAGACACAATATATTGCGGGCCAAAGTTGGAGTTGGAAAAAAAATGTGGAAGATTAAGTTGAAAACCTGGAACCAATTTGGAGTCCATAAGCTAATTTGAAAAGGTATTTCTTGAGCTGTTCTTTCAAAGTCTCTCAATAATACTGGTGTAGAGGACACACAAATGTTGTAACCTCAGGGAAGGAAATTTAATAGCTTGTTGGGATCAGCGAAAAGACCTATTCAAGGATTAGGCTTGAGAGAAAAAAATAAGTATGCAGAAATATTGCTTAGGTAAAAAAATAGTGAAAAATGCTTTTTAAAAAGGAGGCTTTAGGGGAGAAAATAAAGTACAATATATAACTTTGTAACTAGGGAAAGCCAGCCTAGAACAATGGAGATGGAGCAGGAAACGTTTAATAATAGCCTGGGTTGAGCCTCTGCTGGATTCTACAGTGATGAAATGAGGCAGTTGACTGGGATTTGTAAACAGGAAGATAATCTGTACTCTTATTTTGCAAAATATCCTCAACACTTTTAGCAGTTTATTTTTTTATTAAGTGTTTAATAGTATTTTAAAAATAATTTTCAAATTTTATAGAAATTTAAATGGTGATGGCCGCACAATATACCTGCAAATTGAATGTAAAGGACTCTGTGTGTGTGTGTGTACTTTCAACTAAAAGTGTCTGGGATCATAAGTACTTTTAAATTATTTCAATTCTCTTAAATAATTAGATCTTAGTTTGCATTGGAAATCTTAGAATAACACATGACTTTTCTAGTCAAGGAAAAATCCCTTTTCCTTTCAGGGCTTTCTAAAATTTCAGTGTATTTTGAGCTAATGGGAATTGCCCCAGAACTAAAATAACATCTGCTCAGTAATTACAACAGCCTTTGCTGTATGATTTTTGTGTCTACGGATGGGTGCCTTTTTAATCTGTTTACCTATTTTTTTTTGCTGGATATATTTGGTGTCTCAAGAAAACTGTAGCTTCCTTAAATGCTCAGATTTTAATTTTTGAGGGGAAACACCCTGAATAATTATTTTGCTCCTCACATTCTTAAGCCTTAATAAAAACTTTAGTGATGAAAAGTAAAAAGAGATGCATATGTTGAAATAAAGAACAATTTATAGTACAATTTAACTATTCTAAATATTAATGCTATGGCTTATATGCATGCATCTCCCTATTGCAATAAAATATACTATTAACCTTAATTTTCTATACCTTAATATATTAACTAATGCATTTATCTAATAATAATTACAAAGTTAATGATATTTTTGGTCAAATACATTTCTTTGTGTTTCATTATAAGTACTGAAAGACTAGAATTTTTCAATATTCAAAGAGAGCTAAAAAAATGTCTATTAAAAATAAGCAATAGCTTTCTCTGTCAAATAACTTACTCAGCAAACAACAGGCAATTTGAGCTGGTTCCTTTTATTTTATGCAGTAATAGTCAAAATACTTCCGTGACATTTTTGTTTTGTATAACTAACATAAAGAGGGCTTAGAGTTTCTCAAATTTAATCTTTAGTTTCCAGTTTTCATCATCTACCTGTCTTTCTCTGTGGATTTCCAACATTCTAAAATGAAGTATTTGCATTTTGTGATACACATAGAATGTGACCTTTTTAGAAAAACTACATCAATCAGATATACTGTAATTTCTTTTCAAGCCATTGCATCAAACAGGAGGAAATTATGAACTAGAAAAAAATCCAAAATTAGTTTTGATCATTTCAAAATACATTTTAACTATAGCAAGCTCCTTTGAAATTTATGTAAAAATGGCATATTCTAATAAAGTTGGCATGATAAATATGTGATTAAACCATAGTCCTCAATAATCGTAATTCAGAGGAAAATTTATTTCCCATCTTCTGAGTCAATTTGTTTTCAAAATATTATGTCTATATCAAAAAATTGATGATATTTTGGATTTTGTCATAATATGATGGAGAAAAGTAAAAAAAGTCATGGAAGTACTTTTAAAAAAATGTATATAGCGATTTTCTCTAAAGGACATTGAAGACTCTTTAGTTCCATTAAATTGCTGGAATAATCCTTTACTCTATTATGGTATGTTTTAAAAGTGGAAAGTAATATTTGTTTCCTGATGCTTTCCAAAACTTGTTCTCAATAATGCAAAGGAGCAAACCATTTACAAAAAATTACCAGAATTTCCTCTTACACTGCCTACTATTTCAAGTAATATCAATTGATAGAAACATTTTCTAGCTTAAAAAAAATAAGATTAGAAAGCATTACTGGCAGATAAAGATTACAGGAAGTGATTTATTACATAATTTTCCCCTAGATTCCAGGAAGAACACTAATGAAAACAATGAGATGAGAAAAAAAAAAATCAAAATCACCATTAAGAACTTTTGGGGGTTCTCAGGATTCAAACAGATGTATTTTAACGATGAATTCCAACACACGGCAATCTAATACCACGTATATACATGCGTGCACACACATACACACTAATTTTAATTGAAAAATAGGTAATAGCTGTTCACCAAACCCATTTTCTTTTTTTTTTCCTGAATTCACTGTTGTGTGCGGTTTTTCAAGTTTCCTGTAGTGGGTGTGCTTGACTGACAGCTGATGGGAAATGAATAGAGGTGTTTATGGTGATTCTAGGGGTAGACCCTAAAAGCTGCCCCCGGGGTGGTTTCCTTTGCGTGTTACTTTCATAGACCAGCTGCAGATGAAAAGGGGGCACTCTGAAGTCATGATGAAGATAATGAAGCCCTAAGATGGAAGAAACCTGAGTCCTTGAAATACCACTGGGAGGAAAACAAGTAGCCCTTCAGAAACGTGTTTTTGATTTTATATAAGCAAGAAAAAAATGTCTATCATATTTAATCTATCACAATGTTTTTACTTGTTACAATGGCCTAGTGTCAGTTAATTAACATTTCAAGGACTCTTAATTATTAGAATTCAAAGGGTCATTTACAAAAAAAACAAAGAATTTACAAATGGAAAATGCATATATTTGTAAACACTCCTGAATAATGATATTTGATTAAACTCAGGTTTAATTAAAGGACAATGAAGAATTAGATGATGAAGATTTCCTAGGTTCTTTTGGGTATGTTAAGATTCACATTTTTAAAAGGGATGTTTTATTTGGGAGAAGGATTTTTTAAACTATGAAAAAGGCATTAACTTTTGAGAAAAGTTATCTGACAGTTTTAGAATCTGTGATTTCTTTCGCTAGACTATATTTTCTTTGAGAGTAAAGTCATATAGCGTTAATCTTTCTAGGCCAGAGTTAAGTTATATTTAGCAATTGATAGATGTTCAATACATTTTATTGAATGATTGAATAAAAGTATGTATTTTGTATCCAATTTTACTCTAGCAGTTATATTTGTTGTGAATCATTAGTACACCACATATTTGCTAGATTTTACAGTATCTTATAAAGGTGATATGCATGAAAACAGAAAGGAAGATCAATAGAGGGAGAGAGAGACAAATATTTTTATTCGGTCTAGCTAGGGACAGGGACCAGTTCTATTAAACTCAAGAGTATGTCAAAGGCTGGAGTAGTAGAAGCATAACATGAGGACCTGTCCTCCACCAGGTCTTTTGGAACTCTGCACTTGGAAGTTGTCAATGGTGGGGAATTTAGAATACTTGAGAAATAGATTAACTCCAAAGAGGAAAATTTGGAAGTTTAAAACTTTCAGTCACAAAGCACTGAGCTAATCTCCCTGTGCTATGCAGCTGCTTCCAACTAGTTATCTATTTTACATTTAGTAGTATATATATGTCAGTGCTACTCTCTCACTTTGTGACCACCTAGAGGGGTGGGATAGGGAGGGTGGGAGGGAGACGTAAGAGTGAGGGGATATGGGGATATATGTATACGTATAGCTGATTCACTTTGTTATACAGCAGAAACTAACACACCATCGTAAAGCAATTATACTCCAATAAAGATGCTAAAAAAAAACAAAAAGAAACTTTCAGTCACATTAGACATCACGAGAAGAAGGAGGAAAGTGGATTCCACCTCCAGGAACAGAGTTCTTTGTGCATTTTAAATTATTTCTTTGCTGATGAAACTTCTGACTAGTGCATTAATGAAAAAATCCTTATAATATAGGTAGGCATTACATGTATCATATCTATAATACTATACATTTTATATGTAAGTACTAGCATGTGAGTATATATATATATATATATATATATATATGTTCTGGTATTTAAAGGCAAAAGCTCTTTAATGTATTAGTTTTAACTCAAAAACAAGCATAGGAAAATATTACAATTTTCCATTTTGGGTGAGAGCTAAAGGAAAAACGAATCAAATAATCATTTTCAGGATTGTCAGTGAATAGAAAGGATTCTGCCTAAACAATAGCAAATCAAAAGATAAAGAGAGAACTAGATTTTTAAGCTGAAAATCAACACAAAACACATTATGATGAATGTATACAATTAACTATGATAGTATGCAATTCAAATTTATACTGATTTTTCTTCAAAATGATCTCATTTTAAGCATTTCTTATGAATGAAAAATAATTTCCAGTTTTGTTTTGAGCCATCATATAACAAACACCTTGTAAATGAGAAGGAAACAAGAATCCATTTGGCTACTGTGCCAGGATAGACCCTAACAGCAGGGGATTACAATAAAAACCACCTTGATGTTATATAGTGAACATCTGTGCTTTCTAAATGGTAAAGTAAATGAACATAATGGATATAGTTTTGGATTCACATTTTGCCACCCGCCTTTACACAAGCGTATGCAGTGTCTTCAAACCACAGAGCCAAATCTCAGATACATCCTGCCAATTTTCCCTTAAATGAGTGTATGCATCAATGACAAGGAACAAACACGTTTTGCAATTTTGTTCACAAGGAAAAAATAATAATTAAGTTTACAACAGTGAGAGACTAGAATCAGAAGCATTTTTTGAGATGCATAAAGACAGGAAAGCAAAGATCCAGTAGAATTCCAGAATCAGCTTATTGTTTTAAGTGGTTTTTAAAATATATATAATATAAATATAACAGATTTAAATAACAAAAATATCAGTGGACATTTTGTGTATGTAATAACATGCATAGGGATTTAACTTAGGTAAACATATTTGCTATTGTGCAAGCAGAATTCTCTTTGTGGTTATGACTACAGTACAGAGAAAAGTTGGCTACTCATCTTCAGACACATTTTTTGCCTTTTGGAACACCCAGGATACTCCAAGTTGTATACTTTGAAAGTAAGTAAACATGCTGCCAACTATTTCCAGAGATTTTGTTGCCTGCTAGGATATACTTTCCTAGTTCTTAAGGGGATAGTAAGAATTAATAAAGATATCCATAATTAGATTTTTTTTAATTTGACTGCTTATCAATTTTGTCCATAACATTTAACCTGACCAAAATTACTTTTCCTTGCTTAAAGATTTTGATAGAACTGAAATTGTATTTGCAGGCATACTTTTGTAGAGGCAGAGTGTTTGATTCTGAGGGAGGTATATCCTATCTTCTCTGTTTACTTGTTTTGTGGCCTAGAGACCTTCTTAAAGCCCCTGGTCTTGAGTTTCTCTGTCTACAAAATGAAGGTATCAGTATTGAACTCAAGATGATCCTGTGTGCTTCAAACATATAAAATTAAATGAAAGTATTCCTTGATAAAATACTTGGAAAATAATCATTCTCTAGCCACTCAACAAAGAGACCCTACCAACCTCAGAATATTAAGGACTTCAAGAAATCTTGAAAAAAAAAAAACCTAAATAAATAAATAGACAATAAATCTGCATTTCCTCAAGTTGACCAGGGTACTTCCATAAACTGGGATGTGGGAAGTAGGATTAGAACATGAGTTAACATCTCTCTGACCCCTAAGATGCTGCATTGTTATTTTGAGGGGAAAGGTAGTATAGGATGATATATGGGTTCCCATCAGCAATAAATTGCTATGATGTTCAACTCGTCTGATAATCACAATTCTTACATGCTCTTCAGAGGTCAAATGAGACTTTCATGAGTTAGCATAAGGAAATATTTTGGCTCTTGGAGTCATTCACAAATATCGAAATCGATAGAAATATTGCAAATTCTTGTTTGGACATTTAAATTCAATTTTTAATGAATTGAAATATAGCTCATATCATGTACCTGAAAAGACAAGCAAGCACCACCTACCTAGTTTTTAAAGTGGCATATTCATCACCTGAATGCTTTCTTTTGGGCCATCGTGAGGAGGAAATAATACAAACTTTGGAAATAAAATGGAAAGTTTTAAATTTCCAAAGGTTACTCACTATTTTGTTTGCAAGTATATAAATCATATAAAAACTTAAAAAGTGTTATCATTTAGTTCCCAACTTCAAAAGTTTACATTATAATATATTTGAGATTAAAAGATAATTAACTGGACTTCCCTGGTGGCCAGTGGTTAAGAATCCGCCTGCCAATGCAGGGGACACGTGTTCGAGCCCTGGTCCAGGAAGATCCCACATGTCGCGGAGCAACGAAGCCCAATGCGCCACAACTACCGAGCCTGCGCTCTACAGCCCGAAAGTCACAACTACTGAAGACCACACACCTAGAGCCCGTGCTCCGCAACAAGAGAAGCCACCGCAATGAGAAGCCTGCACACCACAATGAAGAGTAGCCCCTGCTCACCACTACTAGAGAAAGCCCACGTGCAGCAACAGACCCAATGCAGCCAAAAATAAATAAATTTATTTAAAAAAAGATAATTAACTACAGTTTTTTCTTTCTTTCAAATTCAATATAGTATTTTATTCTAATGTGTATTTCCACAAGATTTTAGTTTTGAAAAGTAAGAGCTGTTTAGAAATATCAACTTAAAGTAATGTCATTCACTAAGTAACTTCTATTTTACTGTAATATGCATACTTACGAATAGCACATCAGTGCATCATATATATTTATATATAATGTATACATATATACATTATATACAAATAATGCCATTCTGAAAATTCAAAAATATATTCCTAGGGCTTTAAAGACAATTTGCTGAAAAACATATTTTAAAAGACTGATAAAAGTAATGACTTGTGACTTTATTAACTTATTAAGTGGTTTGAATAATAGCAAAGGACACGGCCCAATTAAGACCATTAATTCATTAAACAGACACTTATTGCCCCCTGCTTGGTATGTGCAAGGAAAGTTAATACAGAGTTGAAAGATGACTGATAGTAAAGCTAGTGCAGAATTCCTATGCATAAACCGACCCCTATAATACAACATGGGGAGTGGATGACAGTTTTATGGATGGTATACTTTTTCAAGGCAATGAGGGGATGACTAACCAATCATTGTCTCAGGACAAGGACAAAGGAAGAATTCATAGATGGTATGAAAACTGAGCTAAAAAAATGAGCTGCACAATAGAACAAGGTGCTGGTGAATTTTGTGAGGAGAGATGATTATTCCAGAGAGCCAGAACACAAGTAGAGATGCACGGAGCTGGTAATGAGTAAGAACTATTCCTACACCTGCATATAGTGCGTCATCCCTGAGGATGTCCGGTGGGTAATGAGCTGTTCACAGAGACTCCTGTATGTTCCTCCAAGGAGTTTGGACTATATCAGGGAGTCTATTTTAAGCAAAACTACTGTATAATCGAATCTGGGTATTAGAAAGAGTACTCTGGAAGCACTGTTGGGAATAGACTGTTGAGAAGCAATCTGGGATATTGTGAAATTTTGGATTTTTAAAATTTATTTTTCAGATATTAAAATAAAGATTGAGTATGCACATATAAGAAACAGAGATATATTTAACAGATCATGAATTTTTTAAAAACAAATTTGGACTATCTCCCTATTTCTTGATTTGAATAGTCAAGTAGATGTTGATTTCATTTTTTGAGACAGAAAAAAGAAAAAAGGAGGGACAGCTTTTGTGAAACAGTAATGAGTCAGTTCTGGATCCTTTGAGTTGGAGACACATCTGTGTGACCACAAATTCAGGTGCTACATGTGTAGCTGAACCTGTGAATCTGGAAGCTCAGGATACATTTTCAACTCAAGAATTAATTAAAATGTAGGTGATAGTTGAAGCCATGGGGGAGAGTATCATTTATTTGCTAACAGGGTGTAAAATGATTAAAAATTTCTTCCGAACTCAACAGAGATGATGAGGTCATCCAAAGAAAGAGTATATTGTGGAAAGAAGGAGCACTAAATAAGGGGTTCGAGAAAGACCCTTCCTCAAGACTGAAGGAAGAGAAAGGGGAGCCCGTGAATGAGACTAAAAGATGTTAAAATGTTGAGGGAAATTTAGAAAATAATACTATTGAGAATTTACAGATAGATAAAGTGCTCAAAAATCTCAAATAATCTGAAAAGTTATATCCAACCAATCCTGGAAAATGCCTATTTTATTTGGTAACTAAGTAGGATGACTGAAATTAGGCAAAGAAGTTTCAGTGGATTTGGGGGAGCAGATGTCATTGTATTAGTTTGAGGTGAAGAGATAGCAAGGAATTGAAATAATGAACTTAGACAAGATATTTGTCTAAAGATATGAAACACTTGAATATCATTAGTCAAATGAAAAGATTATACTATTTTATCAGTGAGGTCCCATCCATCTTTGTATATGTATGATTTATGAAGAAAGGAGTCTAATTACACAACAAACTCTCATATTTAAAATACCATAAAGAAAAAGAAAAACACTTTGTAAGAGTTAACTTTAATACAGCCTTGAATAAGGTTAAAAATACATTCTATGGCTTATGAGGTAGATGCATCTTCTGTGTTATGCATTTAATACCCTTTAATCTACCCATATAGGCAATGCTGACTCACTTGAAATTATGAATACATCTTCATCTATAAAATAGATATACTTTTGACTTTCAGGGTCAATAAAACAAATACTAATATATCATTGTGGAAGTCACAGAATGTTAACCATTTGACTTGATCATTTTATATGCTTAAAAGATTTGTCTTTTTAACATGATTTTAATATTCTATGTGTTATTTTTTATTTTGTCAAGTAGGGGTGAATTCAATCAAATCCATCCAAGATGTACACACATGTGCACACACACAAGCTGGTAACAATAGTAAATTATCTTGTGTGGGTTATGGATCCACTACCAGAGTCAAGATAAGAAACAGATACAATCCTGCAAGGATCCATTGTGTTGCACTTTTATATCCACACTCAGTTCCCTCCAGCTTCTCCTGGAACCCACCTAGCCTTTGGGAACCCACTACTAAACTTTCTTCCATTTCTATAATAGCATACTTTTAAACATATTGTATAAATGGAATCATGCAGTATGTAGCATTCAGGATTTTTTTATACCTTGGTGATTAATCCCAAGTTTATTTCTTTATTTCTTGCTGAGTAGTGGTCCATGTATGTGTAGACCACACTTGGTTTCCCCATTCACCTGTTGAAGGGCATCTGGGTGGATTACAATTGTTAATTGTTATAAATAAAGCTGAAATAAGTATTTGTGTATAGCTTTTGTGTGAGCATAAGTTTTCATTTCTCTAGAATAAATGACCAGCCATACAATTGCTAGGTTACATGATAGGTTCGTTGGCTAAAGCTGCCATAATAAAAAGCAACAAACTGTGGTTTAAACACAAAAATTTATCTACTCATATTCCTGGAGGCTGAAAGTACACGGTCGAGGTAGAGCAGGGTTGGTGTCTGGTGAGAACTCTCCCCCTGGGTTGCAGATGTTTATCTGCTCTCCACGTGCTCACAATTGTGTGTGTAGAAATAGCATGCTGTCTAGTGTCTCTTCTTATAAGGACAGTGATCCTATTGGGTCAGAGCCCCACTCTTATGACTTAATTTAACATTAATGGCTTCTTTAGAGACGTCATCTCCAAAGACAGCCACACTGGGGATTAGGGCTTCAACAAAGAAATTTGGGAAGGACAAAAACTTTCAGTCCATAAAGTATGGTAATTGGATATTTTGTTTCATAAGAAACTGACAAGGTGCTTTCTAGAAAGGCTGTACCATTTTATATTCCCATAAACAATGTATAAGTGATCCAGTTTTCTTGCATCTTCACCAGAATTGGATGTTATCACTATTTTTAATTTTCGTCATTCTGGTATGTGTGGAGTGATATATATCCTTGTCTTTTTAATTTACATTGCCCTGATGATTAATAATGCTTAAAATCTTTCCATGTACTTGCCAGTTGTATATCCTCTTTTGCGAAAGTCTGTTCTTGTTTTTTGCCCACTTTAAAATTTGATTTGATCGTTTATTTTTATAGTTAAGTTTTGAAATATTTCTAAATGCTAGTCCTTTATTGGATATGCAATTTGCAAATATATTCTTATACTCTGTAACCTGTCATTTCATCCTGGTCCAATAAGCTTTCCTAGAACAAATATTTATAATTTTGATGACATTCAATTTATCACTTTTTTTCTTTTCTGAATCATAACTTTGTTCTGATTCTAAGAAATCTTTATCAAATCCTAAATCCTAAATATTTTTGTCTATTTTTAGATTAAGTTCTCTCTCTCTCTTTTTTTTTTGGCCTATGGCTGTCCTTGCTCCAGTACCATGTGTTGAAAATGCTGTCTTTCCTGGATTGCCTTTGCCTTTTTCTGGCTCTATTTATGGGTTCTCTATTCTGTTCCATTGGTCTATGTGTCTATCTCTCTACTAATACCACACCGTCTTAATTTCAGGTAAGATAATCTTCCCAATTTATTCTTGTTATAAAAACTGTTTTTGCTATTATGAGATTTGTTACACAGGAAGATTATATATTCCTAGTGATAGAGAAAAAATGGATATTTAAATGTTTATACAAGGATGAAAAATAGGTTTAAACTCAGTGATATAATTCCATCTTAAGGAGCTAGAATTAAAGATAAAATTAACCCAAAGTTTATGAAATGAATTAAATAATAAAGATAAAAGTAAACATCAACAAAATAGGAATCATATAAGCAATTTAAAGGCCCAAAAATAAATAAATAAAAGGTCATAGATACAGAAAATAGACTGGTGGTTCCCAGAGGCAGCAGGTGGCAGTGGGCAAAGTGGGTGAAGGGGTCAAAAGCTACAAACTTTCAGTTATAAAATAAATAAGGTGTGGGGATGTAACATACAGCATGGAGACTATAGTTAATACTTCTGTACTGTATATATGAAAGTTGCTAAGAATGTAGATCTTATTAATCCTCATCACAAGAAAAAAATGTAACTGTGTATAGTGATGGATGGTAACTAGACTTATTGTGATCATTTCACAATATATACAAATACGGAATCATTATGTTGTATGCCTGAAACTAATAAAATATTATATGTCAATTATACTTCAATTTAAAAAGTCAGTAGTTCTTTCTTTTGAAACATTAATCAAATGATTAAACCCCTAACAAAACTGACCAGAGTGAGAGAAAGAGAGAACACAAATCACCACTATTTAGGAATGAAAGATAACATTGGCTGAGAGAGGAGGCTTAACAAGAAAGGGGTATGAAGTCTTTTCTGGAGTGCTGGGCATATTCTATACCTTAATTGGAGTGGTGATCACACAGTATATGCATTTGTCAAGGAGCACTTAAGTATGTCATTGTATGTAAATTTTACATCAATAACAAACATTATAGAAGAAAACATAAGGCTGAATGAGCTTGCTACAAGAGAGCATTTAGAGAGAAAAGCATGGGACAAAGCCTGGAATTTTGAATAACAAGAAGGCTACTTGGAAATTTTCAGAGTTTGGAGTGTAATTATAAGAAAACTGCCCTATTACAAAAGCTAAGGGGCTGCATAATTTTACTGTTGTTGATAATTATTTTTTTATTGTTCAGGAGTGTTATTTGTAGAAATCTCTTTAGGTCATTGCTGAACAGTATCCACTGTATCAGCAGGTATTGGCTGATCTAAGGGAAAGTGATTCTATGTATTCTTTGGAGCACAGCGAAATAAGAGAGAATTGATGTTGATTAAGGATAATAAGGGGATGTTTTTGTTTTTAAGATGTTTAAATGACATGGAAAAGAGGCAGAAATTTTAAAAAAACAATAAAACTAGGGTTTTAAAAACATTCAGAAGAGATTGTGTTGGATCCTATATTGACATATCCAAGGTAACTGTTATATTCTGTTCAGAATTTATGTGATAATGTTACCTTTTCAGTGTGTAATAAAGTTTTCTTTAATTTGGATGAAGGAAAATGGAACAGCATAAATAAAAGATCTTCATTCAAGACTAAGCCTCGGTTAGTATTCTCAAGCCATGTTGATATCAGCAGAAGTCGACAGTAGTAAAAAGAACTGTCTGGTTAATCCTTAAATTTAACTTTAGCCACTCTATCTCCTACTGGGTAATTCCTTTAAAGGAATATCACTCCAACCTAATCTGAGTTATCTGGCCAACCACATTTTACCAATTACCCCATAAACATTGTTAAAATTATTGTGCAAGATAAACTGGGTAACTAATATCTTAGTCCCCCATTTGGATCATATTTCCTATGCTTGTTCTCTCTTTCCCTGTCCAGATCCTCCCTTGACTTCTATGGATGACTTCAAGAAGCTGCCTTGACTTTTGGTTTCTGGTGGGGTTCCAAAAATGAGGAATACAGGCAAGAAATCAAAGGAGAAGGGACATTGAGACTGGGAATAGATAAATACAGATGAATAACTAGCTAGCTAGAATATAGATTAGATATAGATACAGATATAGACATAGATGTGGAAGTAGATACAGATGTAGATGTAAGTGTAGGTATAGATGTAGGTGTAGGTGTAGGTGTAGACATAGACGTAGGTGTAGGTGTAGATGTAGATGTAGCTGTAGGTGTAGGTGTAGGTGTAAATGTATGTGTAGATATAGGTGTAGGTGTAGATGTACATGTAGGTGTATATGTAGGTGTAGGTGTAGATGTAGGTGTAGGTGTAGGTGTAGATGTAAATGTATGTGTAGATGTAGGTGTAGGTGTAGATGTACATGTAGGTGTATATGTAGGTGTAGGTGTAGGTGTAGATGTACATGTAGGTGTAGGTGTAGATGTAGATGTAGGTGTAGGTGTAAATGTAGATGTAGGTGTAGGTGTAGACGTAGATGTAGGTGTAGGTGTAGATGTAGATGTAGGTGTAGGTGTAAATGTAGATGTAGGTGTAGATGTAGGTGTAGATATAGATGTAGATGTAGCTGTAGGTGTAGGTATACATGTAGGTGTAGCTGTAGGTGTAGGTGTAGGTGTAGGTGTAGATGTGTAGCTGTAGGTGTAGGTGTAGGTGTAGATGTAGGTGTAGGTGTAGGTGTAGGTGGAGATATAGATGTGGATGTGGATAGATATCCCTTCTTCTCCCCATCACTTGTGGAATCAATGGGATTCAGCTACATCCCTTGACCTAAAATCACAGCTCTTGTCAGGGGCACTCTGCACATGGCTCTTTTCCTGGTAACAGCTGCTTTCTCTTTGCCTTTTAGTCCTAAAATTGAGAAGGAGAACTTGCTTTTACTAGGTCCTTCCAAGCTTCTATAAACAGCTCATTAATTAAACTCCCTTCAAATTGCCCCAAGTGCATGTGCCATTTGTTTCCTGTCAGAATTCTGATTGCTTTGCCTCTTTTATTGATAAAGTTATAAATGAAAGGGAAAGAGAAATGATAGCAGTACTGTTACAGTTTCTTACATCTTATATAAAATATTGTATGAAATATATTGATACCATATATTTGTAGGGCCCAGGTGGCCCGGGTGTTTGAAGTGGGCATGAAGAGATTCCAACTTCTGCCATAAACAAATTATGAGGGTTGGATATGTTATCTGAATATGTATTTCAGTCTTTTATGAATGAAAACTTTCAAAGTTGCAGTTACCAGATAATCGCCTAATTATTCTAAAACAAAACAGAAAATACGGTAGACTGTATACATCTTCATCTGATGATATTAAAGTTATTTTAAAAAATCAGTTCCATTTTGAATATACAAAATGTGTTCTAAAGTATTATTTTGTAAGATTTGGGAGCGAAAGTCCATAGATGAACATGTGAGATGATTTCTGTTAACTCAATAGACATTTATAGGGCAGCTTTCTGTGAGATGGAGGTAAATCGTTAAATGGAAGAGATAAGATCGTTGCATCATAGAGTTTATATTTAGGTGAGAGAATACAGATGATAAACAAATAAAGAAATAGATAAAAATCTTATGTAGTATTAACTACTGTTTCTAGTGCTTTAAGGGAGTTACTTTAAGAAATGTGACCAGTGTAGTAGAAGCATAGTGAGTAAGAGAATGTTTAATATTTTATTTAATTAATTAATTAATTTATTTATTTGCGGTACGTGGGCCTCTCACTGTTGCGGCCTCTCCCGTTGCGGAGCACAGGCTCCGGACGTGCAGGCTCAGCAGCCATGGCTCATGGGCCCAGCCGCTCCGCGGCATGTGGGATCTTCTCAGACCGGGGCACAAACCCGTGTCCCCTGCACTGGCAGGTGGACTCTCAACCACTGCGCCACCAGGGAAGCCCAATGTTTAATATTTTAGAGTTTATTCTTCAAGTTGGCTCTTCAATAACTGTTTTTGATGCTAATGAGGCTTTGGCATCCACCCAATGGGTTTGAAGATCTACTCCCAGCTGGGCTGCAGGTTGGTTCAAATTTGAGTGTGTGTTGGTTCAGATTTGAGTCTGTCTTTACCCTGAGCTTCAGGGAAACACTAAGGGGCTTTTGCATGGTGTCAATTCCATGAAGGACTCCAGCAAAGCTAGGACACCTTGTGACATCAATATAAATAGCTGCAAATAGACAGCTGGTACCAAGTAATCAAAAACAGGTGGCTAAATGTGAACTGAAATGTGATGGTGATTATTGTATTTTGAAGGTACAGTCTGTGAATCTTCCTGTGTATAATCAGGATAGCTGCTTGTGTTATAAATGCTATAGGCTTATTGCAACCCCTGTCTATGCTTTCACCACATTAGATTACATATTTGCTTATATAATTTCAAGCATCTGGTTTTTTTTTATAAATTTCACTTATACCAATATGGAGAACCAACTATGATCCTGAAAGTGGTCACCTAAAAAGGAACACCAGTGTAATTGTTCTTTCAGGTTATTTCTGAAGTTACAAATGATACAAAATAAAATGCAAATATCTTCACTTAAAATGAAATTCGTCAGGGTATATGCCCAGTAGTGGGATTGCTGGGTCATATGGTAGCTCTATTTGTAGTTTTTTAAGGAACCTCCATACTGTTCTCCATAGTGGCTGTACCAATTCACATTCCCACCAGCAGTGCAAGAGGGTTCCCTTTTCTCCACACCCTCTCCAGCATTTACTGTTTCTAGATTTTTTGATGATGGCCATTTTGACTGGTGTGAGATGATATCTCATTGTAGTTTTGATTTGCATTTCTCTAATGATTAATGATGTTAAGCATTCTTTCATGTGTTTGTTGGCAGTGTGTATATCTTCTTTGGAGAAGTGTCTATTTAGGTCTTCTGCCCATTTTTGGATTGGGTTGTTTGTTTTTTTGTTATTGAGCTGCATGAACTGCTTATAAATTTTGGAGATTAATCCTTTGTCAATTGCTTCATTTGCAAATATTTTCTCCCATTCTGAGGGTTGTCTTTTGGTCTTGTTTATGGTTTCCTTTGCTGTGCAAAAGCTTTGAAGTTTCATTAGGTCCCATTTGTTTATTTTTGTTTTTATTTCCATTTCTCTAGGAGGTGGGTCAAAAAGAATCTTGCTGTGATAAAGAAGATGTGGCACATATATACAGTGGAATATTACTCAGCCATAAAAAGAAATGAAATTGAGCTATTTGTAATGAGGTGGATAGACCTAGAGTCTGTCATACAGAGTGAAGTAAGTCAGAAAGAGAAAGACAAATACCGTATGCTAACACATATATATGGAATTTAAGAAAAAAAAATGTCATGAAGAACCTAGGGGTAAGACAGAAATAAAGACACAGACCTACTAGAGAATGGACTTGAGGATATGGGGAGGGGGAAGGGTAAGCTGTGACAAAGCGAGAGAGAGGCATGGACATATATACACTACCAAATGTAACGTAGATAGCTAGTGGGAAGCAGCCGCATAGCACAGGGAGATCAACTCAGTGTTTTGTGACCGCCTGGAGGGGTGGGATAGGGAGGGTGGGAGGGAGGGAGATGCAAGAGGGAAGAGATATGGGAACATATGCATATGTATTACTGATTCACTTTGTTATAAAGCAGAAACTAACACACCATTGTAAAGCAATTATACTCTAATAAAGATGTAAAAAAAATGAAATTTGTATCTCTTTATATTTGATAACTGGGCTACATAAGAATATGCTGCTTAAGAATTACCATCTATCTCAAATCTATCATCTGTTTTAAGTTTAACTTCAAACTTACTCCTAGTTGTCACTAAAATAACAGTATATATCTTTAACAATATACTATGTCTAAAAAACTCTTTGAAAAGTTTCTACTAACAAAATGTTACCCTATCAAAAAGAAACAACAATCAGCTATTATTGATTTTTGACAAATCCAAGTGGTTTCTTGATATCATTTATTTTTCCACTAAGTAATTACAACTAGCCATTCTGTTAATTCTTCTTCTAACTCTCCTGCTCTAAAGTTCAAATAACATTATCATAAAACATAGACACGTCATAAAACATGACGATCTTTTGAGACCTTAGTCACTTTGACCTATCATGAGTTCTCCATCAGATTCATCAGTTCTCCACTAATGCTCTCAATTATTCTTTATCTACTACCCTAAGGAGAGCAGAAGGATTTGAGTACATGTGTGTTAACTTGATTGTGTTTGCTCTACTGTATATTTTTGATCATTTCATGTGATTGAATATTTCTTTCTTAAATTATTAAGATGGTGCAATATAAACTCAATTCTTTTTTTTCAGCTTTATTGAGATATTACTGACATATATGTTACTTTACAACATACAGTGTGATAATGTAATACATGTATATACTGAGAAATTATCATCACAATAAGGTTAGTTAATACCTCCATCCCCTCACTTAACTACCATGTGTGTGTGTGCGTGTGTGCGTCTGTGTGTGGTCATAACATTTAAGATCCTCTTAGCAACATTAATGTATGTAATAGAGTATTGTTAACAATAGTCACCATGATGCACATTAGGTCTGCAGAACTTATTCATCTTATATCTGGAAGTCTGTACCTTTTGACCACCATCCCTCTGTTTTCCCCATCTCCCAGCTCCTGGAAACCATCATTGTACTCTCCATTTCTATGAGTTTAACCTTTTTAAATCACACAAGTAAGTGAGGGCATAAAGTACTTGTCTTTGTGTGACTTATTTCGCTTAGCATAATGCCCTCAAGGTCCATTCATATTGTTACAGAAGACATGTTTTTCTTCTTTGTTTATGGCTGAATAATATTTCATTATATATTTAGATATATAGATATAGATATATAGATATAGATCTCACATTTTCTTTATCTACTTATCCACAGATGGACACTTAGGTTGTTCCCATGCTTTGGCTATTGTGGATAATGCTGCAGTGAACACGGGGGTGAAGATATCACTTCCAGATAGTGATTTCACATTCTTCAGATGAATTATAAGAAGTGGTATAGCTGAATCATATGGCAGTTCTATTTTTAATTTTTTGAGGAACCTCCAAACTGTTTTACATAGGGACTGTACCAGTTTACATTCCCACCAACAGTGACCAAGGGATCCTTTTCTCCACATCCTCTCCAGCACTGTTTAACTCCTGGTTTTTAGTAATAGCCATTCTAACAAATATGAGGATATATCTCATGGCTGTTTTGGTTTGGATTTCCTTGGTGATTAGTGATGTTGAGCATCTTTTCATGTACTTGTTGGGCATTTGTATGTCTTCTGTAGAAAAATGTCTATTCAAATCCTTTCCCCATTTTTTAATCAGATTTTTTTTTCTTGCTATTGAGTTGTATGAGTTCTTTATGTATGCTGGATATTAATCCCTTATTAAATAGTTCACAAACATTTTCTCCCATTCTATAGATTGCCTTTTCATTTTGCTGATTGCTTCCTTAGTTGTGCAGAAGGCTTTTTTTTCTTTTCTTTTTTTTTTTTTGATTCAGTACCACTTTATTTTTGTTTTCCTTGCTTGTGCATTTGGTGTCATATACAAAAAAATTGTGTAAAGACCAATGTCAAGGAACTTTCTATGTTTTCTTTTAGCAGTTTTACAGTTTTGAGTCTTATATTTAAGTTTTTAGTCTATTTTGATTTAATCTTTGTGAGTGGTTTAAGGTAGGGGTTTGATTTCATTTGCATGCAAATATCCAGTTTTCCCAGCACCATTTATTGATGAGACTGTCTTTTCCCTACTGAGTATTCTTGGTTCCCTTATCAGATATTAGCTGACCATGCATGTGTTGGCTTATTTCCGAGCTCTCAGTTCTGTTCCATTGGTCTGCATGTCTGTTTTTGTTCCAACACATACTGTTTTGATTAGAATAGCTTTGTAATAAAGTTTGAAATCAGGAAGTGTGATGCCTTCAGCCTTGCTCTTCTCTCTTAGGATTGATAAGCCCAATTCTTTATTTGCTGAGCAGTACCATTTTTTCATAAACCTCCTTTAAAGATTTTGTGGATATCCACTTAAATGGCTGAATAACCATCTTATTATTTATATAAACTCCATTGTGTTACTTTTATTCTCCTTGCCTTGGGTTATTAAGTATTAGATGATAATAATGTACCCGGAAATTTGTTGCTTCATTTGTATTACAGAATATAATTAAAAACAACAAAAAAAGAACCAAAGACAATAGCAAACACTGTTCTTAGGAGTTCAACCATACTACGTACATTATTTCTTTCCTGAGTTTAATGCACATATCTTCAAATTGCATGTCTGAGAAACTATTTAATGTACTTTAGTAGTAAAAGCTCCAAGATTAAGGTATTTTACGAATTATAATAATTGATTCCTAAATATCTTTAAAGCCAAGTAAAATCATTTTTGCTTTTTAGTTTTGTTTTAACTCAGGCTGTTGCTTCTCTTTATTCATGCTATCTATCCTGATGCAAGAAGGTAATGTGCTCTTAAAACAAGCACGACTATTGTGTGTCTTTTCAAGCTTCAGAGTACTTAGGATCTGCCTTGCAGACTAGGAAAATCAATCTCACTCTTTAGTAGACAAATTGCATTTGTGACTGCAAATGATATTATCAAGGTTGATTGCCCATCTTATTCACCAGACATGAAAGGGTTCTACTTTAAATAAAACGAATTTACCACCACTGAATATATTGGAAACTTTTGCTTTATAATACAAATGCAATTGCAAAACAGAAACTCAAGATATTTTTTCAGAAATGTCAATATCTTTAGATTTTCATTTGATAATTGAACTATATTAGGTCATAATATGGCGCACTATTTCAGTACTTCAAAAATTTGTAATGTTATTCTTTGCAGGTATCTTTAAGTATTTTATCTGATATGAAGTACTGTGTGTATGTGTGTGTGTATTTGTGTGTGTGTGTGTGTGTGTGTGTGCGTACTGAGAAAAAGGACAAGTAAATGCTAGTCCACAGTGTTATTTTTGGGGTAATCTTTAAATTAGTTCCTGTAATCAAGTGAAAATTTTAAAAATAGATATATTTAAAATCAGGCTGTATATCCAAAGTACCTTTTTTTGTTCAAAATTGTGAGATTTTACCATATATTAAAATGCTGCTTATAATCATAGAAGCAGCAATTTGGTATTTAAGTTTGTGGTACACACTTTTGTCATTGATTATATCATAAACAATACAGAACTAAATTCATACTCTTGAATATAAATTTATTTTAATTTACTAGTTAAGATGTAATGCTTTGTAGGTTTTCATTAGTATGGAAGTAATAGTAACAATGATTTCAAATGCTATATACTACCTATTAACACTATTCGGAAACTAAATTCCTCCATAGATATCTATGAAGAGAATTCACGATGGTTAACCAACCACAATCCATTCTGTCCAACCTTTATTTTCATTATTTCATTTTATTCATAAAACCACAATATCAAGTGCTTTTTTTTAATTGAAGTATATTTTATTTACAATGTTGTGCCAATCTCTGCTGTATGTTACTGACATTGCACAGATAAAGAAACTGAGGTGCTGAAAGTTTATTTACCTAGGTCATTAGCTATTCAAAACTGAATGGAGAATTAGAACCTAAGCACTCTCTTCTCCATGACTAATCCCACTTCACTATACAACCATGAAGTCAAGTATTATTGAGTTCAGAGTCTACTGTGATTTTTTTTGGTAACTGATTAAGAAAAAAAAATTGAAATGGTTTTTGATAAAAATATGTTACTGTGTGCATCTATCACTTGGAACATATAGCTAACCCTTAAATCTAGATCTAAAGTGATACTTGGGTGTTCTAATAATCTGTATTAGACATAGCTATTATTTCAAAGAACTGGTAGGAGGTATTTTTCAGCATAATAGAATTATACCTTTAAAATCACACAATCTTTAAAACTGAGGAATATAAATATTTAAGGGCAGAAAAGTTATATTACTTTTATTGGTGTTCGGTTCACATAATACACATATTGGATGGAATATTTAGAAAATATCAATATCAAGGGAAAAAAACCCAAAAATATTTGTACAATATTTTATTAGAGAATCATTGCAAAGAAAGGATGAATTAGTAACCCTTCTTATGATTACAATAAATAACTTTTGTTGAGTGATTCCAATGTGCAAGCTATTGTTCTAAGCATTTTTCATGGATCAGCTCAATTAATACAACTCTTTTATGAGGGAGCTACTTTTACTATCCTCATTTCACAAATGAAGAAGCACACAGAGCATGGTTAAGGAACTCACTCAAGGTCACATAGACATTTAAGTGGGAGAGCTGAGATTGAATGCCAGTCAGCAGGGCTCCAGGGCTGCCCTACCAAGCACCATAGTTTATTTTCTCTTTAGAGCTAAGACACCACTAGGATCACTGCTTGTTGCTTTTCCAGAAAGCAGGGTTTTTTATTTGTTTGTTTGTTTTGTTATGTTTTAAATTTTGTTTTCTCTCTTTCTCTAAGTGGAATTAGAGTAAAAACCAAAATAACTCCCAGGCTTACTTCAGTATTTGTAGCTATCACTTTAACATTTTAATTTCAGCATAAACTTAAAATTATTTCTACTTTAATATTAGACAATGCATACAATTTTATTTTTTTCTTGATGTTTTGTTTTAAGAAAAGACAATAGTTGGTACTATTGCAAAATTACAGTAATGTTAATGTATTAAAATGACTACCATTTATCATAAATGTACCATCTTCCAAGAATCATCCATAAAAATGATCTCAGGTATAATTAGGCTTTTCAGAAATATAATACACAGCTACAATAAAAGGATCATCAGCCTTGTAATTTTCAGGATCCTGACCTCTTGATTACTTTAGCTTTGATTTAGGAGATAGGTTATTGTCATTTTAAAAATAATAATTTCACTATTTAAGTTTTTCATAATTATTCTAATTTAATAGTATGCCAAATTCATTTTCTATAATGGGAACTATAAAAAAGGAAGTCTGATCATAATTTTTAAAACATACTGGATAAACATTGCTCAATGAATTCTTAGTATTTAATATGCTAGCATGTGTTGTGCAATTTCAAAAATTAATACAGTATGTTACATATTTGCATGTTATATATATAACATTATTTCATTATGATAGGGTCAGGAATAGATAAGGTTTTCTGCAGTGCAAAACAATCAGAAAAGCCCTTGTTACATGTTCACAGTGTATTGGCTGAAACTATTTGGGGGTCCAATTTTGTGGTCCTGCCTCTAACTGGAAATTTTCTGGTCCTTGGAAAAAAAAGACAAATAAAAACAAAAAGAAAAAAAAAAAAAGCCAGAGAGAAAAGAGTCTTGACAAGCATGAATCAGTTCTTAATGTCTGAAAAGTGACACATATATCACTTTTGCTTTCATTAACTTGACCAAAGTAAGTTACAAAGCTATTCTGAGTTTATTAGGATGGGAAAGGGATATGAAGAATGAGCATGACCTCTATAGGGGGGTTAGAGACAAACCTGGACCTAACTGAACATAGTAGTTGCTAAATAAATGTTTTTGAATAAATGTTAAAGTAAAATTGTTTCTGCATTAAAGACACTTTCTTGGGCAGATCTTTAGAAAATCTGAGTAAACTCAAGATAAAGCCGACTATTTCCTCAGAAGGAAGCCCTGATAACCACCAGCAACAGGATTGCATTGCTTGGGTCTCTGCCTCCTAGACCATCCAGCAGTGATGGGCTATCAGATCCTACGTGCTCTGATCTCCTTGACTCCTTAGCTCTACACAAGGTATTATTTCTTAGTTACCCACAGAATAGTATTAAAATCATCCTACTGGTTAAAGTTATAGGGGAAAAAAAAAAAAAACCTCTGAGACTTATGTATGTCTTCTAGATTAGGAGTATCTGTACTTGATGGACACAAAATTACTTCAAAGTTTCATCAGTGCGTTCAAAGCTATAACACACACACACACACACACACACACACACACAGGATTCTCAAACTTTGTTGGATATTTTCTCTCTGTCTTCTCTATTTCCTTCTTTGCTAAACAAGAATAACTCTATTACACAAGGCAAAATACTAATAAAAATTATGTAAGCTCTTTTATATACATTATAGGAATAAAAATGCTACAAGTAGGGAATAAGAGAAAAACAAAAAAACAACTTTTAATAGTATAAAATATTAATGGTCAGTGTCTTTAGTGACACTGTTGGCCTACTTATATTTAAACTACATTGCCTGTAAGCATCTAGGACTTCTTTCTTTTCATAGCCATACAACTGTTATTTCTATTTTCTTTGACATGACCCCTGCTGTTATAGATTATCCCTAGGCAAAGGCAGCTCTTCTAGGTCTTAATATGACAAAATCAAGAAAGTCAATTTCTGTGTCAAAAATATGTACTATTTTTATTCCATTGAAGTTGAATTGTTTGATATCACAAAGACTACAAAGGAAAGGTTAATTTTCCATGAAAGTTGCTATAGTATTTATACACTGTAATGTCTGTTGAAAATATATATTGTAGAAAAGTGGGCTGTAATTATGAGTA
This sequence comes from Delphinapterus leucas, assembly GCF_059928025.1. Lineage (NCBI taxonomy): Eukaryota > Metazoa > Chordata > Mammalia > Artiodactyla > Monodontidae > Delphinapterus > Delphinapterus leucas. Next base: position 132,690,962 of record NC_143133.1, on the reverse strand, counting down.
TCTTTCAGCATGTAAACTCTTAGACAGTTTCAACAACGCCACATGTATTTCATCATAGTAGTCTATAACTGAGGGAAAGGGATAATATGGTTTCAGGAAATTTTAGCCAGAAAATTGTAGAAGTTGCTACTTATAGATATTAATAGTAATGTGTTTTGGAATCAGCACCATGGGATGAAGATTATAGTGTCTGAAGAGAGGAAAACTAAAATGCATTGATTGTATTATTGTGTACTGTCATGGATTTTTAAAACATTAGCCCATTTATGTACCAGGGTGAACACTCAAAATGGTAGAACAAGATGGAGAGAATAGCTTTTTCACACAGTTGAGTTATCTCATGCAAAGGATAGTGAGAACCTGTGCTAGGGGAGCACAGAGCTGGTGAGTCTGGGACACTCTTCCCAGTGGAGTAGAATCCTGGTCTGGCTCAAAGTCATACAGAAGGCATGGAGGATGAGGCAATGGTCACTAGGTGACAAAAAGGAATTGGTGTTCAAATCTGAGGAGGGGTGATTATGCACCAAATAAAGTGACCTGTCTCTCCATTAACCCACAGATCCTCAAGGGTTCACCGGAAAAAGAAAAGCTAAGACCTGTGTATTCATATGGGAGGAAACCAACATGATCGTAAGCAAATAAAATCAGAAATTTGTATAAATTTGGAGAGGAGCAAGGATATGAGTTTGGGGGTTTGAATTAATTTCATCCATATCTGCAAGGGCAAGAATGACTCAAGCAAAAATATGGTCTACTGTAGGAGTGTTTATTGCCATTAATTACATATGACAAAGTTGAAAATTAGAAAACTTAAATTCCTGCTAACAGTAAATAATTTAGGAAGCAAATGAGAGAGCTTGGATTTGAAAGTTGATCCATAGTTCTTTTTCACATGGAACATATAGAAATGTAGAAGCTACCCTCATAAAATGTTTATGACATAAATATATGTGAATTTTTAGTGTAGTCTGTGTTGTTATTATCGTGCCACTATTAAACTTATCTGTTTGGAGTAGAGAACCTTCAGTTTTCACTAGTTAGGTACTGACCACACAAGCACAGGTGCACATAATCGCAAGCAATTTTAGAGACACTGTTTCAATATGTCTTTCTTAATGACAAATTGCCAAAACAAAAGGTATGTGCCTTTTGTATATACAAATACAAATGTGTATATACACATACATCTATACAAATATATGCATATTATATGTGCATATCTAATTCATAATATTACTATATATTTCTATGATTTTCCCACATCAGAAGTAATTTAATTCTAGATGTTAGTGTAAACACTATTAGAATATTTAATGTTAGTAAAATATTTTATAGTAACTCAGAAAACAAATTAAATGTATGAGTCATATATATTCCATGTAACCTTTGAATATATTTTGTTTTGCGTGTTATACCATTTATAACTTTGGCTTCTCTCAAAGTTATGTAAGTTAGGGATAGTTTTACTTTTATTACAACCATCTTAAATGATAAGAAGAATAGTACAAAGGAAAATCCAATTTATCACACACACACACCAGAACACATGATTTTTCAAAGCATTTGATTTACTTTAATTGTATCTTGGTTTTATTAGTATTTTCTCTTTATGACAGTTTGGTTACTTTGTTAAGCAATAAAATTATCAGAAAATGCATTGTAAATTGGTTAATTTATGCCATCTTTCAGACTTATCTAAGAAATGTATTTTAAGAATTGCGATAGTTTCTCATTTTGTTAAATGGGGTTATAACTTGATGTTCATCCTTTCAGAATGCTCATTGAATTCACTTTTTAAACAAAGGCAGTTGTAAAATATATACATGTATTAGAAATTATAAATACAAGTTCTAAAGGAAAATGACTGCCAAATATTAAAATAACTAATTTGAAGATAATGGAGTTGAAAACTAAAGAAAAATTAACAAATAAAAATAAAAACAACAACAACAAAAATTCAGCATACATCCTACCCTTTAGAATAAAGGTGAAATAATTTCTTGTTCTTTTCTCATATTTACATCACTTATGTATTATTTCTATCATTGAAATGAGAGAAAAAATTGGTTTCCTAAAGCTTCCCTCATGAATTCTATCAAATTGTGTCTCGTTTCTTTTAGCCCATCCATTTTCTATCATATCAGTAGAATACAATTCACCTTTAAGGAAGTTGTAATGAAAACCGTACAACTTAATCACAGAGATGAACAAGGGTTAAGTGACTTGTTTTTTAAAAAAATGCATATTTCACTTCTAAAAAAGAAAGACTTAAACTTTCCTAAAAGTCACTTTTTTGTTGCTTTTTCTTGGGTATATGCCAACGTTTGCTAGCATTTTTACACTTTAAATAGTTAACATTATTGACCTGGTCAAGGGGGCATTGTCATTTCTTCATGGTAGGTGTTTCTCCTCTTCACCTGGGTCAGAAAAATACAGTAAAACTGATTCCAAGTATTCCTATGCATTTTAATGTGATTTATCCAGAGTCTGACAGAAAACAGATCAGGGGACATTAGGATTCTGGAGTAGATAAGACTCTCCACTCACTTGCAATGATGTAGCCTTAGATAAGCTACAAATTTTGAGACTCACTTTCCTTGCCAAAACAGTGAAAGTAATTTCTACCTTCCAGGTTCAAGATGAGGGTTCACTAAAATTGTCCACCCAAAAGACAGTAAATAAGAAAACTAAGTACCATAAAAATACGTATTTATAAAAATAGATCATGACTTGTATACATTTCTTTGTAGTGCTAACCTTAAAGTTAAACACAAACTTATGCAGTTGGGTTAGGGTGGGGCTGGCTAGGAGAAAGCCTTTTACGGGAATTCTAGGAAGAATCCCTAGAATTGATGGGAGAAACTCAGGAAGAGTTGGGCAGTTATACTTTGAATTATAAAGAGAAAAAAATGATTAATATTCACTTCCCAGCTGAGAAGAACCACTGTTCAAAAGAGTCCACTCAGTCCTTAGAAGAAGCTTCTGGTCTGGAATGAATCTTCCAGTGGACAATTTCAGCGCTCAGCACAGAGGCTGCTTGCACAGGAAGGAGCAGTATTCGTTCTTTGGATGAATGGCGTGAGTGCCATGAACGACTGGGGAGTCCCTACCCTACACGATCATTCCTCTTGACAAGAGTTTTGATTATAAGCATTTGTATACATTGGGCACAATTACGGTAAGTCCCCTAATACAAACCTTCAAGTTGCAAACTTTCAAAGATTCGACATGCGTTCGCATGTCCGATCACGTAAGTTAGTTCACGTGTCTGGCGTAAATTGTCAAGTGCATGCATTCTCTACAAGGGGTTGTGCTTTTGTGTACTTTACTGTACAACACTGTATAGAGTGCAGTAGCATCGTATCTTTATTTCAAGCCCAGCACGTCCTGAAGCAAGTGTACAAGCAGCGGTATATGGCTGATTGTGTTAGTTGGGTACCCCAGCTAACTTTGTTGGACTTATGAACAAGTTGGGCTTAGGAACGCACTCTTGGAATGGAACTCGTTTGTATGTAGGGGACATACTGTACATGCCTCTTCAATGGCTTAAGAGAACAAAAGATATTTGATTTCACAGTGGGTGATGGCGGTTTTATTTCTCCATGGGAATTACTAATGTTATTTCAATAAAAACACCAATTTTATAGACAAGCATGTACTTCTTGAGTCAGAGAGTGTGACTCAAATGAGAAATACTAGGAATAAATGAATTAGGGTAAGCTATTGTGTAAAATAGTAGCTGGCTTTCTTAAGAATAGAGGGGTCAAGAGAAATTTTTAATAAAATGTCACAATGAACTATATAAAACATAATATATAAAATTCAAAATTTGCTATATAAAATAAATGTCTATACTAAAAATAATTTCCAAATAGATCTATATTTATCATATGGTATACATTCAAACATATTACTGAAACTCAAAAGGTTATTTTTTAAAAATTCCAAACAAAAACATGCCAAATCATTTTCCTAAATCTAAACCTGATAATAATTACCATGTAAATAACAGTGTAACTATACCTATCTTCACATTTCTTCTGAGGAATACAATTGTGAGTTCTGTTTTGTTTTTTTCATTCTAGTCTTATTACCACTAAGTTCTACAGCTTGGAAGGAAAGATTGAGAATGTTCTCAAGAATCTGACTCAAGGCAGTAATATTAAAGAGAAGAGAGTCAAGAGAGTCTTGATTAAGCCCTAATTGTGCTATTTGGAGTAAATTAATTATATTGCAAAAAATATAAAGATTAAGATTAGCAGAGTTTTATGCCCTGGGCTATGTAAACATAGGGCAACGTTGCCATAAGGCATCTTTGGAGAGCTTTCTAACTGGTATCTTCAGACCTATTCTATATTCCCTTGAAATTTCACAGTTGAAGAAAATTATATATTCATGTCTATAAGGAGTACATGGAAAACAAACTTCTCCTTTGAGCATAAACAGACTCTTTTTTTTTTCAATATAATGGCAGTGTGCATTTTTGCAGTCAGAGTGCTGACTCACATTTGTTTCAGGATATATAGTTATACTGGAAATATACAGAAACTCAGAGAAATGTGCTCCTAGTTATTCATTACATCAACGCCAAAATATATAGGGAGTGCAGGAAGAAGACAGAGAAGTATGTATGATGTTCAGTCCTAGGACTATAATACTGTTTACTAGTTTGCTTGTTTTCTGGTCACATAGCAACTTATCATCTCACTATTAGAGACACCAAGCATATTACACTGAAGTTAATTTAATAACATTTAATTTCCTCACTTAGAATGGTAAGATAAACACCTCAAAATTAAATGCAATCTCAGTTCATTGGATATTTTTTTCCAACATGTACATATTAAAGTGTGCATAATTTTGGCTGGTTTGGGAAGAACGATTCAACACAGGGGAGGAGAAGACACTAAAGAAAGAGCATCTGGGTCTGAACAAGAAATAATGCTCAAGAAGAATGAAAGCAAGATATTTCAAACCTCGCTATTTTTTTTGTTTGGTTTGTCTGCTTATTTTGTTTTTAAATGCTTATATACATCATGCCACTAAATAGCTTATAGTCTTATATACAATATAAGCCACAAATCTATAATATATAAAGGTCTTATAAGCATACAGTAAAAACCACATGTATATAATACAGAATACTAATTAGTGAACGTAGGGGGAAATATTTTGACGATGAGGGAACGGTAAACTACTTCCATTTGGGAAAAGGCGAAAATTCTCACATATCATAAAGAATATAAATTTCCCTAAAAAGATAATTCAGGCCGAATTTCTTGATTAAGAAATGAGAAGGAACAGCATGAAGAAAGGCATGATGCAGGAAGAACGTGTGTGCATAAGAGGAAGGTGAGTATTGTAACCAAATAGCTTGCTGTTTTCAAAGATATTCTTCAAGGGAAATATTAAAAATATATTTAAGTATAAAATTAATGATTTTAGGAAGGTCTACATAGCATCAAAGTGTAGTCATTAAAAAAGAAGCCATTTTGAATATATGTATATGTATAACTGTATCACTTTGCTGTACACCTGAAACTAACACAACGTTGTAAGCCAACTACACTCCAATAAAATTAAAATTTTAAAAAAAAGAAGGCATTTTGAAACACCCTGTGGTTTTCCTATATGCAATCATCAAACATTTATGGAGCATATACTGGGTTAGATACTGCTCTTGATCTGAAGAAACAAGAGTGAACAAGACAGCCAAATTCTCATCTCTCTTTAAGGAATTTATATTCTAACAAGAAAGGAAGAGGATTTCTATTTATATCTGTGCCTCTATTGTTTATTTGCATGCTGATATATGTATGCATGTGTATGTGTCTATACCCACTCAGGTAAGCAAGTAAGTAGGTAATGTAAATTCAAATATTAACAAGTATCCTGAAGAATAAAACCCAGGTGGGGGATAGAAAGTTTGGGTGGGACTTAAAGATTGAAGACATGAATGCATCCCGAGATCTGAATGATGAACAGAAATGAGGCTTTGGAAGACCTGAGGGGAGAGGATTTAGGCAGAGTACTCAAGAACCCACAGCCCTGGGGCCAGAAGGAGTTTTGTGTGCTGATGGAAGTTGGAAAAGTAGGCCATGTGGACTCAAGTAGAGTAAACCTGCGGAGAGAACGATGAGATGAGGGCCAAGATGGATGGAGAAGACGGATGTACCATCCTGGTAGATTCCTGTGTGAAGTTTGGAATTCACTCTAAGCACTGTTGGGGATTCACTGACTGAGATGTTCAAAAGCAGCAGTGGCTTGATCTGACTTGCCTTTTTACCAGATCATTCTGATTGCAAAAATCATTCTGATTGGAAGCAGAGAAGTGGTGTTTAAAAACCCACTGCTGTGGTGGAGGTGAGAGATAGAAGTGACATGGACTAGGTGGTAGTGGAGGACAGATGAGATTTGACCAGATTCTCAAATCGATACATATTGTGAAGATGTCGGCTACAGGACCCGCTGACAAATAGAACGTGAGACGTGAGAGAAAGTGGAGTAACCAATATTTTCTGTGTTTTTGTCTGAGCACCTCAGTAAAAACATATTTCAATCCATTTAGAATTATTTTTTTCTAACAAGTCCAGAAGACAATGCTTGGGAACAATTGTTTATAATATTAAGTTATTAAGTTTAAGTTAGCCTTAACGGCTGCATTATACCCATCTGCCTGGAGTGCTACCCCTCCCAGCCCATCCTCCATCCCTTTCATCAATCTAACTGCTATTCTGCTACTCATTATTTATTACTCAGTATCTTTCTAGAGATTGTTTCTCTGCAAGCCTACATATATTTTAACATATTTATCTCGATTTTAATTACTTAATTTTTCATTTAATAATTTAAGGTTTCCATCCCTACTATGAAAGCTCCAGAAAGGCAGGGACTGTGTCTGTTATATTCACAGATTATTCTCAATACTAAGACCTTGCCAGCAGTGGCATGTCAATAAACATTTATTGAGTGAGTAAGCAATTCTCTTTCCTGCCTCTCCTAAGTTTTTTCCAGTCCTTTATATGGGAGCTCCTGCTGTCTTTTTCTATCACCTTTTACCTCTTCCTATTGCTGTCAACTACTAGTCAACTAAGTGTTGTGTGGGGAAGAGGCTTTTAGCCTACTTTTAGCTAACTACCAAATCCAAAGTCCTGGGCAACCATTCATACCGGACTTTGAAAGCCCCTGACTTACTTGCATAATTCACTTTCATAAAAGGTATATTGAGAGAGCCCATCAGGCAAATGAAGTTCTGATGGAGGAGACAAATACTAATCAAACACCCATTAAATACTCTGACCTCCAGTCCATGTTAGCTACCCTCTACCATAGACACTGCCTTGAACTGCTCCACTTCTATTGTAATTCTAGTCCTGATTCCTAGACCACAAATCTGATCCCTTCACCCTTTTCATTCTGCACCTCCGGCTCTGTGCATATGCTGAGACATCTGGTACATGGCCTCAGCTTTTACCCTAGATGATTGCTTTGTTCGTGGGTTTACTCCCTGCTTCTTCTTCCCTTAATATTCCCTGGCTCTTCTTTCTTTCCTGAAGCTTTATCTTCTTCAACTCTGCTTTAAGCCACAGATTCTTGGTAAGCCCTAATCTGTAATATATTTATGTATCTTTCATCCTCTAATTCTGTGAGAGCAGTTGAATTTTGCTGGGGAAAATCCCATAAAAATTTTAATTAGTGGCTTTGCAAATTTGTGTTTTCCCATCTCCATCAGGACCAGTGTTGTTCAGTAGACTTGTCATGTGCTCCTCGCCAGGTCTCTCTGATTTCCACTCTCTCCAGGAATCTTTCTTAACACTGTTTCCTAGTCTCTTAGCAGATCATATTGCTTTACATTTTTGGAACATTTGGTCTATCTATAGTAGACCCTTGGGCTTCCCTGGTGGCACAGTGGTTGAGAGTCCGCCTGCCAATGCAGGGGACATGGGTTTGTGCCCCGGTCCGGGAAGATCCCACATGCCGCAGAGCGGCTGGGCCCGTGAGCCATGGCCTCGGAGCCTGTGCTCCACAACGGGAGAGGCCACAGCAGTGAGAGGCCTGCGTACCGCAAAAAAAAAAAAAAAAGTAGACCCTTAACTTACTGCTCTGGTGCCGACACATTTATCCACAGCCACAAACGTTCCTGCTGCCTTCATTTCTACCCTAGAGTAATGGGTGGGGACTTCTCATTCTCACATCCTATCACCATTCTTATGGTTTACAAAAATGCTAATTTACAAACCTCTGGAATGGTCTCTCTGCTCTTGAACTTTTCTTTCTGAATCATCACACATTGTATCACTAGATTAACCTTAGTAAAATATATTTCATTGAGTTCCATCCATATACAAAAACTCCCAGAAATTTCTTTAAGCCTTTAGTATCTTTCCCAATCTCTTCATCTGTTTACCTAACTTCATGATAAGTAATGCTGCTTTCTACAACTCTCACTCTACATATGGACCCCCAATTCACAGGGCCTTTGTTTTTTCCCCAACACTCTTGTATTTTTTTTATTATTTAAAAAATTATACTTCTTCAATTTCAAAAACTTGGAAAGTGAATTCCAGTCAAGGAGTCACCTATATTAAAGGCACAGCACTAACTGCTGGGAATAAACTAATAAACGGAGTGCCTGTTCCTTACCATTACTAGGCTCACAGCCCATCTGAAGGGGCAGATGCTTACATGCCATTAGTTAAATGCTATCATATGATGTTGTGGGATCTGTGGACCACGTAGAAGGACATGGTACCCAGAGTGAGCGGTTAAGGTGGGATGTCAAGGAAGGCTTTGAACATTAAATACCAATTACATTAAAGGCTACAGGACGAGAAGCATGTATTAAATAAAAGAGACGGCAGGGAGGAAACAACAATGTGTGCCATGCTTTTCTGAGATGTTAAAGAGTACGTATAGAATTTAAAACCTAGTTTGGCTGAAATGCAGAGCTAAAGGTGAAGGTGGGTGACAGACGGAGTTGAACAAGTAATTTTGTTATTGTCGCCATGTTAAGAAGCTTGGATATTGTAATAAAAGCGTAGGGAGGCTTGAAGAATTAATAAGGTTAGATTTGATTTTTATATCAGTCTGCCTCTCTTCTGGCTTCAGGGGAGAAAAAGTGTCCAAGAGTGTAAAAATGCAGGCAGAAAGCTGAACTAAGAGGCACTCATGTAAAAGGTAATGGCAGCATAAATCAGGGTAGAGGCATTGGGCCCCAAAAATACTCTACCCTGTGGATATATAGAAATTAACTTAACCATTCCCCTAGTCTGGCGCATTTATATTCTGCCTGGTGAATCTCTAAGAAAGGAATAAAGTGTATAACATTTCTTACATGTATTTGCCTTCATTTTTCCCAAAGAACGTCTCATAACACTATATTTATGAGGCTCACACTACAAGAAACTCTGACAGAGTGTTGTTTAGCAGTGGATAAATGCTTATGCATACACCCACAACAACACAAGTACTTGTTTCAAGCCCAAGAGACCTTGGATGGATAGTATACATATTACTACAAACGAAATGTAGTATATTATATTTCTCAAAAATAAAACATCTAACTCAATATCACAACCAAATATGCTTAAGTATCATTTCTTTGTTCAGTGTATTGTGTGTTACATTTGTAAATAGTTGTGTTGCTATGAAATCATCCCTTTTACTGGCTCTGCTAGAGAGTATTCTCTTTTCTTGTAAGAAACGCTAAATGATAGTTAGGTGGCGTCACTCAATTTAGCATAATTATTCTGGCATTGATTCTCATTCAAACATGGTACCAAAAATTCAACAAGCCAATTTTTGGAGAAAAGTTCAGTTAGTGTTATATTTTTCATGGGTAGAGGTTTTCTCTTCCTTCTGGACTCTTCCTAGGGAAGCAGCTGAAGGATTTAGTGGGAAAACTTCAAGTCATCTCAAGCAGTCTCTGGAAGCTGCTTTCTCACTTTAATTCTCCAATAATAAATGCGGTATAATAATAGCTGACAGCAAGATGGAAAGAAAATATATAAATACATAGAATAAACTACTCACAGACAATCTGATCAATGCATGTGTCTGTGGCTAAGAAATCACTTCTCCCTTGATGCATATTTAGTTCATTCTATCCCACTGAAAAGTAATCTAATAACATTAGTCTTTCCTCACCTGGTAAAACTGACACAGCCTATGCAAGGGAACTGAATTTCCTTCTTTGGGAAGAACTGTAATACAGAGATCACATTAACTCTCAAAGGGAATGCATTCTTTATGAAAATACTTCCTGTTTGATAAATACTGCAGAAAAACATTTTAAGTAACTCACTTGATTATGTACAGGTAAAATAAGTGTCTTTGATAACCTTATAAAATATATTATTTTTTTTATAGTGGCATCTCGGAATATGGCAAAGAGAAAAAAATAGATAAGTATTTCATTCATGGGTAAATATAAAGGTAGGTTTGACTCTATAGGTATTGGGAAATTTTTATCTAGTAAGAGAAGTTCAGTATTTTCTATTACAATATCAATTTTAAAGAAGCATTTAATATCTTAATATCAGAAAAAGAATGATCTATAAGTCAGTGTAAGAGATATGAAAATTGTAAAGACCTTAAGTGACTGTCCCTTCTCTCTTTTCTCAAAATATGTAAAGAATTTACAAATGTGCTTTTACTGTAATTCAAACTATCTGAAAAACAACAGTGGTAAGGCTATGAATGAATGAAGAAAGTGTGTGCCATTAATTCTCCATTGAGTACAATCTATTCTCTGTACCAAGTGTCTGTGATAACACTACAATTTTATTTGATTAAACTTGCTCTCAATTGTCATAATCCCTAAATACACATAAAGCTCATTTAATGAAAATCCCTACTACTCAAAAATAAACAAATGGGACCTAATGAAACTTAAAAGCTTTTGCACAGCAAAGGAAACCATAAACAAGATGAGAGGGCAACCCTCAGAATGGGAGAAAATATTTGCAAATGAAGCAACTGACAAAGGATTAATTTCCAAAATATACAAGAAACTCATGCAGCTCAATATCAACAAAACAAGCAACCCAATCCAAAAATGGGCAGAAGACCTAAACAGACATTTCTCCAAAGAAGACATACAGGTGGCCAAGAGGCACATGAAAAGCTGCTCAACATCACTAATCATTAGAGAAATGCAAATCAAAACCACAATGACGTATCACCTCACACTGGTTAGAATGGCCATCATCAAAAAATCTACAAACAATAAATGATTGAGAGGGTGTGGAGAAAAGGGAAACCTCTTGCACTGTTGGTGGGAATTTAAATTGATACAGCCACTATGGAGAACAGTATGGAAATTCCTTAAAAAACTAAAAATAGAACTACCATATTACACAGCAATCCCACTACTGGGCATATACCCTGAGAAAACCATAATTCAAAAAGAGTCATGTACCACATTGTTCATTGCCGCACTATTTACCATAGCCAGGACAGGGAAGCAAGCTAAGAGTCCATCGACAGATGAATGGATAAAGAAGATGTGACACATATATACAATGGAATGTTACTCAACTGTATATAGAAACGAAATTGAGTTATTTGTAGTGAGGTGGATGGGCCTAGAGTCTGTCATACAGAGTGAAGTAAGTCAGAAAGAGAAAAATAAATACCGTACGCTAACACATATATATGGAATCTAAAAAAAAAAAAAAAGTGGTTCTGAAGAACCTAGGGGCAGGACAGGAATAAAGACGCAGACATAGAGAATGGACTTGAGGACACGGGGAGGGGGAAGGGTAAGCTGGGACGAAGTGAAAGAGTAGTACTGGCATATATACACTACCAAATGTAAAATAGATAGCTAGTGGGAAGCAGCCGCATAGCACAGGGAGATCAGCTCGGTGCCTGTGACCACCTAGAGGGGTGGGATAGGGAGGGTGGGAGGGAGACAGAAGAGGGAGGGGATATGGGAACATATGTATATGTACAGCTGATTCACTTTGTTATACAGCAGAAACTAACACAGCATTGTAAAGAAATTATACTCCAATAAAGATTGTAAAACAAAAAAATAAGGTGATTAAGAGTGTTAAATTCCGCAGCAAGAGCAATCATGGAAATCACTATGGGGAGAAGCTTATATATCCTTCATCTGATTTAAAATTAATTGGTATTTTAAAGATTATTGGACAATTTGTAAACTTGCTACAAAATTATTTGGTGCAAATCATAGGTTAAAGAATAATAACACATATATTACATATGAAAATAAACAGAAACATGCATTCAGTGATGTATACGAAAGCACATACAAGTTTTTCACTTTTATTAATCAAATGGTAACCTCAGTAAATTATTTTAAAGCATTTTTTATTATAATACATCAGGATGTCAGAAGTCATGATAAGATACAGAACCACTGAAATATTGCCTTGTTATTTTAATGTTACAATATCCGAATCCGTTTTCTTCACAAGATATTTCCGTAGTCTTTCAAGCATCATGAACCTGCTCTGCTCTAATTTGAATCACAAGTACAAAAAATAGGCTCTTTTGACCTATGAGGATGCACTTTCTGTTTAGTTGCTGTACTAAATTGAAACCTAACCTCTCCAATCAGCAGTTCTAAAACTCAAGTTCCTTTGCTGCTATAGACTGAACCACATTTAACATGAATAGGAAATCTTTCCCAAGAACAGCTGATGGACCTTTATCTTAAACTACTGCACATCTCGCTTCTAGCCCACAATGTGAAAGCGATTTTTTTTTTCCCTCACAATGTGTGATTCAGAGAAAACATTTTAGAGAAAGGGCAGCGAGCTGCTCACTGAGGCAAATTGTTTTAAGTATTCTAAGTACTTCTGGTAGTGCTGGCTACTGGAATAATGGTGTCCTTCTAGTTCATATAGAACCTAAAGAAGATTACGTAGTTAGGATTAGTTTATCCCTGGCCTGATGGTTCCCTCTAAAAAACTACATTCCGGAGCTTTTCAAGTCCTGTATGTAATATGGCTCCAACATTTCCCACACTATTTTGTCCAGGATATCAGTCAGTTTTTGTGGATTTTCTTTCTGGAACTTTATCAGAATAATTCATTTCTAAAAATAATTAAACACAAAAATATCCTGCCTTCTGCTTAAAACTCATTCTCGTCTGGGCTTCTGTGACACACGCCTTTCCTGATTTTCCTGTTTTCTCTCTGCAGACCCGGATACTATAGCTGCTATGCCCATTTGGATGTTTTATATGTGTGTCAGTTTTCCATTTGGACGTTTCATAGTGTTCAAAAATGAACACTCACTTTTTCCCGATTTCAATAAAGGATATCACATTCTTATTTGCACATAAGAGGAATTATGGAGTTTTTACTCACTTTCTCTCCTTCTTATTCTTACATAAAATCAGAGTTCTGTCATCTCTGATCTCCATTCCTAGTGCCAACAACCTGGTTCAAATCTCCATAATCTCTTGCTTCGTCTTCAATGGGTTTCTAACTAGTCCCCCTAGTTTTACAATTTTCTTTCTTATGTTCTTCCAACTTCTTCTGCAACCTAATATTAGAGTGTTCTTTGTTAAAAAAAAAATTCAATTTTCTCATTGGAAATATTTCAGTCTTTGCTGATTGCAGTTAGGATAATATTTAAAATTGCTTCCCTGATGTAGCAGGCGCTTTATGATTTTGTCCTTGCCTATTTCTACAACTTTAATGCAAAGGTCTTAGCTCACTTCAGTTGCACTGTCGTGTGTGTGTTTTGTTTCTATTCAGATCTGTTGCCTCAGGTTCATTCTATAGTATCAACTCCTTAAGACAGAGACTAGGCCTGTTCAAAATTTTGACACTCAGCATGTATTATCTAAACAGTGAGTGCATTAGTCAGTGTAGCCTTAACATCAGTTACAATTTAATGAAATAATATTTTTGATGCTAAAATGTAGTGATCAAATTAAAATCTAAAATATATTTAGTTACATATATATTTTTCTGCCTATGTACTCAAGTGTTTTTCTATAACTTTCTAAAATCAAGTTGTTATTTTCTGCCATGTAGGACTAATACAGTATTGACTCATTTTGCAATATAGTGCAGATGGGGAAATAAGGGAACAAAAAGAAGTCTGAGGAAATGGTGAATTTCACATTTATTAATTTGTGTTATGAAATTAAATGGCAACATTTTCACTTTATCTTTAAGCTCTTTCTGGAAGAGAAGACAACGAAAGCAAGTGTCAAATGTGATTTATACCAGGTTAATAAAATGACTTCTCTCTCTCTCTTGCTTGCCTCTGGAAATATTTGTTTATATTTAATTCAGAAGAAGAGAGACAGAAATAGAATGAGGTATACTGGGCTACAGTTCCAATCCCGACCCATTGCTTTATCGTTTGCTTTATCATTCGAGGGCATTTTATCAAGCGGCCTCAGTTCCATACATATACATTTTATATTTGTATACATATACATTGTGTATTATGTACAATATTATTATATTTTCATCCTACTTGATATCTTGAAATTGTCTTTTAATTATAATATGTTTCCTAAGTAGATCATACACTCTTTTAATATTAATGCCCTAAGTAGTACAAGGTATTAATAATATATTTAATTTGCCAATGTCTCAAATTATTAATTACACGTTAATTTAATGAGCATTTTCTATGTGACAGACACATAGATATTTGAGAAAATTATGCAGGCAACTTAAAATGAAGAAATATGAATATTTTAAATATTTTTGGAAAGTATGTTCAAATTTAGAACTAATCAAATATGTTCAGAATTATATATATATATATATTTTTATGTATAGTTATTTGGATATTATATGAATGAAAAATAACAGAGTTAATGTTTGACAGGCTAAAAGTATTTTCACACAATGCAACACTTCACACTCTGAGGTCCATAGGAGAGGTCGTACAATGTGTTCACCATCCTGTGCTTAGCACAGTATCTGGCACATATTAGTTGACATATAAATGGTAATGAATTGTTTTGTTTTACGTTTATCTTTTCACAAAAGAGCAAGTAACTAAAGACTATCTTTCCATTACAAATATGAAATATTATTTGCTCAATCATACATATATCTGATTAGAATATATAAATTATATATATATATATATATATATAAATACTAGAATACCTGGTTTCCAATGTGTGCCCTGCTTATTTAGTATCATATCATAGTGCTCATGCATCATGGAGGGTTCTTTTTTTTTTTTTCTGTTAAGCCATGTAGCAATGTATCCCAAGTGTCTGGAAGAATAAATGCCTGGTATATACTCGGCTGTCAATAAATTCTCAATGACTGAATAAATATCACTTAACCTTTCTGAGCCACAATAGTTTTTGTAAAATAGGGCTAATAATATTTACCTCCACGCTTTATTAGGATGCAATTAAATAAAGTAAGCTAAGTGTTGGACATATTAGAAGTGTTCGATACTTATTACTTCCTTTTCTGTCTCTATTTTTCCAAACAATTTTCTGGTTGTGAAACATCTCAGACAGAAGGATACTAATCAATGGGTCACATAATGAAAACAAGCCCCAAAAGAATGACAGACACAAAACAGAGTAAACCTTGATTCGTAAAGATGACTTAATAATGTGAAGATATGTTTTAAATCAGAAATTTTACTTAAAAATAAATTATAGTGTTTCCCTGGTGGCGCAGTGGTTGAGAGTCTGCCTGCCGATGCAGGGGACACGGGTTCATGCCCCGGTCCAGGAAGATCCCACGTGCCACCTAGCGCCTGGGCCCGTGAGCCATGGCTGCTGAGCCCATGCGTCCGGAGCCTGTGCTCCGCAACGGAAGAGGCCACAACAGTGAGAGGCCTGCGTACCGCAAAAAAAAAAAAATTATAATTCAATATACATTTTAAGAAAATACCCACTTCTTTGAAAACCATAGTCTTATAAGTAAATCTCATCTTCACATTACTTTTCAAAGTCAAGAAGAACTGACTATTATATGAATATCTGACTACTCTTTCAAACAAGTTATGCACAACTATGCCATCCATAAAAACAAATACTTTTAAAGAAATTTTAATTGTTTGGTCTTATAAAGAATTTTTATAATGAGATTCATTAGCACATACTACAGACAATATAGATTTACCTTACATAGTAAATATAAAACATAACATAGCTGCTAACTCGTCTGTATATCTTTACATCCTTATTAATTTTCCATAGACTTGTTTAGCTACTTTCAACTTTCAAAATCAAGAAAAAATTCTATTTGTTTTACAGACTAATGAATTCTTAATTTGTGAAAAATTGGTATTTAAAATTTTTATTTGCAACTTTTAAAATCTATTAGATAAATCTCTGATTAGATGTGATCACAAGATTGCAAATTTGCCACAATTTTCAAAAGGCAATACAGTAAAGGCAAAAGACAGTTAACTAACATCATGATGTGTAAAAAATAATCCTACATATATTTCCACATGTAATAGTCATGAGACTTCACATTATGAGGTACACAGGAATTAATATTCTACATCTTAAAGGAAAAGACCTAACTATCAAATGATTAACAGATGCTGATTAAAGGCTTAGTTGACCCCATGAAGGAAGATTATCCATTTTCCAAACTAATTTATTGTTAACATAATGAATATGTAAATTGAAGTTATGAATAAGCAACAGGTTTGAATCACGGCTCTTGCTTCTATTAACTGTGTGACTTTGGACAAGTTACAAACATCACTGACCTCTGTCCTCAGGTTGTAGAATGGGGATAATTATACTGTCTCACAACGTGCTTGCATGAAACTAGTCCTTCTTTGATTCACTGAAAGTACACAGAAAAGCATCTGGCATGTCATAAATGCACAGTCATGAAAGTTATTGCTCTTCAAATTATCATTACTTCAAGAAAGTAACAGAATTAATTTTTAACCACTAAACTGGTATTGTTTGTACATTTTACACCTACATATTAATTCACATCAAAATATATTGTTTAGTAGAAAAACAAAGTTCACTGATTTCCAGAAAAGTCTTTCATAGCTTAATGTGATGGCTTTAAGAATGTTTCTACTCAAGACCTTTATAAAATTTTACATACCTGATCTTCTTTATGAAAAAAATTGATTCAGAAAGTCTGAACAAGTCTATATCTATACACTTCAACATATGTATATGTACTATTCAACCAGAATATACATATATATTTATATATACACACATACATATATATATACACATACATATAGGGATATCTTGGAGATACCGTGGGTTTGGTTCCAGACAACCACAATAAAGTGAATATGGCAAATAAAGCAAGTAACAACGATTTTTTGGTTTCTCAGTGCCTATAAAAGTTATATTTACACTGTACTATAGTACATTGTCTATAATAGCATATGTCTAATAAAGACTTTATTGATAAAAAAATGCTAACTATCATCTGAGCCTTCAGTGAGTCATAATCTGTTTGCTGGTGGAGGGTCTTGCCTTGATATTGATGGCTGCTCAAAGGGTGGTGCTTGGGGAAGGCTGCGGGGGGCTGTAGCAATTTCCTTAAATGAGACAACTATGAGGTTTGCTACATGGATTGATTCTTACTTTCATGGGCTAATTCTCTGTAGCATGGAGTGCTGTCTGACAGCATTTTACCCACAGTAGAACATCTTTCAAAATTGGAGACAATCCTTCCAAAACATGCCACTGCCTTTATCAACTAAGTTTATGTACTATTCTAAATCCTTTGTTGTCATTTCTACAATCTTCACAGCATCTTCACCAGGCATAGGTTCTATCTCATGAACCCACTTTCTTTGCTCATCCATAAGAAGCGAATGCTCATCCTTTAATTTTTTATCAGTCATATCTTTAGACCCCTCTTCTAATTCTAGTTCTCCTACTATTTCCACCACATCTGCAGTTGGACATCTCAAAGTCATCCACAAGGGTTGTAGTCAACTTTCAAACTCTAGTTAATGTTGATATTTTAACCTCTTCCCATGAATCAGGAATGTTCTTAATGGCATCTAAAGTGGTGAATCCTTTCCAGAGGTTTTTAATTTCCTTTGGTTAGATCCACCACAAGAATTACTAACTGCAGCAGCTATAGTCTTATGAAATGTATTTCTCAAATAATAAGATCTGAAAGTTGAAATTACTCCTTGATCCATAGGCTGCAGAATGGATGTTTCGTCAGCAGGCATGAAAACAACATTAATCTCATCATATATCTTCATCAGAGCTCTTGGGTGACCCAGTGCATTGTCAATGAGCATAGTATTTTGAAAGGCATCTTTTTTTTCTCAGCAGTAGGTCTCAACAGTCAGCTTAGCATATTCACTAGACCATGTTATAAACAGATGTGCTGTCATCCAAGCTTTGTTGTTCCATCTATGGAGCACAGGCAGAGCAGATTTAGCATAATTCTTAAGGGTCCTAGGACGTTGGGAATGGTAAATGAACATTGGCTTCAACTTAAAGTCATCATCCTCATTAGCCCCTAACAAGAGAGTCAGCCTATCCTTTGAAGCTTTGAAGCCAGGCACTGACTTCTCCTCTCTAGCTATGAGAGTCCTAGATGGCATCTTCTTCCAATAGAAGTTTGTTTCATTTACAATAAAATTTGTTGTTTAGTGCAACCGCCTTCATGAATTACCTTACCTGGATCTTCTGGATAACTTGCTGCAGCTTCTACGTCAGCACCTGCTGCTTCACCTTGAACTTTTATGTTATAGACGTGGCTGCTTTCCTTAAACCTCAGAAACCAACCTCTACTAGTTTCACACTTTTCTTCTGCGGTTTCCTCACCAATCTCAGCCTTCACAGAATTGAAGAGTCAGGGCCTTGCTCTGCATTAAGCTTTGGTTTGAAGGAATGTGGTGACTGGTTTGATTTTCTATTCAGACCACTAAAACTTTCTCCATATCAGCAATTTTGCTTTCTTATCATGTGTGTGTTCACTGGAGTAGCACTTTTAATTCCTTCAGGAACTATTCTTTTTTTTTGCATTCACAACTTGGCTAACTGTTTGGTTCAAGAGGCCTAGCTTTCGGCCTGTCTTGGATTTTGACATGACTTCCTCACTAATATTAATCATTTCTAGCTTTTGACTTAAAATGAGAGACATGCAGCTCTTTTCCCTGACCACTTAGAGGCCATTGCAGGGTTACTAATTAGCTTAATTTCGAGACTGTTGTGTCTCTGGGAATAGGGGGGCCTGAGGCGGAGGGGAGGGATGAGGGAACAGCTAGTCAGTGGAGCATTGAGAATACACATAACATTTATCAATTATATTTTGCCATCTTACTTGAGCGCAACTGGTGCCCCAAAATAGTCACAATAGCAACATCACAGATCACCAATCACAGATCACCATAGCAAATATATAATAATGAAAAAGTTTTAAATATTAGAAGAATTATCAAAATGTGACACAGATTCTCGAAGTGAGTAAATGATGTTGGAAAAATGGTGCTGATAGACTTGCTCGACGCAGGGTTACCACAAACCTTCAATTTGTACAAAATGCAGTATCTGCTAAGAATAACAATGTGAAGTGCAATGAAATAAGTGATGCATGTACATACACACTGTACCAAATCTATAATTTCTATTAGTTTTACAAGCTGCTTGTTAATTTTATAGGCATTTTTTCTTTTATCTCATGTTTAATAACATTTTTCTTTATATATATGAAAAGCACTTATTCAATATTTCTATAGGTGTGATTACTCAATCTCTTGTTTTTCTTGGTTCTCAGTTTCTCTTGTTATTATGTAAAAAATTATTTTTTATTTGAAGTTGTATTTGATGAAACTTTTTTTTTCCTATGGAATTACATAAAGCCCTAAGGTAAAAGTTTGTTTGAAAGAAAAAACCTTTGGGCTACTTGCTTTTTCCTGGTGCCTTGCGGGTGCTATCATCCCAAATACCATTTAAAATAAAATATGAGATTTTGCATATTGTAGATATCATATGAATTAGAGCAGAAATCTCAGGGGAGACAGTTTGCAATTATTATTTTTAAGAGTGTCTTCTTCTCACCCTACCTACTGCCAAGATTGAGATAGACAGGTATGGCTTCAACTGAAAAGTATACTTATTTCTATTTCATTGAGGTCATGGCTTTGGAAAGTCTCAGTGTTAGGTAGGGCTGTTCTATCAGGCCCTCCTTTTTACATAAACATTTTGCCAAAAATAACTGAAAATGTGCAAGTTCAATCTTACCAGCTTTGGCCAATGCTTACTGATCAGCTGGTGGTTTCAGAGATTGTTTACAATTTTGGATTGCCACTATTTCTTTACTTTTGACCTATGAAGATTTTTTTTTTTTTTGGCCATTTAACTGATTGATTTACTGAAGTATTTTGGATTTTATGTGACATTTGGTGGCATTATGTTTCCGTTTGGATGATTGTTTATGGTTTATGTTGTTTACTGCATCATACAGCCATAACTGGAAGTCATTCTTTTTCTATTTTAGAAAATGTTCAATTTATGCATATCTTCTCATTTCTAGTATAACACTACTCAAAAAACTGTAAAGATATGAAATTTGTGATAAATTTGTTGCAAATCAAATGTTTTAATGAAAAAGACAAAATTTTAGACATCTCTCACCTGGAGTCTAGCCACTTTAATAGCTCCCTCCCTGAGCCCCTCCCTTCTACTCTCCTCAAACTGCAAACTATTCACTGTACAGGAGCCAGAGTGATTGTTTTAAAATGTAAATCTGTTCATGGTACTTCCCTGAGCAAAGCAAAGCACTGCAGTGCCTCCCATAATGGATAACATCAGGCTTCTCACCAAAGTGTACAAGTCTGCAAGAACTCATCTCAGGCTGTTCCCAACATCATCTCACCACACAGTGTAGTAACCTTCCAAAGACCTGCAGTCTGCTACTGCCTCAGCACCTCTCCAACCCCTTTGCATTTTGCCTTGAACTTTCCTTTTCTGTATTGCCACATGGCTAGCACACCTCACTTCATTCAATCCTTTGCTCAGATATCATCTTACAAGAGGGATCATCTAAGAACTTCTTCTAAAAGATGTATTCTTCCTCCAACCCTGGGATACTTCTCTGTCATTCCTGCTTATGCTTACCACTATTATATTTTATATTTATTTATTTCCTTATACTCTGGTCTCTCCCACTAGAATATTAATTTCATGGAAGTAATAGAACTGTTTTTTCTGCTGGTTCTCTGAACACAGTAATTACTTTAGTGTTAATTTTTATTAACCTTAAAGCTTATTAACCATTTCAGCAAGCATCCTTTTCAAGATCGTTAATCACATCGGCAAAGACCTTTTCTTCTGCCTATTGTAAATTCACACTTCCCATAGATTAGGTTCTGAATATCTTTGGAGGGCCATTATTCTTCCTACCACATTAATTAAACACAAAATATAAGTATTAAATATAATAGGACCTTGACTCATTTCTCTAATATTTGTCTTTTCAAAAAATATGTATTAAGCTAACACCCATATATCGTTGAACTGTAAAATGGTACAGGCCTCTGGGAAACAATTTGGCAGTTTTTTAATAAGTTAAACATGTACTTACAATATGACCTAGCTAATCCATTCCTAGGTATTTATTTTAGAGACATAAAAAGTTATGTCCACTCAAAAATCTAAACACATATGTTTATAGCTGCTTTATCTTATTTGCCCCAAACTGGAAACAATCTTAACTGTCCTTTGATGGCTGAATGGATAAACAAACTACAATATTCATAAATGGAATGCTACTCAACAATAAAAATAAAGAAACTCTTATTACACAACATAAATGAACCTCAACGGTATTATGCTGAGTGAAAGAAGCCAGTTTCAAATGGTCCTGTACAGTATGATTCCATTCATATGACATTCTGGAAAGGGCAAAACTACAGAGAAAAAGGTGAGATTAAGTGGCTGCCCTCTGGTAGGGGTAGGGAGAATGTATTACTACAAACAGCAAAGGGAATTTTGGGGGCATAAGAAAACTTCTCTGTATCTTGATTATGAAAGTGGTTACACAAGTCTACATGTGTTAAAACTCATGACACTATACACCAAAGACATGAAAAAGGTAAAGATGATTATGTGTAAATTTTTAAAATATCACCTTACAGTGTTCCATAATACAGTAATCAGTGATATTGCTGAGGAATTAAAATTAATTTTAACAACTCTGATTGGTTATGAGCAAATGATTTAGTAATTTAATATACCCAGCCCATAGTTGATAACTGTATTTCAAATCAACATTTTGTCCTTTACTTGCTACACACACATACATGTTTTCATCTTTTTTCATAGTAGGGTTAAATTGCATACTAATGTAGTATCGATTAAACTTTGGGACAAATAGTTTTTATATATTTAAGAACATACTGTACTAATTACCTGGAACACCGAATAAAACAACAACAAATGAAAAACAAACAGGTGTACGAACAACTACTCTCTTATTCACATTTACATTTTAGAAATCACTGTTTAAACTAATGACTATTTTTCTGATCCTGACATTTGAACACTGGCACATTTCTTGCTGATTATTAATTGTTTCTTCTGACAGCATTGTTCTGCTGCTCTAAATATCCTAATGGGGAAAAAAAAATGCACAAGTCCTGGCATTCTAATAGCAGGAAAGAGGTCACTGCGGTTTTGGGGGTTTTGTTTTCCATTTATAAAAAACAAAAACGGAAATGAAAAATTGTATTCTCTTACGCAGGCTTATCTCAGGCTACCTGGCTTCATTTCAGTCATGATGTGCATGATTTCTTAATTCTGAATACAGGAATTTCTTAAATGTTAATTTGCACTAACCCTCAAAGATTATTTATTAACCGTTTGAGCAGGCATCTAGGGAATTTTATAAAGTGGCCTCAAACTAATATTTGATGTTAATTCTTTTTTTTTTTTTTTTTTTTTGCGGTACGCGGGTCTCTCACTGTTGTGGCCTCTCCCGTTGCGAAGCACAGGCTCCGGACGCGCAGGCTCAGCGGCCATGGCTCACGGGCCCAGCCGCTCCGCGGATCTTCCCGGACCGGGGCACGAACCCGTGTCCCCTGCACCAGCAGGCAGACTCTCAACCACTGCACCACCAGGGAAGCCCTGACGTTAACTCTTATGTAGGTCAGACTCCTTTCTTTCTGACCACTTAAAATTCCTATTTGATCAAACAATTTTAAGGCAGAAATATACAATGGTCTTACAAATGATCAAAATAGTTCCTGAATATCTGTTATATTTGATTAAATAGTATTCAATTATATAAAAGTCCTTCTTTTACAGCTCTCTTTCATCCTCATCCTCTGATCAACCTTCTGCAGATTCTGTGAGCACCAGCAATACTTCTTTCCTCTTATAAGACCTAAGCCAACAGTAATGGACCTCAAGCTGATCACCTGTCTTATCTTAAATTGTTCTTTTCTAATTCAGGATTTTCTCAAATCACTAGTGACTTACTAAGTGAAAACCACAAATCCTCAACTAATTCCTATCATTGGTTATCCTGAAACTTCATCTGTTGTACCAAAGCAAAACTGTAATATTTGGAAAATGGAAAACATTCATACAGCTTTTGGCATTTCTCTTAACTAAGAATTTTCTTTTCTTATTTGTTTGTTATTTTACACTTATTCATCCCAATGGTATTATTTTAAAAACCCAGAATGAACGTTTCAACCTAATGATATTATCTATAAGTCCAAAGTGATCATGACAGTTCTTTGTTAAGGAAACATAAAAGCTTTAAATAACTATGAACAAGAATACTATATCTAGGAAATTTCCTATTTAGATAGATCAAAAAGGCTAATCAAAAATAGAAAGGATTTTAAAGTATGTTTTATCTTCATTTATTTTCTCTACACACTTTCATTTCCACTTACAGTGGAATAACCATTTTACAAAACTCGAGTTATCTTTCCAGTTGAAGCTATAGACTCCTTACATGGTAGAATAGGCAGGAGTATCAGTAGAATACTCTGGTCATCCATGTATGAGGCTTATTGCTAAATGGTTCATTGAAACGTATAAATAGTTTGGTTTCATTTTGCCTCCAAAAGACACCCCTCCAAAATGTCATTGTATTATCCCATTTGGGTCAATAGGGAATTATTGATTTTCAGTGAGATCATTGCTGAAGAAAATACATCTCCTCTATTTGCGGGTAAAGTCCATTAAAGGTTTATTTTAGATGTTTGAAAAGCAGGTGATATTTTCCCTGCCTAGAAAACAGTATTGTAGTTTGAAAACAAGAGGTAAAAGATAAACTTTAAAACAGTATATATGGACTTCTGGTTTCCAGTTCCTCACGTAAAGAGTTTGGAAGTTACCACTGTGTCCTAACAATAAGTAAAAAGCTGAACAGATTAAAAAGTCAGCAACTCTCCTTCAATTAATTAGAGAAGGGAGGATACAAGGCAAATCATGGGTTTTCCAAAGCAGAGTGGACATTGCAGTGGGGACCTGTGCTGGAAATAAAACCTGAACTGTAATTGCTGAATTCCTGAGGATCAGTGTGGACAAGGCTGAGAGTTAAAAACTTCAGGCGTACCCAGTCATGGGGGGACCACCACACTTCTGTGAGTTTTACTTCTAGGAGCTTGACCAGATTCTTGCAGTAAATATGAGAGAAAATTCCCCTCATGCTTTCAGCTACAGGAGGGGGAAAGGACCACTTTAAAGTATGAGACAGCATTTTGTTCTAAAGGAGGCTTGCCCCAGGGAAAACCTTGAAGAAGAGTCTAACCTGTTGGTATTCTATCAGAGCCTACTTGACCTGGAGGAAAAGAAATACCCAACTCTAGCCAGTGATAGCCATCCAGTCCCATGTAAGGGAGGGGGAAGAATGGAGAAGCACATGTGAAGTTCACAGTCCAGAAGCACAGGCGCAGTAAAAGTTTGAAACCCAATCACAGAACTATAGAATACTTTCTTCCCCCCCGATCTCACACCACATTACTAAACACCTAATTACAGCAGTTCCTTTTACCTGGTACTTCATGTGAGGCTATCAAGAAAAATTCACGATACTAAGAGGCAAAAAAAAAAAAAAAAAAAAAAAAAAATATATATATATATATATCCCACACTCTTTTAAGAGATGGAGCAAGTATTATAATCACTCATGGCAGGGACATTGGAATTATCAGACCAGAAATTAAAACAATTATGATGAATATGCTAAAGACTCTAATGGATAAAGTAGCATGCAAGAACAGATAGGTAATGTAAGCAGAGAGATAGAAATTATGAGAAAGAAACAAAATTAAATTCTGGAGATGAAAAACACTGCAACAGAAATAAAAAACTGCCTTTGATGGGCTTATTAATATACTGGACATGGCTGGGAAAAGAATCTTTAAGCTAGAGGGCATATCAGTAGAATCCTCAAAAAATGAAAAGAAACACAAAAGATGATTTAAAAAAAAAAGCATAACAGAATATCCAAGACTGTGGGACAACTACAAAAGGTGTAATATACATGTAATGGGAATACCAGATACAGAAGAAAGAGAGAAAGGAATAGAATATTTCAAACAATAAATGGCTGAGAATCTCCTCAAATCAATGACAGACACAAAATTACAGATCCAGGAAATGAAGAACAGCAAGCAAGATAAATTAAAAAAAACAAAAAACCTCTATACCTATCTATGCATTATTTTCAAACTACAGGAAATCAAAGATAAAGGAAAAATCCTGAGAGAAGCCAGAGAGAGAATAAACACCTTACCTACAGAGAAACAAATATAAGAATTATATCTGACAGTGTCTCAGAAACCATGCAAACAAAAAAAGAGTGAAGTGAAATATTTAAAGATGAGAGAAAAAAACCTACCAACCTACAATTCTGTACCCTACAAAATTATCTTTCAAAAGTGAAGGAGGAAATAAAGACTTTCTCACACAAATAAAAATTGAGGAAATTTGTTGTCATTAGATCTGCTTGGCAAGAAATATTAAAGTAAGTTCTGTATTATAAGAAATATAATACAGGTCAGAAACTTGGATCTACAAAGAGAAAGAAAAGTGTCAAAGAAGGAATAAGTAAAGAAAAAATAAAAACATTTATATTTGGATTCTTAATTTATCTAACAGATAACAGTTTGGTCAAAATAATAATACCAACAAAGCATTTGACTGTGAATGTTTAGATACATATATGTCATGTATATGTATATAAATCTATATATGCATATATACATATAAGGAAATGACAGCAATAAAACAAAATATGGGAGGGAGGAATTAGGATGATTTCATTACTATAACTTACACTACACATGAAGCGGTATAGTGTTACTTGAAAGAGCACTTAGATTGGCTGTAAATGTATATTGCTAACTCTAGGGCAACCACTACAAAATGTAAGAAAATAAAAAATAAATATAAATAAATACATATATAGTATAACCTAAATACTAAAAATGAGAAAAAGAATAAAATTGTATAAAATGATTATATAAAGGCAGGAAAAAAGTGAAAAACAAAAGGACATAGGACATAGTTGAACTCAACAGCACCATCAACTGGATATAATTGACATCTATAGATTATTTCATCCCAAAACAGCAGAACATGCATCCTCACATGGCGCATTCATCAAGGAAGATCACACTCAGGTCCATAAAATACACCTTAACAAATTTAAAAGCACAGAAGTCATACCATGTTGGCTCTCAGACCACAGTGGAATTAAACTAGAAATCAATAACAGGAAGACAACTGGAAAAACCCCAAATATGTGGAGATTAACAATGTAAGAACATATGAGTAAAAGAGGAAATCTCAAAACAAATTTAAAAATATTTTGCACTAAATGACAATGAAAACACAGCATATCAATATGTGTGGGATGTAGTTAAAAGTGCTTAGAGGGATCCTCCCCCAGATTTATTGAGATATATCAGACACACAACATTGTATAAGCTTAAGGTATACAATATAATGATTTGATTCATGTATATATTGTGAAATGTTTACCACAATAAGGTTAGTTAACACATCCATCACCTAAGTACAATTTTATTTCACAGTGAGAACATTTAAGATAGTCTCTCTCAGGAACTTTCAAGTATATATGACAGAAAGGTTAACTACAGTCACCATGCTGAAAATTAGATCCTCAGAACTAATCCATTTTATAACTGGAAGTTTGTACCTTTTGTCATCATCTTCCCACACACCCTGTCTCCAGCCCCTGGCAACCATCAATCTACTCTCTGTTTCTAAAAGTTGGCTTTTTTTTTTTTTTTTTTAGATTCCATATATGGTATCATACAGTATTTGTCTTTCTCCATCTGTCTTATTTCACTAAGCATAATGTCATCAAGGCCCATCCATATTGTCATAAATGGCAGGATTTCCTTCTTTCTCATAGCTTAATAAAGAAAATGTGTGTAGATATGATTCATTCATCTATCAATACACGATTAGGTTGTTTCCATGTTCTGGTTATTGTAAATAGTGCTGCAATTAGCTTTCAGATGGAGATAATCTCGTGACTTCATTTTCTTTGAAGTAGGTTTGCTGGATCATATGATAGTTCTATTTTATTTTTTTGAGGAAGCTCCATACTTTTTCCACAGTGGCTGTAGCAATTTACATTTGCACCAACAATGCACAGAGGTTCCTTTCCTCCACATCCTTGCCAACAATTGTTATCTCTTGTCTTTTTGATGATATTCATTCTAACAGGTGTGAGGTGATATCTTGTGGTTTTGATTTGCATCTCCCTGATGATTAGTGTTGTTGAGCACGTTTTCATTAAATTTTGACCATTTGTATGTCTTCTTTGGAATAATGTCTATTTAAATTCTCTGTCCATTTAAATAATCAGATTATTATTTTTTTTTGCTAATGAGTTATATGAGTTTCTTATATATTTTGGATATTAGTCACTTATCTGATAAATGATTTGCAAATATTTTCTCCCATTCCTTAGGTTGCCTCTTCTTCTTGTTGATTGTTTCTTTTGCTATGCAGAAGCTTTTTGATTTGATGTATTTCTACTTGTTTATTTATTTTTTTTTTGCTTGTGTATTTGTCATCTTGTCCAAAAAATTTTGCCAAGGTAATGTTAAGGGGCTTTTTCCCTATGTTTTCTTCTAGGAATTTTATGGCTTCATGTCTCATGTTTAAATCTTTAATCTATTTTGAGTTAATTTGTATCAGTCATATAAGATAGGCATCCAATTTCATTCTTTTGTATATGGATTGCAATTTTCCCAGCAACATTTATTGAAGGGGCTATCCTTCCCCATTGAATATCCTTGGCTGTTGCATCAAATATTATTTGACTGTGTATGTATGGATTTATTTCTGAGCTCTCAATTCTGTTCCACTGATCAATGTGTCTGTTTTAACGACAATACTATTCTCTTTTGACCACTACAGCTCTGTAATATAGGTTGAAATCAGGAAGTGTGATGCTTCCAGCTATGCTCCTAATTTTCAAGATTGCTTTCGCTATTTGAGGTCTTTTGTGATTCCATACAAGTTTTAGAATTATTTTTTCCATTTCTGTGAAAAATGTCCCTGGAATTTTGATACGAATTGCACTGAATCTAGGAATGGGTTTGGGTAGCATGGATATTTTATCAATATTAATTCTTCTGGTATGTGAACATGGGGAATTTTTCCATTTATTTGTGTCCTCTTCAGTTTCTTTCATCCATGTCTTATAGTTTTCAGCATACATCTTTCACCTCCTTGGTTAATATTATTCCTAAGTATTTTATTGTTTTTAATGCTACTACAAATGAGATTATTTATTTTTCTTTCTGATAGTTCACTGTTTGTATATAGAAGCACAGCTGATTTTGTATGCTGATTTTTGTATCCTGCAACTTTACTGAATCCATTTATTAGTTCTAACACCAGAAAACTTAGATGACCTTAGGTATGGCAATAACTTATTAGTTACAACACAAAGGGCATGATCCATGAAAGAAATAATTGAGAAGCTGAATTTCATTAAAATTATAAGTTTCTGCTCCTCAAAAAGCAACATCAAGAGAATGAGAAGCTACAAACTGGGAGTAAATATTTGGAAAATAAATACCTGATACAGGATTGTTATACAAAATATACAAAGAAATCATAAAACCTAACAATAAGAAAACAAAAACTTGATTAAAAAATGGACCAAACACCTTAACAGCCACCTAACCAAAGAAGATACACAGATGGCAAATATATGAAAAGATGCTCAATATCAGATGTCATCAAGGAAATGCAAAATAAAACAAGAAGATACATCTACACTCCTATTTGAGAGGTCAAATCCAGAACAATGACAACACCAACTCTGGTGAGGATGTAGAGCAACAAGAACTGTCATTCACTGCTTGAGGGAATGCTAAATGGTGCAGTCACTGGAAGACATTTTGGCATTTTTCTTACAAATTTAAACATACTCCTATCATATAATCCAGCCATTGCACTTGTTGGTATCCATGCAAAGGAACTCAAAACTTATGTCCACAAAAACCCTGCATACAAATGCTTATAGCAGCTTTATTTACAACTATCAAAACTTGGAAGCAGCTAAGACATCCTTCAGTAGGTGAACGGATAAATAAATTGTGGAGGATCGAGACAATGGAATATTGTTTAGTGCTAAAAATAAAGGAACTATCATCAAGCCATGAAAAGAAAAGGAGAAATATTAAATGCATATTCCCGAGTAAAAGAAGCAAATCTTAAAAGCCTACATAATGTATGATTTCAACTACATGGCATTCTGGAAAAGGCAAAATTACGGAGACAGAAAAAAGATCAGTGGTTGCCAGAGGTTGGGAGGGAAAAAAAAAAATAGAGCACAGAGGATTTTTAGGACAATGAAACTCTTCTGTATGATACTACAATGGTGGATACAGTATTATGCATGTATAAAAATCCATAAAGTTCAGAACACTGAGAGTGGACCCTAAAGTAAACCATGGACTTTGGGTGATAAAGATGTATCAATGTAGGTTCACGGATTGTAACAAATGTACCATCTGGTGAAAGATTTTGATAGTGGAGGAGGCTAGGCCTGTGATGCCAGGAAGTACACGGACATTCTCTGCACCCTTGGCTCAATTTTGCTGTGAAACTAAAAGTGCTCTAAAACATAGTGTTAAGAAAATAACAGCATTACATGTATTTACCTGCAGTACTTTAATCTCTAGTCCATAAGTTCTTCAACTTCCCACGGAAACTGTCATTGATCTGAATAGTATCAAAGACTTGGTTGAATGAGCCCCAATCACTTAACAACAGTCAGTAACAAAATATTCCTTAAGTTCCTAATTTAATCAATATTTTATTTTGTTGTATTAAGCATACACAAATTATCCACCTAATTTCTAATCTAGGTTCTCACTGTCACATTAACTCTGTCATCATTATCAGTCTCATATTAGTCTTGGGCAGCTGTTTGCTAAGCAATTTAAAATTTGAATAAAAATAAAGATTTCTCCTGATTTCTACTGTGATGAGTAGGGGAAGCAAATGTAGCCCTCTGGGAAATTTAAAATGTTTCAATATGAGTAATTTCAGATTTAAAATCATGAACTTTGCCAGCATTTTGTTGAAATCAAATTTTATCAGGAACCAATTACTAATGACTGAAGTTAATTGATATAAAAGTTAATTGATAGGTCAAAAACAGGTGCTGGTGAACACAGGGAGATACCAAGCTCATGAAGTCAGAGACAGATCTTCACATGTCTGAGATTCTCCCGGAAGTTAACTAATGATGTTTCCAGTAAATCAGGAGACTCCTAGATGCATTACTTTTTGTTTTTATCATAAAATTTGTCCTCACCTTTTTGAATGTTTCTGTTAGATTTGTTCAATATTTATAAAAGAAAAATTTACATATTTCAGAATGTACTCATTTTTTTCTGTAAAGTATGCTTATGGCACAGAATTTTAGAAATTCATTTGAACTGCTGATTGTTTACATCTATTTAAGAAGTGCTTGTCAAGAAGAATTCTATCTCCACTGGAAATAGTATGGTGTCAATTACAATGAAAGATGGGAAGAACAATGCTGATTAAGAGGCTATGGGAAAGGATGTTAGTTCAAACTTGATACTAGGTGAGGAATTTAGGTGAGGTTTGACCCCCACAATTCAATCCATCCCATATACACTGGTAGGAATATTCTGAGGATTAGATGAGAAAACTAATGTGAACGACTGAGATTAGAGAGCCACACTACATGCCCACTATGAGTTTCAGAGCTGTGTCTTTCTTTCCTCTCTCTTCCTCTACTCCACATTTCCTAAGAAATTTTGATGCACAGTGGAGTGAAATGAAATATAAAGTGGAGCACACCTTCTATTGAGAGTAAAAAGAGCATAGACATATAATTTATATACTTGTTTACTTAAACTTGTAAAATGCCACCTAATTAAGTTAGTTTTTTTTACAGGGGTTATGTCTTATGTAAAATCTAATGTTTTGGAAATCAGATATATTTATACACAAAATACATTTTAAATAAAAGTATCTTTTTTTGGTATTTAGATAATACTGCATTTCTCCAAAACTATTTTTTCCATTTCAATTAAAAATCTCTAGACTATTCATTATGTCACCATTGCCTTAAGTCAACTTCATATCCTGTACTATACAAATGTAAGAAATTATTATATCTATGACAAGAGCATTCTGAAAATATTAAAATGTTAACAAAATCTTCCTCCCTCTCTTAAATAAAATAAAAAACTTCTTTTATTGAGAGAGAAAGAGTATAATATGAAAATTACACACTAAATCATCATTCTACAAAACAACAATAAAAGGACATGGGCTTTGCTTTTTTGCTTGTGACAAAGTCTCAGGTAGAAATTGAAACTAAAATTTTGGTTATATTCCCTTTTGATTTTAAATTACTTTATGCTTGAGAGATGCCAGGATAAATGGAAACTAGAATTTTAATTTTAATTTTACCAGGTGAATTTAAGGTTAAAGTAGTCATAGTCTTCAAAGATGGTAATAAAACTGAAAAGTCTTTATCTCAGTAGGAAACCACCCATTTTTTAAAATCTGCAACTGATCTCTGTCATATTTTGAGATCTTATTGACATGGTTCAAATTCAATTTCTACAGTTTAAAATTGAGAAAATTCAGGAGAAAGTTTTAGGTGAATTATTCTGGTGATTGTCTTTGATAGTCATCTCAATTCTAAATATTTGAATAATTTCTATAATTGGAGAGAGATCAGTACAAATGATCTAAATTACCATAAGGGGGATATTTTTGATTGAAAGCTATACTCCAAAATGTACAAGCTACAAAGGTAGTTATTATCAACAAAATTATTGAGTATTATATCCTAAGGTGTGCAAAGTAGTCAAAAAATGCATGTAGTTACACACAAGAATGATTTTTGTAAAATTTGCCATTTATATTGTCATGAGCTGGAAATAAAAAATAAATAAATGGGCATAAGATCATATATGATTTATATTTATATAAATTGGAGAATGAATGAAAGTAAACAAGGGAAGATACTTGAGCCATTTCTCTCCTCAGTACATTTTTGATGGTATATCTGAGTTTTGGAAATCTAACTATGCATTTTGAACTGTAAAAATGAATTAAATCTCAAAGGAGAATTTATACAATAACAAAAATTTAAAAATAAAAGCAAAAAAATTTTCTAAATCACTGCATTGCTAATATTTTTGTTTTCTTCTTTTTTTCCTCTGTGTGTATGTGTGTACATGTACGTGTGTATGTGAGTGTGTGTATGTGTTTTCCTTTTGGTAAGAAACCTTAGCTTGGATTAGTTAGGTAGCCACAACTGCTGTCACATGAACTGTCATAATATGAAAGGTATTAGAGGAATGATATGGATAATTATTAAAGGACTTAAAAATAATGTAACTAATTAGCTGGAAGACTCAATCCATTCCTGTTTGTTTTCCTTTAATCAACAATTATTTCTCAAAAACATATTACATACCAGTTCTTGGGCTGTACACTGTTGAAGCAACTGGTAACACTGTAAAAGTCCTCTCTTTAATAAAATTACTATCTAATTGGGGAAACAGATAAGTAAATAAAGTTCCCTAATTCATATTGATGGATAGCTGATCTACATAGCTTTTATTAGAAGAAATTATTTTATCTGAATATATAAGAGACATTAAGATAAATATCTTCCATATTCTTTAATCATATTTGGATACAAAAGGGCCAGTGTGAATGGGCTGTGAAGTAAACTACAAATGGGTACATCTCTATATCATCATTACCTTCCCCTGTGCCTGAAAGCCATCTTTAATTTTAATTCATTTATTATAAAACTCAGTATGCTCTTAAAGTTCTACCACCTTTGAACTATATTCGTGTTATAAGCCTAATACAGAAGAAAAAGAGCACACTTTGTTTTAGAATACACACACGCTAAATCTGATATTGAAACACATCACGGATATTTGTGTGGCACTTCAAGACTCCCTGGGTTGTGAAACAACAATCCTGATATAAGCTATCCTCTACAAAAGGACTGTAATACTGATTAGAACTCTGGTATCCTAAAAATTTGATAAATAAAAACCTCAATTAAATAGAGTTGGGAGACAGGAAGGAAAAGCTCTCATGCCCTGAGAGGATAGCAAAGACAAACAGGAAGGAGACAGACTCCTCTTCTTCCTTGGCTAGGACTCAACCAATGAAAAGTCATGGACCCTTTTTTTTTTACTGCAGCCCTCCCAGCTTCCTTTTCCCTCCTATAATAGCATTCTCCTCGCCTTGCTGTGCAGGGAATTTGCACATAGCTCACCATGGTTGCAGACCCCAAACTGTAATTCTCTGCTGACCCCAAATAAACCCATCTTTGCTGGAGAAATATCTGGCAGTTGATATTTTCAGGCCAAAATTTGTGTTTAAATATTTTTTTCCCAGCTTGTTCAACTTAAGCTGTAAATAGGTAAATTTATGACTGCTACCATTGTATTGGCTTGGTAATTTACAGGTAATGCAATATTTAATGGTTCTAAAGAAAGTCTGTAGCAAATTTTCAAATCCCAAATCTCATAAAAGCATTAGCAGGTAAGGCTGAGAGCCATTTAACCTAAATTAATGTTGCATGTTTTCAAGGGTATCACATAGTTATTTAATCACAGATAAATTAAATTGCTCATTCAGACCTCTGACCAAGAAGGAAAAAAATAACAACAGCAAAAAACTAATACTACTTTATCCACTATTACCAAGGTTGTCTCATCAAAATTCAGGAACATTTCTTGATCAATTCTTATTTGTTCCATATATTAGTGTTTTCTCCTATTACTGAGCCTCCTGTTATATCTATCATCTCTCTATCTATCTATCTACCTATCTATGTATCATCATCGTCATCAACATCATCTATTTAGCTGTTGTATATCTACCTATTCTATCTATACTATTGATTCTCTTTATTTTCCCAATTTTAAATGCTTCTCAGATTTTTAATCTTTTGATATAATATTCCTAGCAGCACTATGGCATCTTTCATCAAATTTTTAGGTTCATCTCTCAATGTTTTCTAGGATTTCCTCCAGTATTTTTTTCTTTTTTAATACATACATGAGTAAAATTGATGAGAATTTTCATTTATCGAAAACTGTTAATCTTCCAATTTAATTCACTTTCTCCTCAAGACTAGCCTTTATAAGATAGATTACCTACAGTTAATCTTGCACGAGTAAGTGTTCAGTAGGGACCATACCTAGTATAATTCATTCATTTTACAGGGGAGGACGCCTAAGTGCAGAAAGAATAATACTTTGTCAAGCTATTAAGGCTCACATAGTCCCTGCCCACCAATATCCACTCAGGTTTATTCTTCCTTTGTCTCTTTTTTTCCCCTCATTAACCCAGTGACTTCACAGAAATCAAACTGGAAGTTGTCCTAGTACAAATCCAGTAAATTAGATAAAGTCATATAACCACCATTCATCAAACTCACTTCTTTGTCTCCTTTGCTGCTTTTCCCAGCCTCCCTTAAAGTTGAGGAACCAAGTGACTGAGTTCTGGTCAATTCAGTATGGTAGGGTAATGAGTTTCATTTTCATCATGGCCCACTAAAATCTCCCAGGGGTGATCCTCATTTTTTCTCCACTTCCTGGCTGAATGGATAGAACCTATAGAACGTGCTATAGACCAGAGCCCTATGATGGAAGAAACTGATCTGTCATGACAGCATGCAGCAGAGCCCATCCAAACCTGAAAAACACATACTGGACTATAGCAGGTGGAAGAAATCACATTTCATCATGTTACATCACAGCTGCTTTAGGAATTGTTGGTACAGGAAGCAGCGCATCTGACTAATAAATATGTACTGATGTTGCACATGGGTTTCTTTGCGGCTTTGTCCTTGATGATTTTCAGAAGAGGATTTTGTCAGAAATTTTACTGAAGTCTGCATTAAAGCAAATGCTTCCTTTATTCAAATATAATGAATATTCTAATGGATAATGGGTGACAGAAATGTGAATTTGTATTTAATACATACTTGGAGTTTTGTAATCAACTTTTATGCTTTAGGCATATAAATTAAGAACTAGTCATGCTTTGATTCCATCTCTGACTCATTTTATGACTGTAGCCAAACAACAATGTACAAAATATCTAGACAGTGCTATTAAATGTTTTTGACTTGATATGTTCTGTCACTTTGTTAACTCTTTGTCTCATCTATACTGACAAAAATAAGACTAAATATACTTGTATATTTCTCTATAGATCTTCTGTTTAGTTTCCTATATATGTCAACTTTGTATCCTTTATTGAAGGAACACAGTAAGACAGAAGGAGGTTAGTAAGCTATAAATATGGGAAATAATTATTAATTTCATAACATTAATTCATTGATGATTCATATTTACTTTATAACATGATTAACTCAAGATTTCTTTAGGAGTTATCTGTGTATACAGCATGTTATCTTATTTTTTAATCTTTTAACAAAACATTTCATGAAGAGAATTGAGCTTGTGTTATAACTGATAGGGTCATTTGGATTTCTGGTATTAGTTGTACTAGTAATTAGGAATTTATTTATGGCTGTGCATACAAAATGTGTGACTATATT
Organism: Delphinapterus leucas; assembly: GCF_059928025.1. Taxonomy (NCBI): domain Eukaryota; kingdom Metazoa; phylum Chordata; class Mammalia; order Artiodactyla; family Monodontidae; genus Delphinapterus; species Delphinapterus leucas. The sequence continues at coordinate 132,654,924 of NC_143133.1, read as the reverse complement.
TACAACTGAGAAGAATAAGAAAGTATTTTTAAATGTTTATTTTTCATCCATAATTAACTTCAGTCTAAGTATCTTAGATTTAGCAAACTTTATTTTTTTTAATTTTTATTGAAGCATAGTTGATTTACAGTGTTGTGTTAATTTCTGCTGTACAGCAAAGTGATTCAGTTATACATATGTATGCATTCTTTCCCATATTCTTTTCCATCATGGTTTATCACAGGACACTGAATATAGTTCCCTGTGCTATACAGTAGGACCTTGTTGTTTATCCATCCTGTATATACTAGTTTGCATCTGCTAATCCCACACTCCCAATCCATCCCTCCCTTCCTCCCGCCTCCTCCTGGGAACCACAAGTCTGTTCTCTCTCTATATATATGAGTCTGTTTTTGTTTCATGGATATGTTCATTTGTGTCATATTTTAGATTCCACATATAAGTGATATCATATGATATTTGTCTTTCTCTTTCTGACTTATTTCGCTTAGTATGATAATCTCTAAGTCCATCCATGTTGCTGCAAATGGCATTATTTCATTTTTTTCATGGTTAAAAGTAACCATTAAATGAAATAATGCTATTAGCAAAATTTAAATAGAAATTTATGATTATTCATCACATAGAGGAGATCCTAATGCTCTTCTCTAAGGAATATTTGGTTTTGTTGAAAGACGATTCTATCTTATTATAATATAACAGATTCATTTGGATATTATTTGGTTAGAGAAATCCAGGACAATAACAATTCATGCTTATCCTTGAACATCCTGGGGAAGCATGAAATAAACATGTTATCTAGAGGATTATGATAACCTTACTGGAGATGTAAATAACTTTTTTCTGCTCTTATTTCTTATGTGTATGGTTGTAATCCAGCCAGTTGAAAAATACGATTTTCCACACTTCCTACTGCTTTCTCCAGTAGACTTTCCATGCCACTTCTCTCCAATAACCATAAGATTTTTTAATAAAAGGAAATTAAGAACTTAGTTGATTATTTTCATTGTAATGAAATTATAATCTTACGTCATAATTTTGAAAAACATTAGCAGATCAGAAAGTCCATGCCAATAACACAGATATTGAAGGGGAGATTCCAGCTGTCTGATATGGTTCTGAATCATGTAACATTTACAAAATTAATACCTCTCCATTTTTATTCCTCTTTGCTCTCTGTGTTAGTAAATGGAAATAAATTCATCTATATAACATGTTTAAAATATGTTTCGATGAACTTCACTAAGGTTTAAAGCTAAGGAAGTTCACATGCCACAATGTGTCTGACACCTGATAAATGCCCTTTAGTAAGCTATAAGTTGACAGCATGTTGAATTTTAGACGTTAAGATGATGTCAAATATCACGAATTCAAGTTTGAATGGATCTTAGTATAAGTCCCATTTTTCTATTGACTATTAATGTGAAATAAATCATCTTTTATACAATTTAGTTATTAAAATTGTAGAAAGATTCATGTTAGAAGAAATATTAATATGCACTGTCGGTGTCCCTCTGTCTTTTTCTGTCAGTCTCTCTCCTTTGGTTAAATAATGAAACTGTATGCTGTGTTTTTAACTACAAAGCCACTGGTATCAACTAGGGACCCTGATAATGCTGAGTTTATACATAAATTAGCTCGTGCTTCCTCCCCTAGAACCTGATGTATCCATCAGTCTAAAATACTACAGCTTCCTAATTGCTTTACTCAATTTGATTTTTCATCTTCATAACTATGAATCCATCAGTTTTTGTATTTTCAATTGTCAATTCTGCTCCTGGCTGCTTCTGAAGTATCTAGTATTCACTTTTTATTTATACTATTTGATCCTCATTTGTTTTATTTGGTCAAAAATCTTCCTTTATGTCACTCCTGAAAAACTCACTCTTTTTTTAAGAATTTTATTGTTTTAGTTTTACTATTGTTCTTTTACACACCCAGAATAGAATTAAGAAAATTCAGAAAGCTCTGTTCTCTTCTTTAAAGACAAAATTAGTTATTCTATTTGCAGGAATATCTGGGCAAGTTTAGAAAATACAATTTAGTTGCTAAAATAAATAATCTGGTATAGCAATAATAATAAGAATCAAAACACATTTGATTTCAAATCTCCTTTTCTCTATTCTAGTTACTAGCTGGTAATCTTGTCCAAGTAATTGATCTCTTTTTTTTTAATTGATCTCTTATAAATAGAATATAACCTTTCATAAGTAAAATATGGATAATACCCCCTAGTCTATGACGATGTTTTGACTTTTAGGCAAAATTACATTTGATAGCATATAGTTAGTAATCAATAAATTACAGATGTATTTCAAGTTTTGGGGGGGAAAATTTTGAAAATCAATTCCTTCCTTATATTACTCATATTATGATTGAATTAGCAGGATACTAATATCACACAATTTATCCAGTCTGGGAATTCAGTATGTCCAACTTTTAAAGCACTACCTTTGGTAATGTTACAGATATCCAAATGTGTCCTAATGATTACAGACCTTTTTCGTCCAGCAAGAAGATAAAATGGACTTACCCTCTCCTATTTACCTTCTGAACTACTCACTTCCTTCACAAGCCTTGAGGCTTAGGATATTAACCTTTCTCTTCCCAAAAAGTTTCTGCCCTCAGAGAAGCACATGTGAATGACCAACTATAACTGACAGCATAGCTTCAATTTTCTCTGACCTTCACATATCTGCAAAGTTCTACTTCCAGTCCCCATCAGTGGTCCTTGTTCAGGGGTGCAGCTAGGATTTTGTTGTCCTTAAATGTCTTACATTCCAGTACCCTGTGATTATAAATCACTGTGCTTTCTTTTCAATCATGTCATTATCTGAATAACTACCAGCTTAGACCACAGTGTGATCAGTACCTTTCTCATTTCTACTAACTTTCCAACTTAAATCTGCTTTCATTGGCTTCCCTTTTTAGTGACGGTTCTATATAAACTGAATGTTCATTCTGTTATGTAGGAATAAAATCCACTAGTCACATTATTTCAGTTACTAAAATAATTCAAAATACACTGATTTATTTTTCCATTACTCTATACTTTTTTTAGTCCTGGCTTCAAAAAACAGGGAAAAAAGTTTGTAAGTTTGTTGAATATTTTGTAATTCTCATTTTATACTCATGACCCTAGGACAACACCAAAGTTTTTTTCTTTGCCACAGAAATTTTAATCCTAGCTGTCTTTAAATATATAAACCTTGTAGAAGTCTATAGGTTCAAATATCTATTGACTATACCTATGCACATATTTTCTACAGCTTTTCAAATTTGAAAAATTAACCCCAAATTAACTCAAAATATTTCAGATAAACTCATAATAAATCTCATACCACATTATAAGCTTATTTACTAACTTTCACATGTGAAATATTGTTAATCATGTATAGCAAATTAAAATACTTCTGAATATCATGATTTCTGAAGCTATCTTTCTAATATTTTAAAGTAATAGTTATAGGAGAATATAGCAAGTAGAAATTCTTCTGGTTTTCTTTTGAAAAATATATCAGGAATTGCATAACATTTTATGCCAATATTTTATGCTTTACTTAACTTTTAATTAGAAGTATTATTCATATATTTAAGTACGTATTATAAAAATGTTTGCCATAATGTTGTATCCTCATGCTGCATATATTTGTATCTTTTTCTTTCAATAAACAAAGAAAAACTATTTTTAGTGTGATACAAGTCTGTGTTTTTCCCACCACAGCTAACACTTCTGGTTTAACACTTTTAGTCACACAGTAACAAAGATGGATGTAATCTCTGTACAGCCATTTGCCATCTGGTTAAGCAAATACACTTAAAGACACTTCTGCAATTGTGATCAAGCAACAGCAGATCTAAGAGCAGACAGAGCTCGGACTCTAAAATGATGATTGTACAGCTGTAGTTGGCATCATTAGAGACCAATAAAATCCTTATGTTCCATCTGAATGGCAAGGACCTTATCAAAGAGAAGCTCAAATTACTAAATAACAAAGAAATGACCCGTTTAGCAGTTGTTTTAAATTTAAGACAGATAATAGAACTTCTAAGTCATAATTAGCATATAGCACTGGAAAGACTGTTTTCAAGTTCTGCCTTCCATTCTAATATTTTAAACTTCTCATCTTATCATAATTCTTTGACTATGGTTTTGCTTCATTTTTCTAATGTCACCATCAATGTTGGTTAAAGGCATCACATAATCCTCAACAGCTAAGCCACTGGATTATCAGAATGCTTTCATACTATTTCCAATTACATACACAATAGAAAAAATCACTAAATGTCTTTTGCCTAGCAAAAAATAAGCAGACATACACTTTTGTTTTCTTATCAGGTAATTAGAAGCTGTTTCTAAACACTGGATATTTATTATGTATTCTGGTAACAGGGTAATTCCTAAATAGCTATATAAGGTCTATTAAAATAGAACACGCGAGCATTGCACACTGCTGACTGATTTGCAGTATCAGCAGTAATTCCTTAGAAATCATTCTTAAGAGTTTTCAGAACTCTCAATTGACATCAGCAATTTTTATTAATTGATATTTTTTTTCTCTAGAGATTCAATCACCTTGGTGCCTAAATATTTTAATCATGTTCCAGACTAGAGGGGAAAACCTACTTTTTATTTCTGCAAACTTAAATATTAGTCAGACTTTCCTAGGCAATGCCTGAAGAGCTTAAATTCTATCCATCATAGAAAAATATAGGTATGTTTTTAATCCTATATCTATAGGCTATATTATAAAATTATCCAAGTTAGGGGCTGACATGCAGTTCGCAGCATCAGAATTTTACATGAAGAGGATATTACCGTTCATCTAACTCAACATTATGTCCATGGATAAGGAAATATAAGTCTGAGATGAGTGTTTGGATAAAGTCACACAGTAAGAGGTGGAACACAGGTTACTGTCAGACCTTCCTGACTCGAGACCCACTTCCTCTCCATTACACTATGGAACTATTAGTCCTAGTTTAGAAAAATCAGGTCTCTTCTTACATGCTCACATAACTACAGGAACCCTACCAATATCCATGTTAATGTAGTATTTGGGCAATTCAAACAAACAAACAACTGCTTGGGTCATTTTAATGTATCTGCCTGTGAACAAAGAAACATGTGCTTCTTCCAAATATACTTATGCAGACACATATGCATACACAGAAATTAATTTGTGTGGTGCATATTTATACTCTATCCCATGTTGGACATGAAGTTTCTATAAGGCAGACAACTATTTTCAAGAGTGTGCTCATTGTTTAGTTAAGCTCTCCTGGCTCTATCAGTACAGTGCTTGTCAAAAGTATATCAAAGCTTAGAGGAATCAATCATAACACTAGCTCACGTGTACAGGGCACTTGCTATGTGACAAGTGTGATCAAGAAGAACCTTTCTATTGTATTACAAGTTAATCACTAAAGGGATGTTGCCTATAAGCTTAAATTACACATAATGACCCATGTTTGGGAACCCTGCCTCCCATGTAATGAGCATTAAGCTAAAACACCTTCGTTTAGCTCTTAGAAAACATCCTGACCAGGCCACCTGTGAATGACTGCAGGAAGGAAGAAATTAACACATCCACTGCAGAGTCTGACCTGAACCGGGACTCCCCTTTTAACATAAAAGAATTCTGAGTTCTAACTTAGGGATGATGGTTCTTTGAGACACTAGTCCACCACCTTCTTTGTCCACTGGCTTTCCAAAGAAATTTGCTATTCCTTGTCCCAACAACTTGTCTCTTGATTTATTGGCCAGTCATGAGCCAGCAGTACGACCTTGGTTTCAGAAAGACAGGCACTGTGCTTTGAGAGTTACAGTTATGTTCTTTATAGTGTTCAATCAGCACAACAACCCTTTGGGGTAGGTATTGTTCTTACCTCCATTTTGCAGATAAGAAAATGCAGACATGAATATTTGGCTAACTTGCCCAAGGTCTCATAGCTAATAATAAGTATAATAAGTAGCAGAAGCACAACAAGCAGATGTAATCTGACTCCAGTGCCTGTTCTCCTAACCACTTGGCCACACTGTGTTAAATTATTATATTTCAAAATTATATTAGAAATGCCCTTTCTTCTGCATGAATAAAAATAATCTATTGCTATAGTTCTTTCTACATTTCAAAGAAGCAATAATTTAAAGAAAAAGGTTATTATGCTTCATTTCCTTTTATTTGGAAGCAGCTTTAAATGAGGCTTATGATTCACAGTTAACTGAGGAGCTCAATTAAATAGGAGGACTTTCCACACTGTTAGTAAGTAGCAAAGACAGAAATTAAGTCCAATCTTCTGATTTTAAGTCCAGAGCTATTTCAATTAGAGAAATATGAAGGTGAATTTATATAGACATTTTGGATTTGCCTGAGCTACGATCCATAGCAGTTGTAACTGTGATATTATATATGATAGTTTAGAGCAGCAAGAAGCTGCAAATAAAATAATAAGGTTAATTATTTTAATTTACTTTAGAGTGCACTTAACTTTGTGCCAGCCACTGTGATAAACGTATAAAGGTTTTTGTAAATCACGCTGTTTAATTCTCAGTTAAGATTATTAGAATTAGTTTTTACAGGTCACAATCGTTTTTGCATGTCCTAGTCATTGACCAGAGGACCGTTGGCTTCTAGGTGGCAGTGGTGGGATTTAGAACAAGTATTCCGTACTCCAGAGGTTGCACTTTTTAGTAACCACAAACAAGAATACAGGGGGGCATTTCTACTGCTTTCCTTTCTATGTTATTTTCCCTCAGATATATGACAATAGTGGGTTTTATCAATGCCACCTGGGCCACAAGAGAGTAATAGTTTCCTCCTCCACCTATACATGGAAATATACAGTTGATACATAGGATCTGTACTTGTCTAGATAATTAATCTATCACGTATTAGTTTAGCCTTAATCTTTTTGATATGTTGTCATGACCTCTGAATTCCATAATGATGCTAAACTCTCAAAAATACTGCCAATAATAATTAAGCATTTTTTGTATATTTGTTGTTTTGGTACCTGAACTGTTTCTTTCCTTAATTAATGGTAAAATTGATAGATTAAATGTCTTGTAATTAGTGAATTACAAACAAATATATTTTGATTTTTCAATTATTGAAATACACAAAATTATTTTGTAGGTAAAAATGATCGCATATTAGCAATTTCTAATGCTTCAAACAGATAATATTTTCTTATTTCCTACAATGTTCATGCTAAACTTGGTTATTTGGTAATAATTTCTTTAATTTTCCTGCACCAATGTATTAATGCTTTGTGAAATTTTTAATTTAAATGCTGAAGAGATGTTTACCACCTCCCTGCAACACACACATACAGATTAGACAGAATTAAAGCAGCTTAATGCAACTGGGAAAAGTTCGTATCTTCCATTTTGTTTTATATAATATTAGGAATTATTTCTTATTTATCAATAGATATTAATGGTTATAATATATATAATGGAGTTTGTATCTAATAAAGCTGCAGCTGCGGAAGCTGATATATTTTAATATCTTAAACCTGAAAAACTATTACATTTTTCTAATTAAGTAATCAGGCATTTACATAATTTCGTGAGAAGAATTTTATAAAAATTGTGTTTTTATTCTCTAAGACCTTTTGGATTATAGACAATTGAATTTCGTATACTTACATTCTACATTTTTATTTTCAGTGTGGAAGCATCAATCAATCGATCAATCATACATTCTGTGAAATGTATTGATTTTTTTCATTAGGTGATTAAGGATTCTACTGACATATATATGTGTATATATATATATATATAACTATACATATATATACTTTTAAAAATAGTAAATATATATTAATATTTTGTATTTTTAAATTAAGACACCAAGCATTTGAATTCACCTGGATCATGTTGTTTATGAATAAAAATATTATTAAAAGAATAAATTACACATTTCATTCTATTTAATTTATTTGTATTAGGCAATTAGAATATTATGTATTACATATTAAATATATAAGATAAATATAACACTATATTAAAATTTAATTTATAAATTACGTTCATATTTATATTGCATATACTTATGTATTTATTGTATGGATTTGCCACTCTTTATTTAACCATTCACCTATTGAAGGGCATCTTGTTTGCTTCCAGGTTGGGACAATTTTGAATAAAGCTGCTATAAACATTTGTGTGTAGGGTGTTTATTTTTGCACCTAAGTTTTCAACAACCTAGGAACATGTTTACTGGATCATATGGTAAAACAATGTTTAGCTTTGTAAGAAACTGCCAAACTGTTAAATATTGGTTTCTGAGAAATTACTCAAATTTTGAAGCAGAGGAAATTATAACAGTTGGGGACACTTCTGACTATTCTTAATTAATGCTTTTAAAACCTGCATCTATCAACCCAAAGAACACTTTCTTACTTTCTCAAAATTAAGCATTAGTTCTCAGGAGACTTTCAACAACTATTAATACATGTTTTAATTTTTTAATATTTAGAGTGCTAACCTATGACTGAATATCATTACCAGCAATAAATCAGGTCTGTGGTATCTACACAGATACACCAAGTAAACAATTCAATCTCCTTATAGTGGAATGCAGGGAAGTATAATTCAGTCCTGAGATTATAATTACAACAAACTCTCAAATGAAAAGTGTCATTCTTATATTTTTAAACAGCCAGAACGTAAAAGTCACTAAGTGGCAGCAAGCAAACTGAAGAGTTCAATTTTATGTGGAATTCAAGTTTGCGTCAAGTCTTTTGGAAAAAACAAAACAAACAAAAAAACCCCAAAAGACCCCACACCATTTGGTATTGTCAGTTTGGGGATTTTTTTAGCCTATCTATTAGTTACATAATAGTATCTAATTGCCATTTATATTTACAATTCCCACATGAACACTGGTGTTGAGTCTCTTTCCATACACATGTTTGCAGCTGTTTATCTTCTTTAGTGAGGGGTCCATCACTGCTCAGTCTCTGTTACCCTTTTTCAGGTAACAACCCCACAGTTTTCTTTCAGGAAGATACTTTCCCTCCATCCCTTATCCTCTTGGACGGGGTAATTCCATCTTCAATATTTGAAACAGGCCTGGCATAAGAGTCAGTTGGTGGGCAAAGAATTAGAGATGGGCAGGTGACACAACTGTCAGTCATGGGATTCTAATGGGAATTTGTGTGAGAGAGAGGCTGTCTTTCATTGGATGGGAAACTGGAGAAAGTAAGTCCCATGGTGCTGCAGACTCTCGAGAAAGTCTGCTTTCTGCCACTCAGGTCTGCAGAGCTGATGCAGAGATCAGAGTCAGGCGCGGACAGAGGACACCTTCGTGGGAACGCATTTGAGCCCTGGCATGCAACTTTACTCTACCCTTATAATTTTAATTGTACATACAACTAAATGTCCTACTTTTTGCTTAATCCAATTCATTGGATTTTTCTGTCGCTTAACAATTTCAAAGCTGCAGATACATTCACACAGAGGTGTCACGAAAAGTCCTAAACTTCTTCTGCAGAACTTCTAGAAAGCTTCTCTCTTCCTATTTATTCAGGATTTTAAGCTATTTCTTACTTACAGAACATCTACTAACTGTCGGATTCTGTTCTAGGATTTGAGGATACAGTGATGAAAAATCAAATAATGTCCCTGTCTTTAAGGAATGTCATTCCAGTGGGGAGGAAACAGAGAAAAGCAGACAGTATATACAGACAAGTAAATAAACCAAGGACAAGTAAACCCCTTCTCCAGAGCAGCCAGGTGTCTGTGAAGAGAACGCAAAGGAGCCTGCATGGAAGAGGTTGCGTATTTAGAGAACATGTTACCAGCACTACCAAGAAAGCTCTGACCCCAGGACAGCAAAGTGAGACTGTTTTTATATTTATATTTATGTTTATATTCATATGTAAATATATATTTAAATATAACTACTTTTAACAGTGGTTCAAGGCAAGTGAGCATAATCAAGGAACCGTTTTATGAAGCAGATGGTCAAAATCAGCCTTCAAATAGAGGTTGAAGAACATTATTGGAACAGAAGGCATCTAATCGGATGAAGTAAACAGAAACTAAAAAGAGAAAACAATGAAGTGCAGAGAGCAGCAGGAACAACAAAACGAGCGAACAAGAAATGAAAGAACAGAAAACCCTTAATAATCACAGCAGTATGTGGACACTAAGCCACTGCGAAGGCGTCTGTGAGCACCTTGGACCCTGAGAAGATGCAGACACATCCCAGCAGCAGAGCTGTGGCCCTGGTCTGGTCCTACTCGGTCAGTAAGCACTGACCAGTTCTCATTTGTAAAGAGGTTATAGCAAAAGTTAAACATGTTTGAGATTGTCTGTACTGTCAAGCTCTTTAGAAACCTGTTAGTAATGTATTCTTACTCCGAAATTGTGTTTCTAAACCACTTTTATTGTTATCCTTCAAGATGTCTGAAGGGATATGTTTGAATATTCATTCTTTTATTTATTCCTTCACTTATCTACCGCATATTTACTGAGCTGTTACCTCAATTCTAGACTTGGCAAAGATGGTTTATAAGAAAGAAAATGTCCCTGCTCTCCCTGAGTTTACATTTTAATAAGAAAGCCTGCCAAAACCCAGAAGTCATAAATTGCTAATATCATTTCTGTAATGTTACTAAGGTATACTTAATGTATTTTGTACTCAAAAATTAAGTATAGAACACTTAATGTATTTTGAAGAAAAATATCGAAAGATATTTTATAAAGGATGTCCTATGTGGAGGTGACACATGAGAGTTGGAGTGAAGGAATAAGCCACGTGCAGACCTGAGGAACAGCCTTCCCAGCCGTGCAAGGATGGGAACATAAAGGCCCTTGTGTGGGAGTGAGCTCCCCGTGTTTCAGTATCAGTGAAAAGGGACATGGGACCGAATGAGTGAGCAGTTAGGGAGAGTGATAAAAAGCATGCCTAAGGTATGGATCCTGTGAAACCTAGATTATGACTAAGACTGCATTCTGCTTGGGGTATTAAAGAGCATTTGGGGTGTTTTGAGAAGGAGAGCAACATAATCTTATTTGTCTTCTATAAATTTCATTCTAATCTTTCAAATAGATATATAGTTAGAAAACAAAAAAAAGCTAGCATAAGGCTGGGTTTACATCAATTAAACCCCAAATAAAGATGAGTATCTATGTGCAACATTTTCAATCTCTTTTTTCTTCTTAATTTCTTTATCTAAATATACTTTGTTATATGTACTCTGGTAAGTTTCATTGCTCAGTTCTTTAAAATACTTACCAGCTTAATGTTGTTACCAATTATATGTTATACACAGCAATATTTTGCCTAGTTTTAATAAGTTTAATGAAGATCGCAACTACATAAAAACGCTCTGTAGGGACTTTCCTGGCTGTCCAGTGGTTAAGACTCTGCGCTTCCAGTGCAGGGGGCGCCAGTCCCATCCCTGGTTGGGGAACTAAGATCCTGCAGGCCTTGCGGTGTAGCCAAAAAATAAAATAAACACTCTGTAAAATCAATTTAATATGTAAAATCATATGATATTTAATCTGATAAGTAAACATTTATTCTTTTAATTTCACTAAATGAAGACAGATTCTCTTAGACCTGCTTTTATATACTAATAATCCTTAGCCAAATTAACTTTCTTAGTATTAAAGCCATTGAGATAGGTGTTTTATTTTTTTTAATACATAATATTTTAAATGATCAGGCAAGGGAACATACAGATATTTAAATAATAGACAAAGGCAATAGGGTTAAGTTTGAATATAGTAGTGTTTCTCTTTATTTTCTTCATCTTCTGTGAATCTGTGTCATTAAAGATGAAAGGAATTAAAATGTAAAGTTTTATAAAAATAACTTTCCAAAGAATATTTTTTGTGGATATATTTAATCCTTGCTACTCTTGTATCTGCTATCCTACCTTTTGCTAGCTTTCCCACCAATATTAAGACTTTGATAGTTGCTTTTAGATATTTGAAGGGTGATGTCTAATTAATCATCAAAGTCAGGCTACTCACCCTAGCAATAGTTGACAGAAGACTATATTAAACACCTTATCAGGATTTTTATTGTGGGATTTTTTAATAGGTGTTATTCCTACAGGATATCAAATCCCAAGCTCTAACACTTATTTTTTCATGAACTTCATTCATTTTGCTTGATCAGGTTATTAAGTCTTCTAATAGTTTCTCTTATTTTATGTACCACCACTTTTAACAAAGTTTAAAGGATGCTATTGATGTGACTGGCCCCAAGGGTTCTATTCAAATATAATTTTAATTTCCTTTTGGCATAAAGGGATAATTTTTAAAAACCTTTCTTTTCTAGACCCCTCAAAAACTATTACACCTTGTCCCATAAAAATAAGAAAAATGAGGAACACTTTTTCATTCATTTCTTCAATTTTTATTACTTGAAACCATCTTTTCATTTTTTTCTCCACTGCTATTCCTAGGTATAAATTATTAAAACATCCTTGTTATAACTATATTATAATTTTAGTAAAATGTATTTTTTTAACAATTGCTGACATACAACATAAATCTTAGGTATCTCAAGACTTTTAAAAATAATTCTTATCAAAAGCCTGATAGCTCAATTATTGAAGTCACATTGGATTTTCCCTAAGATTAGACATCGATATTTCACTAAGGATACATGGAGCATTTTTAGTCCTTAGTTATAGACAATAAGACCCTCTTGGGGAAATAGTATGTGGATTTTCCAAAGTATATTTAGTCTTTTTTCTCCAAAAGCATACGATGCATAGATCCATCACTAATTAACAGAAATTCAGATACTTCATGTCCTCGGCCACTCAAATGCTTTCTGTGTTACTCTGGGCCCCTCCTTATTCTTCCAAGTCTCCAGTCCTTCCCTTCAATCATGTAAAGACTGAAGGTAAACGGCAACATTATGACAAAGACAGACACAGTATTACTAGAAAAAATCAAGAGCCGAGCTCATGGGAGAAAATCAGGGAAAAGAAAAATGTCCTGTATATCGCAAAGTGCATTAGAATAGTCCTATAAGGAAAAAAAAAAAAACACTCCTTTTTTCTATAATCTCAAATTCTAAAACTTTAAGAAATATGATTTTTTCAACTCCAAGTAGGATTTCCAGATTTAACTTAGGTGTTCACAAACAAACACAATTCTGATGAATTCTATCACTTCCAAACTTACAGACCTTGGCACATAAATACCAATCCTATTGTGATTTGCAGGTGCACAACATAAATGTGGTGATGCCTTGTCTTAAAATAATTAAAGAATCAAGAGGATTGTTTCTTAAGCTAGCTCACAATTTAGTTTATTCAAGTGCTTTAGGATTTGATAATTAGAAATAGGAAGTTTATTTTCTCAAAACTCAATTCATTATTGATTAATGATGAGAGCTAATTGTTTTAAACATCCCATTCACATTTTTCTCATAAAGTGAAACTTACTGTTGAAGCTTTACTTTAGTCTAAATAATTTATGTTAAACAATACTGATAGTGTTCCATTTATATAAAATTCATTTTTCTTAAAGAGTAAGGGTATGTTTGGCATTCAGCAGAAACTAGACAGTAGAAGATGCTCTTTATGCTATCCTTAGAAAAACAAAAACCACAAAACACACACAGAACACACACATTTTCACATAATAAAGAAAAAAATGTTAAAAGTAATAATGATTTGAGTACCAATACCAACATTAATATACCTGTACATTTTACTGGTTATTTTATGTTAAAAATCACTGGATCCTCAGCCAGTTAATTATTGAGGCATATCTGTACACATTAATGCCAGTCTTTAAAAAAACTCATTATTTTATTGTTAAAATGTGTGAGAAAATAGAGATTAGCATTATTATTGTAAATATTAAAAATTCAAATCAATGTGTATATGTATGTACATATATATTACTATTTTAAAATTCGTATTTGAATTACTTAATTCTTGCCTACTATTATGAATTTATCACAGGCCCTATCACAGTAACAGGCAGTTGGGTGATATGGTGCCTTAACAAACCCAATATATAAAAATTCACTTTTAATAAACTTTGAAAAAATTATCTTTTTTGTCAAGTAATTTTCATTTTACAGGAGATATTCCTTCCCATTGTAGTTCCTTTAAAATTTTTTTAAATGATTAAAATTAGACATAATTATCATAGAAATGTTGTTGGACAATAAAATTCACCTGCAATGCAATTTTTGTGCTCCGAGGGTGCTTGGTCAGGAATAACTGAATTTTGTATGTTTACCTAGAGATGCTACACCATGTCCCAGACGTTCGTTCCATGCCCAGGAAAGAGTCTGTTGAATGGCCTTTTTGTAGACTATGAATATAAAGCAAATGATCCACATTTACTTTTAGAGGAGATTATGATCAAAGTTCATGAATATGTATGGTTAAGGTAAAGCAAAAAACCAACAAGACGCTTTTTCTTGTGTTTAGGTGAAGGCTTTGGGGATGCACTGGTAGGTAATAATGAAAAATAGAATTTTGACCCTGATGTTCAAAATGAGGGAAACATGGTGCGGCAGACTGGCAGAGTCCTGGCTGAGATTTACTGACCACAGAGAACCCTGAGCAAAGTACGACCAAGCAGAAAAGAAGGAGAATGGAGAAGTTTCAGAGTGAGGTTTTCTTCAGAGGCAGAAAGTAGCTGAGCATGGAATCTTCTGGGGGACCCACCTTTGGACAATGTTTTAACCTATGATTTTGGCACATGAGCTCCAAAATTAGAGCCCAACTTGTGCAAACCTGTGATAACTTCAAAGAGTCAAAACTTCCAGAATCCTGAGTCCATATAAGAGATTTTGCGATAGAAGAATGGAAAAGAAACTTGGGTTTCCTGAGGATGAGACATAACTAAGTGCCCCAAGAAATGGCAAGAAATCAACTAGAGTGAAATCCTATGAATGCTCACTGATATCTCGAATAACAACCAGAGTTCCTTCTGTATTACTAGTTGCTGGTGAAGAGACTGCCCAGCATTCAAGAGTAGGAAAAGACAGCAGCAGACAAAGACAAAGAGATTTGAGTCAAGTACTTTGGTGAAAAGAAGATAGATTTTTGAAATAGCTAAAGGCTCTAGCTCAAATTGATCCATTCACTCTAATTTGATTGGAAATAAGGTTGGAATACAGCTTGCTTTTTATGCACTTAACACTTTGGTCTTCCCGGGCTTTTCTTAGGAAGCAGGGTCAAGAGTTTGGATTGTAAATGGGGGCAGTGCCTTGGCCTCTTCCAAAAGCCACAGTGTAATGACATTTCTCTCGAGGTCACTGCTTTCCAGTGTCAGAGGGCAATGGGATGGTCCGTGTTGGGACAGGGCAGTGAGGGGGACTGCGAGAGGGGTGAGGTGAGAAGAGGCTTTGCCTCTGACTAACAAACCATTTTCTGTGTCTGCAAGTAAAATTTCCAAATATTTAGGATGACCTAGAGTCAAATACAGCAACCTGTTGCCCTCTACTGCTTGTAAGATAATGTCTCGATGTCTAAATATGATTTTTATTTATTTATTAATTTATTTTGTGTACTAGTCTGATGGTGAAATAATTAGAATTCCATAGAAAGGACATGGCATCATCCTTCTCTCATCTATTTAAAGATATGTTTAAATGAAACTCCACACCTGCTACTTCCAGTAGATGTAGACACAGCAGTAACACATTTATACAGGAGTCGGTGTGCAGGTTTACTGTGGAATTAATGAACAAAGCTGTCGCTATGTTGTGTATGAGCTGTTTCTGAGCTATGGAGATCGTGCCAATGTGTCACGTAAATGTTTCCACTTCCTAAGATTTTTAAAGGCCAAAACATGTGCTGTATTATTCAAGCATATTTTTCTTCAGGATCTGAAAGTAATTTTGACATAAATTTAATTAAACCCCAACCCCACTCTTATGTTTTGTAGAATGCCATCATAGCTAAATGCCACAGTTATTATTCCGAGTACTGGAAAACACACCCAATACCAACTGGCATGTTCTTTTCTATTTCACCAAAAGTGCAGTTGATGTGGGCCTATTAGTATCTTTCAAGTGAAAAATTAAACAACGCTCAGTTTTATTGTCTACATAATTAATTTAAACCCATGTATCCGTTTTGAAAATAAGTAAATCTGGGGATCCAAAAAATGAATTATGGGTTTTGATAAGGCATGGAAACTCCATTCAAAGCTAGAGCTCTAATGTCAATATTCTGTGCTTGTTTGGAAGTAGATGGACATCCAGTGACTAGATAGATACAATGCAAATGAACAGTTCCAAAAATCGTTCTCCTCCTTATAATATTCCCTTAGTCAAAACAGGCCACGCACTACATACAGGACATCAGGCTGTCTGAGTTTTTATACATATGAATTAGCTTCAGCACACACTACATCACAACACTTTTACTGGTACTCATCTGAAATTCAAGTGAATGACCAGTATCTCCTAGGTTGACAGAGTGAACAGAATAGGTTAAAGATGTGAATTCTTACAAAGGAAGACTCCCTTCTTATTAAAAGAATGGGCAGTGACTTTCAAAGCCGCGTGAGTTAACACGCGGGATAAGAAGGTGGAATTTGTTCTCAACACGTTCCTTCTGAGTTCGAACTTCCCTGTTGTTTTCTGAATGTGACTGTCTCATTTCTCTCTGAATATTGTTCTCAAGCATCTCTCCTTTCCTCTTTTAATTTGGACCTCATACTCAGTAATAATAAACTGCCAAGAGAACAAAAAGTATATGGCCATCAATAATGTTTGGATGTAATGTGACACATTTACACTGATAAAAAATGTTTCACTTAAACAAAGGGTAGATAGGTTGTTTTGACACAGAATGATTTCAGCATATCTGACTATCAAGCACAGATGCTTATCTAACATAACATGAGATTTTCTGGCAATGGGGAAAAGCATCGATGGGCATTTATCGAATGAACTAGCCACTCATTTCCACTAATTTGGCAAAAGTAAGAACTGTGTCATCTTCATCTTTGGATAGTGCCTTTAAAATGGGTCAGCCGCAGGATTAGGTGACAATAAACGATCACCAGCGAACAGTCAAAAAATCATATCTGCTCATGAATACCTGTCCATGGTATACATATGCATATATATTTTCTGTAGATACTTTTATTAATTATTACCTGAAACCTTTTGACAGGCATGTGACACTTTGAACACTTATAAATTTAATCAAGCATATGTAATATTGTTCCTTTCAATTAATTACACTAATGCTTAATTAGATTCATCAAAAGCTCATGCATCTCTCTCAATTTTTATTAGCGCTTTCTTCCTTTTTAAGAAAAAAATGTTTCAAAAATTGAATTAGGGCTTCCCTGGTGGTGCAGTGGTTGAGAGTCTGCCTGTCAGTGCAGGGGACACGGGTTCAAGCCCTGGTCCGGGAAGGTCCCACATGCCACGGAGCAACTAAGCCCATGCGCCACAACTTCTGAGCCTGTGCTCTGGAGCCCACAAGCCACAACTACTGAAGCCCGTGCACCTAGAGCCCATGCTCCGCAGCAGAAGCCACCGCAGTGAGAGGCCTGTGCATCACAACAAAGAGTAGCCCCTGCTCTCTGCAACTAGAGAAAAGCCCGCGCGTAGTAACAGAGACCCAATGCAGCCAAAAATAAATAAATTTATATTAAAAAAAAGTGAATTAAATGTCAAAAACCCTAGAAACATCCACATTAAGTCAATCTATATTCCAACATGATTGGGAGCCAGATTGATTAAAACATATTGAATAAATTAAATGTTTAAATGAAGAAATATTTGATAGAAAATGTTTGAGCTGCCTCAAACTTTCAGATAATTTGCTTAATCAAATAAAGCAGTTTCATTTGTCAAAGTATATCCTCAGCACAATGACTGTTCTCAATAATATTGACTTATGGCTTGCTGATGGAATTAATAATAAAATACTATTATCTTAGATATATGTCAAGATAATTGCCCATCCACTTTCTGTTTTTTGAGAGTTATCTGTCAACAGTTCTTTTTTCCTAAATAAAAATAGTTTGTGTATGACACAAATAGTTACACATAATGGTGACTGCTAATTCATAAGAGAGATGGAAAGCCATTGAAATAAAATAGCTATTGTAGACTTACATGCTTTCCAAATACTTTGGAAAGGTGTATCTTGGCTAACTAGTCTAAACAGATTTCATTATTGCAAGTTTTAACTAACAGGCACAAATGTAAACTGTATGTTAACATTAGGAAGTTAACCCAAAATATGTAATAGAATTTCCAGGATTTAGAGATGGTTGGGAATCCATTTTGTTCTATACACAAGCTGAGGCAAAAGGTACTCACCAGGAGAGCTCTGGATACAGAGTAGACATGCGCAATAAAGCAAAGATAACATAATCATTCTGCCCCTGAGAGAGGTGGAAAATATGGCTTTGGACTCTTTCTTCCTATGTAATTCTTTCCTGGAAAAATTAAAATCCTGGTTCAACCCCATTCCTTATCTTCTCAATGCCTTACTCTAAGCAGCTGGCTATATTTGTATCAGTAGAAGAATACACAGCCATGGAAGACTACTCTCGCTTTAAATTCATGAGCAAAATATATCACATGGTTCGTCAGCACCACCCAACACCCTATTACACCCCCTGGTCTTTTCTCTCTGTTTCCTTGTTTATGGTTTCACACATTTTTTTCTTTGTTCTCAAATCCCCGAAACTTTCTTCTCTGCCACTTTTAACTCACGCTTCCTTTTTATTTCATTAAGAAATTATAAGCACCCAGATGAGAACCACATACATCTATAGTATTAAATATGTCCAGCTACCAGCACCAGAAAGGGCCTGTTTTTGCCCTTCCTTCTTGTTAATGGTTGAAGAATCCGTGCTCTCATCTAAAGCCAAATCTGGCCCTTGTGCACTGGGTCCCATTCTCTCTAGCTGACCCAAAGGCTCTGCTCTGTCAAGGACCCCTCTTTCTCTTGTCTCAGAAATTTTCCCTTCTCCGTTTCACTACCCCACTTACATGTCTCCCTTCTGATCACCATATATAGAGGTGAGAGACAGGGAATATTTACATGGATCTGCTCCTCTTTAGAGAAACACTCTTCCAGTGAGCTTTCTGTACTTTATCTCTCACCTTCTCAGCTCCTGTTTTCTCTCTTACCAAAGTGAAGCGTGGACTTAATCTTTCCAGACCTGTGGTCATTTCCCGATCCTCATGAGACTTGATCTCAGCCACATTTATTTCAGCTCACCACTCTGGCCACCATGAAAAACTTTCTTCCTTAGCTTCTGTTTATCTACACTCTCTCTCTAAGTTTTCCTCCTGTATCGCTGTCAACTATGTGTCTGTCTTCTTTGTTTGCTTTTCTCCACTTTCTGACTGCTGAAGGTTGTTGAAGCACAGCAAGGTTCTGTCCTCAGCTATCTTGCTTCCCGGTGTGCACTCATTCATTCTCCAGTTTATCTCAACCATAGAGTTCTTTGGTCTTGACACTTATAATTCTTAAATGTATGTCTTGTGCTCCAAAATCTTCCTTGATTTGCAACATGATTCCCTCCAAATTTGTTTCTACATAACTCTCTGGATGATAATCACATGTAAAACTTCTCACTTTTCCTATTTGGCTTTAATTTTTATTATTATCAGGTTTTCAAATGTTCTCTGAAATATCTATAGGAACTCCCTCAGAAAGGATTTTCAAAGTGAAACATAGATCAGACTAATGGAGAATAATTTCCAACTGCATTTTCTAGAACATTTTATCCCCAATTACATATGCTGAATGTAATCAATGGAAAGTTTTTCGTTACCTGTTTTTTGCAAAGAAATATCAGAGAGGAAAAATCAACTACACCGGAAAGTAATAGTTGTAAAAAATGTTCTTCACTTTGTAAGTTGCAGAAATATCACATTTAACAGTTGAAAATCAGATAGTAAGAAAATGAACACCATAAGTGTAGGTGTCAGTGAGAGGTAATGACTGCTACAATATTTAAACAGCTTCAAGATAGAAGAAAAATTATTTGAAGTAATAAATTGTTTTCATTTTTTCTGTCATTGTTGAATACTGTGCTCTATTGATAAATATTCATAAATCCATAGAAAACATGAAATAAAATATTAAATAAAATATTCTTTTTATAACTTGACACCAAAAAAATGATAAAAATAAAAATGTACAAAAACAAGTTAAGACTATTCATGTATTTGAAAGTTACATTTAGCTCCTATATGTCACAAAAAGAGGAAAATTTGACAAAACTTAAATACAATAAGAAGTCCACTTAGTCTCTAAATTTATATGGGGGGGGTAGGGGAGTAAAATCACATTGTTATACATCTAATAGGTATTCTATTTATAGTATACAGTAAGCAAAATAAGCCTATAAGTCAGTGAGAAAGGTGACTATGAGATAGATGTTCAATTACAATCAAGAAACTAATAATAAATATGTTTCTAAACTTGAGTTATTTTTTCTTTAAGTAGTCTTATTTACAATTGGAAAACTTATTACCTTCAATTTGTTTATTATGATCTGACAGATTTGGTTCTGTAATAATTTGACCAGAGCCTTTTATGCAAGACTGATGTAAACTTAAAAGAAATTATGTGTGGCTTCCCAGACTCAAGGGTGAAAATTTATTTCAATCAAGTGTTCACAGTTATTGAAGTTCCACTCTTTTTTTTTTTTGTGGTACGCGGGCCTCTCACTGTTGTGGCCTCTCCCGTTGCGGAGCACAGGCTCCGGACGCGCAGGCTCAGCGGCTATGGCTCACGGGCCCAGCCGCTCCGCGGCACGTGGAATCTTCCCAGACCGGGGCACGAACCCGTGTCCCTTGCATCGGCAGGCGGACTCTCAACCACTGCGCCACCAGGGAAGCCCTAAGTTCCAATCTTTTAAACCCAGTAATTATCTCTTACTAACTTCTTTTGCCCAAGAACTGTGTTAAATGCATTATTTAACCCTTACAAACACCACAGTGAGAAACGTTGTTTCTAAATAACGTAAAATAGTCACATGGAAATTACTATAAAAAATAAATTTTTAAAAATCAAAGGCAAGTAAGCTATTATGGCATTAGAGACTTAAGTGGAATGATTTGAAGCATACATGCACTAAAAGAGAGGCCAGAAGCCCTTGGTTCTTATCCAAGTAGCTTTAACTTATGTGTGAATGTTGGCAGCCATTTTAAAAATCTTAGGCTTATTGCCTTCTGGCTTGTTATTATAATGAATTAATAATATAATAGCTGTGAAAGTGTTTTGACATAAGTAATACCCAATATTTCTCATTTCTCTCTGACAATATTTTAATACATTTGTTGGGTGGTCCTAACATTTAAATCCTCCTCTTTTGGAGCTTTTCATATTATATGTAAAATCTATAACATATCTACTATCTATAAATAGAAGATAAACACATACACTATGTAATGTTTACAAAATCCTTTAGAGTTTTCAAAAATCAGGGGAGAAGTAAACATTTGGTATGATTTTAGTAGCAAATAGTGCATTTACAAATGTACACCTAACAACGATTCCTAAAGTATGTTATATAGTGGGTTATACGTAGGATTCTGCAGGTCACAGTTTGATTAGAGAGGAGAGTGACAACAAAACTATATTCTTAACACTGATTAAAATTTCAGTGCAAAATAAATATGAAAAATGAAACACAGCTCAGTTGATTTTGTCATCAAATCAGAAAAATTTAATGTACATCTAATGAAATTCAGGGGACTAATAAAATTGGTTTTGAGATTGTGGGTACAGGATGCATTCAGAGGAACTGGAACTTCTGAGTGTCAGCATTTTGTCCAAGTTATTAATTTCATCACCATTCTGTAATTCCATTTGGCTAATACTGACTAAAAACAAAACAGAACAGAACAAACAAACCAACATCTGGGTACCATTTTCCAAAGTTGATATTATCAACATAATTATTTTTCATTAAATGGTAAACAAGCCTGTTTCAACATAAAATAGAAGCTTTACCAACATGCCCTTTCCCAAAAAAAGGCAATCTAAAAGCCCAGGGGGAATATCACAGGGCATTTTACTGATCTATTTTAAAATATCATTGGCAGCCCAGTTTTCTAGCCTAAGTTCTAGAAATTCTGTCTTAAAAAATAATAATAATCAGGAAAGAGAATCAATTAAATATGAATGCCTCTCCAGATTATACCAAAGAAAAAGAAAACTATGTCAGATCTCATTCAAATAGCACACACATAGCTGTAAAAAAACGTATTTCCCAAGTTGTTACTCTTTGTGATGCACATTTAGGTGCACAGAACATTTGCATTTATAGCAGTTTCATAATCAGTGCAGTAAATGGCCGAAGTGTTTCTGTTCAATTGACTTTCTCATAAAAGGTTTAATTCCCTACTCCTCTTGGCAGAGGTTATATCTTGAGCTTCTTACTCCAGCTTACATCTATACTCTGAGTGTGTAAATTCTGCTGGGTGACCCGGTGTCTGACAGACTGACCCAGCGTCAGGTGAGAGGACCTTTTATTTGTTATGTGTAACCACGTGTATTGCAGCAGTTAGAAAGCCATTTGCGGGTGAGGCATGGGAAATTAAAGCAAAACTCTCATCACAGTGAATAACAAGGCATTATATAAAATGGAAAGTTTGATTCTATGGTAAAGATCATCATAAAGTACTTGATGCCAATAAACAAATACTATAATATTCTATATCCTATTGTAGACAGTTTCTTCATAATCAAATAAATGTGAATAGAAATAAATTAGAAAAAAAATTGTGTTCACAGATGTATGTTTTCTCTATAGTTTCAGAAATCATAAATCACTAAAGAAAATTCTTAGTGAATTCATGTCTATGTTTATGAGTCAGTAGTAATAAATGCTGAGTATACTACAGAGGCATTTTAAATATTTAACACAAATAATAATAATAAGATATATAGATATAGGTTAGATATAAGTATAGATATATGTATTGATATAGAGATAAATATAGATATAAATGTTTTTAATCTGGACTCTAATCTTAATTTTAAAATGATAAATAAATATACAGGCTTAATTTTATAAATACTAAACATAAATCTGATAAATTTATGATATGTGAAACAAACAGGACTTTGCTTAAGGTTCAAGTCATTAATGAATAATGCAAATCTTCCTTTCTTTAACTTTTTAAAAAGTTTTTGTTATTAATTTTTCAGTACTTTTTAAATTAAACCCTTTTATTTTATGATAATTATATAGTCATCTGCAATTGAAGAAGTAATACAGAGAGATTCCATGCATCCTTTACTCATTTCTACCAATGGTAAGTAACGTTTTGCAAAACTATAGTACAATATCATAAACAGGATACCAACTTTGACCCTATCCACTGATCTTACTCAGATTTTCTGTTTCACTTCTATCCATTTGTGTGTGGGTATGTGTGTTGTGTTCCAGTCAATTTTACCACACACGTAGGTCCCTGTATTCACCACCCTAGCCAAAAAGATAGGATAATAAAGATCTGTGAATATGTTTAAAATTGATTTTAAGGCATTAGTAATCTTTTAAATCAGAAGTTAACAAACCTTTACTGAAAAGATGCAGATAAAGCATTTCTTAGGCTTTGCAGGCCATACTGTCTCTGTTGTAACAACTCAATTCTCCTTTTGTAGCTCAAAAGCACCCAACGACAATTCCTAAACTAATAGTGTGGCCGTATTCTGATTTGGCCTATAGGTTCCTGTTTGTTGATTTCTATAAGGTTTTCTTAATCACCTTTTATTAGATCTAAAAGTAGAAAAAAAAATTTTAAGGAGGAAAAGATTCCTGTTATTTTGCTTGTTTTGATTTTTTCTATTTGAAAATATTTAATTAAACATAATTTTTTAGCAGTTCTTGAACATAATATTTTGACTTGCTTCTTCCTTTGGGCCATTATTTGAAACAATATAAATTGCTGAAGTTCCACAGAAAGAATAATCCACAAACACAAGAATTAATTTTAGCCATCACACTATTAGGCCTTCGGCTCCATAGAACCTTCTTTTATGTCCAAAATTTGGCCAATTGCACACTAATAAGACAAGCAATTTATCATTTTATTATATATTATTTACTTCCTTTCTGCTGAAACAAAATCCTCTTATGAGATACATATATATTTATATTAGGCAAAACACCAAAACAAGTAAACAAACAGAAGACCCACAAATTCTGAGACCTGGGAAATGTGTTAACCCCTGGTAACTCACCCAGTTAATATAAATTAAATTGTAATACTATGTATGATGACAAAGTATTTTGGAAGCAATCATAGATCTAATAAATATGCTTAGTATGTCTGAAGGACAAAAGATTTTTAAACCACTGTTTTACGAAGTAACTCATAAGGAAGGCAACATTACACGCTATATCCACTTCATTTATTTCCACGCTGATTTGCATAGTGCAATGCATTATGCCTAAGCCTCCAGCAATAGAGCAGAACATTAAATACTCCAGATTTTTTTCCTCACATGATAATTATCGTATATTTCCATATAATCAATCAGTTGGGCCAAACCTCAATATTAGAATATAATTCTAAGTTAATCGCATATTATTTACATAGTTTTATTATACTACATATCAATGGAATACTAAAACTTTCACTATACCATTTCAGGTCAAAATGACAGAAAAATATTATTTTATGAGTATTAAAGCACAATGTTAATCCAGTTAATTTTAGCTATTTATAAGACAGATTAGATAGAAGAGGATAAGAAACAGAACTTGAAACCAAAGCATCTGTTATTCTTTCAGTAAAAGAAAATAATCTAATGCCATCAATTTCTTCAATACATGTAATCAAGGTGCACAGATTCACTCTGGTAAAGAAACTATTCTTGTAATTTATCTCATTTATATCAAAGGGCTTCTAGTAGCCACAATGGCTACAGAGCCTTCCATCTTAATTCATTTGAAAAGCTGTGTGTCTTTTTTAAAATCGCCTTGAAAATAACACTTTCTTCTACCAAGTTTGAAAAAGAAAACTTAATCGGTGGGCAAATGAACAACATTGTATGTTACCATACATTTAAGCTAAGAATTAAAATATCACATGAGCTTTTAAGTGTAAAAATACTTCAGCAACATTCTGAGAGCTAGGGATGTAGAACCAATTGAAGATTAGAAACCAAGCTGATCACTGACCTGTTAGAATGATGGGAGTTCTATATACTTAACACTTTAGAATTTCAGTCTGTGTTACGACTATTAATAAAAATATATTCTTTCCAGCATAAATAAACAAGAAATAAGTTTATAAATAAATCAAAGGCATTAAAGATGTTTAATGATTTATTTATCCAGTATGTTAAAACAATTTGTCAAATTACTAATTCAGCAGTACTTTTCATATAAACAGTTACCACTGATTTTGAGCACCATGGTAGTAAATACTGCTAACTTTTAAATTTTAAATTATTGTCATCTCAGATTTACTAATTGGGTTTAGCATGAGTTCATAGTTATTTCAGTGGGCATTTACAGGTTCCATATAATTTGAATTATGTGGTACTAGCTGAAGGCATCATTTTTAATCAGGAAGAAATGAGATGTTCTCACAGCATGGCTTGGCATTCACTCTTCTCTCAATTTCACTCCAGGTACATTTCAATGAGTGGAATTGGCTTGTTGACTGAATTGGCCACTCTGTGTCCCTAAGAAAACTGCCATGATTGGGAAGCCATATGGTGCAATGCTGTAAGCTATATTAAATTCTGAGTCATATTTTGGCCAGCTTTGTTCTCATGACTGAGATTCAGAATTGTATCCATGTAAATTTCTATCCACTTGCTGCTCACAAGTGTCATTAAGCTCACATTTTTTTTCTTTATTTTTTTAGACACTTGCTATAAAAAGTGGTGCTAGAGTTTACACTTAAAGGCACGAGTTAAGAAGACAGAAGAAATAGAGAAAGGTGACCCTTTAGGCTCACCCTGTATTTACCTTTGAAGAAGCAGTCTTCATTGTGGACAATGGTAATCTTGTGTTTTTTCAGGCAAGCAGCTCTGTGCACCTCACAGTGGTTTTCATAGAATTCTCCATCAGATCCACATACAGGTTTGTAGTGCCGATTGCAAAGGTCCACGCAGGCACATTCCGCTTGCCCTGTCTCTCTGCTGAGAACACAGTGCCTTCCCAAACCACAGTATTTGTTTTCACAAGATCCCAAAGGGCCATCCTGAATCAGGAATCCTAAGGACAAAGAGTAGAAAATCACTTGGATTCATATGTCCACATAAAATGCTGATGTCAAAGTTTAAAGGGAAAAGGAAAAACATAATCTAAGAGAAATATAATATAATCAGAGTTCAGTTGTTCTCAGTGGAGAAGGGACTTGTATTAGAACCAGCAGGTGAACTTTTTCAAAATACCCTTAACATACTCCCCTTCTTTCCCATTTCTCCTTGAGCTCTCACCTCCCTACCCAATGAGTATTACAGTCCTTAAGGACAAGGGCTCTAAAGTTAAAATGCCTGAACTCAAATTCTCTACCAATTATTAGCTTTATGTCCTTGGATAAATTGCTTCTCTGTGCTAAGTTGTCCTATCTGTAATACGAGGTTGATAGTATAGATCATCTCCTACAGTTGTAAGGAATAGTACATATACTGGTCCACAGAAAGAACAGCCTTGACACATAGCAAATGTTTAACAAATGTCAACCTTTACATTAGCAGAATTCTGGTAGGAGAAAAGAAATGTATGTATATAATGTAGGAAATAGGAGAGAATAGGAATAAGAAACAGTGTCTTGAAAACTTCTTTCTGGGTTCTAACATCTGATCCTTTCTTGTTTTGACATTTGCCACTTGGCAATTATTGGTGAATTTCATGATTAAATGAACAAATCATGAAGAATTTGATTGTCTTGTTACTTGTTCAGTCTAACAATCTACATTTGCATCAGAAAAGTATAGGTGGATCTAGCAGTCTTGTACCAAAACCAAACTAAGCAACTTCAATACTCAGGTTTTTATAGGTAAATCTGGCTTTTTTTCTTTGAGAATATTATCTGACTGAAAAGTAAAAAATGTCAGTAAACACACACACACACACACACACACACACACATATATATATATATATAGAGAGAGAGAGAGAGAGAGAGAAATCTATATACATGTATCTCAAGGAATAATATATATTCATATATTTACACATTCATAAATGTGTGTGTACATATATTTACCATTGGTGACAATTATATACTGCAAAAAATAAAGTTTTGAGAGGTTATAAACTTAAATTACAGTAATTTTATTAGATACCTAGTGTACATTTTCAGCTGGTTGATTTAAAACCATCTCCCTACATGATTGCATCACAATGATTAAGAACACGGTTTCTGATCCAGAGTTTAAATCATAGCTCTAGCAGTTACAAACTTCAGGACCTTGGGTGGGTATCTAACACATCTATAACTTAGTTTCCTCATCTGTAAAATAGGACTAATAGTATCCTCAAACGGTTATCAAGATTAAAGGGTTTATGAGGGAGAGACCAAGATGGCAGAGCAGAAGGAGGCTGGGCTCAACTCCCTTCACAAACACATCAAACTACAAATCCATGTAGAGTGACACTCACTGAAATCTACCTGGGACTAACACAACAGGTCTTCTACACCAAGGCTATAAATAAAGATCCACAGAGCATCTGATAGGAAGGGAGGAAAGTGATCAGGCATGGACCCACACCCTAGCAGGGGACACAGAAGAGGAATGAATATCACAGGCTTGGAGATTCTCCCTGGGAGCAAGGGATTCAAGCTACATATTAGGTGCCCCAGCCTGGGGCGTCCAACACCAGGAAGGTGAGTCCTCTTAGCTGGTTTGAAAACCAGTGGGGCTTACCAGAGGGCTGTAAGAACCCAAGACTCCATTCTTAAAAGAGCACACACACAGACTTACTCCCAGTCACATCATGAAGGCAGAAGACTGAAATTCCCTGGGGCTCTGGCCAGCCTGCCAGGACATCCTTTGCACACATCCAGCCTGCATGGCCTCCTGCTCCAGCCCATCTTGCTCCAGCACTGCTCCCCACTAAGGCAGAGGCTGTCATTGCCAATGAGACTGCACACATTTGGAGGGAATGGAGCAGGCTGAGACCCCAGCACAGCCTCTGTCCAGTATGGAGGTAGACACTGCCAGCTCATGAGTCCCTGTGCACACTTGAGAGTGGACAGGGTCAGTTCAGTGGTGTGACACTACCTCTGCAGCACCAAGCCAGCCTCTAAAGACAGTGTGCACACCAGGGGGGAAAGTGAAACCAGCACAGAAGTGCAGGCCCAAGCACTCAAGCCCTGGCTGCATCCCAAATCAAGGTGGAGACTACCAACACACCTGGGTGAAAGCCAAATACCTCAGGGCTCTTGCTCTAGCTTCTCAAGCCTCATCCCTGCCCCAGATAGGGAAGTAATGGTTATTGAGCATAGACGATGCCCTGACCTTCTTCACCTGGCTCTGGTTGTGGCCCAACTACACCAGTGCCACCACCCACCAAAGCAGGACACCCAAGGGAAGGACACAGCCTGTGCTCTCTTCAGATCCAGCTCTCCCACCAGAGCCACTGAATGAACATATGCAGAGTGCAGAGGGACACTCCCACACAAGGACACGCCATCAAGCCTGGGATAGGCAACTGTTTCACCTAGTTTCATAGAGAAAAAGAAAGTTAAACAGAATGAGAAGACAGAGGAATATATTTCAAATGAAAGAATAACAGCAAAAAAAAACGAACAAACAAAAATCCCTGAAAAAAACCCTAGTGAAATAGAGGAAAATAATTTACCTGATAGAGTTCAAAGCAATAATAGTAAGAATGCTAACTGAACTGGGGGGGTGGGAAATAGATGAACACAGTCAAATTTTAACAAAGAACTAGAAAATATAAAAAAGAACCAGTGAGAGCTGAAGAAAACCATAACTAAAAGTAAAAAACACACTAGAGGGAATTAACAGCAGACTAGGTATACAGAAAAACACATAAATGATCTGGAAGATAGGTAATGGAAATTGCCCAAACAGAGCAGCAAAAATAAAAATTTTGTTTTTTTAAATGAGTAGTTTAAAAGACCTCTGGGACAATATCAAGTGTATTAACATTGGCATTATAGGTGTTGAGAAGGAGAAGAGAGAGAGGAAAAGGTGGAAAGTGTATTTGATGTAATTATGGCTGAAAATGTCCTGAACCTGAGGAAAGAAAGAAATATACAGATCAAGAAGCACAGAGGGTCCCAAACAAGATGAACCCAAAGAGACCCACACCAAGACATATCATAAATGGCATACAGAAAAAGAAAGAGTCACACAGAAGGGAACCCCCAAAAAGCTATCAGCTCATTTCTCTGCAGAAACTTTTCAGGCCAGAATGGAATGGCCTGATATATGCAAAGTGGTGAAAGCAAAAACCTAGGATACTCTACCCAGCAAGGTTATCATTCAGGATTGAGGCAGAGATAAAGAACTTCTCAGAGAAGCAAAAGCTAGAAGAATTGATCAATATTAAACTGATTTTACAAGAAGTGTTAAAGAGTCTTCTTTAAGTGAAAATAAAAGGCTACAACAAGAAATAAGAAATTATAGGGTGGAAAAATTCCCACCAGAAAAGGCAAGTACATAGTAAAGACTGTGGATCAATTGCTTCAATAATCTAGTATAAAGGTTAAAAGACAAAAATTATAAAATCAACTATAGGTACAATAAACAGTTAAGGGTTAGACATTAAGATGTAAAATATGAAATCAAAAATATAAAATGTGGTGGGGGAGTAAGAAATATACAGGTTTTAGAATGTGTTTGTACTTTTTGTACTTAAACGACTATCAGGTTAAATCAAGCAAGTGTACTTATAGGTCAACATATATGAACTTTATGGTAACCGCAAAACAAAAACCTACAATAGATATACAAAACCTAGAGAGAAGGAAACACAAATATAACACTGAAGAAAATCATCAAAAAACAAAGAAAAGACTAAAAGGAAAGCAAAGAAAACAGAGAAAAACTAAAACAAAAACAAAAGCCAGTAAACAAATAACAAAATGGCAGTAAGTACATACCTATCAATAATCACTTTAAATGTCAAAGGACTAAATGCTCCAATCAGAAGACATAGGGTAGCAGATTGGATTAAAACACACAAAACGAACAAACAAAAAACAGGACCCATCTATATGCTGCTTACAAGAGAATCACTTTAG
The DNA here is from genome assembly GCF_059928025.1 of Delphinapterus leucas. NCBI lineage: Eukaryota > Metazoa > Chordata > Mammalia > Artiodactyla > Monodontidae > Delphinapterus > Delphinapterus leucas. Next base: position 132,624,739 of record NC_143133.1, on the reverse strand, counting down.
AGCTAAAGACACACACAGACTGAAGGTGTGGGATGGAAAAAGATACTCCATGGAGATGGAAACAAAAGTAAGCTGGGTAGGCTTTTTATTTTAAAGTAGATTTTAAAACAAAGTCTATAATAAAAGACAAAGAAGGACATCATATTATGATAAAGAGATCAATACAATAAAAGGATATAGCATTTTTAAACATAAATGCACCTAATATAGGAGTGTTTAAATATATAAAGCAACAATTAATGGGCATAAATATGGGAGAAACTGACAATAATCCAGTAATAGTAGGGGATTTTAACACCATACTTTTATCCAGATAGAAAATTGATAAGGAAACAATGGCCTTAAATGACACATTATAACAGCTGGATTATATATCTTACATTTAAAGGAATTAGAAAAAAGAACAAATAAAGCCTAAAGTCAGCACAAGGAAGGAAGTGATAAAGATCACATAGAAAAGTAGAGACAAAAAAATAGAAAAGATCAATGAAACCAAAGCTGTTTTTTAAAAAGATAAACAAAACTGAGTTAGGTTCATTAAGAAAAAAAAAAAAAAGAGGATCCACATAAACAAAATAAAAAATGAAAGAGGAGAAATTACAACTGTTATGACAAAAATACAATAATAAGAGATTTTATGAAAAATGATATGCCAACAAATTGGACAACCTAGAATTGGATACTTTCCTAGAAACATACAATTGTTCAAGACTGAATAAGAAGAAATAGATACTCTGAACAGACTGATTATTAGAATTGAAATTGAATCAGTAATCAAAACACTCCTGATAACTTTAAGTCCAGGACTGGATGGCTTCACAGGAGAATTCTACTGAACATGTAAAAAATAGTTAGTACCTATCTTTCTCAAACTATTCCAAAAAAGTGAAGAGGAGGGAACACTCCCAAATTCAGTCTGGGAGGCCACCATTACCCTGATCCCACAACAAAGTGAAAATTACATGCCAATATTCCTGAAGAATATAGATTGAAAAATCCTCAACAAAATAAAAACAAACTCAATTCAACAATATATAAAAAGGATCATTCACTATGATCAAGTGGGATTTATTTCAAGGATGCAAGCTTGGTTCATAACTTCAAATCAATGTGATACATCACATTAAAAATACAAAGGATAAAAAGCACATAATCATCTTGATAGACACAAAAAAAAATTTTATCAAATTCAACACACATTCGTCCTAAAAATTCTCAACAAAGTGGTATAGAATAAATATTTCTTAAGCATAATGAAGGCCATTATGACAAACCCACAGCTAGCATCATACTCAACTGTTAAAACCTGAAAGCTTTTCCTCTAAAATCAGGAACAAGAATCAAGACAAGGATAGCCACTCTCACCATTTCTATTTAACATATTATTTGAAGTCCTAGCCACCGAAATCAAACAAAAAAAAGAATGAAAAGGCATTCAAAGTGAAAGGGAAGACATAAAACTGTCACTATTTGCAGAGGATAGGATACTATAATAGAAAATCCTAAGGTCTCCACCAAAAAACTATTAGAACTAATAAATGAATACAGTAAAGCTGCAAGATACAAGATAAATATACAGAAATCTGTTGCTTTTTATCCACTAGTAATAAACTATCAAAAAGACAAAGCAAGAAAATAGTCCCATTTACAATAGCTTTAAAATGAATAAAATACATAGGAATAAACTTAAAGGAAGGAGGTGAAGACCTACACTCTGAAAACTATGAGACAATGATGAAGGAAACTGAAGATGATACAGTGAAATTGAAAGATATCCTGTGTTCATGTATTGGAAGAATTAATACTGTTGAAGTGTCCATAAAGCAATCAACAAATTTAGTGCAATCCTTATCAATATACCCATGACTTTTTTCACAGAACTAGAAAAACAATCCTAAAATTTATATGGAAGCACAAATGACCCCAAATAGCCAAAGCAATCTTGAGGAAAAAGAACAAGACTGGAGGTATCACACCACCTGACTTCAGACACTACAAAACTAAAGTGATCAGAACACTGTGGCACTGGCACAAAAACAGACACATAGGTCAATGGAACAGAACAGAGAGCCCAGAAACAAACTCATGCACATGTGGTCAATTAAACTATATCAAAGGAGGCAAAAATATATAATGGGGAAAATACAGTCTCTTCAATACCTGGTGATGGAAAATTGGAACTCTACATATAGAAGAATGGCGTTAGAACATTTTCTCTCACCTTATACAAAAATAAACTCAAAATGGATTAAAGACCTAAATGTAAGATATGAAACCATAAAACTCCTAGGGCAAAAAAAGTCAGCACACTCTTTCACATACATATTAGCAATAGTTTTTTAGATCTCTCTCCTCATGCAAGGGAAACAAAAGCAAAAATAAACAAATGGCACCTAATTAAATGTAAAAGTTTTTTCACAGTGAAGAAAACCATCAACAAAATGAAACAACCACCAACTGAATGGAAGATATTTGCAAAGATATGGCTAATAAGGGATTAATATCCAAAATACATAAATACTGCATGCAACTCAATATCAAAAAAATAAACAATCCAGTTAAAAAATGGGCAGAAGACCTGATAGACATTTTTCCAAAGACATACAGATGACCAAGAGAACATGAAAAAATGTTCAACGTCACTAATCATGAGGAAAATGAAAATCAAAACCAAAATGAGATATCACCTCACACCTGCCAGAATGGTTATTGTCAAGGACACAACAAATAATAAATGTGAGATGTGGAAAAAAAGGAATAATAGTTTGCCCCAGCAATTCTACTCCTGGGTATATATCCAGGGAAAATGAAAAAAAACTAGTCCAAAAAGACACATGCACCCCAGTGTTCAGAGCAACACTATTTACAGCAGCCAAGATATGGAAGCAACCTCAGTGTCCATCAACAGATGAATGGATAAAGAAGACGTGGTGTATATACACAATGGAATATTACTCAGCCATTAAAAGAATAACATTTTGCTATTTGCAGCAACATGGATAGACCTGAAGAGTATTATGCTTAGTGAAGTAAGTCAGACAGAGAAAGAAGAATGTTATATGCTTTCATTTATATGTAGAATCTAAAAAATAAAACAAACTCATGAATATAACGAAACAGAAACAGACTCATAGACAAGTGAACAAACTAGTAGTTATCAGTGCGGAGAGGGGTGGAGAAGGAAGCAAGTTAGGAGAAGGAGAGTAAGAGGTACACACTACTAGGTAGAAAATAAATAAGATACAGGATGCAATGTACAGCACATGGAATATAGCCAATATGCTATAATAACTTTAAATGTAGTATAACCTATAAAAATATCTAATCACAGTGCTGCACACCTGAGACTAATATAACATTGTAAATCACTTATACTTCATTTGAAAACAAAATTAAAAGTCTTGGCACATGAAAAACTCCATTTAAATGTTAGTTATTATCATTACTTTTTAAAGTAATTAATTTTCATAAGAACAGATATACAAATAAAAAAGTATTTAAATAATCAATTTGTTTTTATAAATAAAACCCATTAGGCATTTTGATTTTCATATAATGCATGTATTTCCATGTGGAATTTAGAAAAATTGAAATTAAAAAAAGGACCAAGACTATCAACAGTATAATTTTTTAATTTTTTTTTAATTTTTTTTTTTGCGGTACGCGGGCCTCTCACTGCTGTGGCCTCTCCTGTTGCAGAGCACAGGCCCTGGACGCACAGGCTCAGCAGCCATGGCTCACGGGCCCAGCCACTCCGCGGCATGTGGGATCCTCCCGGACCGGGGCACGAACCCCTGTCCCCTGCATCGGCAGGCGGACTCTCAACCACTGCGCCACCAGGGAAGCCCCTAATTTATATTTTTGATAGAACTGTAAATTGGAACAACTGTTCTTCAAAGCAACTTAAAATTACTTGCACTCTTTGATACCATATTATGATCTTTGTGAAACATTCTAAAACATTTAGAACAAAAAATAAGAAAAGACAATAAAATTATTGAATCAAGCTTTACAATGTAGTGTTACTTTAAATAATTGAAAATTACTATGAAATATGTAGTAGATTTTGGAAAATATATTTAATGCAGTTTTTCTTGAAGTGTGGCACTTTAGAATGGCCTACAGAAGTTTTATAGCATAGATTCAGCCTTCACTTTACCCTAGAGTTTCTGACTCAGTAGATCTAGGATTGAACCCCAAATTTATATTTCTAATTTCCCAGGTGATGATGTTATTTTGGTTTCTGGTATCAAACTTTTGGGCCTTTGACTTAATGAAATCCTAATTAAAATAAATACGACAAAAACAAAAAGACTAGGTAAACAATTACGAAATATTCTTAAGTGGAAAAGTGAGAACTTTATGTCATGATTAAAACCAGATAAAATCAAGCAAGTATTTGAATGAAACTAAGAAAGGATACGGAAAAATGAAAACAATTGATTAGCTAATTGGATATAATATCGGGCAAATTTTTCTACTTTTACATAATTGCTTTTTTAGTGTTCAATATATTAATAAAAGAAATTCCATAGTTGTGTCAATTACAACTGTAAAATAATGACTGATTTCATTTTGGAAAATCTTTTTCTTCATTTTTCTACTTATGCCTATTGTTATCTTATATTTATAGGGTCCAAAATGGGGCTGCCATTATAGCACAGGGATTTGACTCATATATTGTATTTTGTACAGTTTTTTATCTTATATTTTCCTTATTTCCTTAATATCTTACTAACAACTAGTTTCTTGCTATAAATATTTTAAAATTTATGAATGGAGTATTTTATTTTTTTTTTTTATTATCTAAGAATGAGTTTAAGGTCAACTGGGTCAAGAGATTATTTTACGTTTTGGTCACAAACTGAGGTGGCTAACCAAATCAGTACAATTTCTGAAAAAGAAGGAATGCTTTGCTATAAAATGAGGTCATTTATGGTATATTTATGTCAATGAGTACCTTTCCTTGATTCTCTCTTCTTCAATTTTTCCTCTTTTTGCTTGTACTCCAGTTCAGAGATTTGTATTAGAATGGCCAATGAGCCATTTTCTAGAAGTTAAATGAACTATTTTACACTAGCTAGAAGCCGTGTGTTGCATATAGCTGCTACAATTAAAGGAAATTTAATTAATTCATATGCAATCCAAAAGAAAGCTCATATTATGTAAATGAATAACTAGAACATATCCTTTCTGACAGTAATTATCCATGACTAACACTGAATTTAAGTATCAGCTGAGATTAACCCAATTTAATCTGATCAACATGTCAAAGCTTTCTTTTAAGTATACTCAGATAACACACTAAATGAATTTTAATCAAGAACTTCTCTCTTGCTATCTCGCAACTTGATAAAATAACATGTGTTCCCACAAAAGTGCTATATATTTAACAAGCACATTATTTTGTAACTTCTATGCCTTCAGGGCATTACAAAGATTCCTCGGATTTAAAATAAACAAAGAACTGAAACAAAAGGTGAAAGACACCAAGTCATAAAGCAAAATCATTCTATATAATTCTAAAGATAGTCTTCTCAGATTCTCAATGATGATGCAATTCTCTTCAAGTGGTTTATGTATATATACTTTATCAAATAGGTACTTCATATAGAGTGGATCTAATTTAAAATAACCTTTAATAAAATGTATTATTTTTATGTGCAAGGTACTATACTAGATACTATAGAATAGATCAAAAGGGCAGTCACTGATACTTTTTCTAGTGGCTTAAAAAGGGCATGAGGCAGGCCTTGGGCCCAGGGAAAGAGTTAAAAATTTAGGGACATATTTAGGAGCACAAAGGAGCATGAGATGAATAATATCAGGTAAGACCTCACAAGTATTATATCATGTCATGGTTGAGGTTTATGCTCCAGGAATGGGTTAGGAGTTCAGAAGGCTGATATATGGAATAGACAAGGTATGAATTAAAGATTGATGTTGGATATAAAACAGTAACATCAGAGGGAAGAAAGAACCAGATTTTGACGAGCTAACTACCTCTAATGATAACAGTGGAACATAAGCAAAATTAATTAGAGTGCCAAGTTATTTGAGGTGTTAATTTTCTCATAAAAATGTATAATGTTTTGATACAAAATGTAAGTATTATGTTAACTTTGATTTGTTAAAAAGAACAACAGATTTTGGGGAAGACAATAGGATTACAGTCTTTGCATTTCCATTACCTATTGGACTGACCTCAGCTGGGCTGCAACCTCCTTGGGTCATAAAAGGAAACTGATAAACCATCTTTAGATTCACTCTCATCTGAAAAAAATCCTTTCATTTAAGAGTGCTTGGCAAAACAGTTTCTAATAAAAGGTAATGTTTGAGAATATATTTAGGAATCTTTCTCTAGAGTGCCTAACAGGTAAACTTCCCCTGCAGGAAACAATCATATACTCATAATTCTCTACTTTAAACAATATTTATGTACTCTAGAAATAGCATCGGAGACCTTCAAGATGGTGGAGGAGTGAGACGTGGAGATCACCTTCCTACCCACAAATACATCAAAACTACATCTAATGTGGAACAACTCCTACAGAACACCTACTGAACGCTGGCAGAAGACCTCAGACCTCCCAAAAGGCAAGAAACTCCCCCACGTACCTGGGTAGGGCAAAAGAAAAAAGAATAAACAGAGACAAAAGAATAGGGACGGGACCTGCACCAGTGGGAGGGAGCCGTGAAGGAGGAAAGGTTTCCACACACTAGGAGCCCCTTCACTGGCAGAGACTGCGGGTGGTGCTGGGGAGGCTTCAGAGCCACAGAACAAAGCGCAGCAACGGGGGTATGGAGGGCAAAGCAGAGAGATTCCCGCACAGAGGATCGGTGCCGACCGGCACTCACCACCCGAAAGGCTTGTCTGCTCACCTGCCGGGACGGATGGGGGCTGGGAGGTGAGGCTCGGGCTTCAAAGGTTGGATCCCAGGGAGAGGACTGGGGTTGGCGGCGTGAATGCAGCCTGAAGGGGGCTAGTGCGCCAAGGCTAGCCAGGAGGGAGTCCGGGAAACGGTTTACCTGCTGGAGAGGCAAGAGCCCATGGTTTCCGGGTGCGCGAGGAGAGAGGCTTCCTGCTCCATGTGCCCAAAGATGGCAGAGTGCCGCCTAAGTGAGCTCCAGAGATGGGCGCAAGCTGCAGCTATCATGTCGGACCCCAGAGATGGGCACAGACCACTACTGCTGCTGCTGCCGCCACCAATAATCCTGTGTGCAAGCCCCGGTTACTACCCACACCCCCCAGGGAGGCTGTGCAGCCTGCCACTGCCAGGGTCCCTTGATCCAGAGACAACTACTCTGGGAGAACGCACGGCATGCCTCAGGCTGGGGCAATGTCACGCTGGCCTCTGCCGCCTCAGGTTCTCCCCACAGTCCAAATGTGACTACCGGGCCCCTCCCTCCCCCGAGCCTGAGTGAGCAACAGAGCTCTAATCAGCCACTGCTTTAACCACCTCCTGTCTGAGCAGGGAACAGACGCATTAGGGCAGCCTACACACAGAGGCCGGGCCAAAACCAAAGCCGAACCCCGGGAGCTGTGCGAACAAAGAAGAGAAAGGGAAATGTCTCCCAGCAGCCTCAGGAGCAGCAGATTAAATCCCCACAAGTGGTTCGATTAACCCTGCATCTGTGAAATACCTGAATAGACAAGAAATATTCCCAAATTTGAGGTGGTGGACTTTGGGAGCAACTGTAGACTTGGGGTTTGCTTTCTGTGTTTTATCTGTTTTTGGTTTTATGTCTATCTTAGTGTGGGTTTTAGTTGTTGTTTTCACTGGTGGGTTTGTTTATTGGTTTGGTTGCTCTCTTCCTTTTTTTCTTTTTCTTTTTTCTCTTTTTGTGATTGTGTGTGTATGTTTGTGAGATTTTGTCAGCTTAGCTTTGCATTTACCATTTGCCTTGGGGTTCTGTTTGTTCATTTTTTGTTTTTATGAGTGTGTGTATGTTTCTATGTGTGATTTTGTCTGTTTAGTTTTGCTTTTACCATTTGTTTTGGAGTTCTGTTTGTTCAACTTTTTTTCTTTTTCTTCCTTTCTTCTGTGCCATGCAGCTGGCAGGGTCTCGGTGCTCTGGCTGGGTGTCGGGCCTGAGCCTTTGAAGTGGAAAAGCCAAGTCCAGGATATTGAAATACCAGAGACCTCTCAGCCCCATGTAATATTAATTGGAGAGAGGTCTCCCAGAGATCTCTGTCTCAACACTAAGACCCAGCCCCACCCAACGGCCAGCAAACCCCAGTGCGGGAAGCCCCATGACAAACAACTCGCAAGACAAGAACACAACCCCACCCATTAGAAGACAGCCTGCCTAAAGTCACACTAAGCTCACCGACACCCCAAAACACACCACCAGACATGGCCCAGCCCACCAGAGGACCAAATCCAGCTCCATCCACCAGAACACAGGCACCAATCCCACCCACCAGGAAGCCTGTACAAGCCCTGAACCAACCTCATGCACTGGTGACAGACACCAAAAATAACAGGAAATACGAACCTGCAGCCTGCAAAAAGGAGACCCCAAACACTGTAGGTTAAACAAAATGAGAAGACAGAGAAATATGCAGCAGATGAAGGAGCAAAGTGAAAACCCACCAGACCAAACAAATAAACAGGAAGTAGGCAGTCTATCTGAAAAAGAATTCAGAGTAATGACAGTAAACATGATCCAAAATCTCAGAAGTAGAATGGAGAAAATTCTAGAAATGTTTAACAAGGACCTAGAAGAACTAAAGAGCAAATAAGCAATGATGAACAACACATATAAATGAAATTAAAAATACTCTAGAAGGAATCAATAGCAGAATAACTGAAGCGGAAGAATGGATAAGTGACCTGGAAGATAGAATACTGAAAATAACTGCCACAGAGCAGAATAAAGAAAAAAGAATGAAAAGAAATGAGGACAGTCTCAGAGACCACTGGGACAACATTAAATGAACCAACATTTGAATTATAGGAGTCACAGGAGAAGAAGAGAAAAAGAAAAGGTTTGAGAATATATTTGAAGAGACTATAGTTGAAAACTTCCCTAGTATAGGGAAGGAAATAGAAAAGTCCAGGAAGTACAGTGAGTCCCATACAGGACAAATCCAAGGAGAAATATGCCAAGACACATATTAATAAAAGTAACAAAAATTAAATTTTGAGAAAAAATAGTAAAAGCTGCAAGGGAAAAGCAAAAAATAACATACAAGGGAAACCCCATAAGGTTAACAGCTGAGATTTCAGCAGAAACTCTGCAAGAAAGAAGGGAGGGGCAGGACATTTTCAAAGGGCTGAAAGGGGAAAACCTGCAACCAAGATTCCTCTACCCAGCAAGGATCTCATTCCAATCCAATGGAAAAATTAAAACATTTAAAGACAAGCAAAAGCTAAGAGAATTTAGCACCACTAAAGCAGCGTACAACAAATGCTAAAGGAACCTCTCTAGGCAGGAAATACAAGAAAAGGAAAAGACCTACGATAACAAACCCAAAATAATTAACAAAATGGTAACAAGAACATACACATCGATAATTACCTTAAATGTAAATGGATTAAATGCTCCAACCAAAAGACATAGACTAGCTGAATGGATACAACAACAAGACCTGTACACATGCTGTCTACAAGAGACCCACTTCAGACCTAGGGACACATACAGACTGAAAGTGAGGGGGTGGAAAAAGATATTCCATGTAAATGGAAATCAAAAGAAAGCTGGAGTATCAATAATCAGACAAAATACACTTTAAAATAAAGACTATTACAAGAGACAAAGAAGGACACTACATAATCATCAAGGAATCAATCAAAGAAGAATATATAACAATTGTAAATATTTATACACCCAACGTAGGAGGACTTCAATACATAAGGCAAATGCTATTAGCCGTAAAAGGGGAAATCAACAGTAACACAATCATAGTAGGGGATTTTAACACCCCACGTTCACCAATGGACAGATCATCTAAAGTGAAAATAAATAAGGAAACACAAGCTTAAAATGACACATTAGACCCGATGGACTTAATTGCTATTTATAGGACATTCCATCCAAAAACAACAGAATAAACTTTCTTCTCAAGTGCTCGTGAAACATTCTCCAGGACAGATCATATCTTGGGTCACAATGCAAGCTTTGGTAAATGTAAGAAAACTGAAATCATATCAAGTCTCTTTCCTAACTACAACACTATGAGACTAGCTATCAATTACAGGAAAAAAAACCTGTAAAAAATACAAACACATGGAGGCTAAAAAACACACTACTAAATAACCAAGTGATCACTGAAGAAACCAAATAGGAAATCAGTAAATCCCTAGAAACAAATGACAATGAAAACACGATGACCCCAAATCTATGGGTCACAGCAAAACAGTTCTAAGAGGCAAGTTCATAGTAACACAATCCTACCTCAAGGAGCAAGAAAAATCTCAAATAAAAAACCTAACCTAGGGCTTCCCTGGTGGCGCAGTGTGAGAGTCCGCCTGCTGATGCAGGGGACACGGGTTCGTGCCTCAGTCCGGGAAGATCCCACATGCCGCGGAGTGGCTGGGCCCGTGAGCCATAGGCACTGAGCCTGTGCGTCTGGAGCCTGTGCTCCACAACGGGAGAGGCCACAGCAGTGAGAGGCCCGTGTACCGCAAAAAAAAAACACAAAAAAAAACCCTAACTTAAAACCTAAAACAGTTAGAGAAAGAAGAACAAAAAAATCCCGAAGTTAGCAGAAGGAAAGAAATCATAATGATCACATCAGAAATAAATGAAAAAGAAATGAAGGAAACAGCAGCAAAGATCAATAAAACTGCTGCTTCTTTGAGAAGATAAAAAGAAATTGATAAACAATTAGCCAGACTCATCAAGAAAAAGGGAGAAGACTCAAATCAACAGAATTAGAAATGAAAAGAAGTAACAACTGACACTGCAGAAATACATAGGATCATGAGAGACTACTGCAAGTAATTATATGCCAATAAAATGGACAACCTGGAAGAAATGAACAAATTCTTAGAAAAGTACAAACTTCCAAGACTGAACCAGGAAAGAAGAGATAATATGAACAGACCAATCACAAGCACTGAAATTGAAACTGTGATTAAAAATCTTCCAACAAACAAAAGCCCAGGACCAGAGAAGTTCACAGGAGATATCTATCAAACATTTACATAAGAGCTAACAACAATCTTTCTCAATCTCTTCCAAAATATAGCAGAGGGAGGAACACTCCCAAACTCATTCTATGAGGCCACAATCACCCGATACCAAAACGAGACAAAGATGTCATAAAAAAAAAAACTACAGGCCGATATCACTGATGAACATAGATGCAAAAATTCTCAACAAAATTCTAGCAGTCAGAATCCAACAGCACACTAAAAGGATCATACACCATGAGCAAGTGGGGTTTATCCCAGGAATGCAAGGACTCTTCAATATATGCAAATTAATCAAAGTGATAAACCATATTAACAAATTGATGGATGAAAACCATATAATAATCTCAACAGATTCAGAAAAAGCTTTCGACAAATTTCAACACTCATTTATGATAAAAACTCTCCAGAAAGTAGGCACAGAGGGAACCCACCTCAACAAAATTAAGACCTTACATGACAAACCCACAGCCAACATCACTCTCAACGGTTAAAAGCTGAACATATTTGCTCTAAGATGAGGAAAAAGATGAGGGTGCCCACTCTCACCACTATTATTCAACATAGCTTAGGAAGTTTTAGCCACGGCAATCAGAGAAGAAAAAGGAATCCAAATCAGAAAAGAAGAAGTAAAGCTGTCAATGTTTGCAGATGACATGATACTATACATAGAGAATCCTAAAGATGCTACCAGAAAACTATTAGAACTAATCAATGAATTTGGTAAGGTTGCAGGATAAAAAATTAATGCACAGAAATCTCTTGCATTCTTATACACTAATGATGAAAAATCTGGAAGAGAAATTAAGGAAACACTCCCATTTACTACTGCAACGAAAAGAATAAAATACCTAGGAATAAACCTACCTAAGGAGACAAAAGACCTGTATGCAGAAAACTATAAGACACAAATGAAAGAAATCAAAGATGATACAAACAGATGGAGAGATATCCCATGTTCCCGGATTGGAAGATTCAAGATTGTGAAAATGACCATACTACTCAAAGCAATCTACAGATTCAATGCAATCCCTAACAAACTACCAATGGCATTTTTCACAGAACTAAAAAAAAAATTTCACAATTTGTATGGAAACACAAGAACCCCGAACAACCAAAGCAATCTTGAGAAAGAAAAACAGAGCATGAGGAATCAAGCTCCCTGACTTCAGACTATACTATAAAGCTACAGTAATCAAAACAGTATGGTACTGGCACAAAAACAGAAATAGAGATCAATGGAACAGGATAGAAATCCCAGAGATAAATCCACACACCTATGGTCACCTTATCTTTCACGAAGGAGGCAAGAATTTATAACGGAGAAAAGACAGCCTCTTCAATAAGTGGTAATGTGAAAACTGAACAGCTAGATATAACAGGATGAAATTAGAACACTCCCTAACACCATACACAAAAATAAACTCAAAATGGATTAAAGACCTAAATGTAAGGCCAGACACTATAAAACTCTTACAGGAGAACATAGGCAGAACACTCTATGGCATAAATCAAAGCAAGATCCTTCTTTGACCCACCCCCTAGAGAAATGGAAATAAAAACAAAAATAAACAAATGGGACATAATGCAACTTAAAAGCTTTTGCACAGCAAAGGGACCATAAACAAGACAACCCTCAGAATGGGAGAAAATATTTGCAAACAAAGCAACTGACAAAGGATTAATTTCCAATATATATAAGCACTCGTGCAGCTCAATATCAAAAAAACAAACAAACAATCCAAAACTAGGCAGAACACCTAAATAGACATTTCTCCAAGGAAGATATATAGATTGCCAACAAACACATGAAAGGATGCTCAACATCACTAATCATTAGAGAAATGCAAATAAAAAACACAATGAGGTATCACCTCACACCAGTCAGAATGGCCATCATCCAAAAATCTACAAACAATAAATGCTGGAGAGGGTGTGGAGAAAAGGGAACCCTCTTGCACTGTTGGTGGGGATGTAAATTGATACAGCCACTATGGAGAACAGTACGGAGGTTCCTTAAAAAACTAAAAATAGAATTACCATACAACCCAGTGATCCTACTACTGGGCATATACCCTGAGAAAACCATAATTCAAAAAGAGTCATGTACCACAGTGTTCACTGCAGCTCTATTTACAATAGCCAGGACATGGAAGCAACCTAAGTGTTCATCGACAGATGAATGGATAAAGAAGAAATGGCACATATATGCAATGGAATATTACTCACCCATAAAAAGAAATGAAATTGAGTTATTTGTAGTGAGGTGGATGGAACTAGAGTCTGTCATATAGAGCGAAGTATGTCAGAAAGAGAAAAACAAATACCTTATGCTAACACATATATATGGAATCTAAAAAAAAAAAGATTCTGAAGAACCTAGGGACAGGACAGGAATAAAGACGCAGATGTAGAGAATGGAAATCAAATGGTTTTTAATGACTTGATTTTTTTGTTTGTTTTTTTTGTTTGTTTTTGTTTTTGTTTTTGCGGTACGCGGGCCTCTCACTGCTGTGGCCTCCCTCGCCGCAGAGCACAGGCTCCAGATGCGCAGGCCCAGCGGCCATGGCTCATGGGCCCAGCTGCTCCATGGCATGGGGGATCCTCCCGGCCCGGGGCATGAACCCGTGTCCCCTGCATCGGCAGGCGGACTCTCAACCACTGTGCCACCAGGGAAGCCCAATGACTTGATTTTATGCTTTCAATTAAGGGACTTAATGGGGTTTTTTTGGAGAATTTTTAGGTTCACAGCAAAATTGAGTGGAAAGTACAGAAAGTTTCATAAACCAGGCACAGAAAAGACAAATACGGTATGATTGCACTTATATGGGCTACTTAGAATAGTCAAAATCACAGAAAATCATAAAGTAGAATGGTAGTTTGACAGGGACCGGGGAGAGGGGAATAGGGAATTATTGTTTAATAGGTATAGAGTTTCAGTTTTGTAAGATGAAAAGATTTCTGGAGATGGATGGTGGTGACGGTTGCACAACAGCTATGAATGTACTTAATGCCACTGAACTGTACACATAAAACAGTTAAGATAGATTTTATGTTATATGCATTTTTCCACAAAAAACTGGAAAACAAAAAAGTAAGGTGTAGAGTTCCTACATATCCTCTCCTTCCAAAGACATACAGCCTTCACCACCATCAACCAACTTAAGCATCTACTATTTGCAAAAAAGAGACCTTTATATATTTCCTAAGAATCAAATTATTACCGTATCTGAAACACCATACTTCTATAAATAAATTATAAAACTTCAATCTCAGTCATTTTTGAGGCTTTTTCTTTCACTTTTGAGGGTTTAGGCCTATGTTTCAGAGTGTAAACTGAAATAGCAAGGCATGGGAGATAAATACATTGACCTCAGGTTCAGACCACACAGTTCATTCTTGATAAAATTCTGGGTTTTTATTCTCATGGTCACTCAAGTTCTTTGAACATTAAAAAGAAAAATTAGGACAAAAAGCACTCTCTCTAGGCTCATCAACTCATTTCCTTCAAACTCCCATTTCTGTCCTCCACCATCTGTGGTTTAAAACTATTTCATGTCTAATTTATCCAAAAACTTTACTCATTCTCTGAATCCTCTCCATTCCCCCAGCTTAGGTGTCTGGAATAAAAGCAGGTTTTTTCAGCTTTTCATTGACTTACCTTCCCTGAAGTAACAGACACAAATTCAATCCATTGATTAAACTGGACAAAGGTTAAGTTTATTCATGCTCTTGTCTTCAAATGAACAAATCATATTAAGTTTCTGACTGACAAACTCCCAGTCAAATGTTATTTTTCAGAAATCTAATGGTTATGGAGTTACAGAGTAGGTATGCATGCATGTATGTGCTTAGAGACATTTAATAATTTAGGTTAGGCTACTGCTTTCTTGCGGACAGCTTTAAGACATCCACTTATCCTGTAACACAAGCACAAGTCTCTGTAGAAGATGTGATACTCACTTGCCAAGAAATAAACTAGGTGGATCATTGTAGGTGTGTCTTTTTAATGCTGCCCCTTTTCTTACTGAAATCAGAGCCCCACGCTGAAGTTAATTTCTTTTTAAAATTCTGTAAGCCAGCACATACGGATAATAGAATGCTACCTGAAACGTATTATTTTACCACCATAACAAAAGACCACTTATCCCAGTCTAGTGAGGTTCTGGAAGGCATTCCAGAGGAGAATAAGCTGGCATTGTACAGGAATTAGTCATGTAGAGAAGAGAATCATGAGAGGAGACTTGGGGCAAAAGTGTGAATTTATGCGCAAAGTGATTGAGTGTTGCCAAAGCGTAGTGATTATGGCTGAGATTGTTGGAAAATGTGGTTAACAAATTAGGGAAATGATAATAGACGTCCTGAAGGCTATACTAAGGTTATGTTACTGAGGTTGTGGAAGTTACTATGTTTAAGGAAGGAGTGTCTGTAGACTCTAAAAAAGAAACAACAGGAGTTAGGAGGCTACCACCCTAGTCTAGGTAAAAATAACCTCTCAGAACAAGGAGAGAACTATAAGAAAATCAATTTTTGGAGCAACATGAAATGAATTAAAAAGGGAGGGGGCAAAAAGTGTAGTTTTGAACATAAAGGAAGGAGTCAAAGGTGGTTATAAATAAAGGTAATTGTGTGAATAGCCTTGTCAGCGGTCAAAGGAATTCTTAACTAATATTCTTGAATAATAATAACAACAGCAAGCACAAGAACAATAAATAATTGGCTGTGGATTAAAGTGACACAACTGAGGGTGGAAACCAAATACGTTTAACCGCACTAATCTGCAAAGTCATGTTGTGTTTCCTCAATACTCAGCCATCTCACAAGGAAGAGTGGAGCTCTAAGATTACGGCCCTATTCAGAGTAATGTTCCTCCATGTTCCATGTGGTGGAAGGATGTGAATGGATGAGAAGCAACCCAGAAGAAAGTACTGCTCACAGGGTACAAGGAACAGGGTACAAATAGGGGAAACAAGGCAAAGTTTCCTGAACTCTTGCCTGGTAAATTGTTTTGTACTTTAATATCACTTCTAGTCAAGGAGTTAAGTCCAACATGGTCTGTTCAGCTGAAATGACAATATCTTGACTTTTCTCTAATATTTATGAAAATAAGAAATTCTCTTTCCATCCACCCTAGTAACAGGAGACATTTTAAATGTAAAATTGCCAAGATCTTAAATCATTTTTTTTCAAAATACTGTTTATTATCTCCTTTATGTTCATAAGCTCTGATACTTGGCGCTGCTGTTTTCATGTGTCTGAAAATTAAGCTCTACATAGCAGAAATATGATTTAAATATCTTAAAAATAATTACCCTAACAATAAAAATACTTACAATATTAAAATGGTTAATGTATTAGTATTTAAAATCCCATTTAGCATAAGTCCCACGGTGATATCTACGTCTTTGGTCTTACTGATTTATCTCTACTCTGTAGCACTGTAAATATTTTGGTTTTGCCCCATATCACTCTGTTTATTATTTTTCATTTTTGAAAAATCAATTTGTTTTTTGGAACAAATCTTCCCTTTTCCAAAAAATGAAATCGATATTTTAAAATTCATCACTTAACCAAAGCAAAAGTTTTTCAGTCATTTTTAAGGATTATTTTATTAATTTTGTTAGTTAATTGCATCATGTTCTTAGCCTCCTGAATATTTTGGTTTTGGTGTTCTTCCCATCACTGGCTTTGTCATTTCAAACCATTGATAAACTCTCTACAAGTTATACAACAAAACATTACACTACAATACATACATGTTTCCTTTTATTTAATTTACATATGATAATCTTCGGCATACACATCTTTATATCACATATAATTTGATTAGATAGTAATACCGTTTTTCTGTTTCACATTGTTGGCAGACAGATATGTCAGGTTCTTTGTAAACTTAGAAGTTACTTTATGACCTGGATCCTCTCTCTCCCTACTGTGCAAGCAGATCTGGCACCGATGCTCTTTTCCAAGGGTTTCTCTCATTTGTTTCAGGTTCCAGGGCCACAGGATCCCACTGGACTGATATTTTATGGTGTTAATAACTTGGTGACTATCACTGCTTGTTCCCTCTGCCCATCTCCTCCTTCTTGGGTGTAGAGGCTGTATTATAGAACTCTCTACATGAAGGTAATGCCCTAAGTACTGAACAGTATACTAAGATGCTTAGACTTACAAGGGCCTTATATTTTAGTAGGGCTATGATATAACTAAAACGTAAATACTTTAAAAGGTAAAAAAAAAAACCTTGTCACATGGGAGACAAAGTGATATGAAATTTTAAAGAGAGATTGTTCTTTAGAGGGAAAGTAATACAAGCTTCCTAATAAACTCAGATTTTATCAGGGATTTTTAAAAATTGGTTAGGCTTTTGACAGGTGGAAATGGGTTGGAAAAGGAAAAGCATGGGAAGACAGAAAAGCAATATTCTATGTTCCAAAAAACTTGACCCTGCTCTCATTTTCCTTAGCTGTTATTTCAGAGTGATAATTTCCCTAAGCTGGTAAACCCATCATTATTACGGTCCCAACAAAGGACAACTAGCAAAACCTACTGTACCTCTTCTTAAACAGTTTTACTTTTAAACAATTACCATGTATTTTCAAAAATTACATAAGAAGCAGTACAATATAGCTTTTTCTATATATTTAGTTCTTTGAGTGGTAGCTCTGAAGTAGAAAAGAAATAAGAAAACATCTCAAACCAAGTTTCCCTTCTAATAATGACCATTTATGTATACTGACTAAAACATTTTCCTAAGCGTTTTTCCTCCTCTGTAACAATCCTAGGAAACAATTGCCATGTGTTTCCTGTTTTACGAATAGAGAAGAAACTAACTCAGGATGGTTACTTATCATGTCCTAGGTCACACAACTATGAGTGAAAGCACCAAGCTTCAAACTCATGTCTGTTTGAACTATTAAAAATTATGTGATTCTGCCTGGATGTCATTCCTATTGATTTGTACAACTCTGGTGGAATATATAGGAGATAAGTATTATAGGCAACTGGAAATGGAAACTTGATCTTAGTAGGAATTTGAATTTGACAACCATCTATATAAGATGATAGGTGAAGCTATGAGTGAATGTATTACAAAATAATAAAAGTATATGGAGAAGGGACAATTGGAAATATCTGGACTTGGACTTAAGCAGTTTTTCAAGAGGACTTGGGAACACCTTCACCCTCAGACATTAAAGAAGTGTCTATTTTAAAAAGGCTCATTTTTTTCACTAGTGGTTGGGAGCCTTGGACCTGGAGTCCTGCTGCCTGGGTTTGAAACTTGGCTGCATCAGTAACTTGTTCTTGTAATCTTGGAAATTTTCTTGGTTTCTTTTTGCTTTGTTTTCTCATCAGTAAAATGGAGGTGGTAATGGAAATGATCTAATTGAATTATTGTAAATTAATGCCTATAAAGCCCATGAAATAGTCCCTATCAGATAAGTGCAACATTAATGTTATGTATTATTAACATTATTATTGCTGCTGTTATGGTGGTTACGTTATTTTACCCTAAAATTCAACCCAAAATGTAGGCAGTTGTCAAAGTTATATCCCCGAGTTTATGTGATATTTGATGCTTACTGAAACAACACTTACCATGATAGGCTGCCAGGTTAACCCATGAACTTTTACTTAACCATCAATGATTCAATAGTGTAAGCCATATTGATGATATTACATAAAATAATCATTATGTGTAAAACATTCTTAAACCAAATATGGTCAGAAATTTATCTTTGGATCTCATGACCATATTTCTTCTCTTGTAGGAAATTTCCTGTCCACATTGTCAATGTATCGAGTAATAGAAGTAAGAACTCCTTCAGCTCCTACTTATTCTGTTTAGCAAAGGAGTACCAGTTTTTACAAATGCAGGGCATTTGTAAAGGATTATAAAGAGAAGAATGAGAACATTAAGACAGTAGGGAGAGAAAACTATGGAAACCTGTTATTTCTCTCAATTTTGATTCCCAGATAATCTTTGCTTCCAGTTCTTTCTCTGCTCTCAGGTATACAGCATCAATGGTGCAGAACCCTCTGCCTTTCCTCAACAAGGTCAACCATCCCGTAATGTCTTCCTGCAAAGGCCATCCTATACTGCTTCATATCCATCAGCTTACCAATGGCTGTCCTCATAGACCTAAGGAAGTTGGTGTTATTGAATGCATCTCTCTTATGAAAACTCTGATTGATATCTAGGGCTGCAGAGTCAGAGCCATTTCCTTAATCACCAGGAAGAGGTAATTAGAGTTTGGACATTTGGCAGGACTGTTCGTGGAATTCTTCTGGAGAAGGTGAGGACTTTTTTCAAGCTTCTGTGTATCACATTCTACCTCTTCCTTTGCATGTGTCTCCGTTGCCTTGATTCTCAGTCATTTTTGCCCTATGTCATTTTCCTTGTAGTCAACTTTTATCCAGTCAGGTCCAATTAACAGATTTTCTTCCTAGGTTTCTCAATGGTCCTGATGGCAACTAATAGGATAAATCTGTACATCCTTCACAAGTAGTCTTACAAGAAAAGCATAGACTTAAAGACCTTCTCCTGAAACTTTTAGTAAATGAACAAACAAAAAATAGGAACTACTTTCACCCAGCACACAGCTTCCTTTAATGAAATACAGATCAAAGTTTCTTCATCGTTATTCTTTCGGGGAATTGGAGAAATTAAGAAGCAATGACAATTCCTTTATATTTTACATGCATACATGCATTTACATAATCTAAGTATATGTATGTGTACCTAGATATACAGTACCATACATATATTTTCTTCTTAAGTGCACTTCTGGTTTACTATGGCATATTGAACACAGAAATATCATTTTTGCTTTCTTCTTAAATCCTTCAAAGCCACTAAAAATATGTTTTAAAAGATACACACAGGATGAGGAGAACTGGAGAAAAGGCCACAAGGAAATACTGGAAGTTTGAAAGCATGTGGTAAGTGGGACCTGACTTAGTTGCCCTAAGGAAGCTGAACCCCAACCTTGTGGTGGGTAAAACCTTATTTACTGCACAGATTCCTCAAAAAAGTACATAAACTAAAAAAAAAAAAAAAAGTAGTAATACCAAAAAAACTTAGTAATACCAAAAACCTCTGGGAGTGAAAGTGCTGGTGATTTAAAAATATGATGACCTGCTGAAAACTGTTTAAGAAGTTGTTAAATTACTAGATCCCCTCCACCTCACATTCCTGAGAGAATTCATTCTGGACACAAATACATGGAGTGTGAAGACAGTGAAGGCTTCCTCTGCCCCATTGCCCTCTCTTCCAGCACCTGCACAAATGCCAACATTTATGGACACAGCCTTCAGGCAGATGACTCAAAGACTTTTTCTGCAGAATCTGTAACCTCATATTGGGGGATCCCTATAAACGGTCCACCCAGGTCACCCCCAGTGAAGTTTACAGTTGAAAGCCTTACCCAGTGCTCAGAAATTCCAAGTTAGCTTTTTTATTTTTAAATTTTATCCTTTTATTTTTCCAAGTCAGCTTTCTGATATCCCTGTCTTAATCAAAAGCAGAAAGCCAATATTAACTAGACATCTGAGTAAACAGAGTAACATGGAAAATAAGGCCAAAATACACGAACAGATAAAACAATATGGAATGAGAATATGCAGAGAGAAAAATACTACGAAAACAAAAGAAAACCTATAATTTATATCCTCAAAGAAATAAAAGATAATAGTGAATCCAGGAATTGAGAGTAAGAAGAAACTTTCTAAAACCAAAAGAGGTATTAGGATTTAAAAACCTGATTGTTAAATAAAAAACGTCAAGAGACAGTCTGGAAAATAAAGTTAAGAAAATCTTACAGACAATAAATAAATAGAAAAAATAACACATAGTAAAGAATATACAAAACAACATAGATATCACTTCCAGAATTCCGAAGTACAAATAATAGAATGTCCAGATGGAGGGGGAAGACAAAGAGATGGTAGGAAATAATTAATAAAATTATTAGACTATTTCCCAGAACTGAAGCAAAAGAATTACCAAATTGGGAGAGTTCACCCAGTGCCCAGTAAAATAAATTAGAATAGATTCATGCCATGACATATCGTGAAATTTATAAATATTGAAAACAAAGAAAATTTTCTACAAGCTTCCAAACAGAAAAATAAAATGTTCAGGCACACAAAATGGATTAAGAATCAGAATTTCTTTTGACTTCTCAACAGCAGTGGGGCAAGCGCGAAGGCCACAGAGCTGCACAGGATTCTGAAGGGAAAGGATCTTGTGCCGACGTGTTTGTGCCCCTGCTCCCCCCTTCACGCCCTGCTCCTCACGACACTGAGTCCTCTCCAGAGAGGTCTTTCTGCTTGGGTGGACTCCTGAGAGTTGGAGATAGGGAATGTGAAATTTAGAGGTGAAAAAAATTCAGACCTGTCTCTCTGCCCATACATCTGCTGTACTTTAGTACCTGGTTTACACTACAGCCCTGTCAGTTTGCCCTACCTGTTACAGGCTTCCAGGTCTTGAGGGCATCCTAATATAGCGACTGCTCCGAAATCATCTCACCGACACACCTGTTCTCTTTGTCTAACTCCCATTCATCCTAGGTTTCCTGTGATGTGTCTTCCCATCTAAGAGGCTTCACTTACCAGCTTCCTTTCACTTACTCTCTTCCTTTCCACCCTCCTTACACTACTTTACTACTGAAGTGTCAATGCACTTTTGTAGAATTCCATGTTTTTCTCCATTACACCTAAACAAAAGTGTGATTATAGGAATACTTATTTGAGTATTTGCTTAATTTCTATGTCTCAATAAATATGGGTTCCAAGAGAGCAAAAATGTCTGTTAGTTCAACAACTGTCTCCTCAGGGACTAGCAGATTCTCTGATGAATCTTGATAAGTGAATAAGTGAATGCTTGATATACTAGTTGATATTGTATTGTATGCAAAAAATCAAAATGCATCATCAAATGGTATTACATTGTGAAATGTTTTTAAAAGATGCACACATGCGCACACACACACACACATATACCATTTAAAAAGCAATATTCGGCAAAAACGATTCTTTTAAAATTCCATAAATTGGGCACAGATTTTTAACCTATGAGAAATATTATATGAGAACATTTGGCATATGAAAGACTGTGCACATCTTCATCTTTTATGTATCATGGGTCATTAAAATGTATGGTTGGTAGGTTAGAGTAGTAAAATATCCAACGCTGAAATATAATAAATTGATTAAATAAGGCTGACAAAAATGTGAAATAATTAAAGAAATATCACAATGTATATTACATATCAAAATGTTCGTCCTTGATCTCCATTTAGTCTGAAAACTTTAGACGTAAGATCCTTTTAATAATTGTATTCTTATGAAAAAGCATTATATTTATTTAAAACTTTGATCTATAACAAATAGGCTATTTTTAAACTTAAGTTTCCTTTTATTGGTGATGTAAGTCATAGAAAAGTTTTCCAATGATTAATTTTAACTTGAATCAATATCTTAAAGATTTATATTTGTTGTTCCAGTCCTCAACAAACAGAACAGTTAGTAACATAAGAATATATTAAGAAATTGTAGCCACAGGAAAAAGGAATGACAGTGAGCATAGTATAACACTTTCCTAGTGTTAACTGAGACCCTTAATTACATCATCTAAGAGATGCAAAAGACATTGATGAAATAATTTAATTTTTGTACTATACAAAGTGTTGCCATTTTATGCAGCAGAAAACTGCTGAAATATTTAATAATAAGAAAGGTGTATATGAAAAATAAATTGATTTTGTTTGCTTAGAATAAATATAAGAAAACTATGTTTCCATGTATTAAGTTTAATGAAGTCCTAAGATACATATTGTTGGTAACACTGGCATACCTATAACTTGAAATTATATGATAAACATCTGTAATATGAGAAGCTTTTTTTTACTGTAGGTATATTACTTTTTTACAATACCTTTTAATCCCAAATGATCAAGGTAAGATTTAATTCTATTTTAGGGCTATTCAGTTAATGGTTTTAGTAACTTTTCTTCTTTATTACCACTAACTGATTCTCATCTAGTTTGCACGCAGGATCATTAAACTGGTTGACACTCTTCATAACTCAGGCATGAAAATGACCATGTAATAAGAAGGACTGTAAGAGGAGTTGGTATTTGTTACTTATGAAAGGGAAACGTAAAGCTATTCTTATTGCCAGTATGGAGAGTTTGGCTCCATTTGACAAGAAATAAGGTGGCATCCTCAATTATAGAAAAAGCTGTAACATGAGGAAAATAGCCAATCAGAAAGGTTAATTTTAAAGTTTTGTGCAAGATGACATCAGCAATAGCAGTGGAGCGGGAAATTCTAAGGGTACATCCCTCCACAGAAACACTAAAACAAACAAAAAAAAATGAGCAACTAATTTTTTTCCTCCTTTCCAAAATTCCTCAGGCAGATGGTTGTCTTTCTTTTTTCTACTGTCTTGAGTTGATGGGTGGAAGTTTGGAGCTTTTTTGTTTTTTTTAACATGCAGAAAACCAACTTAGGTATATAGTCTGCCCGCAGGGTTATGGCTTCTAGTTTCCAATGTTCTGAGGTGTATATTAATCGCTTCTGTCCTTGCAATGTTTATGCTCAGCCTCTAACTTCTATCTTCATGTGGAACTCTGTTGGGTTCACTACCACCAGCTTGTATTTCATCTGAAATTTTATATATTTATATCTAGAGGTTGCTTGTTGATAACAACATAGTTTACCATTCTGCAAGAAGATCCTAGCATTTAATTATTTTTATCATTATACCAATACATCCTAATATCAACTGCCAATAATCTTCTGTGTTGGTTCCAGAACACATGTTGAAATATTTTTGCCAGTATAAAAGACAACTGTCTTTTTTACATTTATAATAAAAATTGAAAGGCAATTTAGAAAGCTAAAACTTTATTGTTTTATGTTATTTCAAAAAATGAGACACATTTGACATCATGAAAATAATATAATGGTTAATTGATTAATTACTGTTGGCTAATTAGAAAAGAATAGAAACAGATATAGAGAATGTATTATGTATTTTACTGAAGCAAGGCCAAACGATGTCATAGTATGCTATAATAGTAAGCATTACACTGTCATATAAATAGAGAAACTGGATGAAAACTTTGCAATATAAAAAGTACATATACATATTTTAAACTCAGAGTCATCATTATAGTAGTATGTATCATCATACACTGAAAATTATTATTTAGTTTTAGAAAAATAATATCTGTTAAGTTAAATCAAAATATGACACTGGTTTTATAGTTTGGTAGTATTTAATTTATAATACTCTTTAGGTTTTATAAATGTAAAACAGCTATGAATATATAAAGTTTATAACTAGTTATGGATATATATTAAGATAAAATAATTAAGTGAACATTTGTAATTTGCAAAGTCCCCTCTTTAATTACTTTAAATATAAAGTAATATTCACATTTTACTTTCAGTTTGAGAAAACCCACCTAGAGAACTTTTAGAATTGGATAATCTCAGGTATAATGTGAGAATAGAAGGATTCATACACTACATATGTTATAATCTCAGATAGCAGTAAATAGTAAATGGATTAAAAGTGAAAAATAAGAGTCTGCATCTACAATGTTATCTATTTTAGTTTTATTTGCACTGGCCATCAGCTTAATCAGGGGAAAACATTTTTCATATCCTGCCTACATCCTTCTTCCAGGGTCCAGACTACAGATTTTCCTAGGTTTTACGATGGCATTACATCCAAATAAACCCACTTAAATTCAAAACGTCATAAGTCAAAAATGCATTTAACACACCTAACACTGAAGATCAGAGCCTAGCCCAACCTACCTTAAACATGCTCAGAACACTTCCAGTAGCCTATAGTTGGGTAAAATCATCTAACACAAATCCTATTTTATAATAAACTGTAGAACATCTCATGTTATTTATTGAATAAGGTACTGAAAGTGTAAAACATAATTGCTGTCTGGGTCTAGGATGGTTTGTGAGAGTGTGGGTTGTTTACCCCCATGACCACGTGGCTGAGTGGGGGCCACAGCTGCTGCCACTGCCCAGCATCAGGAGAGGATTGTATGTCACTAGTCCAGGAAAAGATCAAAATTCAACGTGTGGTTTCTACTCAATGCCTGTTGCTTTCACACCATCCTAAAGTCAAAAAAATCATAAGTCGAACCATTGTAAGTAGAGACCGTCTGTAATACTACAATTTATACTGCATATCAGGTTAATTATTTGTGAATTAATCTCCACATGGGTTTAAGGACAATTTCTAAAGTTGTTTCATGAAAACACGTGTTACATGTTTCATGTTAAATTTTAGAACACTGTTTGTATATAATTTAAGGACTGACTGCATGTAAATATTCCATATTATGGTCGATTCTCTCTAGATCCTTCTATCAGGGTGGCATGACAGAGAATGCATGCTTACCCTAAATGTGTCCATATATATACTGTTACCTACCATATGATCCAGCAATCCCACTCCTGGGCATATATTCGAAGAAAACCATCATTCGAAAAGATACATGCACCCCTACGTTCATAGCAGCACTATTCACAATAGCCAATACATGGGAGCAACTTAAATGTCCATCAACAGAAGAATGGTTAAAGAAGGTTGGTACATATATACAGTGGAATATTATTCAGCAATAAAAAAGAATGAAATAATTCCATCTGCAGCAACAATGGATGGACCTAGAGATTATCATACTAAGTGAAGTAAGTCAGACAAAGACAAATATCATATGATATCACTTATATGTGGAATCTTAAAAACTGATACAAACAAACTTATTTACAAAACAGAAAAGGACGCACAGACATAGAAAGCAAACTTATGGTTACCAAAGGGGAAATGTCAAGGGGAGAGATAAATTAGGAGTTTGGAATTAACGTATATACACTACAATATATAAATGGATAAACAACAAGGACCTACTGTATAGCACAGGGAACTATACTCAATGTTCTGTAATAATCTAAATGGGAAAATCATCTGAAAAAGACACCTGAGAAACAGCAGATGCAGGAAGGGCTCTCTGACATACCCTTTTCTACCTAAAAGTAGGCCATAAAATTTCCCATGAGAAAGTCAGGGTCCGTATAACAAGGAAGAGAATATCCTTATCACCGGAGACTGGGAATCAATGCTGAAATGGGTCTGTACAAAGAAACTAAAATAGCCCTTATTTCCCAGTACTGTCCGCCTTACATCTCCTAGTCACTTCTCCATAATTTATTTCTCCTGGTCCAATCCTTTTGTCTTAAAACATTTCTTCACAAATATATTGTTCCTTTGTCTAAAATATGTAAAAGTCTTCTGCTTCTCTGGGTGCTTCCTCAAGACTTCATTTTCTATGAAAGCCCCCATGTACAAATAAAATGTTAATAAAACTTGTATGCTTTTCTTCTGTCAATCGGTTTTATATAACTTTAATTCTTAGGCTCAGCCAGAGAACCTAAGAGGGTAGAGGAGAATGTTCCTCCCCTTATAGGGTGTTCATTCTCCATGATACATAATAATGAGTTGCCACAAAAGTTACATAGTATAGCTATTCCCCATATCAGAACACAAAATTCAGTGAAGGAGAATTAGAACAGAGAAAAATTATCTAGTTCAAAGTGAAAAAAAAAAGAATTTAATTTTGAAGTTTATTCCTCTGACAGAGAATAAAAAGTAAAAGCAAAAAGGACCCTAGTGTAAAGGCCATAGTCCAATGGAGCAACAGCATGAAAAAACACACGGGTAATACATTTCTAAGTGCCAACCTCTACATCTAGACTGTATCAGGCAAGTCAAAAATATTTTAATATTTTATATTCTATAATGTATGTTCTATAAATATATCTTACATGAATTTTACTTTATAGAATATTTTGTATATCCTAGGTTCATTGCCCAGCTCTTCCCCAAATTATTTTAATAAGATTATCTATGTTTATCACCTGTGCTAAATAGGATAGGTGAAAAAATAAAAGTTTATGTTTCCTTGTGAGAAGGATCAAAATATACCACCCCAAAATACGTCTCTTGGGCATACTGGGTACCTTGAGATAGTCATTTTTAATAAACTGCAAAGACAAGAGAAATTCTGAAAACTGAGTAGAAGTTATCCTTTGTAAGAGACACTTGCATTTTTAAGGTAAATCTCCATTTGTAGGGTGACCCCTCTGTATTAAGAAGACAAGGATGACTCTAAAGCTCTAGAAACACTTACCAGTGAAGATAAGGACTGCAAAACGATCTTAGTCTTGTTTACTGTGCTCTTCCTGGTCACCCCCCAAAACTGGTGCAGCATCTTTTTTTTTTTTTTCTGTCTTTATCTGGAGATGGTATTTAAGGTGGTAACTTGGGCCATTTCAGGGAGTTACTCAGTTTTCTGGGGTCTCCCCCATGTATACAGGAGGTGAACATGTTATTAAACTTCTGTTTGTTTTAATCTTTTATTAAAGGGGGTGGGGTCTCAGCTAGGAACCTAGAAGGAGAGATGGGAATTAATCTTTCCTCCCCTGCACTTGCTTATTTACTTATTTTTTTTCTTAGTTTTACCATTTGGGGATCAAAGTAGATAGGGAAACAAGAGTGTCTGTGCAAGCTAGGTACCAGCAGCAGGGAAATAATGTAGAAGTTCCACAACACTCAGGGGTTGTGAAACCAAGTAGGACCCTGTGGGGCACCTGGGCACAGAAGCCCTCCATGCCCCTACCCCATTTCTTGTTTGTAGGTCAAGGGATACACCTAACAATATCTTTGAGCTTTTCTGCAGAACTAAAATCCTTAAAAAATGGAAGGTGCTAACTACTTGTTGAAGCATTCTTCAGAGAAGGTCAGGAGACCACCTGAGGATAGATTAAAGGAATGCAGGTCCTGCACACACCCTGATCCTTATTAATAATCCCACTTTGAACCATTGCTATAAAACTCCTCACCAAATTCCCCTGGGTGGGGACACACAGTTTTCAAGGGCAGGAGCCCATGGTGACCCCCTTTGCCTGGCAAAGCAATAAAGCTATTCTTTTCTACTTCACCCAAAACTCTGTCTCTGAGATTCAACTGGGCACTGGTGCACAGAGGCCAAGTTTTTGACGTCAGTCAAATTGTAGAATTGAGGGCAGTCCTATCTTTCCATGGTGTTTCTCTCGGGTGATGATTTCATTTGTACATCAGAAGAACTTTAGTCTGTCTTTCATGAAGATATTTGTCGTTGCTGTTAAAATAATCTAGTAAAGACTGAAGGCTTCTGATTAATCAAAGGATGTCAACTGTTAACAGTGTTTTCCAAAGCCAAATATTATAGAGCTGGACTCTTTTCCTCCTAGAATCCACCCACAGTCAAACAACAAAATTGCTAGCTTTTAGATCCCCTTTATATGAGGAAGAATTCTATCCACATTTCTTTCCCCTTTCCTAATTCCATAAATTATTGATGAGGCATGAAGAAATCCTGGGGCAGGATGGAGCAACATTCTTAAGTTTGGAATCAGAGAAAACTAAGAACAAAAAAATAGAATTCTGAGAGGAGGTCTCAGGGAGGAGCAACAGAGAGACAGGCAGACAGAGACAGACACAGAGAGTTAAAGATATTTTAAAAATGCATAACACTTTCATATTATAATTCTAAATTAAAATTTTGCTAATGCTCTTTTCCTATTCCGATCAATGCTACCAAAATCACCTATTTATATGGATAAAATAATTTTACACATATTTACACATAAAGGACATAACCCAGGCTTATCAGTGTTTTTCTTATAGATTCATCATGTATTTCTTTCTGTATACTATAAGCCATATTTCAAATTCCTGTGTCAGAATTAGGTATAAACCAGTCTAATTTGTTCATTCATTACCTTATTTTTCAAATGACATTTCTAAATTTTATGGTCTCCATCTTTGCCTGGTCATTTTTGAACTATGAGTCATGTCATTAATTTTGTATCCATTAATCACTGCCCTTCTCTCACCTCCTCCTATTAAATGGCTTCAGAAGATATAAAACTTTAATAAAATTGTTAAATAACATAGAATTCTGGTGAGAACATTCACATAATGTATGTTGTTAAATTAATTAAACAAGGAGACCTTTAGACTGAGGTGGCATTAATGTCATGGCAGCTTACATAAAAAAAGAAAAATCTAAGCCTGAAAATTCTTTAAAGTTATGAAATCAGAATGCTAAGTGCAACCAATCACAAACAGCCAACTAGGCTTTAATCTAGAGCCAATCAAATAATTTACTTTTTTTGTTTTCACATTTTCTCTATATAATTATTTCCCTTGGCTCACTGTGGCTGAGCATTCTGAGTCGATTTTTACTTAAATAAACCCTCACAATTTTTAATATGCCACTGTTTATCTTTTAAACAATGTGTCCCATTTGTTTCTGTGGTGACCTAGCTGGAAAACCCAGAGTTGGTATAAAGATTATTTTAAGCTGAAGACATTTGAAATTCAACAGAAACAGAAAGAAATCTCTGAGCTTCCCTTGAATGACTAAAATCAACAATTTCAGGGAAAGGACGCTGCCATAAATTCTCTTTTCAAGGTGGGTCTACTTGCCCAAGGAAGAACAAGAGTAAACCTACCAGAAATCCATCAAGAAAATCAGAAGACCACTCACACCTGTGTAGAGAAGCAGTATAAAGACTCTATCTCCCCTGCCTTCTAAAAACCCACGTGTCTTTTCTAAAGAAGCGTCTCTGTTCTTCCTATAAGAGCCTTTCCCCCCCTTCCCTTTTCCATACTACCCTAGGTATTTAGACTTCTAACTTGAATTATTTAACCAGCCAGCTACTTCTTTTGTTAGCTCCATGGCACATAACATGCACATATATAAACCTTTTTCTCCTGCTAACCTCTGTTTTGCCAATTTAATTTGCAGGCCCCAGGTACTGAAGAGGCAGAGGAAATGTTGTTTTCCTCTTCCCCACTTCAAAGCAGTACTACTATGATTTTATGCTACTCTCATAAAAGACGCTGTGTTTTTTAAAGGTGATTTTTCTATTACAGAATATTTGTTGGATTTCAGAAATTTCAATGAAATCAGCAATTGTTAGTTCAAATTAGTTAGTTGTATATGTTTTGGAATATTGTAATTATAACTGAATAGTATCATAATAATTTTGAAGAACATCTGAGAAGATCAAGTAATTCAAATAACTAGGATCTATCTTTTGATCTTTGATTCTTTTTTCATTCTAAACTTAAAATACTACTAATTGAAAATTCACAACAGTAAGTAAAAAAAAAAAAATTATAGCTGACTATGAATCATGTTAGCATATCTTCTGTGGCATCCTCAAACAAAGACGACAGCCATGAGTCCTTTCACCTGTTTGCTGGTTAGTGTTTACTATGCACGTCTGCAAACGAGAGCAAGTATGTGGACTGTGCTATTTACATACAGTTGTAACCAATCTTTGAATTTTGAACTCTGCATTTGATGGAACCCTTAGTGTGGAACCAATATTCAGAACCTAGCAAAAACAAGGTTTTCAAATAAGAATGCTCACCCCCTGACTACAGCTAACTTAATGAAGGGAGAGGATAGCTAGCCCAAACTCTGTTATTTAGACTTTTCTCTGCTTCTAATTTGGAGTTGGAAGCAAGAGACTTCTGTAGTTGGGGAATTCTAACATGCAGAATTGGAGGGTGTGGAGTCATCAAGGCTTCCACACAGAACATGGACAGCTTCATCCTGAGAAAATAGACAGTTGGAAAGAAAATGCTACCTGGATATCTAATGACTGTGGATCCTGGTGCCTGTCCCTACTTACAGATTAAACACAGTTCTACAACATGCCTTTGGTGGGTTTTATGAGACAAACTCAATTCTAAATTCTTTAGTTCTTATTATTACTTAAGATAATTTGAGTTGACTTCTGTTCTTGAAAATACAATTATAAATATACAAAAATTATATCAATGCAGCTATGGAAAAAACAATTCTTGATGATACAATTTAGATATTTGTAACATTTCTTGAGTTCAGTGTACCAACAGGGATATGCAATATATGTGAAGAGAAAAGGTTCATTCCCTAATCCTTCACAGACATAACGGATTTGGAATTACAGAGCACACACAAGAACGCTCAGGACTCATGCATTAGCTTTAAGCTTTCCTGTCTAAGCAGTTGTGCTTGGGATGTATAATGGTCATACGTGTTAATTTTCTGTTGATTTACCTATGTGGTTGCCTAGATTTGCCTTATGCTGTTTAAAAAAATTTACCTACAAAGCTCATAACAGACACTGTAGTAATTTAGGATCTACTGAAACATTAAAATGTGCATTTTTTTTATCCAGAGAAAAGCTCACTTTAATTTTTAAGCAGTATGTAGATGACAACTGTGTTAATGTCTTAAGCCTTAGATGTCATATTTTTATACTCATAAGACTGTGCATAAATATGCAGAAAATATATAAATAAATAGACATAAATGATTGTTCACACCAGTATTTTTCCATTTATTTTTCTCAAAATTAAATTTTAATATGCAATGTATGCTTTCCTTACTTCAACACTGAATTTATTACAAATAGCCTATGATAATTATGATAAAAAAATTATGATTGTGGAAATGCTCGTGGCCTTCCTGCTTTCCACTTGCCATTTCCCATCTTTCTCTCTTCCTTAAGAACAGGGTTTGGGCTTGTTGACATGCATGAGGAGGGCTGTTCACGTTATCAATGATGAAAGGATAGAAAAGCATGGGAAAATGGAAGACGGAAAAGATCCATGGCCAAGACGTGTGTGAAACACTGGCACATAAAGGACCCCAGGGATGCAGGGTGTTGCCAGAAAATTCAAGAATACGTAGAATGGCTTTTGGAAAGTGTCCGTGTAGGTTATGAATAGAGCTGGGATTAGTCAGAATGCTTTTACTTGGTACTGACAGAAACCACACTCAAACTAGCTACACACAAAAGAGAATATCTGGACCTTGTAACTCAAAGCCCATATTTGATCCTGGTTTTAGATGTGGCTCTTTTCAGGTACTCATCAATGTCATCATGAATCATCCTTACTCTCAAACTGTTTTCTGTTTTCTTGGCCTCAACTTCTACAGTGGCCTTTCCACCCAGCAGCAATGATGATCCCAGGCTACTCTGGATTTACATGGATCTTACCTCAGAAGAGGAGATACCCTCCTCTGGGCTATCAGCTCATTCGAAGGGTTTCTAATTGGCCCTAATTCGATCATGTGCCCATCCCTGGATTAATCCATATGTCCCCCCAAGAAAGGTAATCTCACAGGTCAGGTGGGGTGAATACACTCCTCATTCTCTACAGTAAACCATGGGCAAGTTGTTAAGTAGCTTTACCAGATTAACAAAGGAAACTTCCAAAAATACATACTATAGGGCAGGAAAAAAAGAGTATTACACTTTTTCGTTTAATGGTGTTGAGAGACAGAAGAGAGGAATCCCTTTTAAATTACTTATTTCTGTTTACCTCTGCTAATTTAAAGAGATTGAGGCATTGAGTGGTTTCTCACTTGAGAATAATTATGTCATATACATAATGTCATAGAGCAATGAGAATGAGGAATAAAATGGTCTTTTCGGAAGGCAAGAATTAATTTCTAATCTCACCCAGTATTTTATTTTTCTCTATACATATTTGGGGATATGATACATTTGTATATATTTAGCTTATTTTGAGACAGAATCTATATATTGTAAATGCATAGATCTCAAGTATTCAATTTTGACAATCTTACACACTCAATGTAAACATTACCCATATCAAGATGTATAATATTCCGTCACCTCATCAAGTTCACTTCTGGACTTCCTGTCAGTTTCCAAGCTCAACTCCCCACCCTAAAAAGAAGTATCATTCTGATTTCTGTCTGGAGAGAGTACTTAGTGCCCATAACACCTTTAGGGGTCCATGAAAATGTTTTAATTTATTTTAAATCAGAAGGAAAAAGTAAACTCCAGGTAGAAGGGAATGTTATACACTGTTTTTGAATATACCAGGAGAATCATAAAGCATAATAATTTTTTTTTTTGCATAAGGGAAGGAGCCCATCAAGGCAAATGTACTTAGTGTCCACAGTGTCATAATGTAACACTGACTTCTAGCACCATAGAAAAGTTTTGTCTGCTTTGGACCTCATGTAAATGAAAGCAGTCATACAGAACGTACTCTTTTGTGTATGGCATCTTTCATTCTAAATCATTTTTCTGAGAATTATCCACGTTGCTATGCATAATATCTGCTATTTCATTTTTAATGCTGAGTAGTATTCCATTATATGAATATATGGACATCTGCTAACCTATTCACCTGTGCATGGTTACTTGAGTTGTTTCCTGTTTGGGGCCATTATGAATAAAACCGCAATGAAGATCACAGACAAATACTTGTGTGGGAACATGTTTTCATTTCTGAATAGTAGTGGAATTTGTTTGTCGTAATGTAGATTTATGTTTAATTTTATAAAATACTGCCAAGCTATTGTTCAAAGTGACTTAATATATTACATTCTCATGTGCTAATTCCACATGCTACATCTTTGTCAAATCATGTTCTTGTCATCGTTCTTGATTTTAGCCATTCTAGTGCATTTGGGATGGCATTTCATATTTTAACTTTCCTGATGAATAATTATGTTGAACATCTTTAAATGTACTTATTAGACATTTATATTCTTGTTTCCAAAGTTTCTGTTCAAGTCTTTTGTCTATATTTATTGGGTCATACTCCTTATATACCGATATTTAGAAATTCTGTATATACTCCTTTGGCAGTTATGTATGTTTTGTGTATGTGTGTGTGTCTTATTCTGTGACTGGCTGATGCCTATTAATTTCCTCGATGGAGACTTTTGATGAACATAAATTTTATTTTTTAAAAGTCCTACTTATTATTCTTATTTTATTTGGGGATTTTGCTTTTTGTGTGCTAAGTTATCTCTGCCTATACCAAAATTGTGAGGTAGTGTGAAGGCTACATAATTTCTTTTCTTTCTTTCCTTCTTTTTTCCTCTCAAATAGTTTTGCCCAGTCTAGGTGTGATGATTTTCCTTATATGTTTTAGAATCTTATTGAAATTTCTACAAAAACTTGTCTTCTGCCATTTTTATTGAGCTTTATTTAAATCTATAGGTCAGTTTGGCAAGAATAAACATCATAACAACATTGTGTTTTCTAATTCATGAATTTGGTGTTCCTCTATTATTTAGGTTTTCCATAAAGAGGCTTTTGTTAGATTTGTTAGACTTACGCTTAGTTATTTGATGTGAAAATTATACTTTATTTCTACTTGAGAAAGAAATAAAAAGAGATCAATTAATCTTTTCAGATACTTTTGTTTCGGAAAATATAGTCTTTAATCTAATACAGTTATCCTTCAGCCTGTACAACTTTGTTGTTGTTGCTGTTTTAATAATTCCTATAGTACAGCTCTGCTGGGGAGGAATGTTTACAGTTTTTGTCCTTCTGGGAGTGTTTTTTATCACCTTCAATTTTTGAGGGATACTTTTTGCTAGAAATTGAATTCTAGGTGGCAGTTTAATTATTAAATTTTAATTTATTTATTTATTTATTTATTTATTTTTATGGTACGCGGGCCTCTCACTGCTGTGGCCTCTCCCATTGCAGAGCACAGGCTCCGGACGCGCAGGCTCAGCGGCCATGGCTCACGGGCCCAGCCGCTCCGCGGCATGTGGGATCTTCCCGGACCGGAGCACGAACCCGTGTCCCCTGCATCGGCAGGCGGACTCTCAACCACTGCGCCACCAGGGAAGCCCCACATTTTAACATAGATATAATAATTTAATTAACAGGATTTCATTTTTCATTTTGTAGTACCAAAATAAAGCCTTTCAGCTAATGGTATTCTATATTCAGTGTAATTTGTTACCTCAGATAGTTATATACACTTTAGGTAAGTAGTTCTTTACTTAACACATATTAATTATATTTTCATGTTAAAAATATGTAAACTCATATAAGAGAAGTTCAACTAATGACTGAGATAATGGTAACAGTGGAAGAAATTCTGTCAAGTTTAAATTAATGTATCTTAGTAGTATCAACAATTTCTAACTACATTAACAAAAGTAACGTGTGTGAGAAATAGCATGTATTTAAATTAGATATTTTTTTGGTATAGAAATGGTTTTGGAGGTTTTTTTTCAGTAATGTTTCTACCCTTCAGAGTTGTGTGCCTCACAATTCTTTGGATGATAATTAGCTGTCTGAGGGCATTCATTCAAAGGTTTGCTATTGAATTATCCTTTAACACAAACGGTAATTCATATAGTGGTGTTCTGGTTGCCTAGAAGAATGAACTACGCCTTAAATTTACATCTAGGGAACAGTTTACACAGAAGACCGATTCTGGCTTCTTATGTGCTCAGCATGACAAAGCTAATATTGCCAAGTAATCCCAGACCCCAAACTAAAGCAAACTGAAACACCATATCAAGAAAAATAAGGCAAATAAACATTCATTATCTGCAATGTAATTAAATAAAGATACGTTTTGACATTTGAATGTTTGGTTAGCTTATTTGCTTTTTCAATATTTATTCCTATGCTAAAATAGAAGTGGACTGAGATATACAGAATTTTAACATATTCTAACAAATAAAATGTGTATATATATATATATTTTCACTACCTACAATTAGTGCTAAGATAGTTCTTGCTAATATGTTTGGT
Source organism: Delphinapterus leucas (assembly GCF_059928025.1). Classification (NCBI taxonomy): domain Eukaryota; kingdom Metazoa; phylum Chordata; class Mammalia; order Artiodactyla; family Monodontidae; genus Delphinapterus; species Delphinapterus leucas. The sequence goes on along the minus strand of NC_143133.1, from coordinate 132,588,908 downwards.
CATTATGTAGAAATATTTACATTATATAACTGGCTGAAATAACTAATTTATTTTAAATTACTTAAGTATAATGCTTTTATTGTACATATCAATGCACGCTATTTATTTCAAGCCAGAAGTGAACCTCCTGCTAAACTATCTGTGTTCCACCACATGCAAGCCTGATATCACACTAAAATATTATGAAGACCCTGAGAAGATGGTTCAAAGCAAAAGTAATTTTAGAAGGTTCAGATGTGAATGGGAAAACTAAGGAAACTATTCAATATTAGAAAGAGTTGTGAGCCACAATGAAAGTAAATCACGGGATGAAGTGAGTTCACTTGTAAGTGAAAAAGCAAATTTTAATTTAAATTCTTGTTCTACATGTATATCTCATTAAATATAATCACTTGGTGATGTTTCCTGATGTGTACTCTTTTGATTATGAAGCTTTTAATTTATTCTACTGTGCTTTTTATTTTCAAAAGGAAAGCAGAGAGATCACTTTGGTTATAATAGAAATTCAAATAAAAATTAAATTGCATAGTTAATAACAACTGGAATACTTGTCCCAAAAATGGTAATGAGCAAATAAATAATACTATATACTTTACCTTGAGAGAAAGAATATATATAATTAGCATCCTTTCATACTAAATTGAAATTCTCTTAACCTAGGAAACTGTTTTCATCCCCAAACCAACTGTTAGCAATACATTTCTCCATTACAGAACAATTGCAATGTCTCCAAATTTCAAAATTTGGAGCTACACAGTTTTTGTTTTTGTAATTGTAAAACCCAGTTAGTACCTGAATATTAATTTTAAAAGATTTCCTCCTCCCAACCTCAATTAGCAATTGTATCATGGTCCTTATCTTTAGTACATGACCTAATTCCACCATAAAACTTCTTAAAATTCATAAAACAGACATAGCCTGTTATAAACTTTGATTGCTCAAATTAGGTGAACTTATGCAATTTTAAACAAATTCTCTACCAACTAGTTTGATATGTATTTTATTTATGCTATATAGTAATATGTGTTGACTATATTATTATAAATATGTCAGCAACACATAATGTTGTATATTTATTCCAATATAATCTTTGTTTTTTTGAAAATTGAGTTCCACTCACAAAAAAGTCAAATATGAGTAAAATCTAATAAATTCTGAACTTAAGAATTTGTGTACCCAGCTCTCAAAAGTAAAACCTTTTTATAGTCTTATTGAAAATATTAAGAAAATTACAGAATAAAATTTGATGATTTATATAAACATTCTCAAGTAGATTGTAAGCTCCATGAGAGTAGAGTTCCACTTACTCTTTTAAATATTTTGCCTCAGAAACTAGCATCGTTCTCTATATGTTATTATTTTTATATAAATTAGAAAATATTTTCTGCTTTGCTACGCTAGCAAGCCTGCTCCTTGTTGAGATCTAATCAATCTCTTTCCCTCTACTGTAACACCCCGGAACACTCTAATCTGTAGCTTCCTATGAGCTAAGAGGAATAATTGTCCATACTGCTCTTTGAAAATGGAATCACAGGTATTGTACAACAGCATCTTCTATTATTACCTTTGCTGTTGATTATCTGTCATTTAATTTTCATAAGTTGATGCCCTATCCTTTAAGTTCCTCTAGGGCAGGCACCATGAATTAAATTTAATTTTGTCACTGAGACAGCTTATTAACTGAGCCCTTAATACTCTTGAAACCACTACTGAGATAATCTCTAAGTATAATTTCAGGCACGTTCATATAACTAAAGAACTTTTATTTCTCAAGGCACTTGGAGGACTATCATTTAAACACATTTATTTCTCAGTTAAGAAAAATGAATTTAAAAATTGTATATGCTAGATTTGTGATTTTGTGATCAGAATCCATTTTCCTATCTCCCAACTAGCCCCCTTTTTATTATAATTGTGGATAAAGTGGCTATTCCTCTGAAAACTGTCTTACCAGTAACAGTAATATGTATTTTCATGAGTATATACGTATAATTGGTAAGCATTGGTTTATTACGTATAATTAGTAAGCATTGGTTTATTACTATTTACAAATTATTTGAAATACTATTTGCATATATATAAATTTTGCTATCAAAAATGTTTAGAACCCAGTAAAGGCATATTTTAATTTACAAGGATATTTTAAGGGAGAAAATAAGTGTGTGTGTGTGTGTGTATGTGTGTGTGTGTGTTGGTGTATACTGTATTTCAAGATGTGGGTGTTATTATGAAAGAGGTAGCATAGTCTTTAGGGTTAAAACTAAGCTTGAATTCCAGCCATGCAACTTGCTAGCTGCATTTCATTTAGTCCCAACTTACTACTATTAGAGAGGGAAAACAATAACTATTTTGCAGATCTGCTGTAAATTTGAATGAAATTATTTAAGTAAAATGTTATTCAGAACACCTGAATACAATACATGATAGTTTTATTTTTTTTCTTTGAATTTCCTTGGAAATGCATTTTAAATAAGTATGAAATAGAAAATCTCCCTTTGTTCTACCAAGTTCATATAGAGTCACCCTCAATACACAAAAATGCTCTTTATTAAAATGATACATTTTGGGCTTCCCTGGTGGAGCAGTGGTTGAGAGTCCGCCCGCCGATGCAGGGGACGCGGGTTCATGCCCCGGTCCGGGAAGATCCCACATGCCGCGGAGCGGCTAGGCCCGTGAGCCATGGCCTCTGAGCCTGTGCATCCGCAGCCTGTGCTCCGCAACGGGAGAGGCCACAACAGTGAGGGGCCCGCATACCGCAAAAAAAAAAAAAAAAAAAAAAAGATACATTTTTAAATCCCCCATATATTGTATTTACTTGCAAGAAGAGTATTTTTAAGAAGATGGTTTTGAATTTTTAATAAATAAAACAAAACATTCACAGCTAGTTTCCTCATTTGCAGGGTTCTTTATTGTGCATAATGCTTGCAAAACTGAAATACTACAGTAGCCTGGTTCCTCCTTAGATAATTTAATTCCCCTCTTATACATTTCCAATTTAAAAAGACTCAAACACTAGAAAGTAACAAATTAGGATAAATGCTTGAACACTCATATAAACAAAATCATAGCAAAATATGGGATTTATTTAAACCATATTCTTCTATGAACTGTCCATTTCTAATGTCTGACCTTTAAGTGAGAGGTTGATGTCATTTGGTAGAAAGAATTCCTTAGATTTACATTTTACAACTACTGTTGTTTTCAACATAACGTGCATACTTGTTATTAGCAATGAATGGCCTTGCCTAAGTATTAACCTGATACTATGCTATGTTGAACAAATTCCAAAAGCATTTTTCCTGCTCATGCCTGACACGTGTCCAATGGTAAAATATACTGAGCAGTGATTTAAATAATTTCTGAACCTACCAAAACACTCTGAAAATTGGTCGTCATAGAGATCTTACGAGAGTACTTGTATTTACAATATATCTCCATGAATTCTGAATTTTATACAGATTTGTATTACTGGGAAAAAGGATTTCAGAATAGATAATAAAGAATAACTGTAAGTAATATCCTTTTTTCTCTATTTTCATTTAAACTTTATGAATGTCAAATACTAAGTATTCACACTTGCAGTGATTTGGGCCCCTGTGGAATTCTAATGTGACCCTGGACTATGGTAGCTGTGAATAAAGACACCACATTGAAGGTGGTCTTCATTGTAATTTGAAGACTATCTCTGAGCATGTGCTCTGGATTGGCAGTCATCTAACTGAGGTGGAAAATTTCAAGTCAGATTTCACCTCTAGAAGAAAATGACATCTTCACACTTCAGCTCACTGATACTGGTTTTTGATTATTTAATTAACAACCAATTTATTAAATTCTCTGTTAGATTCTACAGAGCTTCACAGCAGCTCCTTAAACATGGTTGACAAATTACATGTAGATTGTTTTCTTTGCAAAACCACATAGGAGAGTCAAGCTACATTATGAGGAATTACATGCAGAATACAAAGTTTTAGCTAAAATTCTAAGGAGTAGCTGTGTGTTATTTACCTCGGGAAATCTCAGGCTCTTGCATGTAGTAAAGCAGGTGATTTAATAACATCAAAGGTTAACTATTTTAAAGACCCTCTATGGTTTTTCTTTTTCTGCTTCTATAGGAAATCACCTGCCAGATTTTTGGTCCATTTATTGTGCTCTTCTATGAAAACAGGTAATATTTAACTTATCAGGTTTACATCATTCTTAGTCTATAAATATTAATAGCTTCCTGTGTTTGCCTTCTAGGATGCAGCATGATAATATTAGAAATTTTCAAAACATAATTTTTGACTTCTAGCTATAACTGTTACATTTTGGAATAAAATACTTCCTAAACAGTTACGGTCACAATTCTTCAGAATTTTTTTTTTCCTGAGCTCCAAGAAAAGCAATATAATTTCTTTGTAACAAATAAGACCCTCTTTAATTGTTGGTTCACCATTATTTTGCTTCATTTTATTCTAGAGCAGGATAACGTTTAATTAAGAAGAAAATATTGAGTTGATATAAAACTGTTAAAATGTCTTCTAAAACAGTATTACAACTAAAGGAGAACTGATTATTAGCAAACATACATTAATTTTTTGAATATTTTTGTAAAACACGTTATTCATGAGAATTTTGAATTTTTCATTATACCTTAATCCTTCATATGTCTAGTGGGCCCATTACCCTTGTTACGTGACCATAACTTCCATGCAATATCCATGGTCTCTTTTAAAACTATGTTGTGAATCTCTGGTCCATGATGACACTCTAGACAGTTTTTTAAGTGCCCCAAATTTGTTGAACTAGAGGAAGGGTCTACCCTTATATATTTTAAGGAGTTAGATCTTCTAGCAATCTTATTTTGAGCCCAAGAAAGACTAAGTTTTGGTAACTTCACCTTGGAATAGTAAATGGAATTTTTGTCTGGACTAGAAATGGGGTGAATATTAATCGGTATCTCCTATCTTTTATATTTGATGTACTTAATAAGTCATTTAATTATATTTTTGTGAGCAAATTATAACTCAGAATCTCTAGGAAGACCAGATCACATTTGTCTTGAGGCAGGGATTTGCTATGCCCAGTAGAAATAAATCTGGAAGGAATGCACCATACATATCTTTTTTAGAGGCCATTATTATTTTTTTTTCTTTTGCTTCCTACTTTCCATAGGAATGTTATTTAAAGGTATCAGAAAGTGATAAATCACAACTTGCTTAATATGGAATAAAGCACTTCTCAGGCCTTTGTTCAGACAGCATTGGGCTAAGGCATTTTAAGGGGAGAAAAAATGATGAGGATTGTCACTTTCTACTGATAAGTATATTTAGAAATTCAACTCAGCTGCCTTAAAAATAATGTTTCTCTTTTCACCAATGATCAGTAGTAGGATGTGGTTTATAAAGTTCCCACATACTTAGCTTATTCATTCAAGGACTGTTGAACAACCAGATTAGATAGATGATGTGCAAAACACCTAGGACTTAATAAATTTTAGTATGTGTCATGTATGTGTAAATTTCTTATTTTATATGTGAGCATGTGGGTATACATGTGTATGTGTGATATTCTTATTGCCACAGAGGTAAGTGAGCTGCCATAAAATGTTGTGGTAGGAAATACGAAGCTATAACAAGAAAACATATGTGTTTTCTTTGATTTATACTAAGCAGATGAATGAGGTTGTGGAAACCTAAATTTCAGTTCATACAGATATTTGGCTTACAGCGCTACAGTTTGCAAACATCTATCCTGATTTTGTTGATCTCAACTTGTCCACTCTAGGTTTCACTAAATTGCTCATTTTGTGCACCTAAGTATGAAAGAAACATTAAATAAATTATTCAGGTAATCTTCTTTAAAGATAATTTCATAAGCACTTAATATCTAATAGGTGGTTATTAGCTGAATTGTGTCTCTCCCCAAAATTAATGTGTTGAAGTCGAAGTCCTGACCCCTAAAATCCAGAATGTGATCTTATTAATATATAGGATCTTTCCAAAGGTGACTGAGTGAAAATGAGATCATCAGGTGGACTCCAATCCAATATGACTGGTGTCCTTTTAAGAAAAGGAAATTTGGACACAATGATGTTTCCCTTTCACAAAGGGAAACCTATGTGAAAACACAAGGAGTGGCCATCTATAAGTCAAGGGAAGATCCCTAGAACAAATCCTTCCCTCATGGCCTTCAGCAGGAACCAACCTAACTGACACATTCATCTCAAACTTACCCTCCAGAACTATGAAAAAATAAATTTCTGATGTTCAAGCCACCTAGTCTGTGGTACTTTGCTATGGCAACCCCAGCAAACAAATAGAGAACCTCTTATTTTGCCATCATGATCCTACTTGGTTCATATAGTCTATCTTTATAAAATAATGCTTTAGTTAATGTAAATGAATGACCAACTTGTGGCTTGACATGCAAAAAATCTAGATCTTACAGTGGAAAAATTCTATACAAGATGGACTTAGTCACGACTACCTTAGCCATAATAAACCTCTACACATAAAAATAATGAACTAGAAATGGACTCATTTTCTATTTCCCCTCTAGATTTTTACTATGTAAACAGAATTCATGATGAGCTAAGCCTCATGAGTTCAAAATGTCATTGATGAAAAACTACAAACTGCTCTTTAAAAATCAAGAATTACGGCATTAAAACACAATAAAACAGAGTATGTTCTGGTATGCCCTCTTTTTATTTATATCTGAATGATCTGATAACAACTCAAATTAAATTCTTTAATGAATAAGAAAAATATTATTTTATACACATTCTTGTATTTTATTTCAAGTTTCAAAAAAAATTATTGACTTCTCAAGTGACACAGATATGCTATTTTAAAACTAAAGCTGTTGCTTAATCATTCCACAATTTTTAATTTTTATAAATAACATTTTCATAGAAAGTCAAGTATTTAATGACTTGAGGTTTATATTTCACAAAAAAATGTGTCTTATAGGTATACAATGTTATAGCATTACTCTAATATAAGATTTGAAGTAAACGTTTTAGTTTTTGTTTAGTCTAGCTGAAATAGTCAGTTTGTTACATCTGTCTTGAAATGTTCTGGGCGAGAGTCACAGCTGTTAAAGGACATTTGATGCATTCTTGTCATGTGCTGTTGAGAAGCTCCACTTTATAAAATTTCCTTTTGAATAATTTTGAGTTTTATTGAACTAGAAACAACACACATAGTCTACTTCCAGATACCCTCAAATAATTAGCACTTTCCTCAATAAAAAACTAGCAACAAATAAACCCAAAAGAAAGAAAAAAGAAGGAAAAGAGAGAATGGAAGGAAAGAAAAGAAAAAGGACAAGGAAAGGAAAGAAATTAAAGGAAGGACAAAAAAGAAAAAGAGAACCCTTAAGGAGAGGAAGGTAAAAAGCAGGATGGTCCTACATCTAAGTAAAAGAAAAAACAAAGGTTTGATTACAGAAAGTAACTTTGTAAGTTTTTGATTTGTTAAATGATGTGTAGATATGAGACAACCACAGCATGCAGATATAACAGACAAGACACAACAGACAAAAAACATGCTCACACTAATATTTGGGAATCATAGTTTGTGCTAAGTCAACATTTCTTTTTAAAAATCATTAATTATTAGAAGCAGTTGGTTTAAAAAGCCTCCCGATTTAAGTGTCTATTCTGAAAAACAATGTTAAAGAAATACCTTCTTCCAGACAAATCTTAATAAAGAGAATATTTTATGCTCAAAATAAGGAATCTTCCCAAGAAAGAGTATGCCTTTAAACATTTTCTATGCTTATGGACGTTTCAAGAAAAAAAATGCTTCTTTCTTTGTTGTTTGTTTGTTTTAAATATACTGTAGTTGATAAGAACAAGTGTTTGGTGTATTTCTGATTTTTAAAAATACCCTGATTTCTCTCTTATTAATTTTGCAACTATGGTAATTAGTTTATTACCCTGAACATCAGTTTTCTCAACTGTTTTCTCATCTTTTTTTTTTTAAGTTGAATATATGATACAAACAATGTTTAGTGTCTGGGACAAATGTTACACAAAATAAGTTAAGGGAGAAATATACCCTAATTATTAGTTAAGTGGAGAAAATGAAATACAAGTGTAAAATATAAACGCAACCTTTTTGAGAACGTGTCATCCTTACCCTTGAAATATGTTATATTGCCTCTAAAAGAGACATGAACACAAATAGTTGAAAAGCAGTGTATTTATAAATCAAATATTTACATTATTTCATATATGTAGCACCACACATTCCTTATATGGAGAAATATAAAAGAAAATATGTGATTTTTTCTCATAGGAATTTAGAGCAGAAATTTCCCACTGAATATGTGAACTAGCCATTTGGGAAAAAGGATATTAAAAAATAGGCAATCCGGGGTTTACAAGGGCCCTCTGAGACATTCTAAGACAACCATTCATTTGATATTTTAATCTCCTCAAAATCATCTTAGCCGAGAAGCCATTCCATCTATGTTTGAACACCTGTGGGGACAAGCATCACCACATACTGCCTGCCAAGACTGTCCCCAAATCCCCATTATTTAAAGCCAATATTTGGCTCATATGGAGCCAAATACGTTTACTTTAGCCTCGACTTATTAATCCTTGTGGACATGAAAGAGAGGAAAAATGCCTCTTGTCATAACAGACTTTAAATAAGCAAAGATGATTATTATGCTTCCCACTAACACCCATAACAATGTGTGTACACACACACACACACACACACACGCACACACACAAGACTTGTTCTTCTTCCAGTGAAATACATAAGGACCAGAAACGTATGAGTTGACTGTGAAACTTTTTACCAAGGGCATCCTCCGTACAAGTTCCAAAGTGGGGCAGGGGTAGGGGACTTTATTGCTTGCAAGTGTAGACCCACTTATATATGAAAAAAGATACTCCATGTTGAGTTCTTGTAGAGTGCAGTTATCAATATGTCTATTCTGTCATATGACTTATTAATATGGATAAGTAAGTTTAATTCATACTTTTTTTCTGACACTTTAATGTTCTGTTTCTCTTCCCTCCTCTTCTCAAGTTGTTTTTTCTACGCATAGTTCCAATATGTTGGAACTAACATATTTTAACTGGTTTTACTAAAACTCTTTGCCAAGATGTTGAGAGGACTGAGATTGCAAAATATTTACCTAGTTTTCTATCAGAATTTTATGATATACACAAATTTGTCAAGCACTTCTTCTGTAAGCTAAAAAGATACAATAATACAGAGTCACAGACATCTAAATACAATTTATTTTACTTTTATTTTGATAGGAATGCATTTATAAGAAATTATTTTAATGTATTTGGGTCATATTTATTATTGGGAGAGTTGGACCAAAGCCATAAATATAGAAGATGTGTAGCTGAATAACACAGTTAGTCCTCTCAAGATACTTAGCCCCTAGGAGACAAAAGAATAACATTTACACAGAAGACATACTTCAAAGTATCAAAATAGCACACGGTTGAAGACATAAAGAGGAACATCTGACACAGGACACTGTCAATAGAGACATTGGTAAAGTGGAATAAACAGTGAAAGTTTGAGAAAATGATTGTTACGTCTTATGAATATCTTCTCTCTAATAACAAAGGCTACCTTAGAGCAGTGGTGAGTCACCTAATTGGAATATAGAGTAAAATGATAACAATTAAGATTATGTTAATAGTCTATAGAGCAGTGTGTTCAAAAGGCAGAGAATAAGACCAAAACAATAGATTTCCATCCCAAAAGAAATTAACAATCAACAAAAGACTAACCAATGATATTTGTTTGTGATTTTCAGCATTTAGGGGCAGGTAAAAATTAAGGTCAAGACTATGTAAGTGAAGGCAGAAATCTGTCTATAGAATCACATAAAATAATTAGGCTGTAGAAGGATAAACCACAGAATTTAAGGAGCACATAATGATCAAAATGTCAATTTAAGTATTTCATTTTAGAAGAAATCAAGTTATTGTACTTCCCACTCATTGGAAAGGAAAATACAGTGATACAAAGTATTCCTCAAAGTATAAAACGACCTCTTCCTCTATTTCACTGAATCTAAAATACACCCAAGTGTATGACAATGGCACACTTTTATTTCCAGCACAAATAAGAAAAATAACACCTGCTATTATAGATGTAATGTAGGATGCCATAGGGAAATAGGAGAGGAGAACTTAGTCTCAGGAGGAGTAAGGACTTCTTGTTGGGGGATTGATTCATGAGCCCAATCTCAAAAAACAAACACACAAACAAATAGGGGGAATGAATAAGGAATGGGAGGTGATGTTAATAAGTACAGAGGAAATGAGGGAGGATTAGAGGAAATGAAGGGGATGGTGTACGCTTGAAAAACTGCAAATAGTTTATTACTCATTCAGGATAGCTTTAATGTGGGGAGAGAGAGAGAGAGAGAGAGAGAGAGAGAGAGAGAGACTATTAGCTGAAGAGGTTGGTGGGGGCCAGACTCCTGGGTTCCAGGCTAAGACATCTGAACTGGATTTGATGGAAATTCAGGGAAAATATGTGATTAAAAAATAGGAAGAGTTGCATTAATGTGGAAGATGTTTTGAGTGGGGAAGAGTGAAATAAAAGACTGTTTTCCACTATGACAATAGTCCAGATGGAGATCACAAGGACCTCAGGCAAGATCACAGTAGTAGGAATAAAGAGGTTAAGAATAGATTTTAAAAACACTAAGAATTTACACTCACAGAGTCTATTCCATATTTAGCAAGTTTATCTTGAATATATCGATAATATTTTCGAGGACTGTAAGAGATCCTTTGCAGTTTGGAAATACCTTAATTGATTTTGAATAGCAATGAGTTTGGATTTAGGAAGAAAAGAGTAATGAGAATAATACAGATTTATGAACTATAATGTTTTGAAATACAATACTGCAGTTAAAACTGAAGTTTCACTAGGGTACATTACATATCCTTCAAGACAAAAATTTTTTAAAATACTTAATTCACATAAAATTACATTATTTAATTTTTCAGGAATCTGGTGTCCAGATTGAACTAAAGGAAAAAAGCAAAGCTTCATCTTATGGGGAAGGCATCTGTGCAGTGAGAAACAGATTTTTCCACCCTGTACAAAAAGTCTCTCAGGCTGGAATATTGAGCAGAAAGTTTTCTAAAAGGCACAAAATTTTAAACCTGGTTTAAGAAAGAGGCCATTAAAACAGAATATTAGAAATAAAACCCCCATGTTAAAGCATTCAAATAATAAAAAAATAGCCTCTGAAGTGCAAATAGAATAATATGATTGCAATAGATTATTGGAAATTAATTTATATTCTAAACAACTCTGACTGTATCAGTTATATTTGAACAATGAAATTGAAGTGAATCATGTAGAAGTTACAGTTAATACCTGGTATAGATTCTATTTCATTTGTGTACTCTATGTAAGAAATGTAATTACATAAAAGGGAGCTGGTTCATTATTAAGAAATGACTTTTCCATCTGGGCCTGGGAATTATTTTACTAGGAAACAATAAAAATTTCCTACTAATGCATGTGTCAATTACTGCCATAATATCATAATAGAAATGGCAAATATTAAATGCTTATTTATTTTTTATCTTCTTTGATATAAAATGACTCAGACTGGAGATTTCATGAGATAAATAGAGTGGTGTTCTCAAATCAGATAGCAGATTGTCAATCACTTCTGATAATGTAGTGTCATACTGAACCATATGAATTGCTATTTTTAATAGGTCATAAACTATGAAATATCATACTTCATATAGTTCTACTTTAAAATATGAGAAATTAATTTTACAAATCCCATATTAAAGTATTCCTAAACTACTTTTTAAGGGTTCTAGCATATTTCATATAGTATTGGATGACTTAAGTTGTACCTATTAATTATATTCACAACTCCCCTCTCTAACAAACCCAGAGAACCATCCTCATACATGAATAACTATTAGGTGGCAGTCAGGACACACGGAATAAGAATTGTGATTGCCTCAACATTCTTAGGGAAAACATTTAAATCAATACTATGGGTTTCCTCTTTGAAAACTATAAATTTCCTGAGTTTAAATAGGAGAACAAAAAAGGAATCATAGTCTATCAATTGACATGAATGATGCAAAAAACTCCAGTTATAAACTGCACGTCTCAGATGTTAAAAAAAAAACCCTAAACAGTAATATAAACACTGATTTATGTCTCAGAAATGCTAACATCTTTCCTTCAACTGTTTGTTATTCTTGAAGTCATTCTCTCACTGTCACCTTATCCAATCCATTATCTAGTTGATGATATTTTCTAATTATCTCAATCATCTTTCTATCTTCCATCACTAGTTGCTACATCAAGCCAAAGTTACTATGGTGTACAGCCTCCAAGGTGGTCCTCAGTGATCCCTGCCTGCCAGTGTTCACTCACTCGTATAATTCCTCTTGTCTGCCCCCCAATCCCTGCCTGACTGGGGGAGGAAGCTGTGACTTGCTTCTTAAGGACAGAATGTGGGGAAGCAACCTGTGTCAATCAACAGGTGAATGGATAAAGAAGATGTGATACACACATACACACACACACACACAAAATGTACAATGGAATATTACTCAGCCATAAAAAAGAATGAAATGCCATCTGCAGCAACATGAGTAGACCTAGAGATGATCATACTAAGTGAAGTAAGTCAGACACAGAAAGACAAGTATATGATATCACTTATATGTGGAATCTAAAAAAATGATGCAAATGAACTTATTTACAAAGCAGAAACAGACTCACAGACACAGAAAACAAACGTGTTACCAAAGGGTAGAAAGGGGCAGCGAGGGATAAATTAGGAGTGTGGGATTAACATATACACACTACTATATATATAAGAGATAATCAACAAGGACCTACAGTATAGCTCAGAGAACTATATTCAATATCTTGTACTTCAGTTTCTTCACTAGCAATGAGGAATTCTTCATTAGCAATGTAAATAATATTTTATGTTATATTTATATATGACCCATAAGGTTATATTGAAGATTAAATGAGTTTATGCTTGGAAAGCACTTAGTTTTATGCTTATTACCGAGTAAATATTCAAAAACACTTTTAAAAGTGTTCAAAAATATAATTCAGTACAATGCAAAGTACTCCCACTTAGTCCCATAGTGTTAGGAGACTTAGAGCACTGAGGAGGGGCCTTCCCTTCAATTCTGATAAAAGAGTTGGGGGTAGAATTTGAACTGCATGTGTTGTATTGAGACCCAAGTTCTACCACTGAATAATCAGAGAAAGGCAGGGGCCAAATTGGAATCACTAAATGATTACTTCTGTGCATTTTATCTTCATGCACATTCATCTCACGTGGAAAATCGCAGACCATGAACAGATTCTCCTTTGGAATAAAGATGGGAAAATACATCTAATCATGAAGGACTCTCTTTGATGGTCTTTGTATAGAGTGATTAATTCAAAATAGGCATAAGGGCTGGTAAAGGAAGAATGGAGTAAAGTGGTTCTCCTATATAAACATCTAAATTTATTGGTATAGGACCTAGGTATGAGTAGTACTTTAATGTTTACAAGGTGATTTTAAGGTGAAGTTAGTTTTCAAAAGTTTGCATGAGTCTAGTTAACCCCGAGGGACCTTTAGAACAGAAAAAAAGGGTCTTTGAGATATATGAGAATTACATATTCATTCAACACTAAGTTTCCAAGATTCAAACTATCAAGATAGCCAATCTTCCTTGGAAATAGACACCATCTTTTTTTGTTTTCATTGGTGACTATTACGGCTATCTTCATTTTATTCACTCACAGAAGCACAATTATAAAGTCCTAAAGTTATAAAGTCTCAGTCATAAGTGAACCCATCATTCCTTTACAGTTGACCACAATTCACCAAAACAGAATTAGGCAGACCAGAAGTTTCCTTTGATATAATATTCTTTATTAACCCGTATCTTAATTATGGATTGAGAATCCATAGTGCTTATACATCTGTTTACATTACCACAAAGAACTACCATAAAATTCTATAAGTTATTTTGATGCTCTCATAAAAATGCAGAATCCATTAATCACTCATGTTATTGTGCTGACAGTATCGGAATGAAACTAATAGTGCTGGCCTTTCCACTTTTACTTAAATTGTAAACATCCAAAGGCAACCTACTGTGCCTGTTTAATGTAGTCTGTGTATAACAGCCATAGAAAATGGTTAATGAGTTTTTATTAACAATACACAAATCATGATAATTTGCTAGACATAAATTATATTATTCATGTCTCATTTAAGTAAATTAGAATAGCAAATATTCAAATATATATTTATATGCATATACTCTATCTTGTGAATCTATTGATTATAAAATGTTAGTGTTCTCTAAAGTGTTAAAATAACCCTCAATAATAAAAAGAAAAACCTTTTAGTGGACACTTATGGGTATTCAGAGATACTTATTTGTTTTGTCTCAATCACATGAAGCTGATTGATATGCTTTATTTTCATACAAAAAAATGTGTCACTCTTATTTTATTTATTATTCACACTCTCAGAACAGTTTAAATTTTAACAATGCCCTATTCTATCTGTGTGTCTATTTATCTATTTATCTATCATCTATCCATCCATCTATTCTACCTATCAATGCATTTGAAGGTAAGCCACAGATGTTATGAACTTTACATCTAAATATTTCAGCATGCATCTCCTAAAAATGACAGACTTCTACATAATACAGCATTATTGTAACACTATATAAAATTGTTATTAAATAATATCATGTAATTGTACAGTCCCTACTTGTTTTCCAATTTATCCATGATTTTTTTTTAACTAGGAACTAATCAACGTTTATACCTTGCATTTGTTTGTATGACTTCTTAGGTTTTTTATTTTTTTCCTGTAGAAGAGCATCACTGCCTTTTAGTATGTGTTTTGAAGAACAGAGTATATGTCACTTGTCCTCTAGAATATTTTACATCCATATTTGCCTACTGTTTCTCATAATTAAATTTAAATTTACTTTTTTAGATAATATTACTATGCAGGTGATATTGTGCATCATATTAGGAGATACATGATATCAGTTTGTAATGACTTATGATTTTGCTTTATCTCTTTTTTTAAAACTTTAGTAACAATGTAATAGTTTCAGGTGTACAGCAAAGTGATTCAGTTATACATGTATCTATTCTTCTTCAAATTATTTTCTCATTTAGGTTGTTACATAATATTAGGCAGAGTTCCCTGTGCTGTGCAGTAGGTCCTTGTTGGTTATCCATTTTAAATATAGCAGCACTGCAACTAAGAAGTCCGCATGCCACAACTAAGTGCTGGCACATCCAAAATAAATAAGTAAGTAAATAAATAAATATTTAAGAAAATATAGCAGTGTGTACATGTCAATCCCAAACTCCCTGACTATCCCTTCTCCGCATTCTTACCCCAGTAAACGTAAGTTCCTTCTCTAAGTCTATATGAGTCTGTTTCTGTTTTGTAAGTTCATTTGTATCATTTCTTTTTAGATTCTGCTTATAAGCATTATCATATGATATTTCTCTTTCTCTGTCTGACTTATTTCACTCTATGACAATCTCTAGGTCCACCCATGTTCCTGCAAATGGCATTACTTCACTGTTTTTAATGGCTGAGTAATATTCCATTGTATATCTGGTCCATTCGGACTATGTTATTCTCAGGATATATGCTCAGGAGTGGGATTGCTGGGTCATATGGTAGCTCTATTTTCAGTTTTATAAGGAACCTCCATACTGTTCTTCATAGTGTCTGTACCAATTTGCATTCCCATCAACAGTGTAGGAGTTTTCCCTTCTCTCCACACCCTCTCCAGCACTTATTATTTGTAGATTTTTTGATGATAGCCATTTTGACTGGTGTGAGGTGATATCTCACTGTAGTTTTGATTTGCATTTCTCTAATAATTAGAGATGTTGAACATCTTTTCATGTGCCTCTTGGCCATCTGTATGTCTTCTTTGGAGAAATGTCTATTTAGGTCTTCTGCCCATTTTTTGATTGGGTTGTTTATTTTGATGATATTAAGCTGCATGAGCTATTTGTAAATTTTGGTTGTTTTATCTCTTAATTTAAATGGTGACTGCAATAGCTCATCATTCAATAGGCATATTATTTTTATCTCTGAACCAAAAAAGTAATCTGTATTGTAATATTTGAGTATGAATACCCTGATGTTCAACAAACTTTCAGACCATCGATTAGATAGATTTATCTAATCTGTGATAGATTAAATCATGGGACAAGTATTCATTGCTTCTTTTGGGGTCTGTGCTTGGTCATGTGGCTTACTTTGGCCACAGAGATGTCAATGGAGGTGATGAAATCACTCTCCAATATCCTTGCTTAGTTGGGCTTATTCTTTTGCACTCTTGCCTTTCACCATGAGAAGAATGTGACTGGAATCGTCCCTGGTCCAGGTGAAAGAGAAACACATGAGATTGATCTGAACCCAATATGCAGCCTGGAGTAACTACAGGAAGAAGAAATAAATGTTCTTTGTACCTACTACAACATTAAGACTGTATACGAATGGAATATAGCATACACTGATGATTTTTACTTGACTTAGTAACTTTGGGTCTTGAAAAATAATGATTCTCTAATTTTTTTTCCATCAATATTTATTAACTTGCCTTAAATAAATTTATCTCTCTCTTTCTCTCTCCTTGTTCTTTTTTTAAATGAGTCATTATGGATACAATATTTTTATGCAATAGGTTATAATTTATTTAGAGCATTATTCTTTTTAAAATTTAAATTATATCAAACTGTACAAGGGAATACCCTTAACACTATTATGTTCTTTGGACATGACCCTGTTGTCTCTGGGCACTTCTTTGATTTCTGTAATAAGAGCATATTCAATGCTGCCCAGATGTGGGATCACCCATTTCTCAAGGATCTCTTATCCAAGTTAGTGGGGAATGGTAGTGAAAAATCAAGATATGGGCTCTATGTTATTTTCAGTCTTACTCTAAGTGATTGCTTCTAGTCCTATTGGAAAGCTAAGGGATATATATATATATATTCAATTCATGATTTCATATAAAGACCTCAAATGCAAATCCGACATTATGCATTTTTTATATCTAAGGCCAAACTTTTTCTAGAGAAATATACTTCAGTTATTTCCAACCAAAAAAAGAAAGAAAGAAGAACATTTAAGGAGCTGAATACATTATCAAGAGGCAGATGGATTTAAAAACAAACATTGGGAAAGAAGAAGCAGCTGCTTAAGACCAAAGAACAAATGACAAGTTATATCCACAGGCACCTGTTCTTTTGTTTTCTTTATTCCTAAACATGGCAGTTTTTTTCCCTCCCATTTGTCTCTTTCTTTGCTCATCATAACTTTCTCCCTACATTTTCATCTTCTCTATCTTCTCTTTTTTTCCTTATAGTCTTCAGTTTAATTTTTTGTCTCTCATTTGTCATCTGTATCATGTGGAAATTAGAGAAAAGTGAGTGATATTTTTATACTCTAGCTTGTTCTCTAAATTTATCTATTCAAGACACCAATCCCTTCTCTTAAAAAAAGAAGCATAAAAGGAATTTAATAATAAGCACAACATGGTTGTACTTTCTTCAAGTAATTTTTGCAAAACTTAGCATGTATAAAATCTTTGCTCCTTTTTTCTGCCAAAAGCAAAAAAAAAGAAAAAAGAAAAACACTTTATAGTTCTAAGATACATATTTTCTGAAAAGTCAGTATAGGAAAAGATTTGATGAGAGAACTAACATGTGTTACCTCTTTACTAAAATACAGATATAAAATCCTAGCTTCCTCAATTGAAATTCGCTATCGTGCACAGCACACATTTTAAACCAGAAGTTAGATCCATTAAAAGATAATGAAAATGCTTTACTGTTATAATGATCATTTTGCATTTTATAGTGTTTCCAGTAAGAAATCAGAGTAGTGTAAAGACTTCCAGAGATTACCTAGCAAAGCTCTTTGC
Source organism: Delphinapterus leucas (assembly GCF_059928025.1). Classification (NCBI taxonomy): domain Eukaryota; kingdom Metazoa; phylum Chordata; class Mammalia; order Artiodactyla; family Monodontidae; genus Delphinapterus; species Delphinapterus leucas. Next base: position 132,570,946 of record NC_143133.1, on the reverse strand, counting down.
CTTTTGATATACTACAACAAAAAAATGTAAAACTTTCATACTCTCGGGACATTGTTTAATTCAGAATTATTTATTTAATTCAGGAAGTGTAGGTAACTGTTACCAAATACCGCTTATAATATATATACATATAATATTTTCCCCATATTTTCTTCCTTTACTCCAGTGATATGCCATTATACTTCTTGTTATTTCCATAATGACATGTAATTACAGTCTCACCTCAGAGCACGTGACTAGTTCACCCTGATAATACTTTGTAGGAAATATAGGTTTGGATTTCTCCCTTTCAGTTCTTTGGAATTGATCTTCAACTTGGTATTTTAGTGTTTAGATATATTCTTTACTTTGAAAACGTATGGAAACTTTGAATTCTTGACGTTAAAATAATCTATTAATTAATATGCCCTTTAAATGCATACATTTAAATTGAACATTTATATAACAATGGTGAATGAAATTGATTTACATAAAAATCTATAGAGACCTAAAAGTTGTTATGATTTTTGCACACCTCTTTCTCTTAGAATATAAGGTGTTTGCAAGTAGGGAATGAAACCCATCACAGTTGTAACCTTAGTGTTTACCGAAGATCATGGTATTTGTAAAACTTAAAAAACATTTGTTTAAAGAATAAATAGTGAAAGAAGCTAGAGGAATAAATGTATGGATTAAATGAGTTTTTAAAATTAATAATTGGGGGATTTCAGAATTGTTTCCAATGTGGAAGCATCTTTAAATCTTAGTTCCTAGAATGAAATGACGGCATGGAGAGTGGAAGCCAGATTTTCCACCTCAAAAGCTTTCTGAAAAGTAAGCATGAGGTGATGGAGACACAGAACACAGGAAGAAGGGTGGCTGCAGGTACTGTGCATTCACGGCTTCAGTCTGCCTTTAGCTGTTCCCGTTTAAATAACTGCTGAAGACGAGAGTCAGATTTAATTAACACTAGGAATCTGGGGAACTTAACCACAGATCAGTCAATCATCTGTCAAAAATCATAAGTTTTGACAGGTGACTCCTAAAACTATGATATTTGAAAACTACAAGTTATGAAATTGGCTTTGATGCCCAAGGGAAGGAGGAACCTAAACCTGCAGTGATTCCGGGGAAGACACACATCCCACCCCTAGTTTTTCCTTATTAAATCTAATCCGTTAACTGTCATGTAGAGGAAACCTGATTTAAAAACAATCCCAATTCCTTTTTTATTACTTATATCTTTCTGTGTTATGGCTCACAGAGGTTTTGTTGTGGTAATGATTGTTTTTATTTGTGTTCACAAAAACTTCTTAATCCAAATGAATGTATCTCTTCTGGTGGGTTTTTGGAAACAGTAACAAAGCAGTGAGAAAGATATTTTGGGGTGGTAGGGAAAGGAGAAAAACTTTCTAAATACAAGAGTAGGCTTATAATTCTTAAGGAGCAGTTTAAATACTATATAAAATGAGAATTCAGTGAGTTTACCAAGCCTAATAGAGGAAGTCAGAGTTAGGAGGGTTATTCCTACTCAAGGGCTCCAACAGATTCTAATTGCAGGCTTACAGATCTCAGTGAAGGACTTCATACCGGAGCACACCATCAATTTCATGACCCCGGTGCAAGAGACTGGCAACGTTCAGCTGGGCTTTGAGAGATCAGTAAGGGTCAAACTACCAATCAAAATTAAATTTAGGGTTTTTCTAGTTCAACTTCATCATTTTACAGACTCAAAAAGTGAATCTCAGAGACGTAAAGAAACTTACTCTATTTCAGTTTGAAATTTTAAACTAAAGGTACAAAGAAGGTACTATAAATTTTGTTGAGACTACTTAACTGAATTAAAAACCACTAAAAGAGCAACTTAGGAAACTCATGAGAGTTGAAAGATGCTTCCAGTATCAGATAAGCTGTAGCGTTTCTTTGATTTCACAAAATTGGAACGGTAAATAGAATTTAGAGAGAGTACAGAGGTTTGGTCTCATGAGGTAATTAGTAAGATTTCTCTATTTGCATAGCCTAGGAACCACAAAACATGGGGTTTAAAATAAGGAAATCACAGGTAGCCAAGCAGACAAAGGCAATCCCATTGTATTTCAGTTAACAGAATCACTGAAAACAGAAGATGGATCATTACAAAAGGTGATACAGAGCAAAACAACAAGAAAAAATCCAGAATATGTGTAAATAAATTATAGTGACAGTCAATCCTTCTCAAAGACATGCTAAATCTCAAAAAGAAGAAAATTCTATAGAATATAAAGCTTGAAAATTATTTATCAATTAAAAACTGACATATTATAACTTTCAGTGGAAGCTAGTTGGCTTTATTAAAATATGAGAAACAACCAGGAAGACAAACTCCTTCACTGCGTACACTTTTGAGATTAACAAAACCAGGACTATGATGAAAATATTGAAACTTTGTTTCCATATATACATCTGACATTTTATGACAAAGAGGTTATTTCTTAGACATTTTATTTTTTTCCCTTTTCTGGCGATTTATTTTAAATTAAATGATGTAAAATGCTAAGTCAGTTTAAAGTTGCAGCAGAACTAATTCAAATAATGAAATAACCCCTTACAGCAAGTCTTTGAATCATTAGAGGATTTTCAGATAATTTCTTGTGAATGCAAACAAGATAATCATACAAGTACACATATCAAGTAGCCCTTTCTTCAAACACTAATGGTCATGCATATTCAACAGAATGCAAATATTGACTTTTCTGATAGATTGGATCAGATTGAAAAGTGTCTGATAGGAAAGTATAATCATTTTGTGGAATGTGGCAATGACCTTCATGCTCCCAATGCCAAGGATGTATTCCACTTGAATCTCTGATTCTGCTAACCTTTAAACAGTTTCCACAACTTGAGAAATAAAATAGACATCTGGGAAAGGGCAGTCTTTGCCAGTACAATAAAGGCTTGGAAGAAATAAACAGGCCTCGTGTCTCATGATGTTTCTCAGGAGACCCAGACCAACAAAGCCTAAGGTTGCAACTGACTTCTCAAAAAGACAAACCAGCACATGAAAATCTTCCTCCCTCTGAAAAAACTGGGGAGAGAATAGAAAAGGTCAGCTGACTGTATACTAAATAATCAATATATTCTGGAAATATAATACTGAAATTAGCTTGAAGTATTTAATGTTTCAAGGAGAAAAATATCCTAGTACCTTTCAACCAAGATACTGTTAAAAATATTACAACAGGTTTTACATTTATTGAACACAGACTGATGATGCTCCAAATACAAGTTAAAGCACAGCCATAGGATCAAAACTTAAAAAAATATGGCTAACTATATATTGACTTTTACACATGTACTCTAATAACTTAAAAACGAATGCTACCTTATTGAAATATTAAATGCATTAGATAGTGATGTCAGTCTAATGTCAAAAGTTACAAACTACATGATTTCATTCATATGTCACTCTGGAAAAGGTGAAAGTATATGGACAGAAATCAGATCAGCAGGGAAGGTTTGACTGTGGAGGAAAAGCATTAGGGAGTATTACTGGTTGATGGATGGATCTGTGTAGTATCTTGATTTTGGTAGTAATTACAAAATGCTAAACAGGTCTTAAAACTCATAGATCTGTGGGTTTTCTATTCTGTTCCATTGATCTATATTTCTGTTTTTGTGCCAGTACAATACTGTTTTGATTACTGTAGCTTTGTAGTATAGTCTGAAGTCAGGGAGTCTGATTCCTCCAGCTTTGTTTTTCTTTCTCAAGATTGCTTTAGCTATTCAGTGTTTCGTGTTTCCATACAAATTGGAAATTTTTTTGTTCTAGTTCTGTGAAAAACGCCATTGGTAATTTGATAGGAATTGCATTGAATGTGTAGATTGCGTTGGGTAGTATAGTAATTTTCACAATATTGATTCATCCAGTCAAAGAACATGGTATATCTCTCCAGCTGTTTGTGTCATCTTTGATTTCTTTCATCAGTATCTTACAGTTTTCTGCATACAGGTTTTTGCCTCCTTAGGTAGGTTTATTCCTAGGTATTTTATTTTCTTTGTTGCAGTGGTAAATGGGATTGCTTCCTTAACACCTATGTTCACCTAATCTATGATAAAGGAGGTAAGAATATACAAAGGAGAAAACACAGCCTCTTCAATAAGTGGTGCTGGGAAAACTGGACAGCTGCATGTCAAAGAACTAAATTAGAACACTCCCTAACACCATACACAAAAATAAATCCAAAATGGATTAAGGACCTAAATGTAAGGCCAGAAACTATAAAACTCTTAGAGGAAAACATAGGCAGAACACCCTTTGATGTAAATTGCAGCAAGATCTATTTTGACCTACCTCCTAGAGTAATGAGAATAAAACCAAAAATAAACAAATGGGACCTACTTAAATTTAAAAGCTTTTGCAGAGCAAAGGAAACCATAAACAAGATGAAAAGACAACCCCCAGAATGGGAGAAAATATTTCCAAATGAAGGAACAGACAAAGGATTAATCTCCAAAATATAGAAACAACTCATGCAGCTCAATATCAAAAAAACAAATAACCCAATCCAAAAATGGGCAGAAGACCTAAATAGACATTTCTCCAAAGAAGACATAAAGGTGGCCAAGAGGCTCATGAAAAGATGTTCAACATCACTAATTATTAGAGAAATGCAAATCAAAACTACAATGAAGTATCACCTCACACTGGTCAGAATAATAGCCATCATCAAAAATTCTACAAAAAATAAATGCTGGAAAGGGTGTGGAGAAAAGGTAACCCTCCTGCACTGTGGGTGGGAATGTAAATTGATAGAGCCACTATGGAGAACAGTATTGAGGTTCCTTAGAAAACTAAAAATAGAACTACCATATGACCCAGCAATCCCACGACTGGGCATTTACCCAGAGAAAACCATAATTCAAAAAGATACATGCACCCCAATGTTCATAGCAGCACAATTTACAATAAAGAACACGGAAGCAACCTAAATGTCTGTCAACAGAGGAATGGATAAAGAAGACATAGTACATATATACAATGGAATATTACTCAGCCATAAAAAGGAACCAAATTGGTCATTTGTAGAGAGATGTGGATGGACCTAGAGACTGTCATACAGAGTGAAGTAAGTCAGGAAGAGAAAAACAAATATCGCATATTAATGCATGTGTGTGGAATCTAGAAAAATGGTATAGATGATCTTATTTGCAAAGCAAAAACAGAGACACAGACTTAGAGAACCAATGTATTGATCCCTAGGGGGAAAGGGGTGGGGGGTGAGAGGAATTGGGAGATTGGGATTGACATATATATATACACTATTGATATTATGTATGAAATAGATAACTAATGAGAACCTACTGTATAGCACAAGGAACTCTACTCAGTGCTCTGTGGTGACCTAAATGGAAAGGAAATCCAAAAAAAAAGGGGATATAAGTATACACATAGTTGAGATACTTTGCTGTACAGTAGAAGCTAACACAACATTGTAAAGCAACTATACTCCAATAAAAATTAATTTAAAAAATAAAAGTTATAAACAACAACAAAAAACTCATAGATCTGTGCATGAAAATAAGAAATAAAAAATTTCACATATAAGTGTGTGGATAGAGATATAGAAATAGGTATAGGGATTGATATAAAAGTATATAGATATTTATTCATATATCTCTTGATTATGTGGATAATGGTTGTATGTGTCAATATGTTGTCAAGCTCACGGGACAAAACCTGCCCCCAGATGTTTACAGTAGCTTTATTCATAATTGCCAAAACTTGGAAGTAACCATTATGTCCTTCAGTAGGTGAACGGACAAATAAACTGTGGTCCATCCAGACAATGGAATATTATTCAGCTCTAAGAAGAAATAAAATATAAAGCCATGAAAATACATGGAGGAATTTAAATGTATGTAACTAAGTAAAAGAAGTCAATCTGAAAAGCCTAGGTACTGTGTGATTCTAACCATACAAACCTGGAAAAGGCAAAACTATGGAGACACTAAAAAGGTTAGTAGTGGTCAAGGGTTAGAGGCGAGGGAAGAATGAATAGGCAGGAATGAATGCAAAGGAATTTTAGGGCAGTGAAAATACTCTCTACGATACTATAAAGGTAGATACATATAATAATAATTTTTGAAATCTTATACAACCCCTATAATTGAATTATGCCTCAATAAACAGTTAAAAGTCATTTTAAATAAATGTAGATATACAGGAAATAACTTTGGAGAAGCTATTCCCATAATTTTAAATTAAAGCCAAATTTAAATATTCAAAATAAAACAAGGTAAACTTCAGATGCTACACAGTCTAGTGGATTGTATTCAAAGTAGTGAGGCTGAGTCCATGTTTAGTCAAGTCTGTTTTAAGAATTTAGGCTATATGATCAATATTAAAGCAGTTTCTATGTCACTGTCATATCATGATAAGAATTTGATATGTTGGATTTTGGGCAAGAAAGATATATTGGATTATATACAAAATTGCCTTCTTTATCAAAACACTCTTAAAAGTACTTAATTTTGTTTATTTTATGTATTTATTTATTTTGCGGTAGGCGGGCCTCTCACTGTTGTAGCCTCTCCCGTTGCGGAGCACAGGCTCCGGACACGCAGGCTCAGCAGCCATGGCTCACGGGCCTAGCCGCTCCGCGGCATGTGGGATCTTCCAGGACCAGGGCACGAACCCGTGTCCCCTGCATCGGCAGGCGGACTCTCAACCACTGCACCACCAGGGAAGCCCAATTTTGTTTATTTTTTTTTAGGTTCTTTTGATGCATTTTCAAAGAAAATGATATTGTAAAATCATGATCAATAAAGTTACTTAAATTTTAAAAACTTTTAAATATGAATAAATTATTAGCACTACCTTGTTATGAAATATGTATAATAAAAATGTGTTAATATAGTAAATAAAATGTAATAAAATATACCAATACTTCTTCTTTTGTAATTTTAACATTAATTCACGTACATATAAATTATATTATCATTATGTAAATTTCTTTCTTTTCCAACTCATTAAGAAATATAGGGAGAAATACAAATACATATGAAAATTCATAGGATGATATGATAGGTACTACACTGAAAGGCTATTTAGTTTTTAGCTTAAAGTATAATCTTATTCTTTTCCTGAGTAAACATTTTAAACTTAATGCCCTATGAATCATCATAACCTTAGTCGAAAATGAATTGAATAATACACTCACTCCTGAACACTTTCCAGTGAATGAAATATGTGAGACACGACACACAAAGTTTTAAAATTGAATCATAGCTAACAAATAATTACTCTCTCTAGCTAGGTGTTAGATGTACATGCCCAAACTTGCTGTCTTCACTCACCTGGAGATCAGAATATAGCAGCTACTAGCAGGATGTTAGCAATGGAATCCCAGAAGTGAGTGAATAGAAATAGACTTTGGTAAAAAAAAAAAAAAAATTCTCTAGATGTGGATCAAGTTGCCAACACTGATTTCCCAACAAAATTTATTACACTGTTACTGATTTGGAAATACCATCAAGGCACAAAAATAAAAGGGCTATTAATATATTCAAATTGGAAATACCATGTTTTGATTTCATATAATCTTATCTTAATGTAAATTAATTCACATAATGTATTGTTTTCTCTCATATCTACTGAATAACCAACGCCAATTCATAATGTGCATCTAATTTTGTACCCAGGATACTTGAGCTTTGGGAAAGCAGAAAAACTGAGCTCCTGGAGAACTAGCAGTATCCAAGTTGTGAACCTATTTTGGTGGTTCCATCATGAACCATCCTCAACTCTGCATGTTCTTTCTCTTACTTAGTTCAATACTTCTGTTGGAAGATAATTATTTGTAGAAACTTTTTTCATGTATTCTATCAAATATTTTAAGATAGAAGTACAAGTCAAGCCCCTGCATTATTAACTCATTAAAAATATTTATCAAAGATCTACTACATACTAATATTCTATAGATAGGGCATACAGAAGCGACCCAAAAAGATGGAAACCCTGTCCTCACGTAACTCACATTTTAGTGAAGGAAGCGGACATGAACAGGATAAAAAAATAAAAGATATAGTTTGCTAAAAGTTTATAAGGCCACAACAAAAGAGAAAGCAGGGTTAGAGGAGAGGAAGTACTAGAATGGGAAGTTTCAGTTTTTAATAGAAGGGTCAGAGTAGACATCATGGAGAAGGTGGCCTTTAAGCATGGACAGACATCAATGATATAAAAGAATAAACCATGTGGACAAGTAAGGAAGTAAGGAAGAGTGTTTCAGAAAGAGGCAGAATGGAGTGCAAAGACCCCAGGAAGAGACTGTCTGATATGTTTTTGCTCAAGAAGCAGCAAGGGGGGTGAGGCAGGAGCAACATGAGTGAAAAGAAAGTGATACTGGCTGAGGTCAGAGATGTAGAGGCAGGAACACATTTCACAGGGCCATGTGAGTAATTTTAGGTCTTTGGCCTTTAGGCTGGTAGAGAGCCATAAGAGTGGTTTGAGCAGAGTGACTCTATAGGAATCCTTCTGGCTGCTGGACTGAGAAGAGTTTGAAGGGAAGAAAATGCAGGCAGGTAGTGAGTAATTGGGATAAACTTCTAAGCAGAGATACAAAAGCAGTAGAAACAGAGGTGTGGGGCATCTTAGAGCTTTGATATGGAGAGAGTGACCTAGTGAAAGAGAGGATTCAAAGTTGATGCAAGATTTGACTGAGCACATGGAAGGAAGGAGAAGCAAATTGAGAAGATGAAGAGACCAAGAGAAGGAAGAAGTATTCTGGGTTGGATAGGATAAGTTTGAGATGTCTTAGGTATTCATGTATAGATATGTTTCAATATGTCTCACAGTGTGTGTGTGTGTGTGTGTGTGTGTGTGTTTTGTTTTCTTTTGTTTTCTAGAAATAAGGCATTATGATGCCTTATGTGATATCAAGTGGTGTCTCCATGGCTTGAATGTCAAATGTAAACCAAGATTTCAAAAAAATTGTCAATAATTATTTTTTCAATAATTCAGTGATGTGGTTGATGTAAAACTTGAAAAAAAAGTCATGACACTCATATAAATGAACTCATTTCCAAAGGCTCTTGGTAGATTATGCTTCAAAAAACAGAAAATTGAATGGTTTATGAGTTACCTTTATTACTGAATACAACAATATCAACTAAAAAGGAACAAGAAAAATTATGTAAGTTGCATATGAGGCATTTGATAAATTGTGTGATTTCTTTGAAAAATTATAATATAATTTATAACTGGGAAAGTGTCCTTTTCAAAAAGTATGGAATGAATTTTACCTTTGCATATGTTTTAATCATAATGAAAATTACTCAAAAGTAAATGGAAAAACAGTATACATTTTTTTTTTTTGCTCTTGGTGTATACAGAAATCAAAGACTTTAAAGCTGTGTGATTATAGGACTTTCTCACACCTTATTACAGGCTCACAAAAGAAGAACTCTTTTCAAGGAATCTGGCTTTTGAATTAAGAATACTCTACCAAGTGACCCAGCAATCCCACTACTGGGCATATACCCAGAGAAAACCATAATTCAAAAAGACACATGCACCCCAATGTTCACTGCAGCACTATTTAAGATAGCCAGGATATGGAAGCAACCTAAATGTCCATCAACAGAGGAATGGATAAAGAAGACATGGTAAATATATACAATGGAATATTACTCAGCCATAAACAGGAATGAAATTGGGTCAATTGTAGAGACACAGATGGACCTAGTGACTGTCATACAGAGTGAAGTAAGTCAGAAAGAGAAAAACAAATATTGTATATTAACACATATATGTGGAATCTGAAAAACTGGTATAGACGATCTTATTTACAAAGCAGAAATAGAGACACAGATGTAGAGAACAAACATATGGATACCAAAGGGGAACGGGGGGTGGGATGAATTAGGAGATTGGGATTGACATATATACACTACTGATACTATGTATAAAAGAGACAACTAATGAGAACCTGCTGTATAGCACAGGGAACTCTACTCAGTGCTCTGTGGTGACCTAAATGAGAAGGAAATCCAAAAAAGAGGGGATATATGTATACATACAGCTGATTCAATTTGCTGTAAGTATAGACTAACACAATAGTGTAAAGCAACTATACTCCAATAAAAATTTAAAAAAAAAAGAAACTAGAGAAATAAACCAGAAAAAAAAAGGTATGCTTACACTATACTGTAATGTATTAAATGTGCAATAGGAGAACTTCCCAGGTGATCCAGTGGTTAAGAATCTGCCTTCCAATGCAGGGGGTGAGGGTTCAATCCTTGGTTGGGGAACTAAGATCCCACAGGTCGTGGAGCAACTGAGCCTGCAAACTGCAACTACTGAGCCTGAGCCCTCTGGAGCCCGTGCGCCACAACTAGAGAGACTGTGTGCTGCAGCTACTGAGCCCACATGCTCTGGAGCCCATGCACCACAACTAGAGAGAAGCCCACATGCCACAACTAGAGAAGCCTACATGCTGCAACAAAAGATCCTGCATGCTGCAACAAAGATCCTGTGTGCCACAACTAAGACTCAATGAAGACAAATAAATAAATATTTAAAAAAAAAGAATACCTTAGTGGAATGCCTTTTTGTGGCAAGGGGGGGAGGAGTAGTGAATAAAACTAACACTAAATTTATTTTCACCTGATTTTTGGTTTCTGTGAACATGTATGTGTGTGTGTGTGCATGGTATGCACATGCCTATGTGTAAGACAGTTGTTTTACTTGGAATATATAATTGATTCAAATATTAACAATTTGTGTAATAAGATTACAGGTTATTAAACGTGGCCAAGATGGTGGAGTAGGAAGACCCTGAGTTCCCCTCTCCCATGGGCACACCAAAATTACAACAATTTACAGAGCAATTGTCTACAAAAATGACATGAAGGCCAGCAGAAAACACTTTCCACAACCAAAGGTATAAAGAAGGAATGACAAAGAGATGGGTGGGAGTGTCAGAGACTACACATAGACCACCCACAGGTAGACAGCCCACAAACAGACAGGAGGATAATCACAACTGCAGAGAGTCTCCTCAAGGAGAAAGGGGTCCGAGCCCCACATCAGGCTCCATGGCTTAGGGAACCTGCAATCAGGAAGCATATCTGGCTTTGAAGACCAGTGTTGCTTGTGCATGGGAGCTGGGGGGCTGTAGGAAACAGAGACATTGCTCTTAAAGGGTGCACTAAAAATCTCATATGCTCCAAGTCAGACTGCAGAGGCTGTAATTTGAAAGGAACCTGGGTCAGACACACTGGTTGATCTTGGAGAGCTTCCCAGAGAAGCAGGAGACAATTGGGATGCTACCTGAGAGCACAGACTCTGGAGGCAGCCGTTTTATGGAGCTCCTTCTTCCACGAGGACAGTGGTGCCGGCAAGCACCATTTTGGAGTCCTTCCTGTAGCCTATTAGTGTCTGGGGATCAGCGGCCCAACAGTGATCTATATCAGCCTAGGGACCTCAAGGACCCTGCTGCCAGCCATGCTAGGACCCAGCCATGCCCACCAGTGGCCAGCACCAGCTCTGGGACTCCCTACGCTACACAGCCAACCATGCCAGGACTAGGCCCCATCCACCAATGGGCTGGCAGCCACCAAGACGGCAGGGCTGAAAGTCAACCAGACCAGTATGCTCACCTTCCTCAGCCCCACCACAACAGAATGGCCCACACAGTCCATGTGAAGGGCACCCCTAGAGCATATAGCTAAGGATCAGAGGGGAGAGTGTTGCTATGCCCCAAAGGACATATCCAAAACAAGGTTACTTCACTACGATTGATTGGGAAACATAACCAACCTATCTGATACATAGAAACAAACATAATGAGTTAGGAAAAATAAGAAGAAAGAGGAATATTCTCCAAATGAAGGAATAAGACAAGACTGCAGAAAAAATAAATAAACAAAGAAGAGATAAGCAACCTACCTGATAAAGAGTTCAAGCAAGTGACCATAAAGTTGCTTAACAAACTTGGCAGAAGAATGGATGAACACAGGAGAATTTTAATAAAGATTTAAAAAATATAATGAAAAACCAAATAGAGCTGAAGAAGAGAGTAACATAAATTTAAAAAATACACTAGAAGAAATCAACAGTAGACAAGATGGTACAGAGGAATGGATCAGTAAACTGGAAGACAAATTAGTAGATATCACCCAAACTGAACAGAAGGAGAAAAAATAACTTTAAAAAATGAGGATAGCTTAAGAGACCTCTGTGATGACATCAAACATGCTAACATTTGCATTATAGGGGTCCCAGAAGTAGAAGAGAAAAGAAGAAAACGGGAGAGAATTTATTTGAAAAAATAATAAATAAAAACTTCCTTAACCTGGGGAAGGAAATAGACATCAGTTTCAGGAAGCACAGAGAGTCCCAAAGAAGATGAACACAAAAAGGACCACAACAAGACACATTATAATTTAAATGGCAGAAATTATAAAGAAAGAGAGAATATTAAAAATAGCAAGAGAAATTCAACTACATACTTAAAAGGGAACTCTCTGACTTTGCAGAAAATTTGCAGGCCATAAGGGATTTTAATAACATAGCCAAAATGATGAAAGAAAAAACCTTCAACCAGGAATACTGTATGTGGCAAGGCTATCATTCAGATTTGACAGAGAGATAAAGAGTTTTACAGACAAGCAGAAGCTAAGAGTTCAGTGCCACTCAACTGGACTTACTAGAAATGTTAAAGGGACCTTCCTAAGTGGAATAAAAAGACCACAATTTTAATGCTCCAATCAAAATACATAGAGTGGCTGAAGGAATTAAAACAAAAACAAGATTCATATTTATGCTGCCTACAGGAGACTCCCTTCAGCTCTAAAGACACACAGACTGAAAGTGATAGGATGGAAAATGATATTCTGTGCAAATGGAAATAAAAAGAAAGCTGGGGAAACAATATTTATATTAGACAAAACAGAATTTCAAACAAAGACTTTAATAAGGAAAAAAGATGGACATTACATAATGATAAAGGGACTAATCCAACAAGAGAATATAACATAAGTATAAATGTACCCAAAATAGGAACACCTAATTACATAAAGCAAAACTTAACAATCATATAATGAGAAATTGACAGTAACAGAATAATAATAAGGGACTTTTAACACTCTACTTACATCAATGGACAGATCAACTAGACCAAAACTCAATATGGAATAACTGGCCTTAAGCACACATTATACAAAATGTACTAAATAAATACATACAGGACATTATACCCCCCAACAGAAGAACACACATTCTTTTCAAGTGCACATGAAACACTGTCCAGGATAGATCACATCCTGGGCCACAATACACGTCTTGGTAAACTTAAAAAGACTGAAATCATATCAAGCATCTAATCTGACCACAATGGTATGAGACTAGAAATCAATTAAAGGAAAAAAAACTGCAGAAAAGGCAAACACAAAGAGGGTTAACCATATGCTAATAAACAACCAGTGGGTCAAGAAGAAATCAAAGGAAACATTTAAAAAATAACCAGAGACAAATGAAAATGGAAACATAATGATCCAAAATCTATGGGATGCAGCAAAAATAGTTCTAAGAGGGAAATATATAGTGATACAAGCCTACCTCAGGAAACAACAAAAAAATCTTAAGTAAAAAATCTAACCTTACAGCTAAAGGAACTATAAAAAGAACAAAGCCCAAAGGTAGTAGAAGGAAAAAGATAATAAATATCAGAGCAGAAATAAATGAAATAGAGAAAAAATAGTCTATCAATGAAACTAACAACTGTTACAAAAAAACAAAAACAAAATTTATAAGCCTTTAGCCGGACTTACCCAGAAAAAAAGACAGATGGTCCAAATCAATAAAATCAAATGAAAAGAAGTTAAACACACAGAAATCTAAAGGATTATAAGTGATTTCTGTGAACAATTATACACCAAAAAGTAGACAGCCTAGAAGAAATGGATAAATTCCTAGAAAAATACAATGAAGAATGAATCAAGAAGAAATAGAAAACATGTACAGATTACCGGTAATAAAGTGAAATCAATAATAAAAAATATCCCAACAAACAAAAGCCTAGGATCTGATGGCTTAATAAGTTAATACTACAAAATACTTAAAGAAAAGTTAACACCTGTCTTTCCCAAAGTATTCCAAAAAGTTCAAGAGGAGGGAACACTTCCAAACTCATTTTATGAGGCGAACATCATCATGATACTAAAAAAAGACAAAGACACCATAAAAAAAAAATAGGCCAACATCACTGATAAACATAGATGCAAAAATCCTCAACAAAATATCAGCAAACTTAATTCAATACTACATTAAAAGGGTCATACAACATGAGCAAGTATGAGTTATCACAGGGATGTAAATATTTGCAAATCAAACAACATGATATACCATATTAGCAAATTTAAGAATAAAAATCGTATGATCATGTCAACAGTTGCAGAGAAAGCTTTTGACAAAATTTAACATACACTTATGATAAAATCTCTCAGCAAAGTGAGTATAGAGGAATTATACCTCAACTTAATAAAGGCCACATACGTCAAACCTACAGCTAATATCATACTCAATGATGAAAAGCGAATGGAATTTCCTCTAATATCAGAAACAAGACAAGGATGCCCACTCTCCTCACTTTTATTCAGCACAGGACTGGAAGTCTTAGCAACAGAAATCAGTCAAGGAAAAGAAATAAAAGGAACCCAATTTGAAAAGACAGATGTAAAACCATGTCTCTTTACAGATGACATGAAACTATGTATAGAAAATTCCTATGGCACCAGCAAAATACTATTAGAACTAATAAATAAATTCACTAAAGTTGCAGGATACAACATTAATGTACAGAAATCTGTTCACTTCCATACACCAACAGTGTTACCAAAAAGAAATTAAGAAAACAATTCCATTTACAATTGCATCAAAAAAGATAAATTACATAGGGATAAATCCAACCAAGGAGGTAAAACACTTGAATTCATAAAACTACTACCATATTGGTAAAATAAATTGAAGATGACACAAATAAATGGAAAGATATACTAAGCTCATGGATTGGAAGAATTAATATTGTTCAAATGATCTTAATCCCCAAGGCAATCTACATATTCAAAGCATGTCCTATCAAACTTCCAAAGGAAATTTTCACAGAACTAGAATGAAGAATTCTAAAATAGGTATGGGAACAAAAAGAGCCTGAGTAGCCAAAACAATATTGAGAAAGAAGACCAAAAACTTGAGGTGTCATGTTTTTCTAACTTCAGGCTATACTACAGAGCTACAGTAGTCAAAACAGTATGATACTGGCACAAAAACAGACACATAGATCAATGGAACAGAATAGTGAGACCAGAAATGAACCACACTTAGACTGCAAACTAATTTATGACAAAGGAGGGAGGAATATACAATGAGGAAAAGGCAGTCTCTTTGATAAACTGTGTTGGAACACTGGACAGCTATATATAAAAGAATCAAACTGGACTATTTCCTCACACCATATACAACAGTAAATTCAAAATGGCTTAAACACTTAAATGTAAGACCTGAAATCATAAAACTCCTAGGAGAAAACATAGGCAGTACACTCTTTGACATCGGTCTTAGCAATATTATTTTGGATATGCCTCCTCAGGCAAGGAAAATAAAAGTAAAAATAAAAAATTGGGACCTGGGCTTCCCTGGTGGTGCAGTGGTTGAGAGTCCGCCTGCCGATGCAGGGGACACGGGTTCGTGCCCCGGTCCGGGAAGATGCCACATGCCACGGAGCGGCTAGGCCCGTGAGCCATGGCCGCTGAGCCTGCGCATCCAGAGCCTGTGCTCCACAACGGGAGAGGCCACAACAGTGAGAGGCCCGCGTACCGCAAAAAAAAAAAAAAAAAAAAAAAGATTGGCAGAAGAACTGAATAGACAGTTTTCCAAAGAGGAAATGTGGATGGTCAACAGGGACATGAAAAGATGCACAACATCATTAGTCATCAGGGAAATGCAAATCAAAACCACAATGAGATATCACCCCACGCTTGGCAGAATGGCCATCATCAAAAAGAACACAAATAACAAATGTTGGCAAGGATGTGAAGAAAAAGGAACACTTGTACACTGTTAGTGGGAATGTAAATTGGTGCAGCCACTGTGGAAAATAGTATGGAGGCTTCTCAAAAAAACTAAACATAGAACTACATATAACCCAGCAATTCCACTCCTGGGTATATATCCAAAACAACCAAAAACACTAATTTGAAAAGATACATGCACCTCGATGTTCATAGCAGCATTACTTACAATTGCCAAGACATGCAAGCACCCTAAATGTCCTCAACAGATGAATGGATAAAGAAGACTGATGTGTGTATGTATATATAGAGAGGGATAGATATAGATATAGATGTATAAATATCTCTCTCTCTGTCTGTCTCTCTCTCTCTCTCTCTCTCTCTCTCTCTATATATATATATATATATATAAGAAGCCCCCACAAAACTGATCACAAAAATAACACTTAAAAAAACACATGTCATCATTATTCTCACATGGATTCCAACCATGACCAATGACATGAAAAATCATCATTGTCATTCAACTATAAGAACATCAATGACCAACATCCGAAAAACTCACCCACTGATAAAAATCATCAACAATACATTTATGGACCTCCCAACCCCATCAAACATCTCATCATGATAACTTTGGCTCTTTACTAGGCATCTGCCTGATCCTACAAATCCTAACAGGCCTAATACTAGCAATACACTACACACCAGACACAACAACTGCCTTCTCATCAGTAGCACACATCTGTCGAGACATCAACTACGGATGAATCGTTTGATACATGCATGCAAACGGAGCTTCCATGTTCTTTATCTGCCTTTACATTCACGTAGGACGTGGCCTACCTTATGGATCCTATGCCTTTCAAGAAACATGAAACATTGGAATTATTCTACTGCTTACAGTTATAGCTACTGCATTTATAGGCTATGCACTACCATGAGGAAAAATATCATTCTGCGGAGCAACAGTTATTACAAACCTCCTCTCATCAATCCCATACATCGGAACCACTCTTGTTGAATGGATCTGAGGCAGCTTTTCCATAGACAAAGCAACACTCACACGATTCTTCGCTTTTCACTTCATTTTCCCTTTCATCAATACAGCACTAGCAGCTGTCTACCTACTATTCCTCCACGAAACAGGATCCAACAACCCCACAGGAATCCCATCTGACACAGACAAAATTCCATTCCATCCCTGTTACACAATCAAAGATATCCTAGGTGCCCTACTACTAATCCTAGCCTCACTAATACTAGTCTTATTTTCACCCAACTTGCTAGGTGACTCCTACAGCTGCACCCCAGCAAACCCACTCAACACATCACCACACATCAAACCAGAGTGACCTTTTCTATTCACATATGCAATTCTAAGATCAATCCCCAACAAACTAGAAGGAGTCTTAGCCCTATTACTCTCAATACTGATTCTAGCATTCATCCCAATACTCCACACATCCAAAGAGCGAAGCATAATATTCCGACCTCTCAGCCAGTTCTTATTTTGAGGGCTAACGGAAGATCTATTAACACTAACATGGGTTGGAGGACAACCCGTAGAACACCCCTTCATCATTATCAGACAACTCGCATCTATTTTATACTTTCTTTTAATTTTAGCGCTAATGCCAGTAACTAGCATCATTGAAAACAATTTCCTGAAATGAAGAGTGTTTGTAGTATAACACATTTCCCTGGTCTTGTAAACCAGAAAAGGAGAACAACACACCTCCCTAAGACTCAAGGAAGAAGCCCTAAACTTCACTGCCAACACCCAAAGCTGAAATTCTACTTAAACTATCCCCTGAAATTATATTATAAGACATTTACAAAATTATTAAGTACTATGTCAGTATTAAAACAGTCCATTTTGTCACATACTACTATGTACATCGTGCATATTTGCACCACCACATTAATGAGCACATACATCTTATACATACATATTACATGTATAATCGTACATTACATTATTTACCCCATGCTTATAAGCATGTACATTATATTATTAGCATTGTATAGTACACACAGGTTATTAATCGTACACAGTGCATTAAGTCAAATCAATTCCAGTCAACATGCAGATTCAGTCCATTAGATCACAAGCTTAATCACCAGGCCTCGTGAAACCATCAACCCGCTTGGCAGGTGCCCCTCTTCTCTCTCCGGGCCCATAACTTTTGGGGGTTTCTATTGATGAACTTTATCAGACATCTGGTTCTTACTTCAGGGCCATCTCACCTAAAATCGCCCACTCTTTCCCCTTAAATAAGACATCTCGATGGACTAATGACTGATCAGCCCATGCTCACACATAACTGCGATTTCATACATTTGGTATTTTTTAATTTTTAGGGAGGATGCTTGGACTCAGCTATGACCTTAAAGGGTCTTAACACAGTCAAGCAAATTGTAGCTGGACTTTAATTGAAGATTATTTAGCAGCATCAACAATCCATGGTGTGCAATTCAGTCAGTGGTCACAGGATATAACGATATTATACATGTACATATGTGCAATAGACATAGCATTCCACTCTCCCCCAACCCCATCTAAAACAATATACCCATCAAAACAAATCAGCCTCAGAACGCCCCCAGCATACCAATAATCTACTTAGATATGCACCACCCATACAGACAGACATCTCCCTAGATTCATCAGCCATTTTATCAAAAATTTAATACTAAACCTGACACAAACCTCACAACACAGCCATACAAACACCACCTATGTATAACAAGTTGATATAGCTTAAACAACCTCTAAAGCAAGGCACTGAAAATGCCTAGATGAGCTTACTAGCCCCATAAACACACAGGTTTGGTCCCAGCCTTTCTATTAGTTTTTAATAGAATTACACATGCAAGTATCTGCCCTCCAGTGAGAATGCCCTCTAAATCACTAAGATTAAAAGGAGCAGGTATCAAGCACACTATACCAGTAGCTCACAACACCTTGCTCAACCACCCCCCCACGGGAGACAGCAGTAATGAGAATTAAGCCATAAACGAAAGTTCGACTAAATCATATTAATTAAGGTTGGTAAATTTTGTGCCAGCCACCACGGTCATAAGAATGACCCAAATTAATAGAATTATGGCATAAAGCGTGTTAAAGAATAATACAAAATAAAGTTAAATCTTGATTAAGCTGTAAAAAGCCATAATTAAAGTAAAAATAGACTACGAAAGAGACTTTAACATACCCTGACTACATGATAGCTAAGACCCAAACTGGGATTAGATACCCCACTATGCTTAGCCGTAAACCCAAACAATCATAGGAAGCAGATTATCTGCCAGAGTACTACTAGCAACAGCTTAAAACTCAAAGGACTTGGTGGTGCTTCACACCCCTCTAGAGGAGCCTGTTCTATAATCGATAAACCCAAATAAACCTCAGCAGCCCTTGCTAATTCAGTCTATATACCGCCATCTTCAGCAAACCCTAAAAAGGAGCAAAAGTAAGCAAAGTATACTTACATTGAAAGTAAAGTATGCACAATCGAATACTACTCAGCCATTAAAAAGAACAAAACACTGCCATTTCAGCAACATGGATGGACTTGGAGGGCATTATGCTAAGTGAAATGTCAGACAGGAAATTCAAATACTGTGTGATATCACTTACATGTGAAATCTAAAAAACACAACAAATTAGTGAATATAAGAAAAAAGAAGCCAACTCACAGATACAGGGAACAAACTGGTGTTCACCACGGTGGAGGGGAGGAGGGGCAATATAGGGGTGGGAGAGTAGGGAGTAAAAACCATTGGGTGTAAGATAGGCTCAAGGGTGTATTGTACAACAGGGAGAATATAGCCAATATTTTGTATTAACTGTAAATGGAAAGTAACCCTTAAAAATGTACAAGAATAAAAAAAGTTTAATGAAAATAAGTTAAATAAACAAATAAATAAATAATTATTTAGATAAGGTGGTGGATGATCTATGGCATTTTGAATGTTGATCCTGGCTTTACTCATAATTTGTGTTTTTTCTTAGATCAAATATCTCCAATGTTTTCTGTGAATAACCCTATTTTTAAGTGCAGCATCCTATAAGTGATAGGATTTTGTGACCTCTAGTCTGGTGTATAAGTTTATTACCACAATGTTATATAATTGGATGAAACTTCCAACAGGCTATATAATCCAAGATAGGCATTTAAAAAATCATTTACATGTAAAAAGTATTTTCAAATACTCTATTTCCTCTGGCCATCTTAATTTTAGGAAAAAAATTAACAACATAGCAATGAGAGTAAAATATAAGTGATAGTTTGGATGCAAAGCAGATGTGAAGTATTTGAAAAAAAATCTTTAGAGAGCAATGTAAGAAAATAAATGAGGCTACAGTTATACGGAAAATATTGTCAAGCTCTTGGTTTTGAAGTTTTCCTGCTTAGTCTCTGAAATAACCCAAGTTACATGAGTTATAACCCTTCATGGAACTGGTAACCATAAGGGATGACACAGCCTGTGATGATTGTGTTACCATAAACTACCTTCATTAAAGGAATTAGACCTCCTATCTAGCGAATTATTCAGATGTTGGAGGAAGAAACTAACATGGGCTGAAAATATTGTTTAAATGACAAACGATGATGTTTTCAGAAATGCCTGGAATAATGTCAAAGATGGCAAAGAGGCCATATCCTTGAGATAATTATGGTGCTTAAGAAAATGAATGAATATAAAATGTGTTGAAAGAGAACTTCAAAGAGCATATGTGTTTTTAATACTGTTTACAAAAAATAGGTGACATATATTGGTCAAAATGAACTATGAGAATTCTATAAAAATATGTCCAATACTTAAGTTATCAATAACAAATTTTTATTACATTTCAGGTTTTTAGAACTGTTCAAGTTTTAACAAAGATTGCTTATAAAGACATTAATTTGTTTTACTTCCACATTGAAAGAAATATGAAGTTAACTATTTAAGATAAAGACCACATGCTGTAATAAAGAATACATTATCTGACTATGCAGATAAATGCTATGCCACGTGGACCAAAGTTATAAAATATTTGTTCTATTTAAAGTAATGATAGAAGATAAACAACAAGCAGTCCCCTGAAAGTAAAGTTAAATGTTGAAAATGGAATATTAACTTTAATCTGGTAACATAAATTAATATTGATGAGAAAACAAAATCTCCTTTTTTGTATAGTAAATATCTTTCTAATTAACTATGTATAGTAAACACTTCATGGTGTCACTTAGGTATTTGTACTCATCAGCAAATAGATTGCCTAAAAAAAGTCTAATAAGAAGAGAATAACCCCCTTCTGGGAAAATGACAATGCGTTATGCATGCACAAATGATCATTTGGATATGACGTTTTAATGTGGCTGAATTACCACCATGAGAGCCAACAAATCTCACTTATGCCTCAATTATATCTTAATTTTAGAAATGAAAATTTCAAGTATAATCCATAAGTCTTAAAAATTTGATAGCCTACATAAAATAATGATATAAAAATCACATTCCTTGTAATTCTTCCTTAGACAATTCACATGAAAACCATCAAAGTCATTGCTAAGTCTAGTCAAAAGTCAAAACAGTTTTCTGAGGTCAAATTCAGCTCTGATTTCACAGGTAAAACACAAGTAGATTTTTAAACACAAGTAATCCGTTTTTGCTGGATTCTTCAGGCACTATAAGGTCAGCCTGCACTAACTGATTGAAGACTGAAATTGATTCTGATGAGCTGATCTGAGATACTGTATTTGAAGTTCTTTTGCTTAGGGGCTATCAGGAGAACAGATGTCAAGAGGTTTGACTTCTAGCAGCATTAGCCAGTATCTCTGTGCTTACACTTCTGCCTGCCAGGCACAAAGACTCAAGTATCCATAGGGTGAATAATTCATGCTTTAAAATTGAAGGTTGAATATTTTCTTTTTTTAATGTACCACTTACAGACTTAAAAGAACAGAAAAGGCTATATTTCTTACACATTTTTTAAAAATTTAAACTTCTGAGAAATAAAATAGTAAAGTTAAAGTAGTATTTTTGGATGATTGGGCAAAATCACCTCTGTACAATGACCTTTATAACCTAATAGGAGATTGAGAAATTGTGTTACTAAAATAAATGCTATTATTTTTTAGAGGTCATAATTATAAACTATCTTACAGGGGTTGTGGAAGTAGATGTAAAATAGGAATTGCAGGAATATCAGTCCTTGGTACAAAATAAGGAAACAAGAAAATAAAGGGAGAGAGAGAGAGAACATGCCTGGGAATGTTTGGCAAGGTATTAAAACTGTAAGTGTTGGAAACAGAATATTAAAAGTACCATATAATTATATATAAGCAATGAAATTTCATATCCTATGAATTTAGATTTGTTAGAAACTGTAAGTGGATGTGCAAACACAATTTTAAATTTGAATTCCAAAAAATATCCAAACAATAACAAGAAGTCCTGAGATTTTGTGATTTTGATTTAGTTTCATAATAACAAACAAATAAGAATTATCAGTTACCAATTATAATCTACCTGCCATGGGCCAGGAACCGAATACAGTACCTACCCCCTTCCATGGGGAATTTGTTCCGAGACCCCCAGGGATGCCTTAAACTGCACAAAGTACCGAATCCTTCACATACTATGTCTTTTCCCATACTAACTGGTGTGGAATGTGTATAGGGTGCATATGCTGGTCAAAGGGATGATTCATGACCCCAGAGGGACAGAACTGGTGGGTGTGAGATTTCATCACACTACTGAAAATTGCATGGAATTTAAAACTTATGAATTGTTTGTTTCTGGAAGTTTCTATTTAATATTTTCAGACCCTGGCTGACCCTGGAATGCAAAACCTCAGATAAGGGGGGAGAGGCTGCTGTACTGTATTTATATCTTTATCTCATTCAGATTGTTAAAAGAGGGAAACTCCTCAGCAAATTCTTCAGCGTACTGTATACAGTGCAAGATGGAAAACCAGATAAGATAGTGAAAATGTTGTATTCCCTTTAGGGAGAAAAAGTC
This sequence comes from Delphinapterus leucas, assembly GCF_059928025.1. Classification (NCBI taxonomy): domain Eukaryota; kingdom Metazoa; phylum Chordata; class Mammalia; order Artiodactyla; family Monodontidae; genus Delphinapterus; species Delphinapterus leucas. The sequence goes on along the minus strand of NC_143133.1, from coordinate 132,547,903 downwards.
AGTATTTTATAAGTGCGTGTGTCTGCGCAACACATTCATTTTTATGATATGCTTATAATGCAGTTGGTATCACTCTCTCTTGTATAGGTGAAGAACATCATATATGTGGAGTGAAAGTGAGGTGATATTTAGCAGCTAGTAAGGACTGTGAAAAGAAGGCATCATTGAATAGAAGTTAAGAGTCACATGGTCATGAGTTCAAATCACAACTAAGTCACTTGCTGGCCATTAGATCTTAGACACATTGCATTGTTTCTGTGAGTTTTAGTTTTCCTCGTTGTATATGAAGGGTCTGGTAGTAAATACATTTATATGTTGTGAGCTGTTAATTGGATAATGTACACAAGGCTCCTTCTGATAAGGATATATGCCTGTGTGTGTGCCTTATACTGTGTTTACACACATGCGTATGCACATGCATAACATTCAAATAGTGTGAGTGCACGTGTTTATTACTTCAAGAAATGGTAGTGTTCTTACTGTTTGCACCAGGATTCAAGCCCAGGGTTATTTTTACACCAAAACCCACATTCTCTCTGCATTAGTGCCAAAACCACAAACTTCTCATTCTCTTGTTTCTTTAATGCAGATTAAGAAAAATGATTTATTCTCCTTTACTTTATTTTTATTTAAAATTCTATACCTGATTGGAGGTCTTGTTTCAGACACTCTGGCTAGGTAAAGAGAAACTGTAGGTAAAGAGAAACTGCCTATCCATTAGGGCAGCGTTTTTAGATTACAAGGGCAATCATAATATTATAAGTTTGCAAGATAGAGTTGAAATTGCCTACTGTTTTCTTTAAAATTTATTATTTTGTTTGATCAAGTTAGAAATTTAGCATTTCATATAGGAATATTGTACCTAAACTGATGATATGCAAAATTTTTACATTTGGACCAATACTGCTATAAACTCAAAGAGATTGATATTTTATGATTTTATGTGCAGCTTTTATAACATATATCTGCTTCATTGCACAGCTTTAACTAGCACACTAACACAGAACTACTGTTTCAAAATAATTTCAGAGGAAAAGATCTACTTTAAAATCAGCAAAATTATTTCCCCCAATCCAGCCTGCCATCCCACGGTTAACTCGTGCTCCTATATCAGGTATCAGATTAGTGGTTGCTTTGTCTAGTAAACCCTCCATGAATCCAACCACAGCACAGGGCTCCATAAGGCAGAGACTGCAGCTAGGTGTGTCCATTTCATGTTGTCTTGTCCTGTCAATTATTCAATTACAGTTGTTATTTTCAGTTTGTTAACTATGAGATTACACCTACTTTGTTGATGATCCTATTGACTAAACAAATGGCTACAAATGCAAAAATCCAGTGTATTGTGGTTTGCTTCAGGATATGGTAGTCACCAGATTCTAGTTCTATACACATAAGGAGACTTAATAGAATCAGATAAAACACTGGCAATCTACCACATAGACCCAAATATACTTATTTTATGTGAAGTCTTTCCTTATTACATAAGAGAGTTTTCTTCTTACTGCAGTATTTTGCTACATTGGTAATCAAATACCACATTATTATTACAGTTATTTGTTTCATGTCTAACGCTACTTTTCTTCTGTAGACCTTGGGTTATTAAAGGTTATTAGCAGGGGCCAACCATCATCTTGTTTTATCTATCACAATATCTGGCAAGGAGTAATATAATGCTACATTTACATTTACTGTGGGCCAGATGTTGGTCAGTCTATGTGCTTTAAGTGAGTTCATTTTCCATCAACACTATAAGGTAGGAACTGCCATGTCTACTTTGGAGATGGGAAACTAAGGCATAGTGACCAAAGACATTCAGAATTTACATTCAGATGATTGGCTTTGAAATTTGAACTCTAAATTGTTATAGTATGTTATCTTAGCAGATTCGGTACTAAATAAATTAATGCTTAGAGAAGACAGGAAGGAAAAGAAAGGAAAAAAGAAAAGAAAAAAGATAGCAAGTCAATCAGGAAGAAAAGAAGGTAGGGAGGAAAGAATAGTATTTAACTTACAATGAATTAAATGATGAAGACAGAATGAATGGTATGCTATGATCCATAAGAATGACCTATTTAATATATATACATATATAAAATAAATGTAACATACAGAAATTAATAAAATATTATTTCATTAAATGATATATATGCAAATTATATATAATGTTCTATTCATTTAACACTTTATATGAATAAAGTTCCTTTTCACATATTGCTTCATTTTTTACTACCTTACTGTTTAGGCTAGGGCATCTTATTTCATATTCTCCTGCCCTTTCAGAATGAATTACACCACTGGATTTCCAGGTTGCAGGCAGCATGTCATGGGACTTTACAGCCTCCATAATTGTGTGAGCCAGTTTCTCATAATAAAGCTAGCTCTTCCTCTCTTTGTCATATCTATATATCTATATCTCTCTCTCTATCTCTGTATCTACTGTTTCTCTGGAGAACCCTAATACAAATTTTGGAAACAAGAGTGTTTCTAAAGAAATATTGACAGAATTTAACGATGAGAGAACGAATTTTCTGAATTGGTTCTCGGGTTTCTGGAACAGCCTCCTCAGTCTTATTAGATTTAAAGACACTGAGGACTATACTTCCATTAATAAATAGGACACTGATTGTCCATGATATGAACTGTTTATAGAGATATGCAAAAAATATGCTTATTTTACACTATGCTTCTAATTACTTACAAGAAACAAGGAGCTAAGCGACTGTATATGATTCTTTTGAACATTTTTGGAAAACTGATGAATATAATGATTGGTTGCTCTTAATGTCACTGCATAAAGTGGTGAAAGAAAAGGATGAGTTCAGGGTTTAGAATTCCCAGATCAAGCAGTACATAAATAACCCAAGAGCTTCTATGAGTGCACCACTGAAGGAAACCCTTGTCTCCTGCAGCTGCAGGGTTAAAATTGTTAAAAATCAAAAGCACCACTTTATCCTGTGAATGGCTGAATTAAAATGCAAGCGGAACTCTCAGCCTTGCAGGGTGTCTACTGCTACAGTGAGGGCATTGATCGGGAAGGAACAGGATCCCATAGGTTGATATGGGGACATATGGTAAGGCCCTTACGAAGGTGAGAATATCGAGTCCCTAAATTCTGATGAGTCTTCCTTGCTAGTGGAAGAGGTTTCTCCACCCACAGTGGCAGTAGCATCGCTACCCCTAGTGATATTGCCTTCTCCACTTCCTTCTGAGGAGATTAACCCTGCATTGCCTTAGAAAACTCTAATAGTCTTCCCTGAGGAAGCTGACATACAAGACAATCTTAATTCTCCTCAGTACCCATCCCAACACCCTCTTTGCTTCTAGACCTATAATTAGACTCATTTTCCAGCAGACCCCTAAAGGTGAGGTACAAAGTGTAACCCATGAGGAGCTGTGCTACAGTCCAAAGTAACAACTTCAGTTTCCTTATTTTTACAGAAAAATAGCTGGGAAACTTCTGGGAATGGATATTAAGGGTGTGGGGTAATGGTTGAAGGAACATAAAGTTGGATCAGCCTGAATTTATTGATATGAGCTCAACAAAAAGAGATTGGGCATTTAATGCTGCAGTTGTAACAGAACTGGAAAGAGCTTCAAATCTAAGTTTGTTTGGTTCGTTGACCGAAACAGAACCAAAAAGGGGCCCACTGTGAGTGAACTGGAATTGCTGGATGTGCCTTAGTTTAATTTAGAGGAAGGGGTTCGAAGGCTTAGAGAGATTGAAATGTTACAATGGAGAGGTTCCAGAAGGCGTATCTTTCATGGAAACTGGGAGGAACCGATTTGTGAGGGGAGCCCTGGCCTCCTTAGAGATCACTGTGATCACGCTTCTCTGTAGGACAGACCTTACAGTGGGGGCTGCAGTCACTGAACTGGGAAACCTAAACATGAGGGGAGTCATTCATCCCTGGGGTGCCAGGGGCCAAGTGGCAGCACTCAACTGCCAAAGGCAAGGTGGCCATGACTATCGTAATGGACAGCAGAGTCAAAGCAGCAATCAGAGTACTCTGACTTGTGCAGATCAGTGGTTAGCTGATGATATTCCTGGAAGTGAAATAGACAGAGAGCCTGTTACACTCTTCCTATACCTGTAAAAGCAGAAAAATTTCAGGTTCAGTGAACACAAGTCCAGCCTGAATACTGAACAGCAGAGGGTCATGAGACATCAATCAAATCCTAGACTTGAGCCCATTTACAGCCCCAAAGCCCACTGAATAAAGGAGAGGTCAGGTCCCCTTGAGGAAGAACACTACTAAAATATTTTACTATTAATCTTCCTCCAACCCTTTCCCTAAGGAAGCTCTAGTCTTCTACTAGAATAACTATACTTTGGGGAAAAGGAAATACTCAGAACTTTTAGGGATAACTGGACTCTAGCTCTGTACTGACGCTAATTCCAGGAGACCCAAAATGTCCAAGTGGTCCACCAGTCAGAGTATGGGCTTATGGAGGTCAGGTAATTGATGGATTATCTAAGATCAGATCTACCTCACAATGGGTTCAGTGGGCCCATGAATCCATCTTGTGGTTATTTTTGCAGTTCCAGAATGCATAATTTGAATATACATACATAGACACTGGCAGAATCCCCACACTGGTTCCCTGAGATGTGGAATAAAAACTATTATGGTAGGAAAGGACAAGTGGAAGCCTTTAGAACTGCACTACCTAGGAAAATAGTAAACCAAAATCAATACTACATCCCCTGAGGGATTGCAGAGATTAGGGCCACCATCAAGGACTTGACTAATGAAATGGTGGTGATTCCCACCACATCCTTCTTCAACTGTCCAATCTGGCCTGTACAGAAGACAGTGGATCTTGGAGAATAACAGTGAATTACAGAAAATTTAACCAGGGGATGATTCTAATTGCAGGTACTGTACTAAATGTGGCTTCATTGTTTCAGAAATTTAACACATCCCCTGGTACCTGGTATGCAGCTTTTGATCTGGCAAATACCTTTTCCTCTACACCTGCCCATGAGATTCGCCAGAAATTCACCTGCATTGTTCTACCTCTGGGGTATATCAACTCTCCATGTCTATGTCATAGTTTAGTTCTCAGGGACCTTGATCACCTTTCCCTTCCACAAGACATCACATCGGTCTATTATATCAATGACATTATACTGATTGGACCTAGTATGCAAGGCGTAACAACTGCTCTAGACCTATTGATAAGACATTTGTGTGTTAGAGGGTAGGAAATAAATCTAAAATTCATGAGTTTTCTACCTAGTGAAATTTTTGGAGGTCCAGTGGTGTGGTCCATATTAAGATATCCCTTCTAAGGTGACTTGGGCCATGTAATTGAGCAGATCCAACGGTGCTTGATGTGTCAATGGCAGATGGAGGTGCTGTTTGGAGTCTCTGGGAGGCCCCTATAGGTGAATCATAGTACAGGACTTTAAGGTTTTAGTGCAAGTCCCTGCCATCATATGCAAATAACTACTCTCCTTTTGGGAAACAACTCTTGACTTCTACTGGGTCTTAGTAGAGACTGAACACTTAACCATGGGCCACCAAGTTACCATGGCCTGAGCTGTCCATCATGAACTGGATGTTATCTGACCCACCAAGCCATAAAGTTGGGTGAGTACAGGAGGACTCTATCATTAAATGGAAGCGGTATACACTTGACTGGGCCCTAGCAGGCCCTGACGGCACAAGGAAGTTATATGAAGAAGTGGCTAAAATGCCCATTGTCCTCCTTCTGCTACTCTGGCTTCTCTCCCACGCAGCACCTATGACCTCACAGGGATCTTCCTATGATCAGCTGACACAGGAAGAGAAGACTTGGGTCTGATTTACAGATGGGGCTGCATGGTATGCAGGCACCACCTGAAAGCAGACAGCTGCAGTACTACAGCTCCTTTCTGGGGCATCTTTGAAGGACAGTGGTAAAATGAAATCTTCCCAGTGGACAGAACTTTGAGCGATGCACCTGGTTGTTCACTTTATTGGAAAGAAAAGTGGCCAGACATATGATTATATAGCAGCTCATGAACTGTGGTCAATGGTTTGGCTGGATGGTCAGAGACTTGAAAGGATTATGATTAAAAAACTGGTGACAAAAAATGGGGGGAGTGATATGTGGATGGACCTCTCTGAATGGGCAAAAAAATGAAGACATTTGTGTCCCATGTAATGCTCACTAAAGGGTGACCTTAGCAGACGAGTATTTTAATAATCAAGTGGATAAGACAACCCATTCTGTGGATACCAGTCAGCCTCTTTCCTCTGCCATCTCTCATTGCCCAATGGGCTCTGAACAAAATGGTCATGGTGGCAGGAATGGAGGTGATGCATGGGCTCAGCCACATGGACTTATGATCATCAAGGCTGACTTGTCTATGACCACAGCTGAGTGAATACCCAAACTGCCAACAGCAAAGACCAACACTGAGGCCCCACACGGCACCATTCCCTGGGGTGATCAGCCAGCTATCTGGTGGCAGATTGATTACATTGGACCACCTCCATCATGGTAGGGACAGCATTTTCTTCTTAGTATTTAGAAGAGCCACTTACTCTGGTTAAGAATTTCCCTTCTCTACATGCAGTGCATCTGCCCAAACTACCATCAGTGGACTTATCCACCACCATGGTTTTCACCAAATCACTGTTTCTGATCAAGGAACCCATCTCACAGCAAAAAAGTGCAGCAATGGGCTCATGCTAATGGAGTTCACTGGTATTACCATAGTTCCCACCATCCTTATGCAGCTGCCTTGACAGAATGGTAGCATGGCCTTTTGAGGACTCAGAAACAGCATCATATAGGTAACACTGTCTTCCTGAGCTAGGGAAAGCTTCTCCAAAAAGCTGTTTCTGCTGTGTATGAGCTTCCACGATTTACGGGTCCAGGAGTCAAGGGAGTGGCGCCACACACCACTATCCCTAATAAACCCTTAGTCAAATTTTTGCTTCCAGTTTCCATGACTTTGCGCTCTGCAGGCCTAGAGGTCTTAGTTTCAGAAGGAGAAAGGCTTCCACCAGGAGAGACAAGAAAGATTCTATTGAACTGGAAGTAAAAACTGCCATCATGCCCCTTTAGGCTCCTCGTATCTCTGAATCAACAGGCAAAAGAGGGAGTCACGGTGTTGGCTGGGGTGACTGACCCTGATAGTGAAGGTGACTATGACTCCCCAGTGGCGAAAAGAAAGAATATGACTGGAATACAGGAGACCTCTTAGGGCATATCTTGGTATCCATACTCCGTTATTGAGGCCAATGGAAAAACCACAACAACCCAACCCAGGCAGGACCATTAATGGACTAGACTTTGAAGGAATGAAGTTTTGGGTCACCCCATGAGGTAAAAGAACCACCACCAGCTGATGGGCTCACTGAAGGCAAAGGGGATACAGAATGGATAATGGAACATGGAAGTTATAAATACCAGCTACAGCCATGTGACCAGTCGGAGAAACAAGAATTGTAATTGTCACGAGTATTCCCTCCTTGTTTTACTATGAACATGTTTATGTGTTTATCTATCTATCCATCTATCTATCTACCTATCTATCATCTACCTTTGCTTTCTTTCGTCTCTTATTAAATCATCCCACAGTATAAAATGTATTGGTTTTATATCATAGTATTTAAGTTACAGGATATCAAGGAGAAGAGCAAAAATCACGCAATGATTGCTACATGTCTTCTAGGGAAGAAGTTAGTGTGTGTTTTGGCTGAATGCAAGATAGTTGTCACATTAGGTGTAATTATAACCTTATTTTTGTCTTTATTTGTAGATTGAATACGGTTTGAGATGCATATGGCTGCCGAGTTGACAAGGGGTAAACTTTAGGTGACTAATTTTATGCATGAGCTTGACTCGCTATGTGATGTCCAGATTAAATATTATTTCCAGGAAGTTGATGCTATTACAGATGAGACTGTTTCCTTAATTCACCTTTCTGAAAGTTTATTGTTCGTGTATAGATTTCATAGTGTATAGTGCAACTGATTTTTATATATTGATTCTGTAATTTGCAACATTACCAAATTCATTTCTTCTACAGTTTTTTCTGTGTATATTATTCTATATATAATACCATGTATCTGCAAATAGAAAAAATTTTACTTCTTCCTTTCTGACTTGGATGCCTTTATCTGTTTTCCTCTTTGTTGCCTAATTGCTCTGGCTAGAACTTCCAGTACTGTGTTGAATGAAAGTGGCAAGAATGGGCATCCTTGTCTTGTTCCTGATGCCATAGCTTTCAGCTTTTCATCACTGATATTAGCTGTAGACTTGTCATATATGGCCTTTATTATGTTGAGGTGGGTTCCTTATGCATCCTTTATACAACTTTTAAGTATATATTTCCCACAGAGCATTCCATTTTCTGACGAAGACCCTTGTGTCTAGGTTTAGTGTTTCCATGACACCCTCTGTTTATATGTTTGTTTTCTGTCTTTATTTCCAAACCATAACTTACATGAGTCAAGTTCTATCTATTACTGTATCCTTGGTAGTCTCCTCCTCTCTTTACCATTGCATTATTTAATGCATCATTGAATAGATAAATTGTAGATAAAATCACGTGATTAAGATTGACAGAGAGTGAATTAAGTGAGAAGCCCATTGAGATGCCAGTGGGATCTCAAACTTCAGAGCTTGAAAGGAATGTAAAGCCAGTGAAAGAGAAGGGGGAGAAATAGAGAAAACAGCAGAGCCGGGGAGGTGGGAGGGAATACTACAAACATCTGCTCTTTCTTGTTTCAGCTCCATCACCTCATCTACCGTGTGAAGGTGAGGCACGGATATGGGTAAGTTCCCAGCACAACTCTAACCCCTTTCTATACGTGAACACGTTTAACCCTTGTTATGGCACCGTGGGATAGGTCCTATTTACACCTCCACCAGGGCAGAGAGAGACTCAGTAACTGTCCTGAGGAAACACGTTCCGTAAGTGGATTTAAACACGGAAACCCACTCTCTTACTCCTCTGCATACTGCTTCTTCTCTGACTGTATACAAAATGGTACTTCCCAAGTTGTGCTGCTTTCATATTTTGGTCCTCAGTTGTGTGTATGCACACACACATCCACCACCCCCCCCACCCTACACACAAAGTTAAATGGCAGCAGCTATATACACAGCTTCAGCATTACTAGTTTTCATTGCATAAATCAAGTTTAACACAGGCTTTTATTTTTGAATAATGTAAATGAAGACTGTAAAAGATAGTAAGATACTGTAGTGCCCTAATATAAAGGCTAAAGTTATAGTTGCATATAATTTATAACTGGGTAGATTACTGCAGCTTTTACCACACTGAATTTTATTATTGGTAATGTTTACATCCCCAATACGTGATTTTTTAAGTTTTCCCTCATTTAATCTAAACATAATTAATGACCTAGATGCCCTGTAAATTCTGGAAAAAGTGGAAGAAATTAGGATAATAGTAGAATTTTTAAAATAATTTTCTGACCTTCATTTAGAAAGTTAAACTGGTAAATACCCAGGCATTGTGGTTCTTAAAAAATGAGAACCAAGTAAACAAATACATTATATAAAAAATTAGACAATACATGTTCTCTGTGTTTTCTGTGAAAAAACTGTATATGTTGCTGTTATTATACAAGTAAAATATTTTGTGATTAATGTCAAGTTTTCTGTATTTCTACAGTAGAATGAATTTTCATGGATTAGAACTAGTATTCTTTTGCTAACAAGAATGAAATCATATTTCCTAAGTTCCAGTGTTATTTGTTGTTCTAAGGGGCTTAACCATAAGCCAACACAACTTCTTTTGTTTTGCCACGCTCGTGTTATTTTTCAAGTATATTTCCTACTTTGAAAATTATTCAATCCCCATGGATCCTAGTCAACATTACAATTTTCTATTTTTTATGGTAGAGTTATTTCAAATAATGCAGTGGCAAAAACAGTGAAATAGTCTCATGGCTGTGAGAAGGGATTGCCCAAGTCTTAAAATTACTAGATCAGTAAATATTATTTTTAAACTAAAAAAATAATAGATACATAAGCCATCTGGTAACATCCCAAGTCAGTTCTTGGGATATTTTGACTTTCTGATAGCCAATAAGAATTTTATTTTCATATGGTGAGGCATTAAGAGATTTAAGGATGAGTCCCCATTTATCTGTAACTTGTTGCCAGACGCACAATTAACCATCAAGAGGTTATCAGTGGTTGACAATATATGAGTTATCATAAAGACAAAAGAAATAAGATAAATTTACCACTCAACATTCTGAAGTTATTAATATGGAGAGGCTATAAAGAACCATGGTATATGGAAGCATAACACATACTGAAATATTTTAAAATCAAGAAAGTACATTTTTCAAATATAAATTGTGATATAGAGTAGGTTCTTATTAGTTGTCTATTTTATAGTGTATATATGTCACACTACTACGTATAAAATAGACAGCTAATAAGAACCTACTGTATAGCACAGGGAGCTCTACTCAATACTCTGTAATGACCTATATGGGAAAAGTATCTAAAAAAGAGTGGATATATGTATATGTAAAACTGATTAAGTTTGCTGTATAGCAGAAACTAACACAGCATTTTAAATCAACTATGCTCCAATAAAAATTAATTTAAAAATTGTGATATAGAGACAAGTACAATAAAAATGTGTAAGAACACACTCACCTTTTGAATGCTTAGATTTCTATGAAAAATATAAGAACCGAAACATTTTATATGGTTGGGTAAATTTTGTATTGTGTTTATGTATACATCTCCATGTGTTAACTTTGCAAAGCCTGGAATACAATCTTTCACCATATTCCAGTTATTTTGAAAAATAAATGAAAGTGTAGTAGAAATAGTACAGGCTCAAAAGACAGGCAAAGTTGGGATTGACCCCCTGCCTTGTAATTAGTCAAACACTGGTCTGCAGCACAAGGGGTAACTGCATTGCGGTATATTCTTACAGTGGAATAGTATATAACGATAAAAATGAACAAACCACAGCTTCAAGCAACCTGTTATAAAGGACTTAAAGCGTTGAACACAAAATATTTAAATTATTTCATTTATGTATCATTAGAGCAGGTAAGTTAAACTGATTTTCACAAGTCGCCTTCATGGCTCAATTTTGAAGTTGCAAGTGACTGGGCAGTGGGTGGCAGGAGAGGGAGAAACTTCAGAGGGCTTGGTAACATTCAGTTTAGTGATATGGTATATATCAAATCTTATACTTGCAATTTGTTTATTTTCTTATGTGAACTATACTATCATAAAGCATTATTTAAAAAACATATTATAGAAATGTTATAAGTAGTGTATTGTTAACATTCTGAAACTTAAACTCTGATCACCTGGATTTATATAATGACCATGAATGAGATAACAATTTTGCCAACTAGTCCTCACTGTGATTTTTACAAAACTAAACATTTTACAAAACTAAAATATTTAGTACAAAATAAAGCAAATACAGGTGGTCTATGTGGTGATGGTGATCAAATAATCAAAGAACAGTAGTGCCAGGACAGGGCTGAAGCACAGCTGAAGGAGTTAGGAACATAACCTTAAGATGCATGACTTATTTTCCAACAGCATCTTTTAATACTTTAGAGTATTTAAGTTGACCTAATTTTGGTAAAGAGAGTGCTATTGGAGAAACCATGGTTGTTTGATTAAGGATGGTTCTGTAGGAAAGTCGTCTTTTTACATTTTTTAAAATCTAGAGATGGTTTATAACTCATGCACTATTCTCCTGACAGGGACAGAAAGATCTTATTTGATGTTCCAGTTCTGTAGAAACAATGGCATAATCACTGTGATGTTTGCTCATATTAACAGGAATAAACAATGAGTTATTAAATGCAATTTTCATCTGTGTTCCAGGAGACAGACACCATTACCCCAAAGACAATGAAATAGATAGAAAAAATGCTGGGCTCTGATCTCTTTTAACATGAATGACTTTAGGATATTCCTTTTTTTAAAATATTTAATATGGAGGATGAATTGCTTAAACTTGGGCTTGATTCACACATTCCTCTAGGATAGTAATTAGCATTGCAGTATTTTAAATTAAACAGGCTTAGTTACTCAAGAAGCTATTAAAATGCAAGAATTTTTCTCTTCTATTAAGCTTACATAAAGGGGTTTGATTTTGTAGAGAAATTAACCTAAAAGAAAAAATAAATAAAAGGGGGAACATTAAAAAAAATTGACCTTTGATTGACAGAAGCTTCTAACATCCTACAAAAAGTAGCCAATAATTACATACATTTAAACCACTAGTTAACAATAGATGTATCTCTTTTGGCAAAGCCTTCTTTGAAATGCCACTGCTTTAACAGTAATCAGAACTGACAGCCTGATCCACCTTTTATGATAATGCGGAATGCAGCCTTGTTAATCTGACCCGCTGATATAAATGAAAAATGTACTCATGCCCCAGTGTAATTGTCAGCAGCAGAATTTTAGCAGGCTTTGATTTGCACTTCCCTGTAATATCTCCTCTTAAGTCTGATGGAAACATTAACCAGAGCTGGCACTGTTCATCGCAAGCTTGGATCTGGGGTAGGAGCAAACCAAAGCTCGTGGAGTGAACCAGAACATGACCTTAATTGTCAAGGAAATGCAGCAGTTCTTTGGAAAGGTAAAAGCACAAAATGATACAATAATTGTTTCGTTAAGAACCTGCATAATGCAAAAGGCTACCATTATAAAATATGCCACATAAATAAGCACTCTTTGGATTCATATTTCAAGGTTATATGAGCTCTAATTGTCCTTTAAATTACCAGTAGACAAGAGAAAATAATACATCTTAATATATAATTAATAATATTTAAAAGCATTAACTCACAGACTTGAAGGTAATAGGTGGCATAAAAATAAAAATAATAAAACTGCTATACACAGAAAATAAGGATTATTATTTTTATTCCTCCATTATTCTGTGCATGCATAAAAATTTCAATATCATTTAGTTTTTTGTGTTTTTTCCTATGTACATAAGTAATCTTTCAACTCAACATATTTCTGACCATTTTCTACGAATCAGGTGTAGTAGTAACAAACTATAAAGATGAAAAGTAGCATGCTATTTTTGTGTTTGGTTTTTGATGTGAAACTTTACACAAATTTTTGGTATTTTTTGTTTATTTTTGTTTTTGTTTTAAGAAATTGAACCTATTGCATCTTTCGACTATTTTACTATCTTTTTACTAGTACAGAATATAAGCATCAGTGGTGAGATTCTGAACCATTTCTTGATGCTTTGTTCCTACTTGTAGGTTAATTTGCTTTTTATAGAGTTCAGCACACTGAGCTTAGGAGTTTAGCAGACAACACTATTTCAAAATAACAAGACTGTATTATGCAATATATCTCAAAACTTTTTTTCCATTTTCTAATACACTTGTATGCCAATAAAATTATAAATCTGTCATAGCACTGTGGGGTGGCAATGCATTATTGCTAAAGATCATAGGCAAGTTAAATAGGATGTAGAGTCCTGAATAATAACATGCTTTTCATCCTAAGGAAGAAAAATGAAAGAGGAACATGTGGGAAACAATTCACATACCGTACATTCACCCATTTAAAGTGTACAATTTAATGACTTTTAGTGTATTCACAGGGTTGTACAACAATCACTGCAATCTAATTTAGGAACATTTCCATCACCCCCAAAAGAAGCCACACATCCAGTTAACAGTCAGTCTTCATCTTTCCCCTTACCCCTCCTGCCTTCATCAACCACTAACACACTTTCTGTATTTATAGATTTGCGAAGCTGGACATTTCATATAAGTGCAACAATATAAGCTCTTTGTGTCTTGCTTCTTTCATTAGTATAATGTTGCTAAGATTCATCTATCCGTGTTATAGTATGTATTGGTACTTCATTCCTTTTTGATTACTGAATACTATTCCACTGCCTTATACCAGATTTGTTCATCTATCCATCAATTGATGGGGAATTATTTCTCTTGGGTATATACCTAGAAGTTGCATTGCTGGGCCATATGGTAATTCAGTGTTTAAGCTAATTAGATTTTGAGGAATTCTATATAGTACAGTAAAAGACAGGAACACCAGAACAGTTTATGGATCCCCCCAGAAAGAAAGAACACATCTGTTTCACTGCCTTCTTTCTTGGCTATCATGTTATAGAAAATACACGTGACACTGAGAAGCAGGGGGCAATGCTGCCTGGAGATTGGGCTCAGAGTTAGGGGAACTCTCAAGCCAGATATTCAGTGCTCCTCTTGTGCTGGACCATTGTTCTTTTTTATCATCAAACCTTACGATTTAAGATTTCCAACCCCAGGCTGACATACCCAGGTTACATGCCAAAGATCTGACTTGAATTCTTCTGGAATAATGTCCCCACCAACTGGCTCCTAGTCCAGAGACCAGATTTCCAAAGTAAAACCAGAACATATGGTTGACATATGGGCTAACAGCAGGACAGAATATTTAAAATCATAGTTTCCCCAAAATTTGGAGATATAATTCCTCCTGTGTTTCCAGCCTTCCCTCTGTCCAGCCCTCTCAGTGAAGCTGTGCTTGTCATTTTACTCTCTTAACTTAGATTTACTTTAAGTTGTGTTGTTTGCTTGGAACATGGGTCCCTTTTATGAATACTTTTCAAGCCTTGTGCATTTTTCAAGAACTGTATCAAATCTCACTCTTCCAAAAGCCTTTCTAAAATCTGTTATTTGTTATTTTCCTCTAGAGTCTGTTTATTCTGTTTCAATATTTCTCCCCCTGTGTGTTTTTGACTTATCTAGTGGAGCACAAGCATCTAGAAGACAGGCAAAAATAGTTTATGAGTTTGCATCTTTGGTGTGTCTAGGGTAATACTTTGCACACACTCAGATGTTTAATAAACATGCAGATTCTAAAGCCCTGTGTGATGCCAGGATTGCATTGCCTAGGACACAACAAATGTTGATATACAACTTACAGGAACCCTCTGTGGAGGTATCTCAGGAAGGCAGCAGACTGAAATGAGACATAAACTCCAATATCACCTTTCAAGTTAGAATAAGGGAAAAATATATTATCCTCAAGGACATGATACCCACAGAAATCTTGATGATATTCCAGGGGTAAAAGTACTGAATTGTAATAAGCATTATCCCAACACTTCAGAATATCAGCACAAGATTCTCTTGCCTTGATGCAATCTGAGATACCTGAATAGAATTACAATTCTTCAAGTGACCATGGATTATTAGTAAAACAGAAAATCACAGTTAAAAATTAAATGATGTAACCCAAATTTTATTTCAACCATAACTCAAAACATTCCAATTATTTCTTCAATCAATGAAATCTGTGGACAAATATCAATTAAAAGAAAATTAAAAGAAAACAGTTCTAAGCATATAAATTTTAATCTCTACCCTGCTGATGAATTTTGGTAGAAAAAAATATCATAGAAAGCTTCATTTTATGTTTTAGGTAATCATACAGGAAAATTTTAAATATATCAAATGCATTTTAAGTTAATATCAAATATCTGAGTAGTTAATCATATTAAATTGGGGATTTATAATAGACTTATTTTTCCAGAATGGTTGGAGAATCATGTTTTTCACCCCCTTTCTCTGTATGATATTATATTTCATTAGAATTCTTTATAGTATTATGAATTGTATTCACTAAAATGTAACCTCTTAGAATAGTTTCACATGAGTGTATTATAGAGCTTCCCTGGTGGCACAGTGGTTGAGAGTCCGCCTGCCGATGCAGGGGATGAGGGTTCGTGCCCCGGTCCGGGAAGATCCCACATGCCGCGGAGCGGCTGGGCCCGTGAGCCATGGCCACTGAGCCTGCGCGTCCGGAGCCTGTGCTCCGCAGCGGGAGAGGCCACAACAGTGAGAGGCCCGCGTACCGCAAAAAAAACAAAAAACAAACGAACAAAAAGAGTGTATTATAGTCTAAACATTCCCTGCAACCACTTCAACATTCAGTCTGTTCCCCTGGGATCTGGGGAAGGACAGTGCTGAGGATCAGGGCATAGAGATGAGAAGGAAGAAGGTCCTTCCCAGGGAGGAACTATATTAATATAACACATGCAGCTCCTGGTTTCTTTCTGTTTTCTTACATCGGTCCTTTGGGAGAGGGTCAGACTTATGGAAGAGGTGAATTTGGGAGCAAACTGGACTTGTTCTCTTTAGTTCCTGTTTTTGTTTTTTTTTTTGGAAGTTTATTCCCTACTCTCCACAATTTAGGCTTTGCAGGTTGGGCTCATGGCACATGGCTCTATTTCAGGCATTAGTAAACAAGAGTCTTATGTTTCTTATGCTTGTTTTTGTAGAGGCTTAGATTAGGTTATGTAAATGAATTTTAAGTTGTCAACAGCTTTAAATCAAACATTTGTGATTTTTCTGTTGGGACTGGTCACCGCAGCTTATGAAGGACGTCCACAGGCAACTTTTAAAAGAGATGTAAAGACTTACCTGTAGGGTGTGGGAGGGATCAATTAGTAGTTTGGGATTGACATATATACACTACTGTATATAAAATAGATAACCAACAAGGACCTACTCTAAAGCACAGGGAATTCTACTCAATGCCTTGTAATAATGGAAAAGAATCTGAAAAGCAATATCTATCTCTATCTGCCTCTCTATACACACACATGCACGTATATAACTGAATCACTTTGCTGTACACCTGGAGCAAACACAACATTGTAACTCAATTATACTTCAATAAAAATTTAAAAAAAAAAAGACATACCTGCAAACATCAGGCCTTAAGCAAAGGTGCACTGACCTTTATAAAGACACTGGGCATCCCGGATTCAAGCAAACTAGAAGCCACATGGATCTCAGAAACTGTATGTGGGCAGAAAATTCCGCAGCACACTCAAAGCCTCACAGGCCTTGGGAAAGGGGTGATCCCAGTGAGTCCTGGCTCTGAGTGTCTGTGGCAGCTTGATTGCACTGCCCTCCATACATGTGTGAAGGCAGCAGTGCCTCGGCAGTTGCCGTGGGCTATAGAGGCACAAGTAATCGGATTTAACTGAAGCAAGAGCTCAATTGTATGGAAAAGGCAATCTTTCTATACACCTACCATTTAGTCTTTACAGAGCAGAGCAGTTATTTCCATTTGTGCCATGCTTTTCAGCCTGTCTGCAGGGAATGACTTTTATAGTACAAGGCAGCTGGATTCCAAGCATACTACATAACACTAAAGAGGTTCAGTTTTTAAATTATTATTGTCAGCCTGAGGTTTCATGCTTCAAATGTCATCTTACATTCAGGGCTAAAGAGGAAACTGTGGAAGAACTAAGCTTGAAGTCATGGAGTTAGCCCACAAGCCTGAGATTTGAAAAGTAATAAACAATGTTAGGTAATGAAGTTACATTTAATTAACTATCCAGGAATTTGCTGGGCTTTGAGAGAACATGTTTGATAAATTTGTGGAATTGAGACCATAAAAGAAAGCATAGCAAATAACAGGCACATGACAGGAAGGCAGATGGGATGAAGATAAATTCAGTCCATGCTGTGGTTCAATGGCAATACCTCCTGGGTGGGATTGTCCAAGCCAAGGAAATGAAGGTATATAAGATTTGTTTGAACATTAGATGCATCTGGCAGACTCAGAACAAGCAAGCTAAAATCTTAATACTCTGGATGGAAACACAAGGATGGTAAAAGGAGCAAGGCATCTGGATCCAGGAAATTATTATCTCTTTACACTGTGCAAAAGGGAAGAGACCAACTTTAAAAACAGGTCACAATAGCTTTTCTAAAGAGAGAAGAGAAAGAGTACGAAAATAAAACAACAGAAGTTGTCTTCCATTATTGCATGAAAAATGTCTACTAGAAATACCACTCAAGATCTGTAAAGATGATGTGGTAGGTATACACAATAGACTATTACTCAGCCATAAAAAAGAATGGAATTTTGTCATTTGCAGCAACATGGATGGACCTGGAGGGTATTATGCTAAGTGAAATAAGTCAGAGAAAGACAAATACTGTATGTTTTCACTTATAAGTGGAATCTAAAAAAATACAACAAACAAATGAATATAACAAAAAAGAAACAGACTCACAGATACAGAGAACAAACTAGAGGTTACCAATGGAGAGAAGGAAGGGGGGGGCAAAGTAGGAGTAAGGGATTAAAAGGTACAAACTACTGTGTATAAAATTCATAAGCTGCTAGGGTGCAATGTGAAGCACAGGGGATAGGGCCAACTAATATTTTATAATAACTGTAAATGGAGTATAATGCATAAAAATTTTGAGTCACTATGGTATACACCTGGAATTAATATAATATTGTCAATCAACAATACTTTGATAATAAAAATGTCTACAACATTCAAAATATGAGGAGCAATAGTGACTTGAAAAATTCTTGGCTGTATTCTCACTGTCCTTAGTGCAAACTTTTTGAAGCATTGATGGGAGGTTAAAGTCAGGAATATTTCGAGAGGGATGTTAGAAAAAAAGAGGGAGTAAAACCTTCCCCGGGATGCAGGATGCATAGGTCAGTTCCAGAGGAGCAAGCAGAACAATGAGCCTCTCATGGCCAGACACTGTAAATGAAAGAAAGAATGGAGGCTTGGCTACTGAAAAGAGCCACCTTCACTGTGGCACTGGTGGGCCACAAACACAGGGCTCACGGAAAAGGGAAAAGTCCTGGATTCAGTTTTATTCATTGCTCCGGATCTGCCTACTTGACTTACTTCCTGAACAAATGCCTCAAACAACAATTTAGCTGTTATCCTGAGTCAAGGAGCCAGTTGCCACTGCCCTCAGTATAGACTTGGTGACTCTCTCATCTCCCATGTTCACAGACTTGCTTCACGCACTGCACACGGAGACCCAGGGGCAGCTCAGCACACGTGCCTGCATGACCCTTAGTGCTTGTCTAGAAAGCTCTGACATGTGGGTATGGAGGTGATCAATGAACTCAGGTAAGTTCTTCTGCCTTCTTTCCCACGGATGGACTGTTTGTGGATGGAGAAGCTTCATACGGTTTCACTAAAAACATCCAGTGAGACTAAGTAACCTGTTTGTCATGAAGGACAGTTTTTAAGAGCACTGCATCCGGTCTCCAATATTCTCTTTTTTCCTACATTATTCTTTCCCTCTCAATCCCTAGGGATATGCTCACCATAAAATGTCAGCACATAAGTCTTTCTAAAGACTCTGGTTTTAGGAGAAATTCAGTTAAGACAGGAAATTAGAAGATTTTAATATGCTGGATGAGAAAGAAAACTACATAATTTAACACTTGCCAAAGCCATTTTATTGTATATTTCCAGACTCCATAAGAAGCTGGTCTTGTCTCAACAGCCATTATCTGAGAAAGCAGAGTGTTCATAAGAGATTACTTTCTTCTCAGTTACAGTAAACTCTGCACTGTAATTAACCTCTTGATAAGAGTCTTCTTCTGGTTGAAATTACCTTCAAAGATCATGGACTGGTGGAGATGAACTGGTGTCCTGGAGTAGCTGAAACAAAGCCCATTTTTACTGTATGACCTGCTTTCCTTGGATAGCACTGAGTTTCTGTTTTGGTCTTTGCCAAACCCAAATCCTGGGTTCTGAAAACATCATTCTGAGTGGAATAACTTTGGGTTCTAGAAATGAGCTTCTTTACGAAATTTCTTGGATGAGAATACAAACTTCGATCATCTTCAGACTCTCTAAAAGAGTGGCACACCAGACTTGATCTAATGGATTCTGAGCTTGTGGGAGAGCCACCTCAAAGCTGCGGCACACGGACCCTCAGGCTGCTGCTGCTGCAAGAGGCCATGTCCCAGCCAGGCTCATGCTGATCAGGAAAAGCAATGGGGGTAATTCTATTTTCTTTAGATTCAAAGGAGCTGGATAATTGATTTTTTTGAGTTTTAATCCCTTTGGCTTCTAGTGTCTTTGGATTTTTACTGACATGGGGACTTATTCTCCTGATTAAATTTCTTTAATGGCTTCCCCAGGCTTCAAATAAGAATGAGATTCATAAGTGTATTTGAGGTATTTCTATCTTCTTGGCACTTCTGGAGTATCTTTCAAAAGTTATATAATCTCAATATGGAACTTTGGATGAAATATAGTTCACAACATGGCTGTGCTTAATTTGGGAAGGAAAAGAGAATAGGAATGGATTTTCAGATTTGGAGGGAGTAGTCTTAGAGCTAAAGCTATTTTTTCTGATCCATTTCAGCATCTTTCGGGGACAAAATCCACAGTAGCTGTCAGAACATTAGTGGCTCTGGCAGATACTGAGTTTGTGACTTCATGAAGTCTTATAACTGTCTCAATGAATTCCAGGGACGATGCTCACATTGCCAATTGAACACAGACTTAGTAATTTAGCTCAGTGGTTTAAAAGTCAGTTTTAAAAAATCTGGATGGAGGGGTTGGAAGTCCTCTCTGTTCTTATTCTCTAGTAAATTTCACTTTGAGTCAGTCTTTGGGAGTGCCTGTGTGGTTACCACGTGCATGTTCCTCCCGCTGTGATTTTTATCTTAGGGCCTGTGGCGCACAGACCACATGCCAGATGGGCTGTATGCTACCATCCTCTAGATTATCTGCCAGCACGTTCTTTCAAGAATGACCAGACAATAGCCAAACTCTTTGCAACTTCTCTCATCTCTCTCTGACCTCGTTCTTCTTTTTTTCAGATCAATTCACTAAAGGCTCAGAGCCCTAAAACAAAAGTGAAAGCACTTTTCTCTAATAAAGTGTCTTCTGATATTTCCAAATTCTATTACATCACACTAAAACCCTTATAAAAGATATCTGTTACCAAAGACATGACCATGTAAAGGGGAAGTTGTGTTGGACGGGCAGGGGAGGCACTGAGATACAACGTATGATTTCCATGGCCATTTTTGAAGAGCAGTTTGAAGCAGGCTAATCTTAGAATACCTACAGCAGCCGTCTGCTGGAAGGCACATGGTTTTCTGCACTTTTTGGGTATTAGTTTATTTTCATACTTCCAGCAGGCCACTTAACTAAGTCAGCATCATTGGATCAAAAGAGAGGATGTGGTCAAGAAGAACGGTAAAATATGTTAGAGAAGGAGACAATGGTGGATAGTACTTTTTCCTAATATACGAAGATTTGATAACAAGTTCATGAAACTCAAGTTTTTTCAAAACAGGGTTGTATCTCATGTAAACCATTGCTCTTCCAAATATAGTCCCCTTTTTTTAGCTTCCCCTGATGCAGATCTCCCTACTCATTGGACCTTCCTTAAGTGGTATTTTCCAGCTCATTACAGCTTCTAAACAGTATTGAATGGGTTAGGCAGCTGGGTTCCCGCCTTGAGCCCCCTGGTTTTGGAGGATGACCTGGAGCCCTCCTTTGACTGTTCCCCTCTTGGCAAGGCAAGAAGTTCAAGCAAGGGACTAAGTCAAAGTCTGTGCCTTGCTACCCTCTGGGCCTTCTTCTGGGGGAATGGACCCTAGAATTCCCTAACCCTGACCCTGAGCCTACTTCCTGGACCTGCACAGGGAAGACTGTTTTGTTTTCTTTTTTGTTTTTAATTTTCAGAAGAGGTAAAGGGGAGGAATGGTCATGCTGGTAGGTGTGAGAGAAGAGGGAAGACCAAGGTGTATGGGGAGTGGGTGAAGTGTTCTATTTGTACTCTTGGTCCAGGACCCAAAAATGTTAGAATTGGGCCTGTTTAAAACAGGTGTTTATATCCAGAAAAGACCAAAACTCTAATCTGAAAAGATATATGCACCCCAATGTTCATAGCAGCACTATTTACAATAGCCAAGACAGGGAAACAACCTAAATGTCCATTGACAGATGAGTGGATAAAGAAAATGTTGTACATATATACAATGGAATGTTACTCAGACATAAAAAGAATGAAATAATGCCATTTTCAGCAACATGAACAGACCTAGAGATTATCATACTAAGTGAGGTCAGAGAAAGAAAAGTATCGTAAAATCACTTATATGTGGAATCTAAAAAAATGATACAAATGAACTTATTTACAAAATGAATATAGACTCACAGACATAGAAAAAAACTTATGGTTATAAAATGAGGAAAGGAGGAGAGGGATAAATTAGGAATTTGGGATTAACAGATATATACTACTACACATAAAATAGATAAACAATAAGGACCTACTGTATAGCACAGGGAACGATATTCAATATTTTATAATAACCTGTGATGGAAAAGAATCTGAAAAAGAATATATATATATGTATATATATATATCTCCACATATATATATACATATATATATATATATCTGAATCACTTTGCTGTACACCTGAAACATTGTAAATCAATTATACTTCAATAAAAAATGTTATACAAAACAAAAACATACGTTAAATAAGACCTTGCAAGTGAATAAAAGTTGAGCCAAACTTCATAGATTTTACATTGTTACAATATTGCTTTCCATTTACTTTCTCAACATCCTATTGGCATTTAACATTGTAGTTGATTGGTGATAGTAATTTGATAATTGTTTTATATGTGCAAGATTTTTATTTAGCAGTATATTGGGTGGAGCTCTTTTATATTTATGAGATGTTCTTGCTTAGTGCATATACTTAGTGCATTGTGGAAACCACAGTGCAGCTTAGATTATTTCTCCCTTCATGATTCTTGACCCTGAAGCCTGCTTACTTTAATTTCTTTTTTGTAGACCTGTATAATATTTCTGTGTTTTACGTTTCTTTAATTTAAAAATAAAAAAGATCAGTGCCATCTGCCCGCTCAGTGTTCCTTCTCAACTTCCAGAAAACTCGACAAAACCTTCTCAGTAAGCTCAGACACAATTCCTGGGACCCACAGCTAACACATACTGAGGGAGCTGCACAGCCCCCTTCCTTATACTTCAATCTGTACAGATCTGTCTTCTTCACTTACTGTCCCCATCCATTCCATGATGAATAACATGTTTACTAATAAAGCATGGAAAAAAGTAAACAATCTGTTAAAAGTCTAAATGGCCCACATAGTATTTATTGTGTGGGTGCAGTAATTGATCCACTGACATCTAAACCTATTCAGAGACTAAACTTTCTGTTGTTGGCTCTGTGGCTCTTAGATGACATTACTCAAATTATTTTGGCTTGTACATTTGATTTTGCCAGTCTGCCATGAAGAATGCTTTTTCTCTCTGCATCTGAAATTTGGTACTTTTTATGATATGGCACATACTTTTCCCCATTTGAGGAAAATGGAATTTTGGTGATCCATGTATAACCCCTAAAGTGTCTTATAAAATAAAAACAATTTGAACAGATCACAAATTTATGTATCTTACTCATTAAAAATTTAGCAAAGCATAACATATGATCCAAATATCAATTCGTTTTTTAACTCCTAATGAAAATATATGATTCGCCATTTGCAAACTTCAACTCTTGAAATTAAATGAAAATTTTATGTATGTCAGTAAATGTAAAAAGTTAATAACAGACTACACTACATTGTTTTTCTAGATTATACATGTTAACAGATGACTGAAAAGGGAATATATTTGCTATTGTTTAAATATAGAACACTGGTAATAGTACTTAACTTTGAGGAAAAAAATAATATCACATTTCTACTTAGAAAGAGTCTAAATAATTCATCGTGGATTGCATTAAGTGATTTTCTGTGAAAGTATACTGACATTTGTAACTGAATGTGTCTTCTAGTTCATTCGTAATGTATTCACAAATATGTTCGGAATAGCTTTTATGAAGAACCCACCTGCCAGGGTTATAAGAGATACAAATCTGGGTAAGTCCTGATTTTAACCATAAAGAATCTGGCTGTGTGTGTGTATATGTGTGTGTGTGTGTGTGTGTGTGTGTGTGTGTAATAATGCATAGTATCTTTTCAAAAGGTGGAAAGTGATTTAATTTTATATCTTTATGTATCTAAGTATATATGTATATCTATAAAGTTATTTCAAATATATTTCATTTATATATGAGCTTATGGAAATTATTATGAATTATATATGATATTTAATACTATTTATAATATGGACATATATATGTGTACATGCCTACATATATTCATAAACTGTAACTTGATTTAGTTTTAATAAACATTAATTGAATACCTATGAGTTTCCAGGTAATGTGTTAAGTACTTCTCATATATATTATTAGATTCACCATCTTATTTGGTCCTAAAAAGAAAAACTTTTTAAAAATCCTAAATTATAATTGAGAAATGTAAAGAGAAATGAAAAAATTACACAATTTAAACTTTTTTTTTCAATTTGAATAAATAACACTGCACTTTGATGTCTTGATTAACCAGGATCATGGGACACAAGTCCTATGGATAAACTCACACTGTGAATAATACTAACGACTTAAGTTATTGAAAATACAGATTTAAAACAAATCTGTTTAGTGAAAATTAATCCAGTATTTCGAAAAATGATGATTAAGCTCAGTGCTGTGAAAGATACTGATGTTGAAAGGTTTCCTTTTCCTTACAACAGATATTTTCTGCTCCCACCCAAGATAACTCATGATATAGTTATTAGACCATTCTCCAAAGCTTAGTTCATATGTCAAATCACTCAGTAAATTATAATAATAGTATTTAAGCCAACCATTTTTGAGTATTAACTATGTGCTGAAACTATTCCAAACACTTCTATTTCCAACCACAGTTAACGCTCACAACAGAACAAGCAGGTGGATGCTATTAGTTGTCTGTCATTTAGGGCAGAGAAAGTCAAGGCTCAGGCTAATGAGGGGCTTGTCTGCAGTCTCATGGCCAGTGAATGCCAAGCCAGGATCCCACCCATGCATTTGACCCTTGATCTCACTGCACTATGATTTGATTCTGCCTAACCGGGCATAAGAGGATTAAGTCACTTCACACTCAATTAAAACAACAACAAAGAACAAATAAACAAAAAAGCATTTCAAATAAATTTATGTTTTTTCAGCACATATATCATGTGCTCTTTGCTGATTGAACCAAATGATTATTGCCTTATCAGACTCCTCATAAGAGGTAATTTAATGTTTTAATTTTATTTGTTTATTTTATAATTGAAATTTAAGTAAATCAAATTAATCTTTCACTTGTTTAAATCACAGATGATTTTTTTTTATTTTAAGGCAAAATTTAAAGTTTTTCTCCCATTTAACCTGTTCACATTTGTATTGGTTAGGAAGCATTAATTTTTCACATGGATTCTGACATTTCAATAATTAAACTATTCAAGTTTTGAAGGGATAGGACTTTTCTATCTTACAATGGATGCAATGTAATTTTTATTGGTTACTAGGCAGCTTCAAACAATGAACACATTCTCACACTTAGACTTACACAAAATAGAAAGATTTCACTGTATTACACATGCAGTAGGATGTCTGAGGATACTTTTTAGAATGGCAATCCAAGTAAAAGCAGTAAGTTTATTTTAAATTAAGTTTCAAGCATTTATTAGCTGTATAATTTTGCATGAGCTATTTAATATTCAAGATTCATCTTCCTTACATATGAAAGTTCTGTCTACTTCTCAGGGTTTTTTGATAGTTATAATAAGCTAAAGAAATAAATATATGAATAGATATATGGTACATGGTAAGAGACTGATATATATTAGTTCTCCTTTTAAGTCTTCACAACAAACACAAAACAAATGCAGAAAATAAATCACATCTATAATAACCTAAAGTTGTGACTGTATTAATTTTATTATTTACATAAATTTTATTATATGATCTACCATATAGATCATATAATTTATAATATATATTATTATGTATTATATATTAATAAATGTATATATTAACATTTTGTATAACACTATATATATATATATAATTTATATAATGTCCTTTATACTAAGATTTTTTAAGGAGAAACTTTAAACACTTTTTTATTAAAAATTATAATGGGATAATAATATTCAATCAATGCCTTTGATAGGAGAGATATTTGCATAATAGAGCAGAAGGATTACCACATAGAAAACCAAGAAACGTGGTGATACTTCTAGAGGTGAACTATAAGCCTGTGTGTTCTAAGTCATCTTATCAAAGCACTGCTGCTTCATTACCCTGAGAAAATAAATTGATGAAGACCAAACAGGACAAAGAAATGATGTAGAGTCCTTTCCTTTTATGGATTCATGGGAATTACATCCTGAAAATTACCATTTAATTCCCATGATTCAGAACCACTAGGAAGAGATTTGAAGGCAAGATTAAGAGACATATATTTTGCAGAATCAGAAACTATTTCTACTGTAAGGTTTGAAGGTTTGGTGGGGGGGATATTTCGAGGTATGGGTAGTGTAAACTCTCAGGGATGGAGTTTACCCTTTCATTGTATGCCTGTGCTTTTCATGGGATTTTAGAAGGTTTTTTTGTTTGTTTGTTTTTTTGTTTTTTAGAAAATAGCAATTATCCTTCCTATGGCAGGGGCAGATTTACTAGGAGCTGCAGTCTAAAATCCAGGAAGACAAGATATTTGTCCTGTTTTGTCCACTACAGTATCTCCATGGTCAGGTCTGTGATTGGTACAGAGTTGATACTCAACACAAAAGTTTGAATAAGTGACTGTATGAGCCATCATTATATCTGGCTTAAGAATGTCCTACTGTTATGCTTGCCAGCTAGATAGGACCAGCTGGTTTTACATTTGCCTGAACAAGGTATGTGTTTGCTCTGCAATTTGATTTTAACAACTTGTGCCTCCTGGCTGTCATTGCCTGCATCAGCTTTGCAGATAGGTTTGCTCCTGGAGTCTTTCTTGAAGATCTGGTAAATAGATCTCTGATAAACCCTTGGCTATTTACTTTTTCCATACCAGATACCCTAGTTGTAGTCCTAGAGTAGACTTGTCAATGAAAAATTGTTGCCTGCCGTATCAGTAAACAAAGGTTGTTGCAGCTATTAAGCCATCTCATTACAGCTGCCCTGACAGTGAGCCCTGAGGGAACTCAGGATAGAAACAGGGTGCCCACCATCCATCAGTCAGCCACTGAGGCCACCACCCCCACCATGGTGTTTCCTGAGGAGACTCAGGATGAGAAAACACAGGATACTGACCCCAGAGAGCTGAGGTGCATCTCAAAGGAATGATTTCCTGTGAGCCCAGATTCTCCCATTTTCCCATACCTAGAAAAGCACTAAATTCCGTAACTTGAGATGTCTGGTTTTCTTTAATTAATAGAAGTCTTTTGATGTTCCTACCACCTTGTCTTTGTTGCAAAAACTCCTGTATACCCTGGTTCCTCCCTGACCTCTTCCGAGCAGTCCCTCAGAGCTACTGAGATGTTGTGTCCCAGGCTTTAGTCCGCAGAATGTCTGACGAAAAAAACATACTCTCAAATTTAAGTTGTGTATTTTTTTTTTAAGTCGACAGACTTGGCATTGATCAAGGCTCTTTGTTACAGACAATAGAATCTGCACTAATTTAATTTAGGTTAGAGATATTTGTGAAAGAATATAGAAAATTGTTCACAGGACTGAAGAGAAGGGATGTATACTAAGCTGTTAGAAATAACTTCTAGAACTCACCACAGAACTGGAATATCAAAGGGTTACTGCCTTTACTATAGTCAGGACTAACCACATAAGGAAGCTATCACCCTAGTTGCTGGGTTCAGAACTACAATGTCTTTGCCATTACATGTGAAAGGAAAATGTCTTTCCCCCAAACAGTGCTTATTTCTCCAACAGGAATTTCATAAAAGGTCATGCTTGCATGAATCTGACTGGAGAAACCTAAAACACATCCAGAAGGCTAACTGCAAGGGAATCCGAGAAATGTATCTTTTCATTTACTAGACGCTGTAAAAAAATCCATAAGAAGCAAGCTAACTGGTGTTTGAAATGGTTGTTGAGTGAACCAATTTACAGTATCTACTGCAAATCCTTTGCAACTTTTGAGAGAAAAGGATATACATGAACACTTCCAAAAGGAGAATACTGAAAGTTATTTTGCAGAAATAGATGCATACGTAAGAAATTTCTGAATCCACATATACCAAAATGTTAATGGTCATTTATAGATAGATACATTGCCAATAAAATTTACTCTCTTGTTAGTATATAATATTCTTCTGAGGGTTATATAAGATAATACATGGAAAGCACTTAGCAGAAGACTTGGCAGTAAAGAAGTAATGTTACCTATTCATATTTATATATATAACTATATATATTCATAACAATATATAGTTACCTGCACAGTAACATTCCAACACTGATCTATATATATATAGTTATATATGTATAACTATATATATTCAAATATATGTGTATATATACATATATTCATATATATGTATATATATGAATATATACACATATATACATATATACTTTATATATATATATATACATATATATATATACACACACACACACACATAAATCAAGATAAAGCAACTGAAGCACATTACATAGAGACATAGGGCCTGGCACTTATTAAATACACAGAAACTGTGAATTACTGTAATTATTCTTTTTAAGTTTCTGAATTTGTTTGACTTTTAAAATAACCACACATTAACACTGTGGACAGAAACAATTTGATATATGTATTTCTCTATGCACTCAAGAGGATAATCAAGAAAAACAAAAACAAAAAATAACTACTGTCTGAATGATGATGTTCGTGGTGGTGATGGCATTTATGAAGGTTTATTGAGTAGGTATTTTGCGCTGCTACTACTCTAAATGCTCTGAGAGACAATTCCCTACGGTCTCTTGCATTTCTGTGTGTCTTGAGAGAAGAGATACTGACTATATTTTACTCCAGACTTTTCTTCTCAGGAATTTTCTATAGTGAACACCTTTAGAAAATAGAAAGAGCACCTCCCTCTGGAGCCAGGGGTAAGTATGTTTCCCTGTCAAGTGTAACAGTCAAATGTCAGGTGTGCTTCCTGTCCATTATAAAATATGGTTTTCCTAAGCGGGGCAGTCAGAGGGAGTGGTCCTCTCCTATAATAAAAACCACTGCACATGCATGCATATTGAGGGCCTCTTCCCATCTCCCTGGGGGATCAGCACAGGTACTGGTACACTGGCAACTGCTATGGCTGTGAGAAAGAAACTCTGCCTCTGACACAGGAGCCTCCTGTCTTCTGCCATAATCCAGAAAACTGGGAGGCTCCCATGTTGGTTTGTGAAGAGGGTAAAATCTCAGACTGTTTTTGATAAGTTCTCTGTATTTAATGACTTGCTTAATCATCAAAAACAAACCTGTCAAGAAGGAACCATCATTACCCACTCTTTACACATGGGGACATTAGCCCACCAAGTTCAGGTCATCTTCCATTGTCACACAGATAATTAGTGGTCGACTCAGGACTGAAAGCTACTCTGGTTCTGAAGCCTGAGTGTTAAACCACCAAGCAAAACTGATTTTATGATCATCGTGCAGTTCTCAGGTTTTTGTTCTGTTTGTTGAAAGGAAAAAAAATGGAATAATAATTTCAGAAGAACTTGCAGCTTATCAAAGCGGAAAACTGCTGAGCTGGTTCCCAATATTTCGCAATGCTGTACCTATTAATCAGTATCAGCCTTCTGGCTAGCCTGGACAATCTCACCACACTAGCATTACTCCTGCTATCCAATTTGCTACTGATACTTTCCTAGTTTTAAATTCTTCTATGAATCCATTCCACTCTGTACTGACTTCTCCTTTGCTTCTCATCAACGTCACATTAATATGTAAATGTGTATTTCACTAATGCCACACGAACTGGAATAATCTCCCTTATTCTTCACCTCTCTGATTCCTCCCTGTTCTTCTAGACAAGACCTTGTCTCCCTATAAAAAGAAAAGGTGGACCTTTTCCAAAAGTCCATTCCCAGACCCCCTTCCTACCCCTCGCCTTACCCCCATGCTTGCACAGCATTC
This sequence comes from Delphinapterus leucas, assembly GCF_059928025.1. NCBI lineage: Eukaryota > Metazoa > Chordata > Mammalia > Artiodactyla > Monodontidae > Delphinapterus > Delphinapterus leucas. Next base: position 132,518,082 of record NC_143133.1, on the reverse strand, counting down.
TGGCCTTTCTCTCTTAAAGGATCTACAACGCTTTTTTGGCAACTGTATTTATCAGTCCTAGGTCCCATCTCCCAAACTCACAGCCAGTATCACCTGACTCACAACTTTGTCCTTAATTTCTCTGGCATCTAACTTTGCTTCTAATATTGAAATTAATAAATGTTGGTTGAACTAGGTTTTATTATAGAATACAGTTGAACTGATATCTTCTTTTCTGAATTATTTGGACAGGCTAACGTTACCACAAAATTTCTGACATAGCAGCACTTTCTAAATGAAACAGTAGCTAACTTATAAGTCAGTGGGTTAAATTAGCTTTCTCATCCCGCATGCCGCCGCAAAGATCCTGCATGCCGCCACAAGGACCCCGCGTGCTGCAACTAAGACCCGGCACAACCAACACAAATAAATAATTTTTTTTTTTTTTTTTTTTTTTTTTTTTTAGCGGTACACGGGCCTCTCACTGTTGTGGCCTCTCCCGTTGCGGAGCACAGGCTCCGGACACGCAAGCTCAGCGGCCATGGCTCACAGGCCGAGCCGCTCCGCGGCATGTGGGAACTTCCCGGACCGAGGCACGAACCCGTGTCCCCTGCATTGGCAGGCGGACTCTCAACCACTGTGCCACCAGGGAAGCCCCAATCAGATGCTTTTGAAACCTCTTCTGGTTGATGAGAATAGCATCATTAGGTAGAGGTGGATGTCTGTCTTCCTGCTGCTGGGGCAGGAAGACATGCAACAAGATCATCTAAAATTGGACCAAGCTGTTTAAATGAATCTTTTTAAGAATGGAGGATGAATATTACCTTAATTCACAGAAAAAAGTTATCACTGACATTGAAATCTTTACTACTAAAAAGTTATGTAGGCAATCATTTGGGGGCATTATTTAGATTATTTGCAGGGAATATATTTCCATTAATTAATTTTTATTTTATGGAGTTATACATTAGAACTTAACTTGTTATATGTTTGAAAGTTTGTCAAAGTAACAATTATTATCTTATGTATACAATGGCTTCCAGAATTTGCATCTATGTGTTATCATTTCTGTTTCCATACCTCATTCACTTTAAAACAAAAACTCACATCACTCACATAAAGAGATATGATCACTTTGTTTAATAGTGAAAGATCAGAAATAGAACAATTTTCAGCTAATGAAATCAGAGAAGACTGCCAATGTGTTTATAATAATTGAAAATTACAGTTTTAATTGATTTATCACTGAACAATCAATTTATATTGTTAAGTATAAAATGAAATGGATTGAAATATTTGAGGTTCTCATATAAGCAGTTAAAGAGTTACTAGTCAATCATACACTATTAAGTTGTGCATATGGGACACTGATACTTTGCTGTAAGGTAATCAATAATTACTTACGAGAATACATTTTGCCTCCATTTAATTTCAAAAGTCCATTTTAAGTAAACAGAGTGCAAAAAGAATTGTTCTGCTATAATGCAATTGCTATGGCATAAAATGTATAGAAAACAAAGATCGTTCCTTCACACTCTTTTACAACATTTATTTTTTAAGATTATTATCACAAGTCTGCCATAAGTACACTTGTCTGGTGTTTATCCAGCATTGCTCTTTGCCAAAAACAAAAAAATAAACAAACCTATGGATCATTCAGTTGACATATTCTAGAGGTGAGTTTTCTTGTCTTTTAGTGCTTGGACTTTCTAAGGATTATAACTATTGACTATGATAGAAAGAACCCCACAGTTTTCATAAATCCTACAAATGATTATTTCTCTCAGCAATAGCTTTCTAAACTGAATACCAAAGAACCTAACACTCATAATGTATGACATTGTAATCCATTAAAAATATAGTGACTCTAGGGGCTTCCCTCTTCCCTGGTGGCGCAGTGGTTGAGAGTCCGCCTGCCGATGCAGGGGACGCGGGTTCATGCCCCGGTCCGGAAAGATCCCACATGCCGCAGAGCGGCTGGGCCCGTGAGCCATGGCCACTGAGCCTGCGCATCCGGAGCCTGTGCTCCTCAGCGGGAGAGGCCACAACAGAAAGAGGCCCGCGTACCGCAAAAAAAAAAAAAAAAAAAAAAATAGTGACTCTGATATTGAGCTCCATGAGCTATTTGTATATTTGGGAGATTAATCCCTTGTCTGTTGTTTCATTTGAAAATATTTTCTCCCATTTTGAGTGTTGTCTTTTTTGTCTTGTTTATGGTTTCCTTTCCAGTTAAAAAATGGGCGGAAGACCTAAATAGACATTTCACCAAGGAAAACATACAGATGGCCAAGAGGCACATGAAAATATGCTCAACATCACTAATCATTAGAGAAATGCAAATCAAAACTACAATGAGGTATCACCTCACGCTGGTCAGAATGGCCACTTATCAAAAAATCTGGAAACAATAAATGCTGGAAAGGGTGTGGAGAAAAGGGAACCCTCTTGCACTGTTGGTGGGAATGTAAATTGATAAAACCAGTGTGGAAAACAGTGTGGAGGTTCCTTCAAAAACTAAAAATAGAACTACCATATGACCCAACAATCCCACTACTGGGCATATACCCTGAGAAAACCATAATTCAAAAAGAGTCATGTACCACAATGTTCATTGCAGCTCTATTTACAATAGCCAGGACATGGAAGCAACCTAAGTGTCCATCAACAGATGAATGGATAAAGAAGATGTGGAGCATATATACAATGGAATATTACCCAGACATAAAAAGAAACGAAATTGAGTTTGTAGTGAGGTGGATGGACCTAGAGTCTGTCATACAGAATGAAGTAAGTCAGAAAGAGAAAAACAAATACCGTATGCTAACATATATATATGGAATCTAAAAAAAAAAAAAAAAAAAATTGTACCGATGAACCTAGTTGCAGGGCAGGAATAAAGAGGTAGACATAGAGAATGGACTTGAGAACATGGGGTGGGAGGGCGAAGCTGGGGTGAAATGAGAGTAGCATCAACATACATACACTACGGAATTTAAAACAGTTGGCTGGTGGGAAGCAGCAGCATAGCAAAGGGTATGGGCTTGTTGCTTTGGGATGACCTAGAAGGGTGGGATAGGGAGGGTGGGAGGGAGGCTCAAGAGGGAGGGGATATGGGGACGTGTGTATGCATATGGCTGATTCGCTTTGTTGTGCAACAGAAATTAACACAGCATTGTGAAGCAATTATTAATAAAGATCTATTCTTAAAAAATATCGTGACTGTATTTCAGTTAATGGTAAGAGTCTCCATTTCAGGTATTACTAATTGTGCTGGCGATATTTTGTTTCCTAAACATAAAGAAATGCAACAATTAGACAAAACAGTCTCATAAAGGGCTCATATACATGAATGACTGTCTTTCAGTTTTATATGATATTTTCATTTGTTAATGTAATATATCCAATGGCCTTTATGAATAAGAATTTGAAGGTCAATTTCTATCCACTCACTGTTCCTGACTAGCTACCTGAGCTTGAAGAAGTGAGCTGACCTCAGGAACTCTGTGAAATTATTCTAATGAAGGAGCTCTGAATATTCAGGCAGCCCAAATGAGGAGTTTAGCATTCCAATCTCATAGCAATGCCCCTTCAGCCTGACTGAGATATAATTCCCGTATATATCAGATTACTTTTAGTGTTCTCAGTTACCAGTTTTGTGATGTAGGAAATAAAGGAGAATCTGAACCCATGAGTGTTTAAAAATAAATAGAAGGTAGCTTGTATGTGCATTTGTGTGTATAAAGACTGCAGGCTTCATAGTTCTTTAACAGCATTTACTGTCCCAAACACACTCTTTTAATTCAACCAAGTATGGTCTTGACATAATGTTTTCTGTTATTGCTCAATGTATGTAAGAAGTTATGTACCATAGGAAGAGCAATTGTGCAGCTTACTTTTTTCATATACACAAATGTGTATGACATAATATTTGCCGTTTAGAACCCATTGAGTCATAGACTTTTGCATCATAAGTGCTTGTAATAATAGCATTGTCCAATGTCCTCATAGAAGTATAAGCCTTAGAGTTTCAGACACGTAAAGGACTTTTGATATCACAAGGTATGTTTCACTAATATTTACCATAAAAGAGAAACTACTTCCGGAGGGGTTAAGTCATTTGTAAAAGATCATAAGTACCTAGTGAACAAGCTTGCGTAATTCTTACATGTGTCCGTTAGAATATTACTATGTTGCATTTACCACTATCTTTTTCTTAAAGTTACAAAGCACTGAGCGGATTTTATATAAATTAGCAGGAAAATATTTGTGACCATGATGTTAAAGAAAAATAAGGCATAAATAATAAAATTCATATGTATCAAATCCATGAAAATGTAAAAAACATTGCTAATAACAGTATGCTGAATTTACCTAACATAAGTTGGTGATTGGGTAAATAAACTATGATCCCTTTTAAAATAGAACGAGAATGATAATATTGATCTGAATTATTTACTTTGGATGTGATTTCTCAAAATGCGGGCATATTTGCATTCTAAATCTTAATAATGCATGTTTGACTATTAAAATGAGATAGTATATGTAAAAAGCACAGTGTCTGACATCAATTAGATATTTAACAAAACAGAGAAGATAATAATATAACATGTAAACGATTATCAGGGAACGGACTTTAGTCCTCAGTCTCCCCGAAACGTAGAGCCTTAACAAAAATATAACTAGTAATGAAAGGGGAACATACTTTATTTTTAACCCTTCTGAATGGGAAGAGCCAAGAATATCCACTTGAGAAGAGAGGAGGGGGGAAACTGTGCGTTAAAAGCAATCGGATCTCTTTGGTGAATGGACATTCTTTTACTGACAGAAGAGGGTGAAGCCAATACTGAGAAGCATGCCACAGCATAAGCACGTGCAAACTCTCCACAGTGATTTCAGCCTTCTGATGATAGTAAAACTTCACACTATTTTGGAGTAGTAAAATCTTGATAGAATTTTTAAGCTATTTGTCAAGCATGGCTTATTTAAATTTTCCTCAAAAACTGTTACTGTTTTATCACTGAGAACTCTAGAGAGATGCTCTAAAATAGACACAAATAAACCAGTCACAAATAAAAATACTTACCCGAGAAATACTGGCAGATGATCATTGATTTGTTATGACCCTTATAGTAGAAACTATTTCTTGATAATATTTACAAAATTCTCAATGGGTTTTAAACGCATAATGTGCTCTGTTTAATTTAGCTGTAATGTCACTGGAGAACAGTGTGAAAGATGGTTTCCTGAATAGTTGATCTTTCTTTCAAACCTGTGTAACTGTCTTTATTTCTCTGCTATAGTCTTTAATGTAACTTTAAGGAAGGACATCTTAATTGTAAACCTCAAAATTGTGTACTAAATAGAGGTTAGTCTTTGTCTCATTTAACAACAGGCAATATAATGATGAAAATTAGTTGAGAATCCATACTAACTATTGAACCAAAATTCATCTTGTCAGTCGAATTCCATATAGATATAATTTTAGAATATGTAAAGTATGGATTTGTATGACATTCCAAAATAATATTAGAATAAGAGCATGTGAGTGTCAAATAATCAATTAGAGACAGAATTGCAAGTTTCCAAACATTTCAATGTATGTCTCTATGTACACAGAAAAATGAGAGATTGGTTCTCATTGTAGTGCTCTGTGAACTAATGTAACTTCAGGTCACTGATATCATGAGGTTGGGATTGTTGTTTCAAACAGAAACAGGAACCGAATGCAAGAAATTAGAAGACGAAAGACTGTGTATATATTCTTGACAATGTAATAAACGGGTTCTGGCAAATAAGGTTACCAATTAGTCAGGAAGTCAGAGAATTACTAGCTGAGAATTGTTTGGTAAGATCAAATGAGGCCATAGCTCACACTTCAACTATTAGTGACCAAGAAATGTATTTACTATTCAGAATTTTTGTTATTTAATAATGAGTAAGTTATTGCTTCTATGATAATTTTTTTCTTCTTAATATAGATTTTAAAATATTTAAGTGACCATAAGTTCCAGTAAGATAATATTGTAAGATGATTCCCATAAGTATTCAAGAAAAAATGTAGAGTTCCTCTAAGCAGATCTAGGCAACAAGTCCTGATGTAACCATATATCTACTTAAAACTCAGTAGTCTAGCAGACATTATGTCAAGGTTCTGAACCATGTGTCAGCCAATAACAATGAAAGAAGTGGCAAGCATCATCTTGAAAATTTTATTACATTATAAAAAGAAAACATGTTCCCAGTCAATAGTTGGAAAAAAAGCTAATTTCTACTATTTCAGATGTTATAATTTATGTACTACAAGGCAGTAAAGCATCAAAAAGAAAGCTATACTAAACTTATTTCAACTATAACAGAATTATATATATGATTTAAGATTATTCTGAAACACTAGGCCCCTCCATAAGAAGGAAGATGTGCACTCAGTATGCTTAAAATGCAAATATCATTTAAATGAACATCACACATCAGCTCTTAGAATAGAAATTCCCTTTTGCAACACAAAAGTACAAAACCTTGAGTTAATATGAGTATTCTGAGGAAAAATAAATGTAATAATTTCATATATAAAATAACAAGACATACTTTAGTTTGCTGAAAAAGAACATAGTTTGGGAATCCCTCAAAGGGCAGTTTTACATAATTCATTTGAATAAAATATACCAAGCAATATTTTTAAAAGTATGTCTTTTCATATTCTTCAGTAATACAGACGCTTACAGATGACCAAACAAGGAAAAAATTGTGTCAGTCAGTTGTGCGAAAATGTGAAGATTATATTTGGACTTAAGTAAGCAAAATTGCTATCATCAATCTAGCCACCCTCAAAAGTGTAACAATCCTTTCATCATTTCAGGAATACATGTAATCTTTGTAGCTTTCTCCACAGTTATATTTTAAAATTTATTTGTGTATAACTCAAAAAAACTCTAAAAAAAATTTTCCTGTGCCAAAAGAATGGAATCAAACAGGACAATTGTCAACAGGCACAAGAAAAATGCTCAACATCGCTAATAATTAGAGAAATGCAAATCAAAACTACAATGAGATACCACCAAACACGGGTCAGAATGGAAATCATTAAAAAGACTACAAACAACAAATGCTGGAGAGGGTGTGTAGAAAAGGGAATCCTGCTATACTGTTGGTGGGAATGTAAACTGGTGCAGCCACTATGAAGAATAGTATGGAGGTTCCTCAAAAAACTAAAAATAGAGCTGCCGTATTATCCGGCAATCCCATGGTTGGGCATATATCCAGACAAAGCTGTAATTCAAAGCAATACATGCACTCCTATGTTAATAGAAGCACTATTACGAGGGCCAAGACATGAAAACCACCTAAATACCCATCGACAGATGAATGGATAAAGAACATGTGAGATATATATATAATGGAATATTACTCAGCCATAAAAAGAATAATGCAATTTGCAGCAACATGGATGGACCTGGAGATCATCATACTAAGTGAAATAAGTCAGATAGAGAAAGACAAATACCATATGATATCACTTATATGTGGAATCTAAAATATAACACAAATAAACTTATCTACAAAACAGAAACAGGCTCACAGAGAACAGACCTGTGGTTGCCAAGGGGGAGAGGGGTGGGCAAAGGGATAAGTTAGGAATTTAGGATTAGCAGATAGAAACTACTACATAGAAAATAGATAAACAACAAGGTCCTAAAGTGTAGCGCAGGCAAATATACTCAATATCCTGTGATAAACTATATGGAAAAGAAAATGAAAAAGAATGTGTGTATATATATATATATATATATATATATGTATGTATGTATGTATACAAAATTGAATCACTTTGCTGTACAGCAGAAATTAACACAACATAGTCAATCAACTATACTTCAATAAAATAAATTAAAACAAAACAAAACAAGGCAATTGTGCTTTGCTCCATTGTCGGGCTTGGACTACTACACCTTGGGGAAGGGATAGGTGGGCAAGGATGCCCAAAACACAGAATAAGAATGGAGAGACCAGAAGGCCTAACCCTGGCAAAATCTGTGAAGTTCTATCATTATGATTGGCAGGAGCACACACTGACGGAAACACCTGGTTAAAGGGTTACAATCTACTCAGGGTAATTTATTACCTCAGTGAGTACATTTCAAAACTGAAGATGGTCTTTATGGTGTAAAGAGCCTTCTTATGTCTGACTAGGATTGACTATGCCATACAAAAAGCTATCACCAACTTTTAATATATAAATACATATTTTCTTGCTTTTTCAGAGAACATAAAGTGAGATAGCAGGGACTAACTAGTTCAGTCTCTACAAAACATATTTTGAAAAGGTTCATATGCTAAATCATAGATGTGACAGAACACCAACTCTTTTTTTTTTTTTTTAATTTTCTTCCTTCTAGTTTATTTTTAAACATCTTTGTTGGAGTATAATTGCTTTACAATCGTGTGTTAGTTTCTGCTTTATAACAAAGTGAATCAGCTATACATACACATATATCCCCATATCTCCTCCCTCTTGAATCTCCCTCCCACCCTCCCTATCCCACCCCTCTAGGTGGTCACAAAGCACTGAGCTGATCTCCCTGTGCTATGCGGCTGCTTCCCACTAGCTATCTATTTTACACTTGGTAGTATATACAAGTCCATGTCACTCTCTCATTTCTCCCCAGCTCACCCTTCCCCTTCCCTGAGTCCTCAAGTCCATGGACAATGGTTGGTGGAGGAATTCAATGAGAACAACTCAGGGAATAAACAGAAAATTGTGTCGAAGTTTCCAAAAGCACTACTGAAGAAAGGAAACCTTGATGAAGAATCTTCAATGGCCTTGGGGAATTCCCAAAGGGTTCACAATGGTTTTAAAATCATGTTGAAGATTTTGAAGTCCCATTGTTTTCTCACTTTTAACTATAATTTCAAAGTAGCATCGTCTTTTTTTTTCCTTCTCCTATACTTACACAAATGTATAAAACTATGATCGTAAAATAGTCACTCCTTACCTTTGATTCTTGAACGTTCTTGACTTTTTTCCTGCTGGAAATAAAACAAAAATAGTTCAAAATTTGTAAGTATTTTACCAACAGGCTGATATAAAGTATCACTATAACTAAAGAATTGTCAAAATATTTTCTTGTACATATACCCAGGAGTTACCGTAACACAATTCTCAACTTAAAAAATACTTATGTTAAATCTTTTATCAAAGCAGTAATCATTCTTAGTGGACATAAATTTTTCTAAGAAACCAATACATTGTAAGAATATGGATTTATAAATAAATGCCTAATGAATAATAAATAAATCATTATGCCCTAAAAAGGTCTTGGTTCATTCCATTTAATTCCAATGACATCTTCAGAATTTGCTTTCAATGTCTCTATGTTAATCATAAAATTTTAGTGAGAAAAAAGGTTTAAAGGCAAACAGCGGATAATTCACTAAAAATAAAAAAAACACAAGAGATGTTTCAACAGTCTTTCCTTCAGTTTAGCTTAGAATTCACCCCTGTCTCGCTTCTCTGCAGCTAAAGTTGACAACAATTCTATTATTTATTCAAGGCTGCTTCAGTCAGACCTGTCTTTCAATTTGACATACTCCTTATTAGTTACCAGGCAACCCCAGAAGAATTAGCTTGCTTTCAAGTTTTTAAGTAGAAATTGTGCACTCTATAACTTCTCGATTCATATTCAAGCACAGTTTACTCTGTCTAAAAGTTTCAGGGTATCATACTAAAAATAATTTTGAAATATGTTCCTAACAAAATGTCTCACACATACACAGAGAACTGCAGAATTGTATGAATGCCAATAAATTTTGGTAAAATTTATAAACACATTAAAAAATATAAAGAACTTATTTTGCAGCAAGCACTCATCCCAGAGTCAGATTATGATAATAAAAATGCATACTGGCAAATGTATATTTACTGAAACAGCCAACCCTACGTATAATTCTATTAGACTAAAACTTTGTACTCTGTCTCTTATTCTAACACATCCAGGCTTTGTGACTAAATTATGTACTGTCCTTTGTTAATTAATTGATTTTTTCCAGTTCTGATGTATTTTTAATTCAGAGTATTTATTGTTCATTTAAACTAAAATTTAAATATGAAGTACAAATTTATGTATATTATATACATAAATATAAATTCCTTGCTTTAAAAGTACATTATTTTTTCATAATTTTAGGTCAAGCTGGTTTAAATTTTCCAAGTGGGTATTGAGGAAGAGAAAAATCTGTGTCTCTCTCCTCATCTTTTGCCATTTTCTCATTCATTTACTCATTCATTCTTTCAACAAATTTGCATAGATCACTTCTATGTGCCAGACACTGCTCCAAGTGATAAGACTATGAAGGATGAAAAAACCGACAAAAAATTATGTCCTTTTGGAACCTAATTATTACATAAATGGTAATAAATTATATTTAGAAAAAGATATACCCTAAAAGGAGTTATTTTGTAGTGAATGACTGCAATTTTACACAGGTGTATAATGTTAAATAATGTTTGAATAAAATTCTGAGTGAGATGAGATGATATAACTGGGGAAAACATGTTTTAGGAGAGAAAAACAACTGCAAACTTCCTGAGATACAGGAGGTCTTGGCATTGTCAAAAATACCAAGGAGACCTGTGTAACAGGACAGGCTGAGTGAGGGGAGTTTTGTAGGAAGTTCAATCAAGGAGGCAACAGGGGCAGAAAGACTAGCACTGAGGTCCCTGGTTATTTCTTTGGTTTTTGCACTGAGAGAGCTGAAAAAGACATTGAGAGTTTCTTCTCCGATGACTAACATTATCTGAGTTACATTTCAGTAGAATCATTCTGGCTATTGAGAATAGTTTGAACAAGGGAAGGACAAAATTAGAGGGACCAGTAGAGAAGGTATTGCAGGAATCCTGGTGGGAGGTGATAATGGCTCAGAAAGGTGTGGTGTCAGTGGAGTTGGAATATCAGTTAGAGCTGGAAAGGTTTGTTGATAGAATAAGTGTTGGGTGTGAGATACAGTGCATAAAAAGGTGATCTCAAGTGTCTAAGCCAGTAGAAGAATGGCATTACCTCTAAGATAAGGAAGATGGCCAAATAAGAAACACTTTTATCCCTTCTTGCCTTGCCTTCTGGTAGTGTCCCGCTTTGTTCATTTTTCTCTTGTCTGGCTACCCCTGTTCTATCTCCTGTACTGATTCCTTCTTGTTTCCTCAATTTCAAACTACTAGTTTCCTAGACACTGAGCCCTTAACTTTCTTCTATACATCTCATTCCTTTGGTGATCTTTTCTACTCCTCTGGCCTTAAGTGCCATACTTTTCCTAAGGACTCTCAAATTTATATCACTAGCTAATCCTCAACATTGTACTACAGATTCAAAGATTCAGCTTTGCTTATTTTTTTAACATCTTTATTGGAGTATAACTGCTTTACAATGGTGTGCCAGCTTCTGCTTTATAACAAAGTGAATCAGCTATACATATACATATATCCCCATATCTCCTCCCTCTTGCGTCTCCCTCCCACACTCCCTATCCCACCGCTCTAGGTGGTCACAAAGCACTGAGCTGATCTCCCTGTGCTATGCAGCTGCTTCCCACTAGCTATCTATTTTGCATTTCGTAGTATATATAAGTCCATGCAACTCTCTCACTTCATCCCAGCTTACCCTTCCCCCTCCCTGTGGAATCTAAAAAGAAAAAAAAATGTTTATGAAGAACCTATGGGCAGGACAGGAATAAAGACGCAGAGGTAGAGAATGGACTTGAGGACTCAGCTTTATTTTTGACATCTCTGCTTGATTATCTAATAACAGCTTACCTATCATGTCTAAAACTAAACTTCTGATCTTCCCTGACTTCTTCGATCATCTTTCTCATCTTCTTCATCTCTCCATCTTCCTTGTTGTTTAGACACTTAAAATAATCCTTCTCTGTCTCTTAAGAGTAAAGAGCCGGGCATTTTCATGGGTTTGATATTTGACTGTGACTTTACTTTGAATATCACTCTGAGGATGCAAAGTAGGGTGATGGTCAAAATACCTGGAACTTATGGAAAATATTTTAACAAGTTTCATAAATTTAGAAATCACCAGCCTATGTATAAATCATCAGTACTGCATCTGGAGAACATATAATAGAGTTGAATGATCTAGAACTGAATATTGTAAACAATATAAGAAAAATATAAAGTCGAATTAGCCAACAAAAGAGAATGCAAGGATAGACAAATTATAGGAGAACAAACAGGAGAGCATGGAATCATGGAATACTAGAGAATATATTATGTAAGTGTGAGATTTTCAATAGTATAGAATTATTATGACTGCTCTAGTAAAATTAGATCTAAGGCAATGCCCTTCAGATGAACTGACATATATGGAATCACTGATTTAAAAGAAAGCACATTTTTGATGGTGCTTGGACTTGGAAGTAAAACTGAAGTCATTCATTGAAGGAGCGGGTAATTGAGAAATATATGAAGTGGTAAAAATGGAATGAGAGAAACACAGCTGGGAAAGAAAGGTCTAGGATGGTGTGTAGCTGAAGAGTGAAGGGAGGTCCACAGAGGTATAGTGTTTGTTTTGCTCACTTGTCTTTTTGTTTTATTTTGTATAAATTTATAATATATTATTTACATAAGTGAGAATTGAGAAAGTCTAAATGATAGGAGATACATAGTAGAAATGGAGAGGATTAAGATAAAAGGGAGAGATGATTAGACTAACTTTATAAGGTTATTGAAAAAGTAGATGTGATAAAGAACATAAGTGGGGAAAAAATTTAGTTAGAAAGACCACCAGTTCCTCTAATGTAACCGGTGGGCATAGGAAGGCATGGTTATAAATGCAGGAGTTTTGTAGGTTTGATATGATGAATTAAACATGTTCAATCTGTGATGATTTATTTTCTTTATGTAATAGAAGGAAAGTCTGCTGAGTGGTGAAGTAGGATGGCTTGTCAAAAATTTGTGGAGATAGCGCAGATTTTAAATGCACTGGTTTTTGTGAGGTCAATCGAGTAAAACAGTTTGGTGTTTTTGAAATCCTAACTGAGTTTTGCTATCATAAGTATACAGTGACTTATTTTAACTATAGTCAAATAGGCTTAGCACTCACTGATATTTATTTTATTATTTTCTTAACACTCAATTCTCTATTTGTACAATTGTATGTAATTATAAATTACCAATGAAATATCCTTAAAAATTTTACAAATGGTAAATGTTTAAGAAGCCTGCATTTACAGAAGATAAATTAATTATTAATTTAATTTATGGACTGAGAAGAGTAGGAACAGACTTGTAATGTAGGAAGGTAAAAGGGATAAACTACCTCATTTATTCCTAAACTTGTATTAGAACCCTGTCAGTGTGTGTGTGTGTGTGTGTGTTTATACACATATATGTATAATTTAGGATTTTCAAAGTAATAACCGTTCCAATTTGTTTCTATCACTAAAATATCGCATTGTTCACTAAGCAATATGTATTATCCACAATTTTATTTTACAAACTATCACTTTATATTTTAAATGTTAATTTTTAAATGAGGAAATGTTAAGAAGAAAACTATAATTATTTAATTATGTGATAAGTCTTAAGAGGTCAGAAAAATTTTTTACCCTGTCTGCATGACACTTTTGAGAACCATTCTTACATTATGAAAACTTAGGTCTTGTCCATAATAGAAGAAGTGCCAATCTCTTGGTATATCTCAATTTTAATATTCTTCCAAAACGTTTTCTGACAAAGTGGTCTTGTCTTAAAATAAGAAATATATATTTGGCTATGTATCAAAGCTAAATCAAAGCAGACAATTCACGTTTTACTTCATACCACACCATTTCTTGGAAGAATCCCAAAGTGCTATCTTTATTACATAAATAGACTACATGAAATCCAGCTCAATAGTAGAAATGGGCAAACAGATCCTTTCAGACAGTATGTTAAAGATTAGCAAAGACAATCTGGACAGAAGTATGGATTCAGAAGAAATACATGATTGTAAGATATGATTTCTTAAATATTAAACAAAATACAACATAATGAGTGGAGCATAGCTAAGCCAGGGTAAAATTAAGTCAAGTTGGAAGCAGTAATTTTTAAAATGAGATGTGGTGGTCCTAAAATATCTAAGCAAACTAAAATATAGCCAAATAACATCAATGCACAGCAACCTGTGCAGAATTTTTTTATTTTTTTTTTATTTTTTCTGCGGTACGCCGCCCTCTCGCTGTTGTGGCCTCTCCCGCTGCGGAGCACAGGCTCTGGACGCGCAGGCTCAGCAGCCATGGCTCATGGGCCCAGCCGCTCTGCGGCATGTGGGATCTTCCCGGAGCAGGGCACGTGTTCCCTGCATCGGCAGGCGGACTCTCAACCACTGCTCCACCAGGGAAGCCCATGTGCAGAATTTAAATGGGCAGAATGTTATCACTCTAGAAGATATTATTAAGAATGTTTCTTATCTAGTATTTGGATTTGGGTATGACATTTATTAATATCTGATGATGGCTATATTATAAAAATGTATGTCTTATGATCAAACACTAAAACTGAATATCTGGCTATGACAACTTCAAGCATAATTTATCTTGTTTCTTCCTTCTGGCTGTGAATCACATGCTCTCTGGGAAGAGAAGAAACCACCTGAATCCTGAGTGCATCATGTCCATCATAACAGCATTGAGTTATAATCAGACTATCAGTGAACTGTCCTCCCATTCCATGTTATAAAGCTTAAATCACTTTAAGGAAAAGGCATGAAGTCTATACAGGTAATACCCACGGATACATTTTTTTAATTGCATATGTATGATATTAGAATAATGAGACTCCTTATATGCCCTTTGGTCAATACTAGGAATCCCACCGGCTTCCCTTTACACAGAGGGGTGTAGAATGAAACAGGTGCAGCTAGAATTAAATTGGTTCCTTAGAAAAGTAAACAGATTGTCTCTCTGTCTCATTTAATCTTTCATTGGAATACACATGATAATAACCAGTCTATACTATCAATACATGAAGGAAGTAGGGTTCATCAAGGGTGTAAAATGCAAGAGTCTTCCCTCCTTTAATACAAGAGTAAAGAAGAAAAGATTTCTGGGTTGCTATGGTTTTTCCTCAGCCCCATGTGACTCAGTTTGCATTTGGCCATTAATTAAAAGCTATGGTAAGCCCATGATAATTACTACCTAGATAATTAACATGATAATATCAGAAAGTTGTTGTCTTCTTAAGGAGACCCCTGTTTCAAACATAATGTTTCCTTTGGTTGAATTGGTGGCATAGGCTAAGAGAATATAGACTTCACCTCTTTAAAGTTAGGAGGGAGAAAAGGTATTTTTATTTATTTATTTTTCTTTGCCAATAGTTTGTAATGAAGCACACTCAAACTGTGTTTAGGTTGGTCGTGTGCTGCAAAAAGTAACTTCTGTCATGGGATGTAAGACAAATCAAATTTATGGAAGAGTTTTCCAGGCATATTGAATAAAGCCCACAATGAATCAATTAACTTAAAATTTAAAAATTAACAAATGATACAACGAAGTCTGTAGTAACCAGAAGTGATGTGTCCTAGATGAGGTAATCTTCCTCCCAATTCATATGATCCCCACTTGTTCCTGAAGTAAATCGATGCCATCAGTCACCAAAGGTGGCTTTATGTATATACACAGTAGTGCTATACAAGCTCAGGTAAACGTATGCAATTTTAAACTCATGACTAAAGGTCAATAGATTCTAACAGTGAAAACAGTCAATGGATGGAAAGGAAGCATATATAAATATAAATTTTGGTGACAAACATAAAGATTATTCATTTTAGAAGGCCGCCTAGTTTAAATTCCTTCTCAGAGTTCTTCCCTTCTCTTCGATGTAAATAATAGTTTCCCAGACAAATACCAACCAACAAAATTTGTGAATTGCTAATTTGCAGTGGAGTACTCATGTTCAATATGTATTTGTTTAACATTTCCATGTGCTAGGTGGTAAAAATATAAAACATTAAATGTTTTTATGATATTTATTAGAGCTATTCAGTAATATAGATTGTAAATTCATGGAAATTGGGAATAGAAGACTTTCAGTGGAGCTGGTCCACCACAATCTTGTAACAAATCTCTTCTACGCCATTCTGATGCATGCATACCAATGAACACACTAGCTCTCTCCCCCAGGCCTTCAATGCACACACTCACGCACACACACATATGTACATACATTTCCTCAAACATATTTTGTTGGTGGCAATTTAGTTATAAAATGTCTGGAAAATAAGAGATATCACAATCATAATGCAGTGTATCTAGCCTCCTAAATCTTGGGTTTATCAATGTATTTTTAATAAACTGTAATGGTGAATTTTCAGTCTTACTACGTTTAATCACAATCCTCTTATCTTTTAAGATCGTTCCCTTTGGAATTTAAGCCATGTTTCTGATTTACTTTTTTAAGGTTTTTAAAATTAATTTTTATTGGATATAGTTGCTTTACAGTGTTGGATTAGTTTCTACTGTACAGCAAAGTGAATCAGCTATACGTATACATATATCCCTATTTTTTGGATTTCCTTCCCATTTAGGTAACTGCAGAGCATTGAGTAGAGTTCCCTGTGCTATACAGTAGGTTCTTATTAGTTATCTGTTTTATACATAGTATCAATAGTGTATATATGTCAATCCCAATCTCCCAATTCATCCCAACCCCCGTTTACCCCCTTGGTGTCCATATGTTTTTTCTCTCTGTCTGTAACTCTATTTCTGCTTTGCGAATAAGATCATCTACAATTTTTCAAGATTCCACGTTTCTGATTTAATATCACCTTTGCAACAAGCCCCAATCCCTATCCATTCTTTCTAAAACAACACCCCCATTATTATTTGATTTTCTTAACTTTTTGTTCATTTTTCACATAAGTTACCACTTCCTGGGATAATATGTATTTATTTGCACATGATATGTTCCCGTTACTGGAGTATATTTCCCACACAACTTAACTGGTATATCCACAGTGTCTAGAAAAGCATCTACAAGAGAGTGAGCACCATTCCTAATACAGTGTCTGAACTCTAGAATTTAACAGCCTAATGAAGAAGAAACAGGTAAAACACAACATGTGAAATAAAACGTGACATTCAATAGTGTAATTGTGTATAAAATCTACAGGGAAAGGTCAAGGGAGCAATGCATTTTGTCTTAACTGAGGCAGGTGAAGGGAAGCTTTGTGAGTGTGGAGAACTAGGGATACACAGAGAGAAGAAGAGGTTGTAAGAATAATTACAGAATTATTAATTAAGAATAATTGCTGTAGCTGATCTCTACAGCAAAGGGAAGGAGAAGATTCTGTGCAGAAGACATAGCACGAAAGAAGTTAAGGATCCATGAGGTTGCACGGTAAGACTGCAAAACTGCAGACAGTGTTCATGGTAGTGCAGACTTGGTATGGTAAACATTAAATACAGTTGGGCAACTAGTAATTTTCAGCTTTTTATGACATGAAAGTAATTCTCTTAATTTTTTAAAGAAATGTCATCAGATATATTAATAGTCTAACAAACATATAACATACGTTAAACATATGCTAAATTTGATGTTAATAGTCTAACATATAACGTATGTTTAACATATGTTAAAATTTGATAAAATATTTGCTATGATATATATATATATATATATATATATATACGAGAGAGAGAGAGATCTAGCTCTATATAGACATTCAAAGTACAAGCTATAAAAGCTATAGACTGTCAAACTACAGCTGTTTCTCTTTTGGCTTAATTTGTTGGTGTGATATCATTAATTCTGAAGTCAAAGAATAGATATATATAACTGAATCACTTTGCTGTACACCTGAAACTAACACAACATTGTAAATCAACTATACTCCAATATAAAATAAAAAGTTAAAAAAATTGTAGTTGCTTCTTATTGTAGGTTCATATTATATTTGATATTTTTATGGGATTTTAAGGAGAAAAGAGAACTTGTTATTGGATTGATGGATAGCAATATAAAACTTAGAAAGACTGCCAATTAATAACTACCATTTATTATTGAGAATATACTTTGTCAATAAACTATATCCTGCAATGAAGAAACTATAAATACTTATAGCCAGGTATCCCAGGTAACCCCAAACTGATATGAGATACTCTTGGCACAGGTAACCATGGGACGTTTTGAGGAAGATAAGAACAGTGGTCAGTAGCATGGAGTCTAAGCATCAACGCACCAGTTGACTCCCAATAGGCAGAGAGACCATTTGCAAGTGTCAATGAAAAGAAAACTGAGGCTTAGGCTTAAGGAATGCAAGGAGAAGAAGGAGAATTAGTAGGAGGAGAAGAAGGAGATGGAGAGGAAGAGAAGGAATAGGAGGAGGAGAAGCTGGGAGATTAAAACACTCATATCAGTTTTACTAGGTGGCAAGCAATTTTTAAGTTGTTTACATATATTATCTCATCTGAGGTGACCAAAAGTCACAGTCTAGCTTCCCCTGCTTGCATTTTCAAACTGTAAGTTCATGAAGTTCTCTAGGCGGTGATGACCATGACAGAAGTATTTTCAAGCAAATATGATTACATGAGACCCAAGCCCAAACCTGAGTTAAACTGCCCTTATAAAAAGGTGAGCTGCCCAACTGAGATCTTCCTAGAAAAGGTAGAAGAATATTTGATAGAATTTTCATTGATGCTTAGCCAGGTAGGTGGTAAGAGCTATTGTAATATCAGCTTAATTTTCACCAAAAGGTAAGTGAGACCTTTGGCATGGTTTACAATTGTTTACTTTTTTCAACTTTATTGAGGAATAATTGACAAAAATAATTGTATATATTTAAGGTATACAACCTGATGGTATTATAAATATTTTCAAAAACACACACAGTGTGGAATGATTACCAAAATCAAGATAATTAACACATTGATCATATTACATGGTTAATTCTTTTTGGGTGTGGTGAGAATGTTTAAGATCTCTCAGCAACTTTCATGTACAGTCATTAGTTGGTATCTGCAGGGATTGGGTTCAGGACCTCCAAGGATACCAGAATCCATGGGTGCTCAAGTTCCTTATATAAAATGGCATAGTAGAGGTGGCCCTCCATATCCATGGGCTCCACATCTGCAGATATGGAGAGACCACCGTATACAATATGGGGTTGTTATTATTAAATATAGTCAATGTACTGTACGCTTAGACCCTCAGACTTATTCTTCCTGTAACTTCTTATGATTTCTTTTAAATTTGTACCCTTTGACCTGCATCACCCCATTTCCCTTCCCCTCAACACTTGCAACCACCATTCTATTCTTTGTCTCTATGAAATTGACTTTTTAAAAATATTCCACATATTGGTGATACTATACAGCATGTGTCTTTCTCCATCTGGCTTATTTCACTTAGCATAATGATCTCCAGTTTCATTAGTGTTGTCCCAAATGGCAGTATTTCCATGTTTTAATGGCTGAATACTACTGCATTTTCAATACCTATTCGTCTGTCCATTGACACTTAGGTTGCTTCCATGTGCTGGCTATTGTCTAATGCTAAAAGAACATAAGGGTGCAGATATCTCTTCCAGATAGTAATTTCTTTTCCTTCAGATATATACCCAGAAGTGGGAATTCTGGATCATACGGTAGGTTTATCTTAATTGTTTTGAAGAAAAACTCTACCATTTTCTATAATATCTGTAGCAATTTACATTCCCATCGACAGTGCACTAGGGTTCCCTTTTCCCCACTTCTTCTTAAACACTTGTTATCTTTTGTCTTTTTGATAATAGCCATTATAACAGGTGGTGAGATGATACCTCATTGCACTTTTGATTTGCGCTTCCCTGATGATTAGTGATGTTGAGCACATTTTTATGTATTAGTTAGCCATTTGGATATATTCTTTGGAAAAATGTCTATTTAGCTATTTTTCCTATTTTTAATTGGATTATTTGCTTGTTTGTTATTGAGCTGTATAAGTTATTTATATTTTAAACTAACCGCTTATCAGATACATGATTTGTAAATATTTTCTCTCATTCTATAGGCTGCTTTCTAATTTATTGATTGTTTCCTTTGCTCTGCTGAAGGTTTTTTGTTTGATTTAGTCCCACTTATTTTTGCTTTTGTTGCTTACGATTTGGAGTCATTTCCAAAAAATAAATAATTTTTTCCTATGTTTTCTTTCAGCAGTTTTACCGTTTCAGATCTTACAAGTAGGTCTTTAATCCATTTTGGAGTTAATTTTTATGAGTGTTGTAAGACAGAGTTCCAGTTTTAATCTTCTGCATGTGGATACCCAGTTTTCCTAGCACCATTTACTGAAGAGGCTATCCTTTTCCCATTGCATGTTCTGGGTGCCCTTGTCAAAAATTAGCTGACCTTGTATGTGTGGCTGATTTATGGGCTCTTGATTCTGTTCCACTGGTCTACGCACTTCCTTTTATTCCAGTACCATATTATTTTGATTACCTAAGTTTGAAATATAATTTGAAATTAGGTGTGAAGCCTCCTGCTTTGTTCTTTCTTCTCCAGATTGTTATGGCTCTTTGGGGTCTTTTGTGGTTTCATTCAAATGTCGGGATAGATTTTTTTTCCATTGGTGAAAAATGTCATTGGAATTACAGGCACTGAATCTGTTATCTCATTGGGTAATATGGACATGTTCACAAGATTAATTCTTCTAATTCAAGAACGTGGGATATCTTTCCATTTATTTGTATCTTCTTCAGTTTCTTTCATCTGTATCTCATAGTTTTCAGTGCATAGGTGTTTCACTTCCCTGGTTTAGTGTTTTTGATGCTATTGTAAATGGGACTGCAAGGTTTCTGCTAGGGAATCTGATGATAGCCTTTCTCTTTGGGGTTCCCTTGTATTTGATGAGTCTTTTTTTCTCTTGCTGCATTCAAAATTCTTTCTCTGTGTTTGATTTTTGAGGGTTTGATTATAACGTGTCTTGGTGAAGATCTCTGAGTTGAATCTATTTGGGGATGTTTGAGCTTCATGTACCTGGATGGCTATATCTCTTCCCAGATCTGGAAAGCTTTCAGCCATATTTCTTTAGATAAGTTTTCTGTCCTTTTCTCCATCTCCCTCTTCCTTCTGGGACTTCTATAATGCAAATATTGTTTTTCTTAATGGTGCGCCATAATTCACCTAAGCTTTCTTTACTCTTTTTCATTCTTATTCTTTTTTCTCATCTGATTCAATAATATCAAGAGATGTCTTCAAATTCACATATTCTTTCTAATGCTTGATAGAGCCTGGTATTTAAGCTCCCTGTTTCCTTTTTCATTTTTAGTCACTGTTTTTTTTTTTTTCAGCTCCAGATGTCTGGTCAGTTCTTTTTTTTTATGATTTCTATCTCTGTGTTGAACGTCTCGTTTTGTTCATGCATTCTTTTACTAGTTCATTGACTCCTTTGTCTGTGCTCCCTTAAATCTCACTGAGCTTTCCTTAAAATAATTATTTTGAATTATTTTTTAGGTATCTTGCAGATCTCCATTTCTCTGAGGTCAGTTACTGGAAAATTATTGTGTGCCTTTGGTGGTGTCATGTTTCCTTGCTTTTTCACGTTTCTGTTGCTTTACATTGATGTCTGCTTATTTGATTGAGCAGTCCTCTCTTCCAGACTTTTCAGACTGGATTTAATGTGGAAATATTTTCACCTGAAGGTATCTACAAGAGTGCTGGCTGGGTGGGGTGCAGTGTCTTTGGTTCCAAGGAGGTCACATGAAACTCCATCAGTCTAGGTTAATGTTGGCAAAGAGAGTGGGTGGTCTTCTGTGGCTGAGACTACAGAGGTTCTGTGAGTGGCTGTGGCAGCTAGAGCTATTGCAGTCCGCAGAGGTGAAGGCTGTTAGAGTCCTTCTGTTCCTTTTTGCCCATGGGAGGATATTCTCTCCAAGAGATCCCTCCTGGTGCCAGGGCTGACACTCTACTCTCAGAATAGCAGTGGAGCCAGGACCCTCGGATCAGGTGCACATTAAACTTCCACAGTGCCTGGATCTTGGGGCACAGATGCACTTGTAGCAGTGGTGGTGTCAGTGTCTAAGGTGCAGGAGTGTGAAAATCTCCTATGGAACTGGGGTCTGGGTCTCTGGGGCTCACTGCGTTGACTCAGGCTGCAGAGGATGGGTGAGGATGCAGCAGTAGCAAGGCCCTGGGTTGACAGAGTACAGTGGTGGCTTGTGCCTAGGGAACAGAGGGCAGTAGCTGCATGCTCTGAGGGTGGAGGATCAAGTCCTGACTCTAGTCCCAGGAGGGACTGCAGAACAGCAGCAACTCAGCACCAGTGATAGCAAGCAAGTCAAAGTCACAACTTAGAACTCTGGGCACAGGGCCATAGCAGTGCAGCCTGGTGATGGTGGGTCAAAGCTGAAACATGATCTGGGTTAGTCACAGAACAGCAGCAGCTTGGACCCAGTGACGGTGGGACAAAGTTGCAACTTAGAAGCCCAGTGGCCACACAGAGCTACAGCAGTGCAGTCACAGTGATGGTGGATCAAAGCCTTGACTTAGAACTTGGGCAGGGGGTGGGGGCAGAGCAGCAGCAGCTCTGGTCCTATAGATAGTGAGGCACTGTGGTGTTCCAATCCTGGAGAGCAGGGCAAAGCAGTGAGGCAGTGAGTGGGGCCCCTGTGTGTAGGTCTCACTACAGACATCTCTAGCTCTAGAGGAGATGAACAGGCAGGAACTCTGGGCAGCTCCATCAGCTGGGTTTAGTATTCACGAAGACTGTGGGGGTCTTCAGTAGCAAAGGCTGCAAACATCCATGGCAGTGAGGCTTGCATGGGATAAAATACCTCCAAGGGATAACTCTTGGTGCTGAGCTGCTCTGGATTGGGGTAAAGGGTGATGCAGGTAAAATATTCCCTATGTTTTTCTGTGCAGTGATCCTGAGACTTTTAGCTTCACAGGATTTCTGCTGCCCTTTATTATGATACAGAACTTTCCCAGAGCTACTTTCATCAGTTTGCAGTTGTTATTTATTGGTTTTGTTGTGTTTCTGGGGGAGACTACATCTAGCCCTCCATCTTGCTGACAGAACCTCCTGTTTACAATCGTTGTCAAAGTCTCTTCCCTCAAAAAATTTACAATATACACTAAGGACTGAAACATATGCAAGATATAAAAAAAGTAAAATCCCAGGACAGTTTACAGATGACATTCAATAACATATTACAGACAAGATACAATTTTGTGGTCAGTAATTCATCTGGTCTACCCACTGCTGTTAATATTGTTTTCACCCGCTTTAGGAAATGCATTTAGTAGAACACACATGCATATTTAAATCTGACAATTAAAACCTTATTGAATCTATAAGCATGTTTTTTTCTTTCTTTCTTTTTTACTCGATCTTTATTGGAGTATAATTGCTTCACAATACTGTGTTAGTATCTGTTGTACAACGAAGTGATTCAGCCATATGCATACATATATCCCCATATCCCCTCCCTCATGAACTTCCCTCCCACCTTCCCTATCCCACCTCTCTAGCTCATCGCAAAGCACTGAGCTGATCTCCCTGTGCTCTGCTGCTGCTTCCCACTACCTCCCTAACGTGGGAAAGGAAACTGTCACCCAAGTCCAGGAAGCAAAGAGAGTCCTATACAGGATAAACCCTAGGAGAAACTCACCAAAACACATATTAATCAAACTAACAAAAATTAAATTCAAAGAAAAAATATTAAAAGTGGAAAGGGAAAAACAAAAAAAAATATACAAAGGAATACCCATAAGGTTGTCAGCTGATTTTTCAGCAGAAACTCTGCAGGCCAGAAGGGAGTGGCAGGATATACTTAAAGTTATGAAAGAGAAAAACCTACAACCAAGATTACTCTACCCAGCAAGGGTCTCATTCAGATTTGCCAGAGAAATCAAAAGCTTTTCAGATAAGCAAAAGCCAAGAGAATTCAATAGCACCAAACCAGCTTCACAACAAATGCTAAAGAAACTTCTCTAGGCAGGAAACACAACAGAAGAAAAAGACACACAAAAACAAACCCAAAACAATTAAGAAAATGGTAATAGAAGCATATATATCAATAATAACCTTGAATGTAAATGGATTAAATGCCCCAACCAAAAGACACATACTGGCTGAATGGATACAAAAACAAGACCCATATATATTCTATCTACAAGAGACCCACTTCAGACCTAGGGACACATACAGACTGAAAGTGAGGGAGTGGAAGAAGATATTCCATGCAAATGGAAATCAAAAGAAAGCTGGAGTATCAATACTCATATCAGATAAAATAGACTTTAAAATAAAGACTGTTAAAAGAGATAAGGAAGGACACCACATAATGATCAAGGGATCAATCCAAGAAGATATAACAATTATAAATGTTTATGCACTCAACATAGGAGCACCTCAATACATAAGGCAAATGCTAACAACCATGAAATGGGAAACCAACAGTAATGCAATAATAGTAGGGGACTTCAACAACCCACTTACTCCAATGGACAGATCATCCAAACAAAATAAATAAGGAAACACAAGCTTTAAAAGACACAATAGACCAAATAGATTTAATTGATATTTATAGAACATTCCACCCGAAAGTGGCAGAATACACTTTCTTTTCAAGGGTACACGGAACAGTCTCCAGGGTAGATCACACCTTGGGTCACAAATCAAGCCTCGGAAAATTTAAGAAAATTGAAATTATATCAAGCATCTTTTCTGACCAGAGTGTTATGAGATTGGAAATCAATTACAGAAAAAAAACCTGTAAAAACCACAAATATGTGGAGGCTAAACAGTGTGCTACTAAATAACCAAGACATCACTGAAAAAATCAAAGAAGAAATAAAAAAGTACATAGAAACAAATGACAATGAAAACACAACGACCCAAAACCTATGGGATGCAGCAAAAGCAGCTCTAAGATGGAAGTTTATAGCAATTCAATCTCACCTCAACAAACAAGAAAAATCTCAAATACACAATCTAACCCCACACCTAAATCAACTAGAGAAAGAAGAACAAAGAAAATCCAAAGTTAATAGAAGGAAAGAAATAATAAAGATCAGAGCAGAAATAAATGAAATAGAAACAAAGAAAACAATAACAAAGATCAACAAAACTAAAAGCTGGTTCTTAGAGAAGACAAACAAAATTGATAAACCCTTAGCCAGACTCATCAAGAAAAAAAGGGAGAGGATGCAAATCAATAAAATTAGAAATGAAAAAGGAGAAATCACAACTGACGCCACAGAAATACAAAAGATTGGGCTTCCCTGGTGGCGCAGTGGTTGAGAGTCTGCCTGCCGATGCAGGGGACACGGATTCGTGCCCCAGTCTGGGAAGATCCCACATGCCGCGGACCAGCTAGGCCCATGAGCCATGGTCGATGAGCCTGTGCGTCCAGAGCCTGTGCTCTGCAAGGGGAGAGGCCACAACAGTGAGAGGCCCACATACTGCAAAAAAAATTAAAAAGTAAAAAAAAAGAAATACAAAAGATTATAAGAGACTACTACAAACAGCTATAGGCCAATAAAATGGACAGCGATGAAGAAATGGGCAGATTCTTGGTGAGGTGTAATTGTCCAAGACTGAACCAGGAAGAATTAGAAAATATAAACAGACCTATCACAAGTAATGAAATTGAAACTGTAATTAAAAATCTTCCAACAAACAAAAGTCCAGGACCAGATGGCTTCACAGGTGAAATTTATCACACATGTAGCGAAGAGCTAAAACCAATTCTTCTCAAACTCTTCCAAAAAATTGCAGAGGGAGGAACACTCCCAAACTCATTCTACGAAGCCACCATCACCCTGATACCAAAACCAGAAAAAGATATCACAAAGAAAGAAAATTATAGACCAATAACACTGATGAACATAGATACAATAATCCTGAACAAATACTAGCAAGCAGAATCCAACAACATATTAAAAGGATCATACGCCATGATTGAGTGAGATTTATCCAAGGGATGCAAGGATTCTTCGATATATGCAAATCAATCAATGTGATGGACCACATTAATAAGTTAAGGAATAAAAACCATATGATCATCTCAGTAGATGCAGAAAAAGCTTTTGACAAAATTCAACACCCATTTATGATAAAAAAAACTCTCCAGAAATGGGCATAGAGGGAACCTACCGCAACGTAATAAAGGCCATATATGACAAACCCACAGAAAAAATCATACTCAATGGTCCAAAACTGAAAGCATTTACACTAATGCTTGTCAGGAAAAACACAAGGGTGTCCACTCTCAATACTCTTATTCAACATTGTTTTGGAAGTCCTACCCACAGCAATCAGAGAAAAAAGAAATAAAAGGAATACAAATTGGAAAAGAAGAAGTAAAACAGTCACTGTGTGCAGATGACTTGACACTATATATAGAATATCCTAAAAATGCCACCAGAAAACTACTAGAACTAATCAATGAATTTGGTAAGGTTGCAGGATACAAAATTAACACACAGAAATCTGGTATTTCTATACATTAACAATGAAAAATCAGAAGGAGAAATAATCCTATTTACCATCATAACAAAAAGAATAAAATACCTAGGAATAAAGTTACCTAAGGAGGCAAAAGACTTGTACTGAGAAAACTATAAAACACTCATGAAAGAAATCAAAGATGACATAAACAGATGGAAAAATATACCATGTTCTTGGATGGGAAGTATCAATATTGTGAAAATGACTATACTACCCAAAGCAATCTACAGATTCAATGCAATCCCTATCATACTACCAATGGCATTCTTCACAGAATTAGAACAAAAAATTTTACAATTTGTATGGAAACAGAAAAGACCCTGAATAGTCAAAGCAATCTTTTTTTTTTAAACATCTTTATTGGAGTATAATTGCTTTACAATGGTGTGTTAGTTTCTGCTTTACAACAAAGTGAATCAGCTAAACATATACATATATCCCCATATCTCTTCCTGCCAAAGCAATCTTGAGAAAGAAAAATGGAGCTGGAGGATCAGGCGCCCTGACTTCAAACTATACTAGAAAGCTACAGTAATCAAGACAATATGGTACTGGTACAAAAACAGAACTATAGATCAATGGTACAGGATAGAAAGCCCAGAGATAAACCCATGCACATATGTCACCTAAATTACAACAAAGCAGGCAAGAACAAACAATGGAGAAAAGACAGCCCCTTCAATAAGTGGTGCTGGGAAAACTGGACAGTTACATGTAAAAGAATGAAATTAGAACACTACCTAACACCATACACAAAAATAAACTCCAAATGGATTAAAGACCTAAATGTAAGACCAGAAACTATAAAACTCTTAGAGGAAAACAACAGGAAAAACACTCTATGTCATAAACCACAGCAAGATATTTTTAGGCATATTATTTTCTTTCCACACCTTTTATGGGTTTCAAGTCACCAAGGGTTTAAATTAAGCAAATGAAGACACAAGTAGAAATAAGAAAACTATAGTAATGGGTAGTGCAAAAATGTTGGGACTGTTGAGATTGAGTAATATTATAAACTAGATGTGCTGAAAAATATACTCTCAGAGATATAGGGTCCACAATCAGAGGGGATAGCTGGAAATTTACACTGTTGGCTAATGCTGAAAGAGTGAGCATTTATCCCACTCAGTATACCCTATGTGGGGAGGGCAGACAAAAGATCTTGGGACAGTGCAAATTGCAGTGTTAGAACTAAGATGCTGGCAAGATGCTAAGACGCTTGATGTGAACTGGGAAAATTTTTTTCAACTTCTATTGTCTGCTAATTCTTTGGAAAAATATATAAAGCAAATTAAAACGTGCAAGTAAGAGCCTATAAAAGATATGATAAACTACTGGGAAGTTCAGAGGTTGTCATGACTGGTGTAGGTGGCCAGTGAGAAGTGGTTGGAGAAGAGATAGAAATCTTTGGAGATTTGCTCTTCCCTCCACTTCTATCTAGCTACAAAAGCCTTATAAGTGCCCTTTCCACTGGTACTGTAACACATATGTCTGCTGCAAAAACCCCAAAGCCCACTGTCAGCAGAATACTTTCAGTGCAGCTCAAGCCCCCAGCTGGAGTGAGCTGGCTGATTATATATTCTTGCTCATGTATTTCTCTACCTACTGTATTTCAAGATCACAAGGATTTATGGATTACAATCTAAGGGCATTACAGCTTCACAACATTGTTCCTTTCAAAGAGTCGAAAGGTAAACTTCTCAGTACAGGAGTTCGTGGAACATTTGTAGTACCGGGAAGATCAGAAATGGTTCCTTGGTACCTAAGGATCTTAACACTGCAGTCTCTTACTCTCTTTTGAATCAAATCAGGATTAACAGGGAGCAGTGCCTAAACATGATTTTGCAGGTCAAAACATCTAGGCATCTTAATACAATTACTAGAAGATAAAGACAAATAGACAACATAAACCATAGGAGATAATTATAATTTTAAAATAAACATGATGGGCATATTTAAGAAAATGTTTTAGTAAATGAAATGAGAACAAGTAATCATAGAGAAAAACTAAGTAGAAATATTAATCTTGAACAGTATAATAGGTGAAATAGTAAAATGAGAAATGAAATAAATTGCAGGAAGAATGAAGCAGAATGATTAGCAAAGTATAAGTGAGATAAGACAAAGAATCCTGGAAAGAGTGTTAGAAAAGATGTCAGTGAAGTTATGTGATACAAGGCTTCTAATTAGTAGTGCCTTCAACTGTTAATAGGGATTCCAGCAAAATAGAAACCTAAAAATGGAAGTAAGAAAGAGGAGAAGAAATAGTGGAAATATATTATCCACACTATGTAATTAATCTAGAATCAAAAGAGTTTGTAACATATCAATTAAGATATAAGAAAATGAATTATAAATACTTGCATAGAGTGAAATATAAAGAGATCAGTGACATATGTATATGTATATATTACATATACTGTACATATATATTTAAATTCCAGAAAGAAAGAGTAAATTATAGTAAAAAAAAAAAAAGAATTATATTGACATCAGACTTCTCAATAGCAACATACTTATAAGAAGACAATGAAATGTTTAAATTACTAAAATTAATTTTTTAACATTTATATGTGAGTTTATAATAAAATATCTTTAGGTATAAATATGGTTTCAATATTTTGGGCTGTCAATAATTCAGCAGAGTTCTTGTTGTTCTATCTTGTTGTTCTTGTTGTTCTATTTGCAAGACTGAACTGTTGTTGTTCACAACAGTTCACTGTTGTGGTGTGACTTTTTCCTCTTTCACTTTGAAAGTCACTCTTTGAGAAAATAGACTCCAGAAGAACTTGACAAGGAAATAACTTCATGACAACAAGTATATAATTGCCTAAATAACAAGAACAAAAAAAGAAAAAGAAAAGAAAAGCTAGTTGCATATTAGGTAAAGGCACAGATGTAGACTATCAACTTGTGTTTTGGGAGGACAGACAGTAGAATACAAAGGGATTGAAGTCTAATCTAAGTGAAATATGTGTTGTTCTATGGGTAGATATAAATGTTAAGGAAGTTAATAAATCGATAAATAGAATATAAACCTGAGTTTTAAGTAGAGATTTTATATGATAATGAGAAGACCAAACTATAACATTTAAACCAATTAAAGGAAATTATACCTATACAATGAAAGGAAGAAACAAGAAAAATAGAACATAAAAGTACAGTAAAACACGTGAAATATAAATGGAAGATGTTGAAAACAAAACCAAATGTAAGAGTAATAATAGTAATTAAAAACAGTTAAATTCACCATTTAAAACTCTGATGGGTCAAAAAATAAGATCTAGCAATATGTTGTCTTCAAGAAGCACTTAAAAGAACAGAAATGTATATCTATATCAATCAATCTATCTAATCCAAATAAGAACAAAGATATTTGGCATAGCAATACTAGAATCTGAGATAAAATGCACGTAAAAAATATGGAAGCATGGTGAAGGAATTAGAGAGAAAATATAGTCTTAATAAGAAGCATAAAATAAGAAGATATAACCATCACCAACATATATTCACCTAATAGACTTAACACTGAATTAATATATAAATTAATTATATTAAATAATGATTCAACAGAGATATAAGTAGATACATCTACAAATAAACCTACAAGTGGTGGTGTGGTTTTTAACAACCTCTCAGAAACTGAAAAATCAAGCAAAGAATAATCTGAGCTATGAATTCTAAAGAGAATCAGCTCAAGCTATTAGGTAAAGAATCCTATACTGAATGAAGAAAAAAATGTATTGTTTTAAAGCACATATGTAATATTTATAATAATTGAATGTATATTAGCCCATAAAGGAAACTTCATAAAAACCAATGGGAAAATTATACATATAATTTTATCAGATAATATTCAGTAATGTTAGAATAGTAACAAAATGATGCTGAAATTAGCACCCTATATCCAGAATCTAAATAATGGATTACTAAACAATCGTTTGATTAAAAAGGAAACCATAAAGTAATTCTGACATATTTAGATTGAAGCAAAGGGAAGCACTGCATGACAAAATTCATGGAGCTCTACAAAAACAACTTTCATGGGAAATTTATAGCTTTAATTATCAGGGAACAAGAAAGTTTATAAAATTCAAACTATGCATTCAACTTAAGAGATTAAAAGATAGTAACAGCATAAAAATAAACAAAAAGGATAGGTATCAAGGAAATAGAGAACAAAAAGAAATGAAGAATATAAACAAAGTTTAAACTGGGACTTTCATTTTGTTAAGATTAATAAGACAAACCTTTTGCAAGACTGATTTAAAAAGTACAGATAGAATGTAAAGAAGATGTGGTATGAAAAAAGTTGGACATACAGACAATAGGCATTTAATGTAAAGGATATTTAAGCACTATATTCTAAAAGTCTTATCTAATAATCTTGTAAATGTAAATGATGTAAATGATATATTTCTGAAAAGGTACAAAATATCAAAATGGCATAAGAAGAAAAAAGAAAACATGCATAGGTAAGTAAAATCTTAAAAGACAACACAAAAACAAAACAAAACAGTAGAATGCCTGAAATTGCCATGAAAAATCTATCTTTCCACATACCAAGACCCAAATACTTTAGCAGATAAATTCTATTGTATAGTTAGGGAATAAATGTTTTGTATATTAGAAAAAAAAATTCAAGAAAAAATAAAATTACAAAAGACACACTACTGTTTGCGTGAGACCAGAGCAATAAAGTAGGAATAATCCCCTGCCAACCACACATTATAAATGCTTAGAAATTCTCATAAGTTCCATAAAGGAATAGGGTGGGAAGATGACCACCACAGCATTGTTTGTGGCACAAGGTATTGGTGGCAATTGATGCGGTGATCACTAGGAGAACTGATTTGTAAAGACTGGGGATTCAACAGATAGAAGCAATAATCAAATGGCATGGAAAGATCTTAAAAATAGAGTACTGAGTGAAAAATTAATCAATAGAATGAGAACAAAAGCAGTCCTGTTGATGTGAATTCAAACCACAAAAACACAAGAAAATACAGTTTTATAAGTATACATACACATAAAACTTAGTCATCATGAGGTCGGAGATAGATGGGCCTCTGGGCTGGACAGCTGGTGTTTGTCAAGTGGAGTAACACTGAAGATTTGTTCTCACGCAGACACGCCAAGGACAAAGCCAGTGGCAGAAGCTGAGCTCTGCTGAAGTAAAGAGATAAGGTGCCCACCCTAAGGTCAAGGAAAATGTCCCTAACTGCACATGCACAGGAAGACTCCTTGGGGGTCAAAAAGGGAGGGGGTGCCACCCCATAATATGTATGGACATGCACACACAGCCCTCCGCAGTGGGATCCATCTTAGAAAATTGTTGCACACGCATCTTGGGGAGGGTCCTAAGATGAGTCAGGTGTGAAAAAAGAAACAAGATAATTGGCCAAATGTGAACGAAGACCCGGAAGAACTGTCCTATATAAGTGATTTAAATCATCTCTTCACGGTGCTCCTCATTCAGGCGCCCACCCTCCTCCCTGGGTGTGTATTTCTGCTTTAAATAAATAAACTGTTTCTCTGTGTGCTCTCCCATAAGTTGTGCTGAGTCTCTAATAATAAACTTTGTACCTGTTTTGGAGCTTTTCCTCCTTGAAACATTTTTACTTTCAAACAGGATAAGAATCAGGGAACTTGGCTTCTAGCCCCTGGCCCCTGGTGGACTGGCAGCTAGGGTCAATCCCTGGACAGGGGTTAAGAGCCTTACTCACGACTACTGTCCCTCTGCGAACAATCAAACAAATTAAAACGGCTGAAATAATGGAAAGAGTTAGAGGATGAGGATAAAAAGAATTGATGGAATGGTGGATAAATGATTGGTAGATGCATAGATGACAGATACATACATACATACATACACTCACAGATACATACACATATACACACATAGACATAGATAAAAATTAAACAGATAATTCATGTCACCAGTTGATGATAACAGGTGCTTAACATGCGTTAATTAACTGTCTTGCATGGAAATCAAACAGGATATATATATATATATATATATATATATATATATATATAAATTTTCTAAAATAAGACTTTTGTCAAATAGAAGCAACAAGGGAATGTGCCGTTTCTAGGCTGAGCTCTAGCTGGGGAGAAGATAATTCCCTTCGTATCTGTAACATTAGGCATGTCCTCATAAGGATTTGGATTGCAGGTTTATACTACTGATATGACCATAAAAAGTCAAGAAGTAAACTTAAAATGTCTGTACTTTGGTAGTGTTTTCAGGTCATTTACAGCCAAGAGGTTTTCATATCTGGAGACCTGTGTTCTTGACTCATGATTTCCAAGGTTCTCAGGGACAGGAATGAAAAGAACACAGCCTCAGAAGCCGAAAGGACAATTACAGCACATGCGAATTGTCAAGGGAGGCGGCAGTGGGCCAGCTATGCTGCCCTACGTTTCAAACACCGAGATTACTGCATGTGGAATATGAAGTGATTAGAATGTTCACAGATTCAGAGAATTAGGCACATCTAAGTAAGTTGTGAGACCCTTTTAAACGCACAACTAAGATAGTTCAAAATAACCTAACTAGTTAACACGTTGAATAGCACCAAGCTGAACAACTGGACTGGAAGACAAATCTGAACAGGTCAACCAAAGAACCTGGAATCAACACAGGTGACTGTCACCAGACCATCAGAAATACTATTGTTTGAGGACATTTCTAGAGTCATTTGTGAATATCAACTACACTTGGATATGCAGATATCCTATGAGATGGAAACCCACTTTTGATAATGTATCCTAGAGTAATTTCTGCATTAGTGCTCTTGGAAAAATGTATAAGAATGCTCCCAAGCAGCACAGTTTGTAATAAAAATTTCAAACACTTCACATGGCGAGTATGGGGTATTTATGAGTGAGGATTAATTATAGAGGAAATAAATAAATTGAAGCTATTGGAATCATAATGAATAAATAAGATATTGTAATTTATAACATTTTATAATATGTAAATCACTATTTATTGTTTGTCATCATATCCATATGTATTAAACTTACAAAGAATATAACGGGAGTGATTAACACAAAATTCAAGAACATTTTCTTTTGAAGAGGTGGTCAAGTAAGAAATACGGCTGGGAAGAGATACACAGGGGCTTAAATAATATTTTCAATATCTTATTTTTTACTTTGGTGTTGGATTCATAGGGGTTTATTAAATTATTTTATATGTTATTGTATATCAGAAATATTTTCTAATAAATTGTGGGAAAATAGTTTATCTAAGTGCCAAATTCCAAAAAACTAAACTAGAATAAAAAGACAACTTAAAACATCTGTTATTTTCATTATCATACAGGAAAATATGTTGATACATGGAGACATTTGACATTGTGTGTCTGAAGAGGCATATGATTTAAACTGCTGCTTAATATAAAAAGACGTGCACAGCAGGTTGCAAATAGGTCCTGAGGGGATGGAACAACCCAGCTGGAATGTGTGGCCCACCTGCCTGATTAGCACCACGGTTGAAAGGGGCTGACAAGCAGCTTCTATTTTTATCTAATCTTTAAATTCCAGGAACCTCATTTCACTAAATCATAGCTTTCTATAGGACTGTAAAAGCTTTCCCTCTGCTTATTCCTTTTTAATCTGGATTTCCCTCAAGAGCACTACTCATAGATGGTTACTATCCTGATAAACTCTCCATATCCTCTGCCATTACGTTATTGGGGAAAAACCAAACCAAAACCAAAACAAACAAACAAAAAACTCCCCTGAGCTGAGATTAAAGCAAAAAAAAAATCTAGAAATAATTTAGAAATTATTCATACTATTAAAACTAATTTTAAGATTTAAGAATTAATAAAATTCTAGTATTTTTAGTGTTTTTGCCTTATGCATAACATAGACCAGTATGCAAAGTTAAATATATTTACAACTACTTAGACCATTTTGCTTAAAGAAACAATAAAAATGCACCCATGAATTTATTAAACATTCCCACAATTGCTCTTTAAGTGTTAGTTTTAATTTTACTTTATATTCAATACATTTTTATATTTGGAAGATACAATACTGGGGTATTGGCTATGACAGGGTAGTATGCCACAAACATATTCTGAAATTGTGTGATATGAGAAAATTTAGTATTTAGCCTATTACACATGTTTATGCATTCTTAATTGAGTCCATTCATAGTTATAAAATAGGTAAGGTATATATATTCTGATTGTGAGGATTGGTATAGATAATGAGATACATGAGGATGAGGATGGTGACAGATGAGGAACCCATATGTTTTGTTCTTTGACGTCAGTGATGAGGAAGTTTTTCCAAGAGTTAAGGACAAGGCTGGATTGGAAATATGAAGGGTTCATCCAAATAACTGGCCTTAAAATAAAGAAAGGGTATGAAATGACAGAGAAATAGATCAGATTTTTATGCCAGTTTTCCAAAAGTGAGAATAATTCATCAACTTTAGATTTTCAGCTTCTTATCTATTACTCAATTAGAATAATTTTTATGTTGACATACATTTTAAACGGAGTTAGATTTCTAAATTAATACAAAGAGGACATACTACATGCTTTGTGTCAAAGAGTAAAGTCAAAAGAAGATGTGGTATATTCACACTATTCACTCAATTAAGAGAGAAAAAAAATCAATTAGCCTACAGGCTTTCAAGGATGCAATTCATCATTACATTCAAAACAATGGCATAATTGTATTGGAAAGCAAGTTCACCAATTTTTGCCCTTTGAACAGGTGTGATTCTATCAATTTCAAATTTAAGAAATAACATTTCAAAATAATTGAGGAAATCTTTTAAAAATAAGGTAGAATTCTTGTAACATTTAAACTTATTAAATAGTTGGAGGGCTATATGCATACCTTTTAAATAATAGTCAAAATTTAAGAGAAAGTACCAGAAGAAGTCTGAGACAATTTTCAACTATTTGATATTTAAACCCCAACAGGTGCTGAGCAGCTAATACTTGTGATACAACAAAAGGGAGAGAGGAAACAGAAAACCCATGAATCATATGTTAATTTCTCATACTTATCGAAAGTCAAAATTTTAAAATTTTTCAGAACTGAAATATTAGCCACAGAACATCATGCATAGTAGAAATCATACATTCTTACATATTAGTGCTATGGCTGGGTTAAAGCATTCAAATTGCAAACTTTTTGAAAGTCAAATAAATATTAAGTTGCAATAGAATGATACTGTTAGATTTAACAATTTGCATTTTTGCCTCATATTGGAAATTGAGAATAAAATGGAAAAAGACATAGTATCAGATACTGTTTATTTATTATTAGGTCCATGTAACATCATCAGTATTTTCAGCACAATGTAAGAACCACATTCTGTTTCAGATCACCATTAATATCATATTAGTCTGTCAAGTCAGTGCACAATCACGAAGGTCAGGAAAAGTCAAGAGTCACAGTGGAATGGGAAAGCTAATAATAGTCTGTAAATAGCATAATCTATAACTCAGACAAATGACAAACGGTTATGTCTATAAACATGAGGAAAACAGGGCAGGATCATGCTCAAAATTTAAGCGGACTGTGGGGAAAGATGGGCTGCAAAGAAGATCAAGGTTAAGAGATCAGAAACATATACACAGATGTCTGAATTCTGGATAAAGGTCACAGGTCTGGAAAAGTTTCATATTTCTCAAATTATAGTGTGCATCAGAATCACCGGGGAACTTGTTAAACTGAAGGCTTCTTTGGATTCCACTTTAAGAGGAGTGAATTGATTCAATATGTTTTGTCTAAAATATCTTTAAAATAAATTCCTCATAGGAGCCTTTTCTTATAATTTCTCTCAAAATGATATTGGAAATGTGGAATAAAAACACATCAGAATTGAAGGTTATACTCAGTTGGCTTCTGTTTATTGGGGCATTCAATTAATTCCTTATATTCAGTTCTATTATTTGTTTCTTGCCCCTAAATATTTTTCATTCCATAACTTTCTTAAAAATTGTATTTGAAAAATTTTGTTGTAAAATTTTTGAACAGTGGTCTCATACTAGATTGATACTTGAATCGGTGGATCAATGGCTGAAACTAAAAACATCATATTGCAGCAGACTCTCTAGACTCAGTATCTTCTTTGAGTTTTAGAATGGTGACTGGATTTTTCTAATATAATTTCAGAAGCAGCTAGCTTTATTATGTACATGTCTTCTAAAATCATTATTAAACCCTTTTTTAGATAACCCCTTTTTTTAGATAACCCCCTTCAGTTTTTATACTGTGATATTTGTCTTTTTCATATTTGAGTTATATCTGACGTCATGTCAGGTTTCAATAGCATTGTTCTTCCAAGCTGTCCTCCCATCATAAAGACAGGATAGTATGGGCTATTTAGCAGAGCTACCTAACACTGTGACTTCCTATGTCAGAAAATGTCTAAAAGAAATTCTACAGATATCATAGGGAGTCTTCAATCATAAAACACGTTTCCAACTGGCTAGGATCCCATATTCGGCCACATTGAGACACTAAACTTGAAAAATTCCTACAATGGAATGGAAATACCCCTCTGGCTACTTTTTCTAAAATATGCAGGATTGAAAAAATACTCCTTTTACAGCATCAATATTGGAAAATGTGATAATTAGTTATGATTTTTCTTCCTGCTTGATACGAAATGACTTCATTTTTAATCAATAGCTATAAAGTAATTAAGCCACTGATTTTCAATGTCCCAAACAAAAACAAAAATAAAACCTGTGGCCATATGCTATACAAGTTTTCCATTCTACCCTATCCCATCTTGACTAATTTCGCTTTTGAAAAGAATTTCTTTCTGATCTTGGAGTTTCTCAGCTGACACTCTAATGCTCTTATTTTATTTCTTAAACCAGCTTCCGGCCCTAGCTTTTCTTCTCAGGCTATGAGAACTCTGGGTGCTACTTTTGTTTTTGTACGGTCTACAGACCTTCCTCCTATTTCATTGTTGAAATCCTCTGGATTGGGATTGGATTTTTTAAAATGTATTATTGCCTGTTTTCTCCATTTATAAGATGCTTCATCAAGAGATATGTCATGTATCTTGTTTAAAACCTTTGACATATTTTGAAAAGATTTATTTAAGAACATTTTTCAACATATCTGACCACACTTTAACATTATGAAAGATAAGTGCTTTTATTGATAAAATTAAAATTATCTAAATGTAATAAATTTCTGAAAGAGATAGTCTTGCCTCAAGAAAGCCATAACAAATTTCTCAGAATCTCTCTACTCAGTACTCTTTAATGGCCTATATGTTAAAATAATCTAAAAAAGAGTGGATATATGTATAACTGATTCACTTTGCTGTACACCTGAAACTAACACAACATTGTAAATCAACTAAAAGTAAATAAATAACTTTTGCATCAGATGCTAGAAAGAATAAAATATTTCACTTCATATCTGTAAACCTATGATTTTTTCTATTGGTGATCTATTTTAAAATAAGGACCAGTTCACATCATAATAAAAAGTCTTTTCCACTTTTTTCTTCCTGTGTTCCTTTCTCTCCTCTCTATTTATGTTGGCATGTGTAATAGATTGGAGTGTGTCCCCCAAAAACGATATATGTTGAAGTCTCAACCCCCAGTACCTTAGAATGTGACCTTTAATTGGAAATAGTCTTGACAGAGGTAATGAAGTTAAAATGGGGTCATCATGGGCCCTAATGCAATATGACTGGTGTCCTTGTAAAAAGGGGAAATTTGGATACAGACAGACATGTACAGAGGAAATATGAAGGTACAGAGAGAATGCCATCTACAAGGAATGCAAAAGATTGCCAGCAAACCTCCGGAGAAAGGAGAAAGGCCTGGAACAGATCTTCCTTCACGGCTCTCAGAAGAAACCAACCCTGCAGACACCTTGATCTTAGACCTCTAGCCTGCAGAACTGCTAGATTATACATTACTGTTGTTATAAGCCACCCAGTTTGTGGTATTTTGTTATGGTGGTCCTAGTGTACTCACATAGCATATGGTCATTTTTATCAAGTGGAACATGTGTTTATTTGAGTCATATCTATTGTGCAGTACCAATATATCGTCACAGAAAAAAAAACTAACAATTTCTGGCATAAATATTACTGAGAGTTGACACATTCCCCTTTTAATTACTCATAAGCTAACTACTGGTTTATATTTATCTAGGGAAACATTTAAAATTCAATGTATGGCTCTGTAACAAAATAACTTTTCAGTGACTGAATTGGGTCTTGAGTATTTTTGAAGATTGGCACAATGTTCCTCCACTTCTGAATATGTATTGCACCTGAGTTTATATGCTTTGGTGGGTTTGAGTTGTTATTTTGTTTGCTTGTTTATTTGCTGGAAGTAAAATGAAGGGTTCTGGTTCAAGATAAAAGGCAAGTTCTAATATCAATAGTTTTTTGAGAAACCTCCGTACTATTTTCCACAGTGGTTGCACCAATTTACATTCCCACTAACAGTGCACAAGGGTTCCCTTTTCTCCACACCCTCGCCAACATTTGCTATTTGTAGACTTTTTGATGATGGCCATTCTGACAGGGGTGAGGTAATATCTCACTGTGGTTTTGATTTGCATTTCTCTGCTGACCCAGCAATTCCATTCCTGGGTATATATCTGACAAAAAAACAAAAAACACTAATTTGAAAAGATACATATACCATAATGTTCATAGTGGCACTATTTACAATAGCCAAGATATGGAAGCAACCTAAGTCTCCATCAACAAATGACTGGATAAAGATGATGTAATATATATATATACATATATATATGTATATATATATGTATATGCATGTATATATATAATGGAATATTAGTCATTAAAAAGAATGGAATTTTGCCATTTGCAGCAACATGGATGGACTTGGAGGACACTATGCTAAGTGAAATAAATCTGACTGAAAATGATAAATACTGTATGATATCGCTTATATGTGGAAGGTAAAAAATACAACAAACTAATGAATGTAACATAGAAGAAGCAGACTCACAGATATTGAGAAAAAACTAGTGGTTACCATTGGGGGTAAGGGCAACATAGGGGTGGGGGAGTGGGAGGTACAAACTATTGGGTGTAAGATGGGCTCACGGATGTATTATGAAACACAGGGACTATAGCTAATATTCTGTAATCACCATAAATGGAACGTAACCTTTAAAAATAGTATAAAAATGAAAATAATAAAAGATAAGAAAAATGCTGACAAAAAACAAGGAAAAAAAATTAAAGAAACACACAAAGAGGACAATAAAAGAATAAAGTAGTGGCTGAGGTAATGAAGGAAATGTGACCGAGGCCTGGTGGCTGCCCAGCTCCCAGGGAGAAACAAAAGAAATGATGAACCCAAAGGCGCCGCTTTGAGGAGTGATTTTCTGAGGCTCTGCTTTGGAGCACAGGTGACCGGTGCAAGGAGTCATTCTCTCCCTTCCAGGTCAATGGGCAAGAATCCTCAAGGCACCCAGAGTGCTACAAAGTGATGTGGGGAGCAGCTTCAATTATATCCTTCTTCCTGCCACATGTGCGCTCTGGGAAAGGCAAAAGCTGCAGAGAATGCACACCAGAGGCTCTGCCACCCTAGGACTCCCTGAAATAAATGAAGGAAATATCTGTGGCCCTGAGATAGGATCAGCTTCGGAATTTGCAGGGCTTAGTGCAACATGAAAATACAAGGCCCCTTATTCAAAAATTATGAAGAATTTCAAGATAGTGGCAGCATAGTTTAAACGCAAACATGCAGCCCTACTAAGCATGGGGTCTCGCTCAATTGCCTAGGTCACGTGCCAATAAAACCTGCCCTACCTGGGTATGATTCATGCAGAGGCAGATAGGGTAGCAACTGATACGAGATAGTATTATTAACATAATGGGACATGGTTAAGCACGTATATCAATTTCCTACAATTCCTCCATTTACTAAGTATGATAGCTATTTGAAATCTTAAAATTTTAATTTTCTGCTTTTTAACTGCTTTAAAAATTAAAACGGTGAATATGCTAAGAGTATCTGACTCAGCAATATATTTCGAAGTACTAAACAAACAAATGGCTTACTAGTTTGAGAGTTTACTTTCTACATTTTTTTAATTAAAATGATCAAGAAGTGTTTTCTAAATTCTATTAGAATTAGGTGCATGAAGTCAAAATATCTTCCTCATTTATATATGGCACATACTATTTCTGATTAGCAACATTAATACAAAGTTTGTGATATTTTCATTATAGATCAAGCATATAGTCTAAATTTTATCTCATCATGAATTTACTATTCTCCTTGACATGGATTTCTAAATAACAGTTGAGTAGTCTAATTTGAAGTGTGAATATATACTAGCCAGGTAGTCTTACAAATAAAATGAGGAATTCTTAACACTCCTGCTTGTTCACAGATTCAGGATATTTATGTTGCTTTTTGTTTAGTTCAATTCCTATTACAATTTCCTAAAATAAATTGATAACTTCTCTTCTCAGCACCTGCTTTACCTTCCTGAGAAAGTGCAGATAATACATATACTACATTTTTTTCTCTTCTATGTTTCTTCTTGGAACAATTTATACACATTCATACACTTGACATTTCCTATCCTCATTTCATATGGATACAACTTCTAAATAAGAAATCAATTTGGGATCGATTATTAATTGTTATAATATTAAATAATATTTTGTCTTCCTCATGTTCTCCTTTGCAATTAGAAGGTAGGTTACAATAAAGTTTACTTCAAGAATGTTTAAAAAATATATTTTTACTCACACAGCTTAGTTGGATATCTGAGCTTTTCTGCCTACACTGAACTATATTTTCAAATTTTTCATGTTTTCCAAAACAAGAACAATAACAGTGATAATATAAGTCATACAATTCTCTTCTTATAAATTTGCAAATGGTCCACAAACCAAATTCTCCCTAAACAAAACATTGCCCTATTGAACTCTCTCCAGTTTTTTATACATGATAATGATAATATCCTGTCTTAAATTTGCATATCTATTTATTATGTGTACTATATGCTATTTTAAACTGTGTTTTTTCCTTTTTCTATTCAAATATACCCGGCATGCCCTCTCTTGTGATCCTATTGAGTCCTCCAGTTGCATTGTTACATCTCAACATTATTTTATCTCCCATGTGTCCTTAACTCTTCTGAGATTATTCTTTTAACTACTCTGTGATTATTATGATTATCTGCTTTTGTTATTTTGCTCCATTATTTTACCTCCATTCTCCTTTTTCTCATCTGTAAATTATGAACTATTTTTGAAGTACTGGTTTTCTGTATTTATCCTTAAATATACTTAGTTTTAAATAACATAGCCTCTTTCCAATGCAGTTGTTATAAACTTCTTTTATATAAGAGAATTTTCATATTCCTGCTTTCCACATACAAAACGATTGCATTTAAATTTCAAAAATCCTGCTTTAATGGTTTCCTGAGTTTTACTGATACCCTGTATTGATCAATGTGCTGTATCAACTAAAACTCTGTAATGAAATGAAAGAACACAGTAAAATCACCCTTCTGAATCTTAAACTGCACAGTAAAAATGCTGAACTTAGATGCTAATTTCTAAAAGAAAAACAATATGTATCATTATATATGAGAATTAGCTATCTAAATTTGGCCTGGACAGTTGTCATTGAATTTCTTTTCTTTTTTTTCTAAAATCTTGTTGATTTGTTATTGTTTGATCAAACCAACTGCCATCTCTTAAAAAAAAATCAGTTTCTGTCCTATTCTAAAATGATAAATGCCTTACTTTGAAAGATTTGAATTTGGACAACTGTGCTTCAATTCATCTCTCTGGAATTAACTAAGGTTCCCATTTCATGAGACTTTTCTAGGAAGTTATTCCTATTACTTATTCACTTACTTATGAAGTGAATTCTTAAAAATTGAGCTTAAACTTTAAAGTGATTTTTCTGCCCTGTGTTCTTCTTCCCAGAAACTTGTATAAACTTTGTAAAGCCACCTTTCATTCTGTAGATTCAATGAAAAATAGACTAAGAAATACATTTTCTTCCCTTTCTCTTGCCCAGTATTTACCAAAATTACGTTTTCTATATTTTCTTTCTGTCTTAAGAGTTCAGCTATTTCCCCATAGGATAGGATGGTATAATCATCCACAAAAAATTAGGTGAGTATTGGCCTCAGTTATGATGAATTGGCATGGATACTTAGATATTATATATGCTGTTGGTATAACATCAATATCTATAACAAGTGATCAAGGAATTTTTGATGCAAAGAATCTTAATAGATGGAGGGAATATGCGGTAGTCTTAAGTAAAATAGCTTGTATTTGTAATTATTTTTCTCAATGTTAGTTTAGTTGACATTAGTTCAACAGATTAAACAAGGCATAGTTAATAAAGGACATCTAATCAGAGCTCACAATATTACTTCACATCTAAAAAGTCAAAGAGTAAGTGCTTATTTATTAAAGTATATCCTTTTTTTCCCCACCACCGACATACAGGGTATAAGGATAAAATCTTACCAAGATAATTCCAATTATTGTTAATCTTCCAAAATATAGAGATAAAGTATATTTAAAATGTTGACATAAAATATATAATTAATTTAAAAAGAGGATAACTTTGTTCTGAAATCTGTAAGGAATCAAAAAGGGATAAGCTCTTATATTAACAAATGAATTCAAAAGTAATTTTTCACCTATTTACTACTAATTCAATGAATAAATACAATACATGACTTTGTTTCTAGGTATGAAATTAGTTCTTAAAACAGAGTCAAGTTTAATAGTTGTAGGACAAATATAGTGAAAACAATTTTAACAGTGTAATTGCATTCTGATACAACAGCAAACACTTGCTGTGTGTAATGTAATACAGCTGAAGTCTAAGATATATTCAATTACAACATAGTTGACATTTTTAAATTTAGTATGTGGGATGGTTAAATTTATGTGTCAATTTGACTGGGCCAAGGCGTGTCCAGATATTTGGTCCAACATTATTATGGGTGTTTCTGTGAAGATGCTTTTTGGGGATAACAAACACTTCAATAGGTAGAGCCAGTAAAGCAGATTGCCCTCTCTAATGTAGGTGGGCCTCATCCAATCAGCTGAAGTACTGAATAGAACAAAATGTTGACTCTCTTCAAGGAAGAAAGAATTCCTCCTGCTTGAGTCCCTTGGATCTGGGACATTCGTTTTTTCCTGCCTTTGGATTTGAACTGAAACTTCGGCTCTTCCTAGTTCTCAAGACAGCCCACCTCCATGCCAGAACCCCACCATCAGTTCTCCTGAGTCTCCTGTTTGCTGACCCACCCTGCAGAGCTCCGTTATTATCTGTCCCCATAAGCATGTACATCAATTCCTTGTAAGAAATCTCTTTCAAAATACATGTACATAGATTGGGAGTTTGGGATTGACATGTACACACTGCTATATGTAAAATGGATAACCAAAAAGGGCCTACAGTATAGCACAGGGAACTCTGCTCAGTACTCTGTAATAACCTAAATGTGAAAAGAATTTGAAAAATAGATACATGTATATGTATAATTGAATTACTGTGCTGTACACTTGAAACTAACAAAACATTGTTAATCAACCATACTCTAATATAAAATAGAAATTTAAAAAACAATACAATAAACATATACAATGAAGAAAAAACAAAACAATATATATGTACATCCCATTGCTTCTATTTTTCTGGAGAGGCCTAATACAGAATGTACAAATGTTTGTCATTAACGAATTGCTGTTAATCACTATACCACTATGTGTCTGTGTGTGTGTTTTATGACCTAA
Source organism: Delphinapterus leucas (assembly GCF_059928025.1). NCBI lineage: Eukaryota > Metazoa > Chordata > Mammalia > Artiodactyla > Monodontidae > Delphinapterus > Delphinapterus leucas. The sequence goes on along the minus strand of NC_143133.1, from coordinate 132,473,854 downwards.
ACTCAATATAATGATATATTTTTGATTATAAAAAGGGTAACTTATTTTACATTGACCATTTGCAGAAACATTTATCTTTCTTTTTTGTTTCTTTTAGTAAATTAATCTGATTGATTAAATTGCAAATGTCACAGTAAAACTGTTTATATGAAGGCAAATTGATATATTTATTTATGCTATGCCTTTAACCTTTGCAAAAATAGAAAATTTCTACATCAAGAAATATCTCAAGAAGCAGCAAAACAAACAGCTATACTTTGAAAATATGCTTCTGATTAAGAAGTATTTAGATGATATTTGACTGCAATAGCAAATGTAAAACATTAATATTTGTTGTATTATAGTTTGCTCTGGTGAATTAATTTTTGTTGGGAAAATATATAGTGGGCAAAATTATAGGGAAATTAATGGTTATAAATAAAAACTATACTTATTCTAGTACCCTTTTATGTAAAATTGAATATTCCTGCTGTACTCCTCTTTTCTAGAAATAAGTTAGGATAGATCAGGCAATGTTTTCAGGGTTTGCAACTTTTGCCAAAGCAATACAGACACTATTTTTAGAGAATTTTGAGATTCTCAAGCCAATGAATTTTAAAAATAAATTGAACAATGTATGTTATATTTGTTACCTTGTAAATGGTGAGTCTTATAAGCTAAAATATACCTTTTTCACTTGCATTTCTCAGGTAGTTCCATACTTATGAAAACCCTTATTCTACCAAAAAAGGAAATTAGTTCAGCACAATTAGCCCTTCACAAAGTCAGATGGATTATGCACAGCTACTTTCCAATTTTAGGTGATTCTAAATTGTTGCCTTTGGTGACTTTAAGTGGTGAGTATTTGCTCACCACTTAGTAATTTACAGATTTATTATTTCCCTCTTCCTAAGGAGATTTACAAATCTTTTTTCCTGCCAACTACATTTATTATTTTTAAATTCATGATTGCGCAGTTTCCTTTGAATATTTATTACTGTTTAACGGATAGTATTCTTAATGCTTGCTAAGTTTTCTTTACTTTTAATTTGAATGTTTTGTTACTTTCTAAATTTACCCAAATTTACCCATATGGATATTATAACTGTGACCAAAGGATTTTTTTCTGTAAGACTGAAAATTTCAGTATGGAATACCAAGGGCAATATGTACTATGGGTTTAATGAATATCTGTTGAATTGATATTTAATACATATATTACCTTAATTGTTAATATACATAAAATATGACAGACTGAATTGGTCTTCCTACTATGCACCCCTTTGTATAATCTTTGGAATTAGTATCTATCTTACCATTATATGAATTTCATATAAACAAGTCCCATATCTTTTTCCTTTTATTTTTTACTCATGGAAAAAAAGACCAGCATCAAAGACAAACATTCACATTAATTTAATCAAAAGAAGTGATTATTTTCATCTTTAGGTATATGGGAAATTATCTCAATGGAACATTTCCAAGGAATTCATGTTCCAAGTAAGATTTTTAGAGCTTAATCACTGCCTTCCCTTGATTTGGCCCACATCTATGTGAAAATGGTCTAAAGCTGATCAAGAGACTTTTTTCCCTAGAGAGTGACATCCAAAAATAGTAATAAAATTTTTAAAACTTTTTAAAGGAGAGAGCTAGGGGGAAAACTACCAATTTCTCATTAGACAAAAAAAAGAGTGTCTATAAATTAATAAGAAAAAAGAAATATATCAATGTTTAATGGTGTGAAATGATACAATATAGGTAATTTGGCTACTAGCTTCAGAAATCTGTTAGAAACACACACACACATACACACACTCCCTCCAAGAGCACCTAGAAATTCTGGAAAAAGTATAACATATTTTCAGTTAAATGCATACCTGAGCTTTCAAGAAAGAAGGAGACAAAGGTACTAGAAACAAATAGGAAAACAAATAGGAAAGTGAAAAATCAAGTTGCAAGAGTCAAAAGGAATACTGCACATTCCATAAAGTGCTGAAATAGTAATTCTGAGGCTTAAAATATATTGCCCACATGAAATATGAACAATTTTTTTGATGTTTCCATTTTTAATTGGAAAAACAAAAATCTTGAAACACGTACATACATTTAGGAGCAAAAGGGGGATGGTTTGTCAATATCCGTCAGCAAGTGTTCGTGATTGGTTCTATAATTCAGATTTTTTCTTGTTAAATCTCAAATTTCCAAGTTTATTCTATTTTTTTCCTATATATTTACCCGTTTGAGCAACATCAATAATAAATGACTAAAACAAGATGGTCTACAAAATTCTTTGCACAGATTCTTGGCTGAAATATTCGTCTCATTTCTAAAGATGGTACTCCAATGCTTGTTTTACCCATGGTTTTCCATATACTGAAATGTTCTCTCTGCACTCTATTAAACTATGTTCCATCTTTTCATTATTATTCTTATATTTCTGACATAAAGCATTAAAACAAAACTACCACTTCATGTACCAAAATCCATGTTCACATGACAATATAAGCACTGCCCTCCAGAGATGAAAAAACTGTAGTAATTATCATGCTTAAAAGGTATGTTCTTATTACTCTTTTATGTATTTTGGACAAAAATATTGATCAGCTAATTATGCTCTTCCACACATCATGTTCACTGAGTTTACTACCACTGTTTTTAGTGCAACAAATACCTTTGAAAAGCCACTCTATAGTAATTATGGCAAGGCTCATTAAAATGCAGAGGTAAAGATTCCATTTGTATTGAAACATAGAGAATAATGTTTGAAAAGAAAAGGTGTTTCATCAGGTTGAATTTTTTGTATACTAAAAATATACATAAACATTTCTTCAATTAGTTTTATAGTCACTTTTTTTTAACATCTTTATTGGAGTATAATCGCTTTACAATGGTGTGTTAGTTTCTGCTTTATAACAAAGTGAATCAGTTATACATATACATATGTTCCCATATCTCTTCCCTCTTGCGTCTCCCTCCTTCCCACCCTCCCTAACCCACCCCTCTAGGTGGTCACAAACCACCTAGCTGATCTACCTGTGCTATGCAGCTGCTTCCCACTAGCTATCTAGTTTACATTTGGTAGTGTATATATAGTCACTTTTGATGTAGTATCATTTAGTGGTGACAAATTTTGAGAAGTATATGTATAACAAACATTATACTTGAGATTATAGCCCTAGCTAAACATTTAATACACAATACCAAGGTAGTTTCCTTGAACATGAAGGAGATGAAGATTCGGTCTTCTAAAAATTGGCCTGTTATCTGTGATGACTGCAAAAAATCTGCACCTTCTGTGGGCCGTACCCTTAATGAAAGTTTGAATTCGGTGAAAAGTAAAAATATATACCCACTGGAGAAAGAAAAGAAAGCAACTACCTTTGATTTATTTCTGGGGAATTGGGGAAATCTCTGAGAACACATAATAACCACGAGCCCAGCAGGGTAGGTTTTCCTATAGCATAGCAATGTCTGTGCTATAGGAAAACGTCGGGAAAGTTATTAACATGAAATTTGACCCTGGCTGGATATATTGCTAAGTAGAATCAAAAGAAAAAGCTTTCCAGAGAGACACAAACTAGGATATACCCCACAGGATTTATCTCTCAACCTCTCGATCTTTCAATCTTGTGTCCATACTGTTGGTTGGATAGACAGAAAATGTAAAATTTATATTTCCCAAATATCCTTTTCCATGAAGGTTTGGATGTAAGTTGGGTGTTCCTAGTTAGATGCACCTGCATGAGATTTGGCACACAATTCTTGAGGCAGAGGTCATCTTCCTGATGCTGTTGCTGCTAGAAAGCAATGAGGTGACACTGAGTGTTAGACACAGCTGAGGTGGCCAGTATCCAGTTGTCATCTCCATGGGGATCTGAGTCAGGGGCAACAGACAGATGCCACATTCCAGCATCTGGTCAGCAGGTTCATGGGCATGAGAGTCAGCTGTAGCGGCAGCACCAATAGCTTCTTAATGTCAAGAACTATGAAGGATCTGAGAATTCACACGGCTTTCAAGTAACAAGTCCATCCGCCCCAGTTTTATAGAGGCAGCCAGAAGACACCAGCGCGTCATAAGCACATGACTTTATTACTAATGGCACAGCAGAAAGCATGAGCTACTTCATGCTGAATCTTCTTCCTGTTCAGATCCAACTAGGGCAATGAGGAGACACCCATGTGCCTGCTGCACACCCTCCTTAGGTGCAACCCCATGTGGAGACTGGTTAATAACAGGGTTACAAAGGCAGCCCCCCTTGTCTCAAATTGGGCCATCCCTGAAAGACCACCCCAGCTCCTGAGCTCCCTGTGGGATTGGCTGGGGTCTCTTTTGCAACATCATAGTAGTTTAATTTATTCTGTCCAATCCTTCATTACTTAAAGGTGGTTTCCTCAGAGTATTCCACAACAGTACATCTGCACCCAAATCTCTATCCCAGCTTCTGTTTCCAGGAGATGAACTTAAGACATATATTGTAGCAGGAAGGAAGCAGAAACTATTCTTGGTATTTATAGCACAAATATCGAATATAGGTATTAGATGCTTACACAATAATTGGGAGGTCTGGAGGAGTAAGAGTCTGAAGCTACAAGTGGATGATTAAGTGCAGGAACAGGCTGCTGTAGCTAAAATCTCAATGTCCTGGGACGGAGTTCTCCCTTGGTCTCTGATGTTTCTGCACATCTTGTGAGCAAGGCGACGTCTATCTTCTTTTTCCAAACTGTATTGTCAAGAACGTTTGGATAGTGCATAGTTTTGGAATTCAGAGATACCATTTCCATCCAGCATAAACTGCAGAATTATTTTCTTTCCACTATAACAACGATAGTGTTTTTTATCTTTAGGCTAAGCTTTAATAGGTTTGCTGCAGCCCATTATAAAACATGCAGAAGCTCTGGGTTCCTCAGCTTTGAGACAAACTCACAAGAATTCAGTGACAAAGGATTACTTAAATAATCCCCTGAGATCATATGGAATAAGGTGCCAGTTGAAAGCAAATCTTCTGTGAATGAACTAGTTGTTGGAACATTGTGATGGGAAAGAGAAATACAAAGGTGGCGTTGGAGCACTGGCTGCTTCTGGCTGGCCTGGAATAAACAGTGAAACTTATAAGCTAAGCACTTCCTATGCTCAGATGAGAGGACCAAAGGGTTTTATAACTGTCCTAAAATCATATCTTGTTTTGTAGACAGAGGATTGATGTGCTACAGAATCTAATCTTATGGATTGTTGAGTTACAACATAAATTGAATTTTTAACCCCTCCATGTCTCATATAAGCATTAATGTACCAACTGGGAGAACAAAGGACTCTGATAAATAGAATGGACTGTTTCTGATATACCCTACAGAACCTCCACTGCTGGCACAATGAACTCTAAGTCTAATCAAACTACTTCTGTCATTATAATATATATAAATACATTATAATAACCTCACTTGAAATAGTTACCTTACAATGGCATGCCAATATTTTTCTGCCCCTTTCTATCCCTGACTGTCAGATCCAGGTGTCCCAGGGGAAACAAGAATAAAATCTGACTGAGGAGGAAGTAACTATCAAATAAAAATAATTGCAAGATGTTGATAATTTATACAGGCAAAAATGTGGATAATACGTGTGGAGGTGAACTCTAAGAGTAATGAACTATATAGGAAATAAAATAACTATTAGGCCATATTTATCAATATGGGTGCAATTACGAGTATTCTGCATGTACTAGGATGGAATCAGAATGTGACACTTGATTCTTTTGCTTGATTTATTGACCAAAGCTAGTATACTCATCAGTGACCTATATTAAATACTGCTGAGAGTCCTAAACTTTTTTGCTACAGTTCAAAAGATTAAATAAAACACTCAAGGTGATAGTAAAGTTAAAGTACACATCTTAAACTACATATTCAGGCTCTTTAATATCCCCTAAAATATCATAGTGTGAAATCTTTATAGAGGCAGAGGTGAGTTGATCACCACCACACTTGAAGAGTACTATGGTTATGCCACAGCAGAAGTCACCTCTAAATCCTTGATGCAGCACCTGTACAATGTTCCATATCACACTGAGGGACCAGCCATTTACCTAAGCAGGTTGATTACCTTGGTCACATTGCATCATGGAGTAGATATTTTCCATATTAGAATAGACGGTCTTCTGGATATGGATTTACCTTTTTTAGCACCAATATTTCTGAAGTGGTCACCTTCTTTAGATTCATTAAATGCCTTATTTACTTCTATATACTCCACACAATATTGCTTCTGGGCCAAATAGCTATTTTCATGTAAGAGAAGTAATCAACAGAATTACTTCCAACAGTGGATTATGAAATCCACTGATCTTACCATGAATCTCAATACCCAGAAGCAGCTGGCTTTACAGATAAGTGTAATGGTTTATTTTATTGGGTACTTAGCTATGTTCCCAGCTACGAGGAAACAATTGCTTGTAAATTAGTGGTACAAGATGAGATGGATAGTATAAATGGGTAATCATAATGTTCTTCCATATCCTAGGAGACCAAGGAACAAAGGGATACCATTAGGAGAAGTATTTCTTACTATTACACTTAATAGCTTATACTCAATATTTTGCTCACACATTCTCCAACTTCAAGTTCTGCTACTTTAGTATTCCAGAGAGGGATGTTCCCACTAAAGCACAAAAAATTCTTCCACTGAATTGGTTGTCTAAAGTGCCACTTGACAACTGCATATTTTCATGCAGTTGAAATAAGAAGAAAACAGGGATCCTGATTATGATTATCAAGGGAACAGGGTTGCAGGTTCAAAGCACGAGTTTGGAACTCAGAAGATCCTCTGGACTAATGCATAATATTTTCACATGCATTGGTAAATAATGGTAAGAGGTTACAGCAACCTAATACAGAAAAACAAAATCCTAAAATCTCAGGACCTTCAGGAAAGAACTTTGAGCCCATCCTATCAGGGAAAGAACTAATGGTTGAGATATTGTCTAGGGATCGAGAAAACATGAAACAGTTGGTGGAGGAAGGATGTTATAAACACCAACTATAATTTTTGATCAGTTAAGAATCACAGACTATAGAAAACACCAGTGTTTTCTGCCTTTATCTATTCTCTATTAACCTACCTTTCTCCTGTGGATTTACATATGGTATGTAGGTGGTTGTTAAATTTCTAATTTAGCTTTCAGGTTAGAGCATATCAAGTTGAGATTATGATTGAATTAGTGCAAAGAATATCATCCCAATTTGTATTCCACGACAAATGGAACTCAGTATGTCTTCTTCTGGGCATATGGATTGGGGTTTGAGACAGGTGGTTCCAGTACACTACAGGGAAAATGACTTCTGGAGATGGAAACAAGAAGTGGGGAGGAATGGAGAAAAGGTCTTTAGGTATATCTGAGTTGGTTTTTTTTTTTTCTATTTTTTTACATAAAGAAATAGGAAACCAACCTGGAAGAATATTAATATCTCTTTATATGGTCATAAGATGTGAGTTTCCCTTGTGCTATTTTTCTGAAATATTTTATGTGTTTAAAAGCTTTAAAAATAAAAATATAATAATATTGCATTTATGTTTATTTGTCCCTTAACTTGCATGTGTAAATATTTGGATATGGTGACAATTACCCTTTAATTAGAAAATTCTTCAGGACAGGAGCAGGGCAACTTCAAAGCATTATAATGTTCAAACAGACAATTATATAAATGAGAATTGGAACAGGAATTAGGAAGGTTTGATTCATTTAAAGGAAATATAAGAATAGAAGAAAAAATTACCAAAGAAGAACATGCAAACAATCAAATTGAGAATAAATTTTAAGATAGTAAATTGTACTTTGGATTTGATGTGATGCTAGTGTGTGGTATGAAGATCAAGAAACTACTGTCAGTTTTAGGAGAACATTAGATTTGTTGAAGAGATAAATAGTACAGTACACACTTCAGGAAAATAATTAAGGGATTGTAGCCGAACCAAGACGATATTAGTTAATGGAAAAGAGAATGCGTATCTTTCTGAAGGTACCACAATTTTTCCAAAAGTAAAATGACAGAAATTGCAGTCGGGAAAACTATACCCTTCTCCCTAGAATGATGCATTTTGTGCTGCTTCACATGAACCTTTAAATATTCTGTCTTGTTTATCACTAGCTGAGAAACATCTCTTGAAACAATATAGTATTGAGATTATTTGTGTTGAGCTCCCCATGTCACTTCAGATAGGATTTATTTCAATCATCTTGAAGGGTAATTTTACTCACATTTTTATTATATTTATTTTTCTATGACAAATTTTGTAAGCATTTTTTCTGAGTTAATGTATTTAACGTGTGTCTTAAAACTGACATGAATAATTTAATCTCATGCTGCAGGGCATAAACTGATTGCTAGAGGGTTTTAAGGAAGAATTTTCCCTCTGTGCAGAATACTGTAAAGACAAATTAGAAGAGAGAGGGGCATGGGGGAGAGTCTCCTTTTCATTACTGCATCCCTGGTACTGAAGTAAGGCACTAATCTGGAAAATTCTACAGGAGACCTTCATTCTAGACATTTTTGTAAAGTGTTGCAAAGTATACTCTTTTTAAATGTACCACAGATTAGCATTTTCCTTTAAATTAATCATAAAACAATCCATTTTCAAAGTTTTACTAATTTTCTTGTATGATACGGTTCATTGCATTATCTTGTCTCCAAATCATTACTTTTTAATTTGAGTATCAATAATTTGAAATTGATTCTGAACAAAATTCCCCATGCTTCTAAATTTGCTAATTTTTTTGTTATGAAAGTTTACAATGTAAATTTGACAAACTCTGTGCAGTAAATTAAATATAAGGACTTCTAAACACAATTTAACTCTCAAGTCCTAAATAAATTGACTAAAAGCACCCTAGGGTTTTAAATTGCCTAAATTTAAAAGCATTGCTGTGAACTAAGCATAAATAAGCCTCACTGTTTTAGACAATTTAATTCTGTACAGATTATGTCCATGGGATTTTTTTTTCCAAAATAAAAATTGAAATTCCAAGATTGAAATATATTATTAGATTGATTAAGCTAGGAAGGTAATCTTAGCAGATATTTTTGTGTCTGCCCTCTAAATAATCCTCACTGTAGGAAGCAGTCTAATTTTTAAAAACTGAATGTGTAATCGCTCATCAGGTAATGCCAGCATCTCAAGGTCTAGCAGTGCTGGAGTTTATAGAAAATGAGAGTTTTCCTGGGTCAGTGGCAAAAAAATACACTGAAAAGGCAAGTCTCCATCACCATAGGTCACAAGGGACAGGATATAATGGATCACAGTGAAGCCAGGGTTCAAAGGGACCCTGGGGGAGAGCCCTCTGTAATGAAGCAGATCAGAGGCAGATGTCCAGTCAAAACGATTTAACTCATTTATTGCTGACCTGGCATTGGTTTAGACAAAGGCCAATTTGTAAAGTGATTCTCTTCATGGGCGAACAGAATGCAGATACATCAAACAAGATATGGAAAATGAAACCCAATCCTTTCTCTTGCCTGTCTAAAGGCAAAACACATACAGGTGGGAAGCAAAGCTCAGGCTTGTCTTAGGGGAGTTAGATCCTTCTTTTATTTCTAAGGAGGCCACTGAAAACATACCCCATTTATTACTTAACAACACCAGAGGGTCAGTAGAACAATTTGGTAAACAAGGGTTCATTTATAGTATGGCACCCTGTCCATAGCTACCTTCAACTAGAAAAAAGGTAAATGATATGAAAACAGAAACAGGAATAAAATCACTCGTCTCTCTCTCCTCTCCCTCTCTTTTCTCTCTCTCTCTCTCTCTCTCTCTCTCTCACACACACACACACACACACACACACACACACATTTTCTTAGGCAGACAAACATACAAGAAAATACACTTCAAAGATTTCTAAACTGAGTTCAGTAACGAATAAGCAGCCCTCAGTCCTAGTGACAGGACATTTCAAACAATTTAACAGTATATTCTGGAAAGTTATCTTGATTTCAGAATATTTTATAAAATTTGAATGAATTTCAACATGTAAATATTATTTCTCAAGAAAAAGAGTGGAATTATTTTAGTACCACTGGAATTATCTGGTTTCTTAAAGTTAGAAGTTGGACAGTGACTTGCAGAGATGGCTCAGCTGTGGAGCCTCTGGCTCTAGTGCTTCATCAATGTTGACCTCTAATTTCTTTTCCAATCTCTTATAGTAGTTGGAGAATGTTTTCCACTTTCACATAAGCTGATTTTGAAAATTTTCATTTTTCTACAAAATCATTAATTTTGTCTAAATTTCAAATTTCTGCAATTGAATTGCTGTAAGAACTGCTGTAAGATGGTTTTTTCATCTTTCCTGGCATTTCCTATTATTGTTCATGTATTTAATCAGTCAGGTTTAAGAGAGGACTATATATTTTTTTAGTAAATGAAAGAAACAGCTTTCAGATATATTCACCTGTTCCACTAAGTTTTATTGTCTAGCATATTAATTTCTGCTTTTACTTCATAAATTCCGTACTCCTGATTTTACTTCATTTATTCTTGGTCCAATTTTAGGATGAAAAATTAAGTTCTTTACTTTTTCAAAATCTGTACTAAAGAAGGTATTTAAGGCTATATCTTTTCCTCTAGTTTCTTACAGTTTCCACCAAGCCCAGTCTGTTCACTTATGTCACTTATTTAGTTCCCAGAATCATTTGAATTCACAACCCTTGAATATCAACACGTCAACTTATGGCAACTCAGCATAATAAATATATAAATTTACATCTTCTGTTGTCAAAATCACATTAAACTTAATCTATATCTACTCAAACCTGGGTCACAAAACATTTTTTCTTTTTTTTTTTTGAGACAAGAGGAAATACAGTCCCATCTGTTTAACTTCATGTGGCTTCCAAACACACTCAGAAACTAACCACTGAAGAAATGCTTCAGTACATACTACAAGTAAATCAGTATCAAATACAAAAATAATGGTAATGTCGAAGGTACCTCATAGTGATAGTTTTATAAGCTTAGTAAATGGGTGATATCAGTAAAAGCTGCTGCCCGTATTTAGTGCTTACTCAATGGCAAGCATTTTGTGAGCTGTTTGTTTGGAAAAGAGCTTATCATAAGAATATGCATGTCAGAGATAATTAACTATTTTATCACTTTTTACACTTTGGAAAAAATGGGTGGAAAGGATCTTTTACAATATTGATTTCACATAGTTCTACTGGAAACATGTATAGAACATATGGCTATTAACATTTACTTGATGACTGTCTTGTATTTAATGGCTAAGCAAGTGTAATGAAAGTCTTCAAAATGTTGAATTCACAGTGAGCAATAATTACCACATAGTGTGCTCTAATATCCACAGTGATGAATGTTACATACACCGCTTCACTCAAAGTACAATAAAAACTGAGCTAGTTCAGCTTTATATTATAAAGTATTGCCTCCCTTTAAGAGTACAGTTTGATGTCAAATAAACATGTTTTCATTCAAATAGCTTGTGCAAGATAACAGAGCTTTATTGAAAGGAATTAACGAGTTAATGAAGAAAAATGGCATCTTTTTAAAAAAGATTTTCTTTCTGAAGAACAAAAGATCTTCAACACAAGATATGTGAGAACCAATAGAGTTATCCAAAAACAAAATTAATTACAAAAATCTAGATCATTTTTATACAGTTGCAAGGAATAATTTTAAGTCATATCACTTGAATATTTAAAATATTACCAAAACAGACCAGTTTACAATAGCAAAACATGTAAAACTCTTAGAAATCAATTTAAAATGTATAGCACCATTATCAGGAGAACTAGGAAACATTAGAAAAAGATGTCAAGGGAAAGTTAGTTGACAGACATTTGTTTCTTCACGGAAAAAGTTAAATTCATTACTATAATAGGATAGTTCTTCTCAAGGTAAAATTCAGTGACATGACTGTCAACAAATACAGTATTTGATATAGGAACAAGTAATTAATAATTTTAATGCAATACATTAATAAATAAGTCTGTAACTTAACTACCATTACTCCAAAGTGTTCATAGAAGAAAGTGCCAGTAAATAGAAAAAATTCTGAAAAATGAATTATACCCAAGGATGATGCATGCCCACTCAGGATTAAAGAATATCATAAAGCTATACTAAATAAAACTGTTGCACTTATGTGAAAGTGAACAGATACATTAATGGTATAAATTATAAATTATAGACACAGAGTTTTGCAGGACAGATTGTTAGCTGATAAATACATACAACAGTCTTTCTGATGGGTCAATGCCCATAACCACGCTTACTGTTAAATATTTTGAATATCATCTTCTGGATTTGTGTTTATCTAGCAATTTAATTTATGACTAAATAGCATTTAAAGAGGTTAGAAAATACTAATCACAAGAATTATATGTGAAAAGCTAGTTAACAATTTGGAGGAAAAAATTAAAGATTTCGGAACCCAAAGTCAACATAAAAACAATAACAAAATATATTTTAAGGGGCTTCCCTGGTGGCGCAGTGGTTGACAGTCCGCCTGCCAATGCAGGGGACACGGGTTCGTGCCCCGGTCCGGGAAGATCCCACATGCCGCAGAGCGGCTAGGCCCATGAGCCATGGCCGCTGAGCCTGCGCGTCCAGAGCCTGTGCTCCGCAATGGGAAAGGCCACGACAGAGAGAGGCCCGCGTACCGCCAAAAAATATATATATATATATATTAAACACTTTGGAATGTATACTTACACTTTTAAATATAAATTTAAAGCATGTAATTATATTCATTCTAGGATAAGTATTTTAGATTAATGGTTTGCCTGTAGTACAATTCCAGCATAGAAAATAAATAACTCAATGAATAACTTGGCTTGATGACTACAATATTGGGCGTTATTCCTATATAAAATAGAACAAAACATTGGTTAAGAATCCGCCTGCCAATGCAGGGGACACAGGTTCGAGCCCTTGTCCAGGAAGATCCCACATGCCATGGAGCAACCAAGCTCGTGCGCCACAACTACTGAGCCTGCGCTCTAGAGCCCGTGAGCCACATCTACTATAAAATAGAACAAAACATTGCCATAATTTCTGAAGCCTATATGCCTAGAGTCCACGCTCTGCAACAAGAGAAGCCAAGGCAATGAGAAGCCCACGCACCGCAACGAAGAATAGCCCCCGCTCGCCTCAACTAGAAAAAGCCTGTGTGCTGCAACGAAGACCCAACACAGCCAAAAATAAATTAATGAATAAATACCTAAAAATTAAAAAAAAAATTAAAAAGCATAAAGAAATTCAGTGTGACCAATAAGTATTTAAAATTTTCATCACTGAAAATACTATTCACTAAAAACCTTTGAAGCTACTTAAAACTGGGAAAAAATCTGTAGTAAGTAGGACCAAAGTGTTAATGTCTTTAACATATCAAGTATTCTAATATACTAATAAAAGTTAAAATACCTATAGTGAAAATGAGCAAAGTCACGTATCCAATGAACATAACACAACCTTTAATATTACTTAAAATAAATAATAGTACTAATAACAAGGAGATTATTTTCTGCTTCAATATAAGGAAATTTGAAAAACATACTGATTTTAATGATTTTGGAGAAAAGTCAAATCAACATATTTCTTAGTTTTTTACAATTATATCAGCCAGATACAATATACTCTATATATCCAGAATCCAGTATGCATCCAACAAATCCACAAATAATCACTAGCCAGGCACTAAAGCATCAGGTTCATGAACAGGAAACGTTATCGGGGTTGGTGTAGAAAAGACAGATAAAGTGCTTGTGTAGTGTAGAGGGACGCACCCAGTATTCCTGCCTGGTCATGGTGGCCTACCATTGAACAGTTCTTTCACTTGGGTGATGGTTCGTTCACTCTACCTCCAAATATTCAGTCCCCTGAACACTAAAATACAGGGCTTTGGATTTGATACCTTCGAGATACCCAACTCATATGTTAACGTGATTTTTGTTCTACAACATTTCGCAAAGTTAATTTACATCACAAGCTGTCATAAATTAAGTGGGGCTCCTGAAGCAAGGTAAAAAAAAGAAAAATAAGAAAAATAGCCAGTGTAATCAGCATTTAAACAAAAATACAGCATTTAGAAGGGGGTCTCTGAAATTGAATCTGTTATTAGCCTCAGGGTGCTTTCAGTGTAGGCACCAGATGCAATATTTAATATTCTTTTTGCTCTCTCCTTTAATATTTAATGGATTTAAAGTGTTCTTAACTCAACCATTATCAAAATACATGCTTTAGGTACCTAATTTCATAATGCACCATGCTGACTCCCAAACTTCTGTAACATAGATTAGGGGAAATATACTCATTTCTTTTTCTTTCCTTTCCATCATTTCCACTGCACATATTATCACCTTTGCTTTTATAGCCTCTTTCTCCTTACTCCCCTCCCTCTTGTTGACCTGGCCCCCCCACCTTATTTTTGCTATTCTTTCTCAAACTTCAGTTTGGATAATGGATGTTGTTTACTCAATTATGTCCTGACCTGGTATTCCACTGTTAACATTAACAATATCTGGGTATTTATAAAACTTTCAGTTCCGGCATAATGAATACGTGGCTTGCTCTTATTACTATTTTTAAGACATTATGGCTTGTATCTCTGTAGGATGCTTTTGAAAATTGACACCATCTAAAATTTAATTCCCTTTTTATTACTCTTTTAATGGTGAATTGTGGCAATTTTTGTGGTTTATTCCAAATGTATTTTGCCTGGGAGGGGTTATTTTTCCCCTTTTGGTTTCCCTATGTATTTCAAAATTGTTATTGATCTGAGAGCTATAGATTTCATCTTTTTTCAAAGAGTTCAAAACTCAATTCCTATGTTCTCAATGGACACTTCCATTTAAGAAAATAATAACATAATTTTAGAGCTTGAAAGATGAAGTTAACATTTCAACAATGTTCTATAAGTTTTAAAAATAGAATAAAGTATATCTGAGTATTTGGTTAGATCCAAGTGTGTAATAATGCACTCATGTTACAGATTATCCTGTCTCTCAAGATAACTATTATTTGGATATTTTAAAGTGATAACTTGTTTCTGATAGAAAATTCATTTTATTTGTATCTATAAAGACAATTTACTGATGCACCAAATCTGAGGAAATCTATGAGAATATGCAGTACTGTGAGTGTATATAAAACACAGCAATTTAGAGGTCTGAGAACTCTCTCCAGATTTCCTGTGTTCTTCATCATCATAACTAACTTATCTCTGCTCAGAGGAAATAAACCAAACTTTTATTCTCTTTGAATAAGAGAATGAGAAAAAGTAACAAATGAATTCCAAATTAACATTGTAATGATAATTTCTTACAGAGTAGCTTATATAAAACTACTCCAATTAATGAAAGTTAAGTTGAACAAAAATCTGTGTGGCTATTTATTGGTTTATAATTTTACTCGTATTTAAGGAAAATCAAGCAATAACAGGTCTGTTGTTTTGTTACGATTGCCATGCACGAAGGAAAAATCTTCAATTTGCTTCTGCTTCATTTTGAGTTCAATCAAGAGAATAAAACCTTAGAAAAACAATGGTAAAAGGTAAAAGCCCAGGAAAACTAAAGGGATTATAAATACTAAATATTCCTGTTTCAATCAAATTCAAATTTCATGGCCTAAATGAATTCCATTCTCTTCACTCCCCCCCCAATTAAAAAAGAAACAAAATATCAAAAACAGATTCATCAAATAACAGACAGAAGAATTTTAATTTCAAACAATTTTCCAGAAGCATTTACTGAACAACATGCTTTGTACACCTAGAAGCTGTGAGTCTGATGATTAAGTAAAAGTCATCAAATACTAAATTTTTTATTTTCCCTTTTGAAGGTTATCACAAGTGGAGATAGAGTAGATCTTCACTTCAGCAAAGTACTGAATACATTTCGTAGTATCATTATGGGATGCTGAATTACATAGGTTGATTCTGGGAAAACCAACCCTGCATCTATTTGAATAATTGTTCACATTTTCTATGCCAACAGCTATATCAACATTGTCTAAGCTGCAAGCATTGTCTTAGATAGATATATACAAAATAACATATTGATTTGGGAATAACATGAATGTAAGTGGAAAAAATGAATAAAACAGGGATTTTTGATCTTTAACAAAAATAAAGATAAGATACTGGTTTAATTCTCAATACAGAGAGTTCCCCCAATTCACAATAAAATAGCCTAACTTAGCAGCATGATAGAAAAAAACATCTCTCCCACAAAAAAAAAAAAAAGCACAAAATTAGATTCCAGATTGTAGATTTTAGAGTAACTAATGTGCATCATCTTTAATAAGATGCGGGAAGAAAAGGAAAAGAAACAACTAATTCATTATTAATAACTTAAGTACTTTGATACAAATGTCATATCCAGAAGGAAGTTTGAGTTTAGTTGGGGGAAAACCACACCTAGAGAACTGGGTTTTATTCCAAGCACCTCACTTCACAGGGAAGGGATAAAATGGAGTGCATTCAGCAAAGTAAGAAGACAAGTCATACGAATAATAGTTAATAAAATTAAAAAATTTTAGCTTGAGAAATATTTCCAGGGCTGCTCTGTGGAAAGAATATTAGATATTTTATGAAAAAAAGTGACAGAGCTGAATTAGCACCAATAATTGAAAGCTACAAGGAGACAGATTTTAGTTCAAAATAAATTAGCATGTTTTTAAGTAACAGTGAGGAGTTTCATCCATTTACAAGCGGCTGCATGTTATTTAAAGTAACTGACTATAAGCTGAATGACTATTTAACAGGCATTTTTGAGATTATTCAATCAAAAAAGAATAATCATTGATAAATGATGATTTTTAACACATCCAAAATATGTAGCATACAGTAAATGAACTGTCTTATGTTAGAAAAGGAATACTTATGATTTAAGTTCTTATACACTTATTAGAAATTTTTATTTGATTTTGGGGGACAAGGGGAGTTATTTTCTTATGTTAAGAAAACTGGAACAATATTATTAAAAATAAAAAAATTAAAGTCATAAAAGAAAGAAAGAAGAGAGCAACCAAACCAATAAACAGATCCACCAATGATAACAAGTGCTAAAATCTATACTAGAAAAACTAAAGAAGAAAAGAAAACTGGAACATTTTGCCTTCCATTTTTCCCAGTCGTTCTCAAATTTTATACTGAGTCAGAATTACCAGGAAAGTTGATTTGGTAGATCTGGGTGGTATCTGAGAATTTACATTTCTAACGAGTTCCTGATGATGCTGGTAGAGTTGATTCTGGGACCACACTTTCTGATTCCATGCCTTAAGGAAGTGGGTTTGTTGTGTTATTGCTGACTTTCAAGCAGGCAAATGGCACCTAGACAACAGTGCAATCTGATCTCCAGGTTATTATGCAGAAAGGCCAACCTTTTTAAAATATGATTAAATGAAGCATGATAAAAATTAGCTCCTACACAAAATTATGTTAGATTAAAAATTAGCAAAATATTTTTTTTAACTTTTAAGGTATATAAAGTTACTAACTTTATATTATTTCTTCATCTTATATCTTTTCCATTGGCCTCTTGTCAATACCAGATTAAGATCCAAAAGTTTTACTCTTATTTATGGTATCCTCCACTACCTGTCTGCTCCTTAGCTCTTTAAACTGAGTTACTGCCTCTGTTTCCCTGTAGGGTGAATACTTTCAATCCTTGAAAATACTGAAATAATTCTCAGGGTTTCTGAATAGTTATGTCTTTCCTCCTGCTTAGAACACTTTTACCCCTTCTTTTTGCTACCTAACACCAACGTTCTTTTTCAAGTATCAGCTCTGTGTTTCTTCACTTACCCAACCACCCAAAAAAACAGCTTGAACGTCTATCTTATGCATATCAACTGTGCCCTGCAGTTAACTCAAGTTTTTGCTTGATAAATTATCTCCCTGAATGTATAAGTACTAAATACTGTTGAAATCTCTGCACTAATACACACTTAAATAAAAGTATGTTAATATTGGAAGATTTTAAATATCTAAGCTTTACATAGGCATCTTGCTTCATAATTTTCAACTGCTGTCAGTTGTGGCTTAAACCAAAGACATTTTCTTCATTATGAACAGAATCACCCTGGCCTGAACAAAGGTGTTGGCTCCTTTTGGGATTTCTTTCACCGTGAATTGTCATTAAAGGTTTCCAAGCATCTTTCCCCAGCCAACTCAGAAATTAAAGGATTCTAATTAAAGAGATGATCCAAACAGACCCTCTGGAAGTTCTGTTTTTGTTATTTGTTTGGAGTTCACTCTCCCAGGCCTTGATTGTGGCTTGAAAGATTAAAGGTTAGATTTTCCTGTTCTGATATCATTTACATACGATAGTCAACCACCCACCCCAGGCATCACACATTCATATCCTCTCTGCTTAATGTCATTGAATCATTATTTTCTTTGTTCTTACAACTGCAGCAGCAAATACAGTTTCTCCCACCTGTACAAAGTTTGCACCAATGTGGGTTTCTTTTTATATGGAAACATTTTTCTTTATTAGTTTTATTCAAATTGTATATATATATATATATATATATATACACACACACACACACACATATATTTATACATGAAAGTATATATTTTTAATTTAGAAATATTGAAAATTCCTTCTAGAATATATATCTTTTCTACAATATATTTTTTCTAGAATATATATTTTTTCTAATTATATATTATAGACTATATTATATATATTTTGAATTTATTCTGTGTATTCTCCATATATTCTTATTATATGATATGTATAATTTCTAAATTTAAAAATGCTTAATATTGCTTTTTAAATAAAAATCAATATTCTTATGGCTTTTTATATTCAACTCTTTGATATGGAATTCTAGCCATTAGTAGAACAGTTGTCTATGCTGACTGCACTTTGGAATCATCCAGGAACCTTTGTAAATATCCATGTCTAGCACCCAATCCCAGAAACTCTGATTCAATCTTCTAAAGGAATGGACCAGACATCTGTATTTTTATATGATCACAGATGATCCTAATATGCAGTCAAGATTTATACCCACTGCTTTAGAGACCCTAGCGTCAGTTTACACCTGTAAATCTCAAAATATTCTTAAATTGTTCAAAAGAAACAAACTCGACAGGAATATAAAACGTTTTGCTGCAGCTTTATGTAATGTTTCACCATGATGATACTATAAAAGTTTTCTGTTGTAATATTTGTTACCATTTATAACTGGTAACAGGTAAAACTTCCAGCAGATGATCATTTTGTTGCCAGAAATCAATT
This sequence comes from Delphinapterus leucas, assembly GCF_059928025.1. Lineage (NCBI taxonomy): Eukaryota > Metazoa > Chordata > Mammalia > Artiodactyla > Monodontidae > Delphinapterus > Delphinapterus leucas. Next base: position 132,454,618 of record NC_143133.1, on the reverse strand, counting down.
CACTTTTCTTACATTCCTGATAACAGCACTAATACACAAATGGAAGTAAATAATTTTGAGATCACTGCTATGGGCTGAATGTTTATATTTCCCCCAGATTAATATTTTGGTGCCTAATCTCCAATGTGATGGTATTGGGAGGTACAGACTATGGGACGTGATTAGGTCATGAAGATGGAACCCTCATAAGTGGGATTAGTGCCCTTACAAGAAGAAATGTGAGAGATATGGTTTTCTCCCTCTCTCTCACTCTCTCTGCCATGTGATGACATAATCAGAAGACGCTATCTCTGAATCATTAAGAGAGCTCTCACCAGACAACAGATCTGCTGTCACCTTGATGTTTCACTTTCAAGTCTTCAGAATTGTGATCAATAAATGTCTTTTAAGCCACCCAGTCTATGGTATTTTTAATATAGCAGCCTGAACTGATTAAGACAATCATTTTTCTACAATTCGATCAGTAAAAAAGAAATAAGCCACAGTAGCTTCATTTACAAGCTCAGTAATTCTACCAGTTGGCACATAATTCAAAAAATAGCTGAGTTTATGTCTTCTACTGGTGTAACATCTTAAATCCTATAAACTTAGGTAACTTCAGTAAGATCCTAGTCTCAGCAAATCTCTATTATTAATAGTAATAAGACTATTAGAAAAATAAGATAGTCACAAAATGAATACAAAAATTATGCTTTTCAGTAGTAAGCACTCTTTCAGAAGAATACAGTTTTCTACCGTAAAATCTGTTTTTGCAATTATCAGCAAATATTAAAAAAATAAAATGTTGAGGTCAACCACAGTAAGGATTGAGGAGAGGTGGAAGCTGCTTCAAATGCCTTATTTTAAAGAATGTAAATATGAAATTCCATACCTGGAGAGTATTTTATATGAAATAATTAAATAATATCAAAAACTTTTATGTTTATGTTATGTACAAAAGCTCTAAGAAGTTTAAGTTGTTGATCATTAAGTTTCCTAACATATCAAAAGAGATAAATACCTTTAAGAAAAATTTACAAAGTTCTGTGATTTGTCGTTAAGGTAAATTCATAATCGAAGAATGACTTTTTCTGAGTCAGATATTGCATACTAATTCACATCATACTAAACTTTCAAAAAGGGACTTAGCAAGAAATTTTGGAGCTTCAGTTTTAGTATTTTTTTTCTCTTGGAGGATGACTATTCAGTCACTTAATCATCCTGTAATTGTTTTATTCAACATTCATCAGCAGCAGCAATAACATTACATCTGCTCACATCTCATTTTTTCCAACTAGGTAGACAAACAAAAGATCTAGAATTAAAATAATTCCTAAGAGTCATGCTAAAATATTTTACAAAAATAAATACGCTGGTACAAACACTTTGAAAACTCTTTGGAATTGTCTATTAAAGCTAAATATATGCCCACTTTACAATTACACTCCAAGAGAAATAAGTGCATACACCCAACAAAAGCCATACATGAGAACTTCTTAATAGCCCCAAACTGGGAACAATTCAAATATCCTTCATTAGCAGAATGCATAAAAACTGTGAATTCTGTGTGACAAAACTTTAGAGTAATAAGAACAATATGCTTCCTCTACATTCAAAAATGCGGATAAATATCACAGACATAGTGTTTAGCAAAAAAGAAAAAAAATCCATATATAAAAGGCTTCTTACAGTAGGATTCCATTTATATGAAGTTCAAAAGCAAAACAGATTAATGGTGAAAAACATGGAATAGTAATTACCTACAGAAGATAGTATGAATTTGAAGAGTTTTTATATAGGAACTGAAAATCTAGTAGAATTGGTAAAAATATTGTTGTGATGGAGATATTTTTACACACAATACACACATAGTCTGCATGCATGTAAGTACTTTGATGGAGCGTTTTAAACAAATTTATCAAAAAAGATATTACTAATGTGTAGAGTCCCTATCTACTCTTAGTTAGAAGATCAGAATTTTATTTGCAAATCTATCACTAATTGATTTTAGCAACTTGGGCATTTAGCAATTAGGACCTGAATTTTTCATTAGCCAAATGAAGGTATTACACTTGTAGACAGATCAGATACACTTCAACTTTTAGTGAAGTTTTTGTAACTTATGTATAAATAAATGCAATTAGGTGTCAAAATTTTAATTCTTTTCCCTTGGAAAAAAGCTTTTAGAATTGTCCTCAATATATATTATATATATAAATTATAAAATTTATTCACATATCTTAAATATCTATATTGTTAAAATAAACTTAAATGATAAACACAAAAAGTGAAAGTGAACAGTATTCAATTGATGAAATGGAATTGATACAACGAGTGACGTAATGTTGAAGCTGTATTAACACTTGGCCACATGCCTATGGTACTGACAGGAATGTAAACACAGTAAGGTTAAGTATCTTTTACTTTCATATTCTTCAAAGATAAAATAGTAGTTCATTTTTAAGACGTTAACAATCTAGTATGATGTGATAAAGCAAGAGATATTTTCTCGTCACAATAGTTACATGTTCTCTTACTCTTTATTTTCCTAAGTGGAGTTTTAATTCCTTCTTTTAAATGCTATTTCTGGTTTGCGTATCGTTCATCTTCTCAGAGAAGTGAGTTATAGAGATAATATACTAGGGAAATACTATTTTAGATCTTAAATTGGGTGTGACCGATTAATTTTAGTGGCTCACAAACTAACTGCAGTGGATGAATTCCTAAATTTTTTAACAATGAACAATCTATGTTTTAGAATTACATGAATGTTTATATATCATAGTAAATATGTAATTATATATTATAAAATATATTACTATATAATTATAAATATACAAACATATATAATTACACATGCATACATAAATATATACAGATATATCTTTAGGTTCACAGTAATAAAATATAGCATTATTTTAGTCATATCTAATTTGTGCTAATAGTTATAGCTTTCAATTATTGTTTACATAAACATTTAAAACTTCTGCCCAAATGGAGACCCTTTTTATTGTCTTCACATTGTTTTCTATGAAATCACACTGATGAAGTTAACAGTGGCTTTACTGACCTTGAAATTTTACAGTAATATAAATACTTCCATAAAATAATTTATATACTTTGAAGTACTTATGAAATGTACAGAACTTTAAAAACCAAATACTAAAAATATATACAAACAACGGTCAAAGAGATTTGAACAGATTTCACAAAATAAAATTCTTGAATGGCCAGTACACAAATGAAAAGATGCTCAATGTCACTAGTCATCAAGAAAACTCAAAACTATAATGAATAAGACTCCTCAGAATAGCTAAAATTAAAAACACAGAAAACAGCAAATATTGCCAAAATGTGCAGTAACTGAAATTGTATGCATTAATCTTGAGAATGTAAAATTGTACATCTACTTTAGGAAAAGTTTTGGTAGTTTCTTATTCAAGGAAAACTACCTACCTTACAAAAAAGCAAGTCACTGCTATCTATTGACCCAAGGGAAATGAAAATATACAACCACGAAGGATTTGTACAGGAATGTTCTTAGAAGCTTTATTTATAAGAATTCCAACCAGGTTTTCATCAATAGGAAATGGATTTAAGAAAAAGCACTGTGGTATATTCATATTCTGGAATATTATTCAGCAATAAAATTAAATATATTATGGAGAAGCTCAATAACATAGATGAATCTCAATAACATTATAATGAGTAAGATAAGTATTACACAAATCTGCACATGTGGCATGATCCCTTTTACACGAAATTTCAGAATGGACAAACTATATTACGGTAAAAAATATCAGAACTTTGATTGCCTCAGAGGGAATGGGGTCAGAGACTGCTTGGGAAGCAGTGTGAGGGAATTTCCTTGGGGAATGATGCCATTCCAATCTTGATACACCTGTACCTAGATGCCTGTTTCACAAATGTATACATTTGTCAAAACTCAGAGAATGAAGACATAAGTTTTGGGTTTTCCACTGTATGGATAAAGTATTTTAAAATAATAAAAAAAATTCTAAATAAATATTAACTCGTTAATGATATAGTTAAATCTAGTTAAAGTAAGAAAGAAGAGATTACTGTCTATAATTTGAAAGTAATACAACAGTAAGATAAATTAATAAATGGAAAGAGGGATGGAGAGGCACACAAACACACACATAAATATGTGAAAACCAAACATAGCAAAATATTCATTAATGTCTTGGTTACATGGGCGCACACTGTAAAATTCTTTCAAATTTGCCTGAATGCTTAAAATTTCATTCTAAAATTTGGGTAAAAATAAAATATAAGGGATACATAATTCCCTTCAATAATTTCCTAAATCTTCATACAATTAAGACATATGTTTATATTACTTCAAAGCATATATTTTTAAAATATAAATTGTTTTATTTATTTGTTTGTTTTGGTAATGTCAGAACACTTGTTTTTGTTAGGTCTCTATAGAAACTTAGTTGGCAAAATTTCCTGAGGACGTATAAACTGGCAAATAATAGAAATATATTCTTTTGAAATACTGTATCATGTGGACATTTCAATGACTGACCTTCATTACCACAGGAATTTTTCAGTAGATGAGGTAAATATTCACAAAATAACTTGCTGAGAGTTTTATTTAGATTGTGTTGAATCTATAGATCAAGTTGGGAAGAAATGTTATCTTGACAATATTGAGTCTTCTTATCTATGGACATAGGATATCTCCCAATTTATTTAGTTATTTTTTGATTTTGTTTATTTTGTAGTTTTCATCATATAGATCTTGTACATATTTTGTTAGATTTATACCTGAGTATTTCATTTTTGTGAGTGCTAATGTAAATGGTATTGTGTTTTAAATTTCAAATTCCATTTATTCATTGCTGGTAAAAAGGGAAGTGATTGACTTTTGTATATTAACCTTGTATCCTATGAAATTTCTACAATCACTTATTAGTTCCAGGAGGTATTTTGTCAGATTTTGACTGGCAAGTCCAGACCAGACCCACATATATCCAGTCAACTGATCTTTGACAAAAGAACAAAGGCAGTACAATGGAAAAAGATCACTACTCAAACTTTAGAATTAGTGAATCATTTTCCTACATACTAACAATGAACATGTGGAATTTGAAATTGAAAAGACAATACCACTTTCATTAGCACCCAGAAATATTGAATACTTAGATATAAACCTAACACAACATGTACAAGATCTATATAAAGACAACTACAGCACTCCGATGCACAAAATCAAAGAACTAAATAAATGGAGAGATATTCCATGTTTATGGATATAAAGGCTCAATATTGTCATGATTTCAATTCCTCCCAAGTTGATCTACATGTTCAATGCAACCCCAGTCAAAATCTCAACCACTTATTTTATGGATAATGACAACTGATCCTAAAGTTTGAGAGGAAGAAGACCCAGAAAAGGCTATACGATATTGAGAAAGAAGGAGGTGGGGGGACTGACACGAATGCACTTAGGACCTATTATAAAGCTACAGTAATCAAGACAGTGTGGCATTGGTGGAAGAATTGACAAATAGCTCAATGGAACAGAGTAGAGTCCAGATCAGACCCACAGTAATATAATCAACTGATCTTTGATGAAAGAGCAATGGCAGTACAATGGAGCAAAGACAGCTTTTTCAACAAATGATGCTGGAACAACTGGACACCTACATGTAAAAAAAGAAAAAATGAATCTAGACACAGACTTGAAACCCTTCACAAGAATCACCCAAAATGAATCTTAGGCCTAAATGTGAAATGGAAAACTATAAACCCCCCAGAAGGTAGTAACATAGGAGAAAATGTACATGACCTTGAGTAGGGCAATGACTTTTAAAATACTACAACAAAGACATGATTCAGGAAAGAAATAATTATTAAGCTGAACTTCATTAAAGTTAAAAAATGTCTTCTCTGCAAAAGACAATGTCAAGAAATGAGAAGACAAGCCACAGTCAGGAAGAAAATATCTGACAATAGCACATCTGATAAAGGACTATTATTCAAAATATACAATGGACTCAAACTCAATGATGAGAAAACTAATAACCCAATTTAAAAAATGGGCAAAAGACCTGAGCAGACACCTATACCAAGAGAATATACAGATGGCAAATAAACATATAGAAATATGTTAAATGTCATATGTCTTTAGTGAATGGCAAATTAAAACCACAGTGAGATACCACTATATGTATATGTATTCTAATGGATATTAGAATGGCTAAAATCCAAAAAGTTGGCAACACCAAATGCTGACAAGAATGTGGAACCACTCGCATTCATTGCTGGTGAGAATGCAAAATGATGCAGCTACTTTGGAAGACAGTGTAACACTTTCTTATAAAACTAATCATACCCTTCCATATGATTCAATAATCACACTCGTTGGAATTTCCCCAGATGAGTCGAAAACTTATGTCCACACAAAAACCTGCACACAGATGTTTATAACAATTTTATCTTTAATTATCAAAATCAAGCAACCAACATGTCCTTCAGTAAGTAGATAAATAAATTGTGGTACATCCAGACAATGAACTATTATTCAGTACTAAAAAGAAATGAGCTATCAAGACATGAAAAGATATGGAGAAATCTTTAGTGCATACTATTAAGTGAAGGAAGACAATCTGTAAGGGCTATATTCTGTATGATTCCAACAACATGACATTTTGGAAGAGGCAAAACTATGGAGACAATAAAATGATTAGAGTTTATGGGGAGTTATGGGAGAAAGAGAGATAAATAGGCAGAGCACAGAGTATTTTTAGGAGGACGAAATTATCCTGTATGCTACTACAATGGTGGATACAGGTTATTATGCATGTGTCGAAATCCATAAAGTGTAGAACACCAAGAGTGAACGCTAAGGCAAACCACGGACTTCAGGTAATAATGATTTGTCACTGTAGGTTCATGAATTGTAACAAAAGCACCATGTGGTGCAGGATGATGATAGTGGAGGAAGTTTACAGATGTGATGCCAGGAAGTATATGGGCACTCTCTAGACTCTCTACTCGATTGTGCTGTGAACCTAAAAGTGCTATAAGAAAATAGTCTATTTAAAAATTGGGAAAGAGAAAATAAGCCCCTTAGGAGAAAATAAAACCACACTGCCACCATTGCTGATAGCATATGTAAGTATCCTTCTGACAGGATGTTGAAAATAGACATTTTTTGTTGGATGGTTCTACCAATTGGTAGTATAATCACTGACAGCCCAATCTTTGAATGGGCCATTTGTTTAACACACACAACTGATAAACTCCCAATGACTTTCAGACAGCCTGGTGGCTAGTTCAAACTGTGTGATCTTCAGTAAAGACCTTTGCCTCTCAGGCACTCACTTTTCCCATCTATATTATATGCTTTTAAAGATGGACTGAACATTTTCTACTATTTTATAGCTCTAAAACCACTATCTCTCAGCTCATATACAGGGAACCCAATGCCAGAAATAAGCAGTAAGCAATATTAGTTAAAACTAATCCTATTCTTTTCAACTGTGATCTGTACACCATAGGGTTTTTATGCCTTAAACATGTTGAATGTCAAGCTCATAAATCAGGATATTTCTTTTCATTTATAATACAGAGCTTTGCTAATTGAATTCACAATAGAATTTTAATAATGGAAGATGTACAAAACAACTTATAATTAGTTTACACGTTGAAGCAGTGAATACAAATATTAGGTTGTGGTGCATATATATATATATATATATATATATATATTTTTTTTTTTTTTTTTTGGTACGCGGGTCTCTCACTTCTGCAGCCTCTCCCACTGCGGAGCACAGGCTCTGGACGCGCAGGCTCAGCAGCCATGGCTCACGGGCCCAGCCGCTCCGTGGCATGTGGGATCTTCCCAGACCGGGGCACGAACCCGTGTCCCCTACATCGGCAGGCGGACTCTCAACCACTGCGCCACCAGGGAAGCCCAGGTTGTGGTATATTAATGTTAATTTACGTCATTTGCCTGTTCTCAACTCATAAGCCTTTTTTCTACATGTACATGTTTAGAGTAACCACACTGAACCCTGTTATAAACTATGACACCTATATATATATTTTTGAACAGGAGGTAGTATAATGTGCTTAATTAGTGGTAGATCTGGGTATATGAGTAGTTTGTTTTCTTTAGCAAACTGATGTGTACTAGCACATTCTTTCCACAGAAATGAGGAGAAAAATACAACTATATCTAAAGAGAAAGCGGCTTTGGAAGTCAATCAAAATTCAATCAAAATGAACAGTAATGACAAACCTGTTTAACTACATCTAGATCCTAATATTCTGGTGCTTCTTGATCAGTAAAAGAATCAATAACTGTTCAGGGAAACAGGGATAAAGCCACTGTTTTCCAGCTATCTATCTATCTATCTATATAAATTTTTTTAATTATTGAGTTGGGTATAGAGAAAGCATTGTGGTTCAGGTCACTTGAAATTCATCCCAGAGTGGTAAAAAACATCGTAAGTGCCCAAGACTAATGCATAAACAGAGTTTTCTGGAATCCTGACAAGCTTGGTTCTAATATACTATATGAATTTGATTTATTTGATTACTTTGTTATATTTCATTGAATAGATGTAAGTAGAATGCTAATGCATCCAATTTTTAACATTTCAAAACTTCAAATCTTCAAACGAAAGCAGTTATAACTACTACTTTTAAATTTTTACAAAAAATATTTTAATGTAGGGTCATAGAGGTATAAAGGGACAGACTTTATGCATATCACCCTACACATCTGTAATAATAGTACTGCTTTGAGAATTCGTTCTCAAAAGGATCAAATGACAAGTAGGTTCTTATCTTGAAGATTTTAAAAGTTAGATATATCCCTTTATTGACTTATTTTTGGTAAGGGAAGTGATTTAGTCAACCACATGCCAATTTTCCCCAGATTAGCAAATATGCCCTGGTGTAAAGGAATAAACATGAAAGCAACACATTCGAAGGTCGTCAAAACATGTTTTTCCTTAAAGTTCTAAAAAGGACAAAATTAAGCAGTAAAAGGTAGGATGAAGTTATACCTATGCACTTGGTTTGCAAATCAACTTTGAAATACACATCATTAGCTTAGGCCTTAGATACACTTGATGGTGACTCTGACCTCCTGATACAGGTGGTACTCCCCTTGTGTCTTGGGAGACAATCCCCCTCATGTTTTTTCACATCTCCTGAGCAGAGACACTGACTGTCATTTGCTCTGGAATCTATTCAAAGATATTTGTACAGCAAGCAGCTTTGAAACACAGAGATAATGTCCCCTTCCGGAGCAAAGGCAAGTGTATATACAGCCTTAGAAGACAGAGATTGTATCTTTAACTGCAAAGGACAAGACTACCTACTGTCCAGTATCCTAAAGATATGTCGTCTTCTGGTGCAAAGAACAGTCCATATGGTGTCCTTCAACGCACAGATCTTCTATATCCTATGGTGCATGCTGCTGTAACCTAGCCCTCTTTGCATAGCTCTGTGGAAACTAGGTTCCAGGCACTAGCTCAATTAATAGCAGAACTTCATTTATCAAAAAAAAAATAAATGTCCTCCTTTTTCAAACATAATTTTTAGATTAAAAAATCTGATTTGCATTTCTCTAATAACTAGCAATGCTGAGCATCTTTTTATGAGCTTTTTGGCCATCTGTATGTCTTCTTTGGAGAAAAGTCTATTTAGATTTTCTGCCCATTTGGATTGGATTGTTTATATATATATATATATATGTAAATATATATATATATAGAGAGAGAGAGCTGTATGAGCAGTTTCTATATTTTGGAGATTAATCACTTGTCAGTTGCATCATTTGCAAATATTTTCTCCCATTTTATAGGGTGCCTTTTCATTTTGTTTCTGGTTTCTTCTGCTGTGCGAAAGCTTTTAAGTTTAATTAGGTCCCATTTGTTCATTTTTGTTTTTATTTCCATTACTCTAGGAGACGAATCCAAAAAGATATTGCTGCAATGGATGTCAAAGAGTGTTCTGCCTACATTTTTCTAGAGGAGTTTTATAGCATCTGGTCTTACATTTAGGTCTTTAATCCATTTTCAGTTTATCATTGTGTATGGTGTTACAGAATGTTCTAATTTCATTCTTTTACACATAGCTGTCCAGTTTTCCCAGCACCACTTATTGAAGAGAGTGTCTTTTCTCCACTGTATATTGTTGCCTCCTTTTTTGTAGATTAATTGATCATAGGTGCATGGGTTTATTTCTGGGCTTTCTATCCTGTTCCATTGATCTATATTTCTGTTTTTGTGCTGGCACCATACTGTTTTGATTACTGTAGCTTTGCAGTATACTCTGAAGTCAGGGATAGTGATTCCTCCAGCTCCATTCTTCTTTCTCAAGATTTCTTTGGCTATTAGGGGTCTTTTGTGTTTCCATACAAATTAAAAAAATTTTTGTTCAAAAAATTTTTGTTCTAGTTATGTGAAAAATGCCAAGAAATGCAAATCAAAACTACAATGAGGTATCACCTCACACCTGTCAGAATGGCCATCATCAAAAAGTCTACAACTAGTAATAACTAATAAGTGCTAGAGAGGGTGTGGAGAAAAAGGAACCCTCCTACACTGTTGGTGGGAATGTAAATTTGTACAGCCAGTATGGAGAACAGTATGAAAGTTCCTTAAAAAACTAAAAATAGAGCTACCATATGATCCTGCAATTCCACTCCTGGCCATATATCTGGAGAAAAATATACATGCACTCCAATGTTCATAGCAGCACTATTTATAACAGCCAAGACATGGAACAACCTAAATGTACATCGCCAGATGAGTGAATAAAGAAGATGTGGTATACTTATACAATGAAATATTACTCAGCCATAAAAAGAATGAAATAATGCCATATGCAGCAACATGGATGGGCCTACAGATTATCATACTAAGTGAAGTAAGCCAGACAGAGAAGGACGAATATCATATGATATCTTTTATATGTGGAATCTAAAAAAAAAATGATACAAACAAACTTATATACAAAACAGAAACAGACTCACAGACATAGAAAACACTTATGGTCACTAATGGGGAAAGGTGGGGAAAGATAAATGTGGAGTTTGGGATTAACAGATATACACTATTATATATAAACCAGATAAACAAGGACCTACTGTATAGTGCAGGGAACTATACTCAATATTTTGTAACAACCTATAAGGGAAAACAATCTGAAAAAAATAGATATATATGTATATGTATAACTGAATCACTTTGCTGTGTACCTGAAACTAACATAAAATTATAAATCAACTATACTTCAATAAAAAAATAAAACATAAAAAGTCATAGATTTATTAATAATAATAAACCACTAAGATATATATGGAATAAATATATATATTAATTAATTAATTCCTTAACATTTACTTAATTAATCATTCCACCATGATGTCTTTACTTCCCTCATCACGACCATTTTTGCTCTTACATAATGGTCCAAATTGATTCTTGACCTCTGCAAAATAGATTAACATTTTAAAGGGCCTTCCCTTGAACATGCTGGAAGCAGTAAGATATTTCAGATGGAATAGCACAATTTTTAGTCAGTCAGGAAATAATGCTCCTGGGTTTGCCCGAAGGTTTCTATCCTCTGAGCAGTCACGGTTTTGATGTGTTGTTTAATGTTTTTCTCCTTCCCTAGAGTTCTCTCCTGCCACTCTTCACCAGTCCACATCTATCAATCTTTTAATACCAAAAGTAAAACATCACCTCCCACAAACGACTTCTTAGAATTATAGTGCACTGCCATGCATAGCAACACTCTCTGGACTTATTAAATTATGCAAACTCTTTGCTCCACTTGCACGGTAACTACTTTCATAGACTAACATTTTGATTTAGGAAGTAAAGGTATAGTAATGCAATTTTGGTTTGCTCTGCACTATAAAGCTGGGCATCACATTCTCTGGCCACACAAACATGTAAGCTATTTAAGATATTTCAGTGGTCCCACTAGGTATACTCAAAGAGAACTCCTTACTGTCCTCATAAGATCTTCCCTCTAGCTTGGCTTTGATTACCAGTATCAGCAAACAATATAGCAGGTGTGATCAGTGCTGTAGGTAAGAAAAAGGATTTAAGATAAGGCACCGACCCTGACAGGATTTACAGTGAACTGACTAGGGTAATATGCTGAAATATTAGTACATGCATATTACAGGTTTGTGACTACAACAGGAGTTTTAATTGTGATAGGAAATTATGACTCAGCAGGAAACAGAGAGAAGAAAGAAATACTGGATGAAAGAGAGGAAGAAAAGTATAGGAATGGAAATGAAAAAATAATACCAAGACAGTAGAGGAAAAGGAGCCCAGAATTTGTGATTAGGTGATAGGAGTTTACATTCTAGTTCTCTCTTTATTGGTGAGAACAGACTGGTTATGCTGAGATAGCAAACAACTCCCAAGTCTCAGTGGTTTAAAACAGAAGATTATCCCCTAATTTCACATTTCAATTTTAATAATATCATTTGGATAAACAGAAATAATACTCCATGCATCGCAGGATTATCGCAGAATTAAATTACAACAATGTATATGAAAGTACGTAGTGCAATATAAGTATGCAATGTTCACTAACTGCCAGGGTGTTTCACTCATCCTAGTTGATTCAGACACTTAGGATGATTTAAGCAGACACCACCTTGATCAGATGCTGTTTGTCATGCTAGAATGAAAAGGGAATTCAGGAAGATTTTACAATTGGGATCAAATGTTCAGCCCAGATGCATTTCATGTCACTTCTTACAATTCATTAGCCAGAAGTAGACACATAGTCACATCAACCACAAAGGGACCAAGACATAATATCGTGCCTTACTACTATGTGATCGGAATGCAGAGAGAACAGGAAATACACAGCACACAGATCAAATTACTACAAAAATTACTCACTGCGGAATGGGCATTAATATATGTAGACTCTGCATTAAATCCTAAATCCTGCTTCCTAACATTATAAGGGTGTTGAATTAAACAATTACTAAACATTTTTTACGCCCAATTTTCTTATTTATCAAATGGTAATAAAACCACTTATGACGTGAAAATCTTCATATAATTAAACCAATGTATAGAATAAAGCTAACAGAGTACCTGGTATACAGTCAATGCCCTGTGAGACTAAGTTCTGTATGGGCTGCTCTGAGTATACAAATTCTGGAGATGGCTTAAAATTTGGGAGACTACAGGGAATTTTCTCACGAATGCACATGGCAGCCAATAGTTACTACTATGCTCAACACCCAGATTCCTAGCAACAGACCAGCAGTTAGGGTGGTGACTATTGCTTCCTAGTGAGACTTCATTGGGAGACTGGCCTAAACCAGAGCTACAGCAACCTTCAGAAGAAGGCATTCAATCTGGCCAAGAAAATGGAGGTGGGAACACTGTGGTTGTGCTTATGGAAGGGCAGGAGGAACAATCTGAACGAACAAGAGATGTTTCTCGTTGAAGTTAATGTCACATTGCTTTACTACCATCATCAGCTTTATGCTTTTCTCGTCCTTCTTCCCCATCTGTGGTCTACCTATGCTTTTATCTACCTCTTACTAATTTCATTCATTCTGTCTGTTCCCCTCTCTTCTCCTTGGGAAAGTAACTTTTCCTCTCTGATTTTAATAATATCATTTGGATAAACAGGAATAATATTCCCTGCATCCCAGGATTACTGTAGAATTAAATTACAACCATTAATGTATATGAAAGTACACAGTGCAATATAAGTATGCAATGGTTATTTTAAAATAATAATGAAGAGCCACTATTTGGATTTGCATTTTGTAACTGTATTTTTCAATTTTACAGTGCTAATGAATTCCTACTCTTAAGTTCAATAAATACTTGTTGGGTAAACACATTGGATGAAACACAGGATCATCTCCCTTAGATATATATTATGGACTATAATTAAGATTCTATAATTAGCATGATGGATTTATGTTACTCATTTTTATCTTGAGACAGACAAATATATTTGTAATCACATTTGAGTGTATATAGAGTTGTAAATGATATAACTATGTACATATGTTTATAATTATATCTACACTATTTCTATCTAATATGACAAATAATTCTCACATTTCAGTTTTTGCTCCCAAAAGGGGATTCATTATACAGTTAACACACAAATATTTGATAAAAATGAATTCTGTATATACATTTGTCCAAATTCAAAGTACAGACAGCTCTCTGGGGAAAATGTGGAGATTGGCTAATCAGAACTCAGTATCTATCATATCTATTATTTTATAGTTTTGTAATTAATAACTAATATTTAATACTAGTGACACCTATCCAAAGGTTTAGAGAGGTTACTATTCTTTGCAATTTAAATAAAACTATATAGGTTAAAAAATAACAAATAAGAGAAAATCAATTTATGTAATGCTATTAAAATAACGTATTTAAAAAATTTATTAAGTATAGCTCTATTGATTTTACTCTGGTAAAATGATAGAAAAAGAAATTATTTCTGATTTATTAATTATAATAATATAATTATATATGTATATCATCTTGATTTAAGCCTTATTCTAGCCAACAGATGGAATCATTCATTCTACATGTATTTGTTTCTTGTTTACCATGTGCCACATACTGTTCTAGGTGCTGTGTTATAGCAACATGAATAGTAGCTTATATCATAATGGAAAGAAACATCCAACAAACTAATAAATAATTAAAATAGATATCTTGCAAATAGTGATGTATTCTATGAGTGGAAATAAGAAATAGAGACACAGACGTAGAGAACAAACGTATGGATACCAAGGGGGGAAGGGGAGGTGGGATGAACTAGGAGTTAGGGATTGACATATATACACTACTGATACTATGTATAAAATAGATAACTGATGAGAACCTACTGTATAGCACAGGGAACTCTACTCAATGTACTGTGATGACCTAAATGGGAAGCAAATCCAAAAAAGAGGAGATATGTGTGTATGTGTAGCTGATTCACTTTGTTGTAGTGTAGAAACTAACACAACATTATAAAGTAACTATACTCCAATAAAAATTTTAAAATAAACAAATAAATAAATACGAGAGAAGAGTACAGAAGAAAACGTTTTACAAAACTATTTAGAATATTAGTAAGAAGACTAGAAAAGGTCCTTCCTATTTAAGACCAAAAAAAAAAAAATGGACATAAAAAGTTTAGAACCTCTGGGACTAATTAATAAAAGCTTATTTCCCAGCAAAAAGAAATAAAAGAAAAAAGAAAGAAAAGAAATCAAACAGGGGATCTAGGGAATGTCTATGTTTGTCCCATTTTCAATTATGGTTTGGGAAAGCCTAACAAAGTAGCATGTGAACCTAACTGGAATGAAAGCAGTGGAAAAAGGATGACCAGTTATCCCTGGGATTCAAACAGTGACTGATATAAACAAAAATAAATAGTATAATGAGATTAGTCTTCAAGGTCTTGGGGAAGGAAAAGTAGATCCCAGTGGCTGGGTCAGGGGTTGATAGTGTGTGGAAAGTATCTTGTGGGGCTTTGCAGGAACTTGCACAGCTCAGGGTGCTTTTTTATTCCTATCAAATACACAGGTTTACACACACACACACAAAGTCACAGAATGCCTCTATAGCTTCATGCCACCTCTGTCTCACATCATTTGAAAGTTAGGTATTACATAGCATTCTCTGCTCTCTGCTTCTACATACTAGCAATCATGTATTGTTTCTAATTATTTTGGGCTAAAGACACAGAGATGGAAAAGATTGGGAGGTGACTTTGATCATTTTGGGTGGGTATCAGTCTTTCTAAAACAGGTTTAACTCATTGTGTTGTTTCATTTCCTTAAAGGTTTCTTAAGTCACACAGCAGTGCAGGATAAGAAATTTATCTTCAACGTCCAAATTTAATTCAAAATTATTTATAAATAATACATAAAAATCTGTGGTTTATATTTAGCAGGGTAACAGTCAAAACTCCTAGTCATGCATTCTACCTGTCATTTTTCTGCCATCGATTCAATTAAACAGTATCTACTATTTTTGAAGATTAAATAAAATAAAAAATTTAACAGCTTAGCCTAGTGTCTGGCACATAAAAATCCCAGTAAAGTTTAGCAATTTTATCAAAATACAATAATGTGATGAAAGAATTTCAGCAAAAATAAATGCCACTAGCATGTATTGAATGTAACGGAGGAAATCAATATAGTTATGTTTATTTCAAGTGTTTTTTTAAAAGACAAGTAGCATAAGAAATTTAAAAATACATATGTTCTTTTCAAAATCAGCATTTTTGTCTTTTTTCAGTTCTCTAGGAAAACCAAAATGTATTGTAAACTTATTTGATTGAATAAAATGTTGCTTTAGTATCTTATTTGCAGTATCATGATCTGTTATTAAAATAAAAGCACTAGCTTAATTTACTGTAAGTATATAATCTATATAATTTATAGAATTCCTAAATGTCAACTTATTTTTTTCTTGAAAATATTTAACATAAATAAGTGAAGTATTTTCTCAACATTAGACAACACAAAATTATGATTTTTGATGAACTTAAAATGTCTAATGATTTTTATAAAAACAAAAACTTTGCCAAACTATATATCTCTAGATGGCAGACATCCTTTTCTCTTTATCTTTATGAGAAATTCAAGAACATAACAGTATTGTTTTATTTTGAAAAGTTCTAAACTTAAAATTAATATCAAAATAATAGAAAGCATCTAGGTGATTAGATCTTAACATATTTACTGATCTTTATAAATCCTTTACTATTACTTCACGTGAACTTTTAATGACATATTTTTAAACTAGCCCATCTCTATAATTTGTGAAAAAGTATTTAATTCCCAAAGTTGTAAGCTTCCAAAAGTACTACCACTTCATGTTTTAAAATTTGATTTTTATGTAAATTATATTCTGAAAGCATATTCTGAAATAAGTGCTCCTAAGTGAGTAGTAAACCAGACAACCAATAGTTTAGTTCATAACCGCTAGACACTAGGAGCAAGTCCAGATGGGTACTGTACCTTGTGTCGCAATCTTATTAGAGGCTGATAAGATTTAAGGCCATATCCTGCTTCTTTGGTTGGCCTTCCTTCTGACTCCAGAAAAATGAATCCAAGAATCAAAACAGCTGACCAGCACTTAAACATCCTTATTGCTTTTCACCTGTGAAAATTAACATTGCAAATAATCAGAAAATACATTCTATATTGAATAAATGTATCAAGAAATATTCAATAACAAATAGAAATCTTAATAGATCTAATCAAAACCTGTCAGCAGTCGCCAACTGAATCCATAATAGGTAAGCATCTCTGAATAAAGATTATTATCTTCTTGATCATAACAAATATTGTTTGTTTTACCCATACAGCTTTACACAACATTGAATAAGTAGAAATTTAGGGGCCAATAAAAATGTACTGAGGAACAATTAATAAACACATGTTGAAAGAAAAATTTTTTAAAAGAGAGTAAACATTAAACAATGATAAATTTTCTAAGCATCCATACAGAATACAATTATCAACATATTTTTAAATCACAAACTCCTCTTGGAGTATATTTGATGAATAATGCTTAATAAAACTATAGATATTATAATTTACTGGTAAATATTGGTGAGAGGTTGATAAGATAGTCTTCTATGGTAAGTACTTAATAAACTGAGGTACAACAGAAATTATACAGATAGGTTATATCGAGTTACGAACGCATTTTACCAGTAGCACCTAAGAGGACGTTTCCTAGAAAATTGCTTTTTAAGTGCTTTAAACTGAAAGTCCTATGGCTCTTTCCACAGCTCTATATTCTTGGCTATAGCAGAGAAATTGTAAAATTGCATAAATTTATCACCATATAAACTCTCTAAGCCCTCTTCCAAACAAACAAATCTATGCTTTGACCTCAACTGTATTCCACTTTACCACTTTCACATCTTTGTCACTATTGTGACTATAGGAGGAGGTTTTTCTCCTCCTGTCTAATCCAATCTGGTCATCTGGCTTGAGAAACTTAGCCAACTGATTAACCCTGCTATTTAGTGTATTTAAACTCTGTCTCTAAATGATTTTCTTCCATCTTTAAATGTGTTCAAACCATCCATGTTTTAAGATAATTTCTCTTCTCCTCTCCTTCTGAATTTTTGGAAGGAATTGTATATCTCATTCTATCCATTTTCTGACCAATCATGATTCTATCCTCATCACTCTATCAAAATAACATTTCTTTTTTTCAAAAAATGGTCACTGTACTTGATGTCTATAACATCCATCTCTTCTGTGTCTACAGAGTTTGTAAAATCGTCTTCTCAGTCCTCTTGCAAGTCATCCTACTCCTTTATTTTGCCATTAAATATTACTTAATTCCATTAGCCATGTATGCTACTCCATTCACTCAGCCAGACATTCAACATAGTCTATGGTTTTAATTATATGTAGTGCTGCTCATTCAATCTCCAGATTGGTATGATTAGCCTGCTTAACAGCTCTGCCTTCATGTTTCAAAAGTAACTCCTCATAGTATACACATCCCTACATAAAGCCATGCTTTTGCAGACTTTCATTCATCCCTTTACTCAAGCCAGAAACAAAGGAGACATTTTTTGACATCTTAGTCTCCCTTACTCTCCGTATTAAACCCATCTCTAAGTTCCATTAGTTCTACCTTCATATATATATATGTCTCAAACATCAGTTCCTTTCCAAATCTACAGCCACAACCCTAGTTCAAGCTGTAGGTACCACTTCTCCCTTCAAATGCTCCAATCCCATCCTTCCTCGCCTTCCACACTTATGCACCTTCAATCCCTTCTCCACACAACAGCCTGATCAATCATGTTGAATCTAAACATCATGATGTTATTGCCTTTGCTAGTAACTTTGGGATATATACATTTATCCTTAAGATAAAAAACAAAACCACTGGTTCTTACAAGTTCCTATAGCATCTAGGTTCTGCATATCTCACTCTTCTTTAAATAACTGTTCTCCAGCCTGACTAATTTCGTGCAGTTATTTGAACTTGTTTTGTCCATTCCTACTATGAGGCTTTTGTGTACTATTTTCTCCAATTGAAATACAATTATTTTCCCATTTATCACCCAAAGACCATCACACATCAAAAATGTCCCTTAGAATCCTTCCCCATAATACGAAGCCTGAGTTACATTTCTTAGTTACTCTGCTCATAGATCAGTATTCTTTCATTTCAGAGCATCTCTTTGTAATTATACAACATTAATATGATTACTTTAAAATGTACTCACAAGACTATATATCTGTCTCCTTCAAACTTCGTGGTTGCTGGAATCTATTTTGTTTTGTTTTGTTTCCCCACCATTATATCATCTGGACCTACCAAACTGCCTTTCACCTACTGGACATACAGTGAATGAATGCATAAATGAATGTCATCTTGCATGCAAGGGAAACAAGAAAGAGCGTGTTTTCCTGCATTCTGACAATTCTGAATGCAATTCCCATTTCCACTACTGTTACAAAACATCTGAAAACTAACCTGAGAAAACTAAATATTTTCATTTTCAATCCTTCCTTCTGCTGTCATTTTGACCTATAGTCTAATCCTTCTTCCAGAGGTAAATATTTGTTTATAAGACAACTGGATGGAATATTTCAAATTCAAGATAGAGACCGAGAATAAAGCGAACAGTTCAGGTGAAGGCGTATTTTTTCAGAGCTCTGAATACTATGTTCCTTCTGTTGTGAAGCAGGAGAAGGAGGAAAGAGGCATGGCAACAATCCTGTAGCATTATGATTCTGGGTGAAGGTGAGGTCATAAATTTCCTAAAAGTGCTCACTTAAGGGTTTGTCTTTCTCTACCCTCCTTCTTTTCCCCGCCTAACCTCCCTCTAATTCTCTTTTTTTTTGTGTGTGTGTGTGTATGTATATATATATATATATATATACATACACACACACACACAAAAAAAAAGATACATATATATATCCCACACGGAAAAGAGTTCATCTACTATAAAATACAGAACAAATGAACAGTTAATTAGGTGAATAAAAATCTCATAAATTTTGGGTGAGTGAACTTCCACACATTGATAATTGGATCAACAATCTGCTGAAATATATTTTCTGCCAAAAGGCAACAGGATAGGAATATCTACTTTAAGAAATTTCATTAGTTGAGAAAAATAAGTCAGTGTGTAAATCTTTGGTGTAGTATTGATATATGCAACCTATTTATACTATTTTAATCTACTTTTCTGATACTCTTAACTGTGATTCATTTTTTCTTCAGTGGTAGTCTTATGATTTTCAAGTCTAAAATTTCTTAAAAATACCAAGTTATACAAAAATAAGAATGTTTTATCTTATCAAAAGCTGTCATACATCTGGAGTGGTTTACTTGGTATTACGGATAAAGTAAAAAGGATTTAATATTAAAAGTCAGATAACATTTTTTTAGGAGATCTCTGATTTCTATTGCAGATAGACATTTGAGCTCAGCAGTGGAGAGTTAGACAAACACTAGTTTCCGTGTTTATCATCTGTGAATGGTACCTCATAAGATTTTCTCCATTGAAATATCACTAAGGAAAATACTTGAATTCAATTATATAGTAATCAAATGGCAACCTAAACATAAAGAAAGAAGGCTCTTCTCAAAGGATACTCAGAAAATAATTATTAGCTTCTTACTTCTCTTCATCTATAGAATCCAAAGGCGTTATTATTGCATTTTTAAAAGTTCACTTGTCCACAGAAGCTGTTCTGGAAATTTTAAATCAGCAATAATTGATCCCCTGATATACTGACTCATGAGCTCACTTTCTCGGTATAGTAACCTCTGACAACCTGTTAGGTTTTCATAATTAATTGGCAGTTTGTTGACAGCTCGGTAAGAACACTGAAAAGCATGTGACAAAAACAAACCAGCTGGAGCAGATGGTGTGATAATGATCCTATGACATTTCCTTCTAACCTCAACATCTATATGGAAGCATCAGAAAACAACCTATTAACTTAGAGAAAACAAAATGCATGTTACCTAAAAGGTATCTGCCTAATATCATAGGTAACAAAGTTGGACTTAAAAATGGTAACGGAGAAAGCTTGTTTTGGGAGGAGCTTCAAGATGGCGGAAGAGTGAGACGCGGAGATCACCTTCCTCCCCACAGATACACCAGAAATACATCTACACGTGGAACAACTCCTACAGAACACCTACTGAACGCTGGCAGAAGACCTCAGACCTCCCAAAAGGCAAGAAACTCCCCACGTACCTGGGTAGGGCAAAAAAAAAGAGAAAAAACAGACACAAAAGGATAGGGACGGGGCCTGCACCAGTGGGAGGGAGCTGTGAAGGAGGAAAGGTTTCCACACACTAGGAGCCCCTTCTCTGGTGGAGACGGGGGAGGGAGGGGGGAGCTTCGAAGCCGCGGAAGAGAGCACAACGACGGGTGCGGAGGACAAAGCACAGAGATTCCCGCACAGAGGATCGGGGCCGACCGGCACTCACCAGCCTGAGAGGCTTGTCTGCTCACCCGCCGGGGCGGGCGGGGCTGGGAGCTGAGGCTCAGGCTTCGGTCGGAGCGCCTGGAGAGGACTGGGGTTGGCAGCGTGAACACGGCCTGAAGGGGGCTAGTGCGCCACAGCTAGCCGGGAGGGAGTCCGGGAAAGAGTCTGGAGCTGCCGAACAGGCAAGACTTTTTCTTGCCTCTTTGTTTCCTGGTGCGCGAGGAGAGGGGATTCAGAGCGCTGCTTAAAGGAGCTCCAGAGACGGGCGCGAGCCGCAGCTAGAAGCGCGGACCCCAGAGACGGGCTTGAGACGCTGCTGCTGCTGCTGCCGCCACCAAGAAGCCTGTGTGCGAGCACAGGTCACTCTCCACAACCCCCTTCCGAGAGCCTGTGCAGCCCGCCACTACCACGGCCCCGTGATCCAAGAACAACTTCCCCGGGAGAGCGCACGGCTCACCTCAGGCTGCGGCAACGTCACGCCGCCTCTGACGCCGCAGGCTCGCCCCGCCTCCGTGCCTCTCACTCCGCCCCACCCCCACCCGGCCTGAATGAGCCGACCCGGAGAAGCAGCGGCTCCTTTAACTCCTTCCTGTCTGAGCGAAGAACAGACGCCCTCCGGCGACCTACCCACAGAGGCGGGTCCAAATCCAAAGCTGAACCCCGGGAGCTTTACGAACAAAGAAGAGAAAGGGAAATCTCTCCCAGAAGACTCAGGAGCAGCAGATTAAATCTCCACAATCAAAGTGATGTACCGTGCATCTATGGAATACCTGAATAGACAATGAATCATCCCAAATTGAGGAGGTGGACTTTGGGAGCAAAGATATATATTTTTTGTCCCCTTGTTCTCTTTTTGTGAGTGTGTATGTATATGCTTCTGTGTGTAATTTTGTCTGTATAGCTTTGCTTTCACCATTTGTCCTAGGGTTCTGTCTGTCCGGTTATTTTTTTTTTCAATTACTTAAAATTTTTGTTCTTAATAATTATTTTTTTATTTTAATAACTATTTTATTTTACTTTATTTTATTTTATTTTATCTTCTTCTTTCTTTCTTTTTTTCTCCCTTTTATTCTGAGCTGTGTGGAGGATGGGCTCTTGGTGCTCCAACCAGGCGTCAGGGCTATGCCTCTGAGGTTGGAGAGCCAAGTTCAGGACACTGGTCCACAAGAGACCTCTCAGCTCCACGTAATATCAAACGGCGAAAATCTCCCAGAGATCTCCGTCTCAACGCCAAGACCCAGCTTCACTCAATGACCAGCAAGCTACAGTGCTGGACACCCTATGCCAAACAACTAGCAAGACAAGAACACAACCCCACCCATTAGCAGGGAGGTTGCCTAAAATCATAATAAGGCCACCGACACCCCAAAACACACCACCAGACGTGGACCTGCCCACCAGAAAAACAAGATCCAGCCTCATCCACCAGAACACAGGCACTAGTTCCCTCCACCAGGAAGCCTACACAACCCACTGAACCAACTTTAGCCACTGGGGACAGACACCAAAAACAACGGGAACTACAAACCTGCAGCCTGCGAAAAGGAGACCCCAAGCACAGTAAGTTAAGCAAAATGAGAAGACAGAGAAACACACAGCAGATGAAGGAGCAAGATAAAAACCCACCAGACCTAACAAATGAAGAGGAAATAGGCAGTCAACCTGAAAAAGAATTCAGAATAATGACAGTAAACATGATCCAAAATCTTGGAAATAGAATGCAGAAAAAACAAGAAACGTTTAACAAGGACCTAGAAGAACTACAGAGCAAACAAACAGAGATGAACAACACAATAAATGAAATGAAAAATACTCTAGAAGGGATCAATAGCAGAATAACTGAGGCAGAAGAACGGATAAGTGACCTGGAAGATAAAATGGTGGAAATAAATACTGCAGAGCAGAATAAAGAAAAAAGAATGAAAAGAATTGAGGACAGTCTCAGAGACCTCTGGGACAACATTAAATGCACCAACATTCGAATTGTAGGGGTCCCAGAAGAAGAAGAGAAAAAGCAAGGGACTGAGAAAATATTTGAAGAGATTACAGTTGAAAACTTCCCTAATATGGGAAAGGAAATAGTTAATCAAGTCCAGGAAGCACAAAAAGTCCCATACAGGATAAATCCAAGGAGAAACATGCCAAGACACATATTAATCAAACTATCAAAAATTAAATACAAAGAAGAAATATTAAAAGCAGCAAGGGAAAAAAAACAAGTAACACATAAGGGAATCCCCATAAGGTTAACAGCTGATCTTTCAGCAGAAACTCTGCAAGCCAGAAGGGAGTGGCAAGACATATTTAAAGTGATGAAAGAGAAAAACCTACAACCAAGATTACTCTACCCAGCAAGGGTCTCATTCAGATTTGACAGAGAAAATAAAAGCTTTACAGACAAGCAAAAGCTAAGAGAATTCAGCACCACCAAACCAGCTTTACAACAAATGCTAAAGGAACTTCTCTAGGCAGGAAACACAAGAAAAGGAAAAGACCTACATAATAAACCGAAAACAATTAAGAAAATGGTAATAGGAACATACAAACCGATAATTACCTTAAATGTAAATGGATTAAATGCTCCAACCAAGAGACATTCACTGGCTGAACGGATACAAAAACAAGACCCCCATATATGCTGTCTACAAGAGACCCACTTCAGACCTAGGGACACATACAGACTGAAAGTGAGGGGATGGAAAAAGATATTCCATACAAATGGAAATCAAAAGAAAGCTGGAGTAGCAATTCTCATATCAGACAAAATAGACTTTAAAACAAAGACTACTACAAGAGACAAAGAAGGATACTACATAATGATCAAGGGATCAATCCAAGAAGAAGATATAACAATTGTAAATATTTATGCATCCAACATGGGAGCACCTCAATACATAAGGCAAATACTAACAGCCATAAACGGGGAAATCGACAGTAACAAAATCATAATAGGGGACTTTAACACCCCACTTTCACCAATGGACAGATCACCCAAAATGAAAATAAATAAGGAAACACAAGCTTTAAATGATACATTAAACAAGATGGACTTAATTGATATTTATAGGACATTCCATCCAAAAACAAGAGAATACACATTCTTCTCAAGTGCTCATGGAACATTCTCCAGGATAGATCATATCTTGGGTCACAAATCAAGCCTTGGTAAATTTAAGAAATTTGAAATCGTATCAAGTATCTCTTCTGACCACAACGCTATGAGACTAGATATCAATTACAGGAAAAAAATCTATAAGAAATACCGACACATGGAGGCTAAACAACACACTACTTAATAACCAAAAGATCACTGAAGTAATCAAAGAGGAAATCAAAAAATACCTAGAAACAAATGACAATGAAAACACAGTGACCCAAAACCTATGGGATACAGCAAAAGCAATCCTAAGAGGGAAGTTTATAGCTGTACAAGCCTATCTTAGGAAACAAGAAACATCTCAAATAAACAACCTAACCTTACACCTAAAGGAATTAGAGAAACAAGAACAAAAAACCCCAAAGTTAGCAGAAGGAAAGAAATCATAAAGAGCAGATCAGAAATAAATGAAAAAGAAATGAAGGAAATGATAGCAAAGATCAATAAAACTAAAAGCTGGTTCTTTGAGAAGATAAACAAAATTGATAAACCAGTAGCCAGACTTATCAAGAAAAAAAGGGAGAAGACTCAAATCAATAGAATTAGAAATGAAAAACAAGTAACAACTGACACTGCCGAAATACAAAGGATCATGAGAGATTACTACAAGCAACTATATGCCAATAAAATGGACAATCTGGAAGAAACGGACAAATTCTTAGAAATGCACAGCCTTCCAAGACTGAACCAGGAAGAAATAGAAAATATGAACAGACCAATCACAAGCTCTGAAATTGAAACTCTGATTAAAAATCTTCCAACAAACAAAAGCCCAGGACCAGATGGCTTCACAGGCGAATTCTATCAAACATTAAGAGAAGAGCTAACACCTATCCTTCTCAAACTCTTCCAAAATATAGCAGAAGGAGGAACACTCCCAAACTCATTCTACAAGGCCACCATCACTCTGACACCAAAACCAGACAAAGATGTCACAAGGAAAGAAAATTACAGGCCAATATCACTGATGAACATGATGCAAAAGTCCTCAACAAAATACTAACAAGCAGAATCCAACAGCACATTAAAAGGATCATACATTATGATCAAGTGGGGTTTATCCCAGGAATGCAAGGATTCTTCAATATACGCAAATCAAACAACATGATACACCATATTAACAAATTAAAGGAGAAAAACCATATGATCATCTCAATAGATGCAGAGAAAGCTTTCAACAAAATTCAACACCCATTTATGAAAAAAACCCTGCAGAAAGTAGGCATAGAGGGAACTTTCCTCAACATAATAAAGGCCATATATGACAAACGCACAGACAACATAATCCTCAATGGTGAAAAACTGAAACCATTTCCACTAAGATCAGGAGCAAGACAAGGTTGCCCACTCTCACCACTATTATTCAACATAGTTTTGGAAGTTTTAGCGACAGCAATCAGAGAAGAAAAAGAAATAAAAGGAATCCAAATTAGAGAAGAAGAAGTAAAGCTGTCACTGTTTGAGGATGACATGATACTAGACATACAGAATCCTAAAGATGCTACCAGAAAACTACTAGAGCTAATCAATGAATTTGGTAAAGTAGCAGGATACAAAATTAATGCGCAGAAACCTCTAGCATTCCTATACACTAATGATGAAAAATCTGAAAGTGAAATTAAGAAAACACTCCCATTTACCATTGCAACAAAAAGAATAAAGTATCTAGGAATAAACCTACCTAAGGAGACAAAAGACCTGTATGCAAAAAATTATAAGACACTGATGAAAGAAATTTAAGATGATACAAATAGATGGAGAGTTATACCATGTTCTTGGATTGGAAGAATCAACATTGTGAAAATGACTCTACTACCCAAAGCAATCTACAGATTCAATACAACACCTATCAAACTACCACTGGCATTTTTCACAGAACTAGAACATAAAATTTCACAGTTTGTATGGAAACACAAAAGACCCTGAATAGCCAAAGCAATCTTGAGAACGAAAAATGGAGCTGGAGGAATCAGGCTCCCTGACTTCAGGCTATACTACAAATGTACAGTAATCAAGACAGTATGTTACTGGCACAGAAACAGAAATATAGATCCAAGGAACAGGATAGAAAGCCCAGAGGTAAACCCACACACATATGGTCACCTTATCTTTGATAAAGGACGCAAGAATATACAGTGGAGAAAAGACAGCCTCTTCAATAAGTCGTGCTGGGAAAACTGGACAGCTACATGTAAAAGAATGAAATTAGAACTCTCCATAACACCATACACAAAAATAAACTCAAAATGTATTAAAGACCTAAATATAAGGCCAGACACCATCAAACTCTTAGAGGAAAACATAAGCAGAACACTCTGTGACATAAATCACAGCAAGATCCTTTTTGACCCACCTCGTAGAGAAATGGAAATAAAAACAAAAATAAATGGGACCTAATGAAACTTAATAGCTTTTGCACAGCAAAGGAAACCATAAACAAGACGAAAAGGGAACCCTCAGAATGGAGAAAAAATTTGCAAATGAAGCAACTGACAAAGGATTAATCTCCAAAACATACAAGCAATTCATGCAGCTCAACATCAAAAAAACAAATAACCCAATCCAAAAATGGGCAGAAGACCTAAATAGACATTTCTCCAAAGAAGATATACAGATTGCCAACAAACACATGAAAGAATGCTCAACATCATTAATCATTAGAGAAATGCAAATCAAAACTACAATGAGATATCATCTCATACCGGTCAGAATGGCCACCATCAAAATATCTACAAACAATAAATGCTGGAGAGGGTGTGGAGAAAAGGGAATTCTCTTGCACTGTTGGTGGGAATGTAAATTGATACAGCCACTATGGAGAACAGTATGGAGGTTCCTTAAAAAACTAAAAATAGAACTACCATACGACCCAGCAATGCCACTACTGGGCATATACCCTGAGAAAACCATAATTCAAAAAGAGTCATGTACCACAATGTTCATTGCAGCACTGTTTACAATAGCCAGGACATGGCAGCAACCTAAGTGTCCATCAATAGATTAATGGATAAAGATGTGGCACATATATGCAATGGAATATTAGCCATAAAAAGGAACGAAACTGAGTTATTTGTAGTGAGGTGGATTGACCTAGAGACTGTCATACAGAGTGAAGTAAGTCAGAAAGAGAAAAACAAATACCGTATGCTGACACATATATATGGAATAAAAAAAAAAAAGGTCAGAAGAACCGAGGGGCAAGACGGAAATAAAGATGCAGACCTACTGGAGAATGGACTTGAGGATACGGGGAGGGGGAAGGGTAAGCTGGAACAAAATGAGAGAGTGGCATGGATATATATATACACTACCAAACGTAAAATAGATAGCTAGTGGGAAGCAGCCGCATAGCACAGGGAGATCAGCTCGGTGCTTTGTGACCACCTAGATGGGTGGGATAGGGAGGGTGGGAGGGAGGGAGATGCAAGAGGGAAGAGATATGGGGACATATGTATATGTATAACTGATTCACTTTGTTATTATAAAGCAGAAACTGACACAGCATTGTAAAGCAATTATACTCTAGTAAAGGTGTTAAAAAAATAAATTTATAAAATACAATAAAAAAAAGTGGTAAGGGGGATGGACAGAGGTTTTTTCTCTTTTTCAAAACATTAGTATTTTTCTCTGAATCAAACTATTTTTTTTTCACCATATGAAATAACTGCTTTTGGCAGCAGGATTTAGAGTACTTACATTATTCAGTAGATTCAAATTTGAGGGATTTTGATTTGTTTCTGCATTCTCTGTAATCTAATGTCTAATCGTTTGGGGAAAAATAATAAGAGTGTTAAAGTATTGCCTTAGGAACAAAATGCAGAATTTGATATGGGGAAGGAAACTTTGGTATCATGCCTATGAATGAAACGAATGTTAAGGTAAAGCAAATCCCCAACATTGACAAATGTTTTAAAGGAGTCAATTATCCTAAGAGTTTCACCTGGAGTATCCCCACTGCATCTCACTCCACCCTAGAAAACTACCATAGGTCTTTCAAGAAACAGCCCCAGTCACCTCCTTTGTGAAAGGCAGATTCCTTTCCAATTCCCTCCTTTGTGAAAGGCAATTCCTTTCCAATTCCCTGCCAATCTCCCATGAACTTGACTGCTTTCTGCTGCGATTTTTATGTATCTCCCTTAGAAGACATTTTACCTTGCACTGTGGTTGTCAGTTTAAGAAAGGCTATCATCCTCATATAGATATAGAAGGAAGTACACGGAACTGATTCTGTCACAATTTAACACGTTTCTTAACTTTCACAGATCTCTCTTTGCTCTGTTCTGGGTGAGGGAGGTGCCTATACGATCACTAGTGCCTTTTTTCCTTTCTGGTATCCTGCAACTCAATGAGATGGAGAAACGGACTTCCAGACTACCTTGTGTCATGCTGTAAAACCTAAGCGAAACCAATTGCCTTACTTGGACCCCATATGTAAAAAGAAATGTATGAGCTTAGCACCTGTGCCAGATTATTCCTACTGAGTAGATGGGTTGATCAGGAGAAGATACAGGGGAGAGCAAGTTTGCAAGAGAAAGTTATGATTTTGTGGGATGCCTTTTGTAGTCCTATTGGAGGTGTTAAATAGGCACTGGGATATTGAACCTGGAGCTTGGCAAAGAGGTATAGGCTGGACACACCTGTTTGGGGTTGTGAAAATTTATATGTCTTTTACTCTAGGTAGGAAATGGGAAGAAGTTAGAGAGGAGAAAAGGTCCAAAGACTAAGCCCTCAGGCAAGTTTAGTTGAAACAGAAGATTAAGTGCTGCTAGGAGGTGGAGGAAATGAAAAGAGTAAACTGGCAATTTTAGAAAAATGATAGATGGGCATTTTCATTGGAATGGAAGGACTAGAACCCACAGCTCTTATTATCTGACAGCCTGTGTTTCCACCGGTTTGCTTCTGTGTACTCTGTATCCAACCAGAAGTTGTCTCATAAAGACAGGACTTTGTTAACCATTTGTATGAATCAGAGCAGTACATGGCACACAGCATAAACTTAATAAATAATTTTGATTGATTAATTAATAATTAATGGTGATAAGTAATTAATTTGAAATTATAGCTGTATATAAAATGATTCTTAATATTCTTCATGTGGTCAAAAATAGTCATTAAAACTGACTATGAAATTAATCTAGAAGTCAAACTGCATGTAACACAAAAAGTTTTTCTTTTCCCCCTGGATCAAAACCTTTGAGCTTGGCTTTCAATGGGAAGTTCCTCTGAAAAAGCCTCTCTTGTCAAAGACAGACAACCTTTTCATTCTTTGGCTCAAATGAAATTGGAGCGGCCAGCCAGATTCTCCTACATTCCTCAGTCTTGTCTGTCGCAGCAACTGTTTTCATCTCTTGACCCACTTTACCATGACATCCACCACTGTGAACTCTGAGGTTGAGTTTTAATTTGAGATTTCTCTTAGAAGGAAATATTATCCAAAGAACCCAGTTTTTTGGGTTTTTTTTTTTTTTGCGGTACGCGTGCCTCTCACTGTTGTGGCCTCTCCTGTTGCGGAGCACAGGCTCCAGACCCGCAGGCTCAGCGGCCATGGCTCACGGGGCCCAGCCGCTCCGCGGCACGTGGGATCTTCCCGGACCGGGGCACGAACCCATGTCCCCTACATCGGCAGGCGGACTCTCAACCACTGCGCCACCAGGGAAGCCCCTGATAGGTATTATTGCTCATATTGAATTAGTATATAAATAAAGGGAAACTTCTCAAGATAAAGTGTCCAAGAATGACTCTGATCAAATTTGACCCGTGGTTCTGTTATATAATTCTACTTTTAAGACACACATAATGTTGCAGATGTAACGGGGTAGCCTATACGAGAAGTAGCCATAGAGAAAAAAAAAAACAAACTAATTATTCAGACTTCATACTACTGGAAGAGGGAATCCTTCACTTCCATTTGCTTTAGATCAATGTAAATGAAGACTTAAGATAAACAGATGTAGCTATAATGTGAGAGCAGTAGCAATGTGACTTCTGTGTCCAGACTGCATGGGTAAGGGTTGTTCAAATCTATATGGAAACACTAGCAAACACGGAACTTTATTCTTAATCCTATGGTTTATATTGTGAAAGTGTCTAAAACTTTTAAGTGTAATACTCTATGTTGAAAAATTCTAACATGGGCAATACACTTTCTTTAAACATCTGGGATAAGAATAGAATTATAAGTGTTAAATAATGAGAATTCTGACCATTAATTTAATTTCACTCTTTCAAGGAAGGTGGAACTTGTAATGACATCTGAGTCATTAATTCAGATGAACAAAAACTGTAGAGATTCTAATCAATTATACCTTTCAATAGCCAGCTTAATTTGAAGCTGAAAGAAGCTAAATATAGATAAAATATATTCTTTGCCATTTTAGGACTGCAGTCTAAAATGTACAATAATTTAAGCTTGCACTAGGAGAAAATATTCACACTGAATTCCATTTAATTAAAGAATGTGTGTTACTCTGCTTTAAGCAAATGAAAGTCTCATTATGAAAAGCATGCTAGGTGGTAAATATTGTTTTCCCAAACCATCTTTGCTTTACAAAACTATTTATACTCAGTTATATTAACTATTCTGGTGCATTAAAAAGAAAACATTTTTTAAATAAGATATTCAAGTACAACATACAACAGAACTGAAAAATATAGTAGAGACCTAGTATAACCACTTCTTTATACTTGTGATGAATATGAGAACCAGTGAATATGAGAATCATATATGATGAATATGAGAACCATAGGCAAACCTTAGAATAAGGTTTGCCTATGAGGAAAGTAGAAGTGGGCGGGAATACATCTGTCCTGATTCCAGGTACACAGGTATTATTTTTTCTAATACTAAAACACACCCGGTAGAATCCATTCACTACGGAAGAAAAGGACACACAGGTATCAATGAGGCTTTGTTTAGAAACGGCATCTCTGTGAACCCCAGCATCTTTGTATTTGCTACTTGCTAGAGTTTCTAGAAGCCAGCTGGTAGGCCACCAGAGTCACCATCTCAAGAGAATCTTGTTGTTTGAATAGAATGTTTGGAAAACCTTTCTCTTCTTCCTTTGTTCTGCACAATAACCTTCATAGTTGTGGTTAAAGTTATACATAGATGGTTACAGCTGTCCTCATATAACTGCAATTACACAGTAGTTTCATATACACAACATATACCATATATATATATATATATACACACACATATATATATATACATACATTGTGGTTTATGTAGTTATATAACTATGTGGATGTCCATAGGTATACATAGGTGGCTATATATAATACAGGATACATATATTTATAAAGAATGAACTTTACATCTAGCTGACTTAACCCAGGAAATGTTGTAAATTGTATAACATTACAGTAGGCTGGACTTCCAACTGTATATACCAGCACCTCAAATTTAGGCAGAAAAAAAAAATACAACCTTCAGTGACTCATTTTCAGTCTCCCAAAAGAAGTCCCTAGACTTTATAATGCATTTATGATTCAGTAGTCAAAAAGTGTATTATGCGTAGCCTGAAGTTAAATTAATTCCCTATGTCCATTTTTATGATGACCTCGGTAGACAATACTTAAAAAAATAAACTTTATTCACTTCTTTGTGTTCAGCTTATTAAATCATGGACTGTCAGTTTCTTCTTCACAATGAATAATCTCAGTTACTTAGAGAAAATTTGGTCATAATATTCTGGATTAAGTATCTTAGTATGTGCACATAATGGACCACCAGTATCACCTTGCTGACAGCTGTGGTCCATAACATGGTGAAACATAACAGGTCACAATCCTGTTCTAACACGGCCAAGGTGATGCGACCCAGCTCATCTGCTCTTAGCTTTTCTCTACTCTATGCCCACCCGTCTTATGTGTGACTAGTTCAAAAATAAGAAGCCACTACAATATCATTCCTCTATTTTTCATATAATTTATTACACATTAAATTTCTGAATTTTAGTTCATTTTCCCAGAAGTCTGACATCAAACAGGCACTTTTTCTTCTGGTGGATGATAAACTGAAGGTATTTATTTCTACAAACCTTACAAAAGTCCTTTCAATACTGAGCAGCAGCACACTATAGTGGAAATAACAGGAGGCTAAAAGTCGAAAGAGATGGATTCTATTTGTGGCTGTGTTTATAAACATTTTTTAACACTGCTTTAGAGTTCTCAACCCAGGGGTGTCTCCCCACTAGTCCACTGAAACTGCCTCCAGAAGTGAGGTCTTTATTGACACTTTCACTTCCATCACACAATATTGTCATGATTTCATTTCACATTTCTAGCCATCCTTCTGCAGTCTCTTTCCCCACTTTTCTTTATTCACCTGATCTACTCACCTGATTCATAAAAGAAAAATTTAATCAGAATAATAAAGTTCACTTTGCCTTTTTATTTTTATTTTCAATAATATATCCAAAATATTAAGGAACAACATCTGTATGTCATAGACATATAAACTGAAAGTTATAAAAAATACTTTCATTCTTTTCAAAGCAAGTACCAGCTGGAAGGGATCATGCAAATTAAAACTAACCAACCACAATGATCTTGGTTTTTCTCTTTTTTCTCAAACACAATGGATGTAACTTATTGCACATTGCAAAATGTTACCTAAAGATTAGCAATTGCCTATATGTTTGGTGTGAAAGACCTATTCTCCTACTTTGTATCTAAGCAGTAATAAGTTTGACTGATATATGAAAAAATTATGCTTTAAAAGTTTAAAAATAATAATATATTATATGACCTTGAAGATACTGCCCTGGTTCAAGAGAAGAGAACATCATTATAGGCTCTGTCTTCTGAATTCATTGCCTTCTACCTTGATAGGCACTTAAAATGTAAATTAAGGAAGAATACAACTCTTAGGATTGACTATGCCTAAAACCCCAAAGGTACTATGTTACAGATTTTATTTGCTATTAAAAGAAATCATTGCAATTTTGTCAATGTCAGACATTTTAAATTCAACCTATTCCATACCAAGCTTTCTAGCGGCCTATGTTCCTTAAATCTGGGACTACACTTAGTATACACGGAAAAATTCCGTCAGTTTAGCAATGAAGTGCTGCACAGGGAACAACTTAATTTCCTCTGTATTTAAAGCTAAAATGCCATGGGGAAAACTTGCCCATTCATTCAGGTCAGCTGAGATTCAGAGGTATCCCAGTTCATATTCAGGGAAGTATGGGGAGAGTCCAAGGATAGAGCCCCGAATCAGTTGTAGAATTCACTGGAACCCAGGATATTTGCCAGGATGACCTCATGCCTCTCCAGAAGGAGAGATCTGAGCATTTTCTCAGAATCAAAACATCCATGTTTTCATGAGAGATATGAAAAGCAGAGAGCAAGCTGGGCATATAGACCAACTGCAGCTGAGTCAACTGAAGATGGGCACATTCCTAGTGATCTGAACCCAAGCAGACAAGGGGAGTGGAAACTTTCCAAGAAACTGTTAACAGGAATTAACAAGAGCTGTAGTAGCTAGTTATGTGGTCAGTGGTGACCAGTGATCAAAACAAAAGTCATTAGCAAAAAAACAGCAAAAGTCAAGTTGGTTTTCAACAACTGATATAAGAGAGCTTGCATTTTATTTTATACCAGTATTTTTCAAAATTCAAAAATAAGCATCTGTAAAAGCTTGGATTTTTTTACATATGTACACATTATTTTTTAATATTCTTTTCACTATGTTTTATCACGTTTTTATCATGTTTTTAACCATATTGACTATGGTTCCCTGTGCTATACAGTAGGACCTTGTTGTTTATCCATTCTATATGTAATAGTTTGCATCTGCTGACCCCAAACTCCCAGTCCATCTCTCTCCTACCGCCCTCCCCTTTGGCAACCACGAGTCTGTTCTCTATGTCTGTGAGTAGCTTGAATTTTTTGAAAACACATTTTATCAGATTGGGAAAGAAAGAAGCCTGAAAAAAGATGAAAAACAAAATCAGTAATTTAATCCTTTATAATATAATAATAAAAAGTACTTTTTGGATATTTCATCCAGGCACAAGTATACCATGTGCTTTCACATTTTTGATAACAATCTATCAACACAAAATCCACTGATTTAGATAGACCAGATATGTGAGTCCAGTCAATATATCCATAACAATTTACTAGATTATACAATCTAGAAGCAAATGCTTCTAGGAGAAAATAAAGGCAAGGCACAGGTACCAGTGTGCTCTCTGAGAATCTCACATTTGAAGTATTTTGGGATGAGTCCTTCTCATTAGATTTAAGAGCAAATACTACATGGTATTGAACTACATGGAATTGGAACTAAATTGCAACTCCATCAGGATGCTGCCTTAATCTGAAGTCAGGTAACAAAAATTTATTAGCATCATACAACCCACAGATGGCCTGCTTCAGGAACCTCGTAATTCTGCAAAATCCGCAATAACCCTGACAACCATTTTTAATTACATTCTATTTTTATTTAATTTTTAATTATAATGTATATATTTTTATTTAATTCACTGAATTCTTTAATGGACTGTGAGAATGTTTTAAAAAAAAACCTTCCCTTAATAAAAATATTTGCACCTAATTTTTTCTCTTTAGTTTTTTATTTGTTCTGGAAATAATTTGGGGCATGGTATGGTTACAAGATTTTATTTTATTTTACTTTCATTTTAATGTTATTTTTAGTCTACTTTTATTCTATTTAACTACAGTTTTTTAGAAAATTTACTGGATTTGTTTTTTCTTTTTTTTTTGGCCTCACCGTGGGGCATGTGGGATCTTAGTTCCCTGGCCTGAGACAACTCATGCCTCTTACAGTGGAAGGGGAGACTCCTAAGCGCTGGACCACCAGGGAAGTCCCTATTGGATTTATAATTCTATCTTGGTTAAATGTTGGGATTCCCTGTACATGTGGTTATGTTTTTTAATTCTCTATTTGCTTCCATTCACTTATCTATACCAAGGCAGTTATCACAGATTGTAATTACTAGAGTTTGATAATAATTCTTGATATTCAGTAAGGAAAACCCGTGGTCTTTTTCTCTTCCATATCCTTTTTAGAATGAGCACATAAAGTTCTTTATCAGAGCTTGTGGTGGTGCATATTTAAATTGCATTTCTTTTTAATCCTTCAGTGCAATTTACTTTAGGTGTTTAATAAATAAGCAGCATATGAAATATTTAAGCCATTATGAAAATCTGTCTTTTATAGGTTAATATAACTTTTTTACATTTATTAAGATTGCAGATATATTTTAACATATTTCTGCATTAGTTTTATTTTTTCTCGTGTGTATTGTTGTTTTTTAACCATTTACTATCTTTGATCTTTTGTTTCCTTTCTTGCATTCTATTGGATTGATGTATTTTCAATACATTCTCTTTTTTCTCACGTAGAAGCTGAAAATATGTTTTACTGTCTAGTACATTGAATAGATGATCTTTCTTCTGAACAAGAAACAATTTTGAGGGCTTCCCTGGTGGCGCAGTGGTTGAGAGTCCGCCTGCTGATGCAGGGGACACGGGTTCGTGCCCCAGATCAGTAAGATCCCACATGCCGTGGAGCGGCTGGGCCCGTGATCCATGGCTGCTAAGCCTGCACGTCCGGAGCCTGTGCTCAGCAACGGGAGAGGCCACAACAGTGAGAGGCCCACATACCGCAAAAGAAAAAAAGAAACAATTTTGAGATTTAAACATGTTTTGAAAACATAAGATCTTATGTGAAATTAACAAGAATAATAGTTTTACCTTTAAAAGACAATCAATTATTATATTTAAAGTAAAAAGTTATATTTAAATTCTGTTTTGTCATTTTTTCTTACACACCATACATTTCTAATGGTTTACTTTTATGTTGAAGTAAACATTTCTATAGTTTTTCAGTATGAGTCAATAAGAAGCAAATTCTGTTGTTTTTTGTGTCTTAAATTGTCTTTGTCTTGCTTTTACTGTTAAATCATATTTTAGAGAAGTTAATAATTCTAGGTTGGTAGTTTCTTCTCCAACACTTTCAAATGTCTGTGGCATGTACTGTTTTGATGAGAAGCCATCTGTTAATCTATTTGTCACACCTTTGTAGGTAATGTGTTCTTCCTTGGTAACTTTTAATACTCTCCTTGTTATTATTTTTTTCTTTTCTCTTCTAGCACTTTCTTCTTGGTGAATTTCTCAGTAATATTTTAAAATTCGTCATTTCTTTCTTTTTGTGTATAATCTAATGTGTGATCTGTCCACTTAATTTTTTTAATTGAAGTGTAGTTGATTTCCAATTTTGTGTTAGTTTCTGGTGTACAGCAAAATGATTCAGTTATACATAAATATATGCATATATATATATATTCTTTTTCATATTCTTTTCCATTACGGTTTATTACAGGATATTGAATATAGTTCCATGTGCTATACAATAGGACCTTGTAGTTTATCCATTTAACTTTTATTTAAATGTCTATAGGTATTTTGTCAAGATTTCAAATTATTTAGTCTTTAAAAAATATCCAATTATTTTTATTTAATTTATTCTGACTTCATTTCATAAAGTCTTCTTATTTTTGGACATTATACCTTCTTTTACTTATTTGATGATCCTAAATATATTAATTAAAATTTTTTTCAATTTCTTCTGGAACATATCTTCAATTATGTATTTGCTTATTTATTTGTAGCATCAGTGGCTGTGTGTGGGGATTGCTTAAGGCAGGGTGGGTGTTTGTCTGTGTTTCACCTTACCTCCCTGGTCTTATACTGGCAGCTTTGGACTTCTGCCATGTTACTCTGCTGAAAGCAATGCAGAGTCAAGCTTGAGGCTAGCTTGCCTGATCACAAGAATTTTCTTTTTTTTTTTTAAAGTAACCATCTCTCTCTACATAATACTTTGTTTAAGTTGCAGCAATGACCAGCCTTTTTTCTCCATCTCAGATCAATACTATTCCAGTCCCTGGATTCAGTTTCGTTCTGGTACCTCCCATGAATTTTACAGAAATTTCTCTTTCCCATTAACCCCAAGTAACTAATTCTCCAGGCAGCCTTCCCTGCTTCTCTGTGTATCCTTGGCTCTTTCCACCAACTCCTCCTGCTTTCCTGCAAAGTCATGCCTCTTAGATTTCCCCTTTTATGTTTTATGTATTATTATTATATGTTTTATGTTTAGGAATATTCTCAAAGGATAAATAGGGAAATAAGTTTTATTTTGCTTTGCTTTGGGATTGTACTGTCAGGGCTGTGCTCACACTATAGCCCATCCAAGTTATTGGACCAAATATTAACTATCAGGTAGATCAAAAAACATAAACCTGTGTTAAGAATTCAAAAAAAAGTGGACCTCACGGAAATGCCATTTGCTGGTCAGTTAGTGAGTATATAATTGCTTTTTGAGTTTAGTTAGATAAATTAATAGAATTTTCATGAACTTTTTTATGATAAAAGTTAAGTGGACAATGTTTTTGCATTTATAAGCTCCTTAAAGTACAACTGTGGATACAAAATGCTAAAATCTATACTATTAAGATATAACTTGGCTTTCATTGTAAAAATCTGGAGAAAAGTAGAAAATGTCAACCTGAACGTGGGGTCTTTTATCAATATTACTCAAAAGTAGACATATTATTATTCAGTTCATAAACTAACTTTCTCTTAGGTGGAGAAAATTGATAATATTTGAAAGTCATTAATTTATTGGATCTACAACCATGGAAATATTTCAAATGATGTACTGAGAATATTTTTTTACATTAAAAAATATACATCCATCTTTTCATAGTGATTTTCAGAAACTACAGAGCAAGTAATTAATATGTTAAATTTAATTTAATGCCAACATAAATTCAATGAAACATGAATTTTATAAAATTTGGTAAAACAAAAATTTTATATTTGAAAGACCTCTTAGAATTTATGTAGTCCAAAGTCATTTCTCCACAGATGAGGAACAAAAATAAGCATAATGAGTTGAAATCTGCTGGTACTTAGCTCATAGCTTCTAGCAATACATCTAGAATATTTCTAGACATATATGTAGGAATATGTCTAGACACAAAATTTCCTAATACCCAGAGCTCTTTCTAAGTTTTTATTGAAGTTTTTAATTGAATACATCCATATGATTATCCTAATATTATAAAATATGTAGGAAAATGATGTCTAGAGTAAGGTAACAGGATAAAACTACCAGTATTTTCTTGGTCCTGTTCTAACAATGTGTTTGGTTATTTAGCATGCATACTTCTGTAACAGTGTTTGTAAATGACAACTTTTCTCATTGTGAAAATGACTTTATGTACAAGAGATCTGTCACATTGTGGCAGTGTGTTATCCACAGGTTAAATTTAACTTTGATACCGCATTGCTTGATACTTTATTTATTTATTTATTTTTGCGGTACGTGGGCCTCTCACTGTTGTGGCTTCTCCCGTTGTGGAGCACAGGCTCCGGATGCGCAGGCTCATCAGCCATGGCTCACGGGCCCAGCCGCTCCACGGCATGTGGGATCTTCCCGGACCGGGGAACGAACCCGCGTCCCCTGCATCGGCAGGCGGACGCTCAACCACTGCGCCACCAGGGAAGCCCGACACTTTATTTTTATGTTTAATTAATTGATTTGTTTTGTGAAAATCCACATCTTATATGAAGTAGAATGCTTTGAATATTGTAGTGTAAATTATTATCTTTTGTATTTTAAGTTTTAAGAAAATATCTTTCAGGGAACACAGCTGGAATTTAATATTTCCAAATAAAATATGCAAGTTTTCATATTCTTTACAAAAATAACAAGTGAAAAAATAACCACTTTGATGGTAAAGTTGATGTTATATAGTGAATTCTTAATTAAAACTAATAATCAAAAATCACTTAATAATCAAAAATATCAAGATAACATTATAATTCTTAATTAAAACCTAATAATCAAAAATATCAAGATAACATTATTTACATTCTTCCCCTGAGAAGAACAAAATGCTCTATAATTGTGAAAACTTTCAAAATTGGCACTGAGCTGTATCATGGAAGTACTATGTTAATAAAGAAGGTGTATCTCAGCTCCATGTTGAAAACAAAATAAAATGAAAACAAAACAAAACAAAAACCCTGTTATATTCGACTCGAATATTAATGTAATGCAAAGTAAATAATCCATTTTTATATGAAAGCTTAGGCAAATTCTAAATTTAAATAAATAATAAAACACATTTTTCCAAATTTTATACCTTTAGAGATAGTACTCAGAAATACATCTGCAATGAAGGGAAGAGAGGAAGAACCTATTCTAACAAAACCATCAAATTCTTTTAGACTTACTCATCACAAGATTTAAAATGTGTCATTTTTTAAGCGGCAACATGGTAGTACTATAAATATATTTTACAGAGACAATACAGTGAGATTACCAATATGAAGCAATAGCATTCTAAGGACCTAGAGGCATAAAATCCACAAAGGTATCGAACATTTTTCATTTTCTGAAATCACCCTGCCATTTTAAGCAACAAACTGAAGGTCTTGTAAAAATGGCTTTATTCTGCTATCCCTGAACACTTGACAAAGAGTTTAGGGAAAATCGTCTGTGTCTGGTCTTTGAAAAACTCTCACTTTGTTTTCTGTTTTCACTGCCTATATGAGTTCACTCTTAGGAAGGAAGAGTATTCCGAGATTCATGAGTTCAGAACTACCTGTATAAAATGTTCCATCTCAACTATAAATTCACCCCTCATCAAGTGCACAATAAATAGGTTCATGGATTTGAAAATTACAGTCTTTTAAAATGAGCTCAATCAAGGCTGAACACTGTAAGCACTTTCTATGCAACTGATTAAGAAAGGGTATGAGCAAAATATCTAAGGCCTATGTAAACAGAAGCTTATTATCCTTACAATCATACCTTTTCAAATGACTGATAACTACGTTAAATAAGAAAATTTCCAAGTGAATGTGATTTTCTTTCTTCCTAGGTTTTTGTACTTATACAAGCTGCATTAGTGCAAAGAGAACTATAGATAAAGCCCTTCTAGATATGTCAAGGCCTACAGAGTCAAAACAATATAATAACAACAGCAAACAATAGCAAAATATTAGTTCACCTTATCAACATTTCCATAATGTAGATGTGGTATGAAGTATTAAATATGGTCAATGATTATGACTTGAACATATTTCTATGCTTATTTACACGATGTATCCGCTTAGGCACATATATTATTCCTTGTGAATATGTAAATGTCAATCCTAATGGCGGTACCTTTAAGCCACATTGCTCATTAGGTATATGAATAATATTAAATGGAAAAGAAAATTACTTTGAAACCTCTATTATTTTAGACCCACATAGTCTAGCCCAAAGACTTATAGTCCATGTAAACATATCATTTGATTTAGAATACAACTTGCATTATACTCATTGCAAATGTGGTGGTCCAGTGGGTTTACATATCTTTGTCTGCTGAGTTAATCAAAATACAACCCCGTTAGAAGACTTAAGAATATACTTAAACTAGCAGGACCACATTACTCCACAGTCACCCCTTAAATTAGATAGAATTAGAATCTCAGATATCATTTGGGTGATTTGAGTGATCATAGGCCATGATTTCTCATTGGAAAGATTTTATATTGTTCATTATTTGTGGGTTAATAAAGCTCTATTAACATTTTATACTAAACAAACAAATCCACTACACTATCTGTTAGCATTTACACAGTGAAAAAAAATATGGATTGTGGTTATAACAAGGTCACAACTGTTTAATATCAAAAACAACTAAATTTTACAATGTGGGGACCCTTTGGCCACTTAGGGACAAGTTCATTGATCTCTCAAAGAGGCCATCTGTTGGTCTCATTTCAAATGGAAGTCATGTTCCAAATGATGCACTCTGATCTCTGGAGGACATGGCTAAGCCATTCAACTCTCTTTACGGAGATTATAGTAATCAAATGTCACAATGATATAAAATTATTCCGTGGAACTGGAGAGTTTCTGCTATGGCAGTGGCTTCTCGCTGAGAGAAGATTCCCTGGGCTGGATGGACACGAGCTGCATCAGAATGAAAGTCAAAATCTTCCGCACAAGGAGAGAGCCCAGTGGTAACCCTGCTCTGTGCCCTTATCGCCTCACTGACTTTTCCTTCTTCTCTGCCTTTGCTTGCTCTGCACTGAGACCAGCAGACCTGACACTGTTCCCATGGCTATCAGATTTTAGTGGGCAAGAGAACGTTGAATAGAGAGCGTTGGTTAAAACTTCCTAGGCCCAACCAAAGAGATTCCGATTTCAGGGTTTTCGGATGAGATCCAAGAATCCACGCGTTAAGCAGGCATCCTCTGAGACAGGAGATAGACGGGCCCCAGGCTGAGCAGCTGGGGTCTGTCCCCTGTGGACAGATACTCCAAGATGAAGACAATAGCAGGAAGATAATAGGAGGAGCTGAGTCCTGCCCAGATAAAAGGCAAAGAGACCACATGTTTCTCGTTCTCACGGTCGAGGAGACCTTCCTGAGTACACATGCGCAGAAAGGCTCCTCAGAGGTAAAAAGGGAGGGGTGCCACCCCGTAGTAGGTGATGTCAACCTACTCACAGGCCTCTTCACGAGAATCCATCTTGACTAAGAGATATGCCGGCACACCGGAAAGGACCCTGAGTTAAATCAAATACGGACTCAGCACCAGGCAAAGCAAGATGATTGGCCAGAGGAAACCCACAAGAACTGCCCCATATAAGTGAACTGAACTACAATGAGGGCACGACTCTCTCTCTGAGCCTGCCCGTGGGAGTCTATTCACGCGTCCTCTTTTTCCTCCTAAGAAACACTTTACGTGTTTCACTACTTTCCGTCTCTCTGTGGAAATTCATTTCTACAAAGCTGGCGCCGGGGCCTTATCACTGGTCACTGGCCCTGGGGTATAGTGGTTAGGATTCGGCGCTCTCACTGCCGTTGCCTGATTTCAATCTCTGGCCAGGAACAGAAATCCTGCTTCAAGCCGCTGCAGGCCGAGGCCACCTGAGATCATCTCCAGTACTGGGACGGTAAGCCCCATACTTGGGAAACACTGTTCTATACTACATACTATACTCACCTAGGAAACAGATTCACCTCAAAGCACATGAATTCAACTTGCATACCAAGGTCTAGCAAAATATTTGCAGACAATTATTTGCTTCTTTGATGAAACTGAGTGTGGGATTTCAGTTGCTGAATGCCGGTTTTGCTCTTTCTAATAGAGGCAGAACTGCATCTATGTAAGTACCCCCATTTACAAGATTAGGGCCAGAAAATATATGGTGCTCCATCAGAGACAATATATTGCACACTTTAGAATTTTAAAAATTTAATCTTTCCACCCTGAAATGAACTTGTCAGTGGCATTAAAAATACCTACCCTGCAAGTTGTTCCTCAGAGCCTGACAATAGGGCATCTTTGTGTGAGATATGAAATCAACTTCGGAAGCCTGAAAAAATTGCAATCAAGAAAATTGCAGGCATTTATATTTCTCTTGAGGATTTTGCTATCTGCTCTCTCTAGGAGGAACTAATTCCATCTTATCTTCTAGGGGAGGAACTTGTTTGATCCCCAGAGATTGTCAACCTGTGAACTCTTGTATG
This sequence comes from Delphinapterus leucas, assembly GCF_059928025.1. Lineage (NCBI taxonomy): Eukaryota > Metazoa > Chordata > Mammalia > Artiodactyla > Monodontidae > Delphinapterus > Delphinapterus leucas. The sequence goes on along the minus strand of NC_143133.1, from coordinate 132,411,411 downwards.
ATATTAAGTTATAGCAACTAATTATTTTAAAATCTGACTTTTGTATAATTACTAGAAATAGATCAAAACTGTTTTAGTACGTAGCAAAGAAGTTGTAGTAATATAATTCTAATAGTCGTTCAGAAGCATAGAGAGTTGAGGCTAATCTAAGTATTTTCACATGCATTTGAACTTTTAACACTATTTGTGGTTCTCAAAAACCCTGCAACAAAGGAAGGAATGAAAGTCTGGTCTGCAGTACACAATTAAGCAACTGAGGCAGAGCAGGTAAGTACCTTTCCAAAGGTCACACAGAGAGTAAGTTAGAAGATCGCCCTGAATCTAGCTCTATGGTTCCAACTCATGGTTTCTTCAGCACACAAAGCACAAGAGGGAGACTACACTGCTGTTCACTGATGAAACGTTTTGTCTTCAAGTCCCTGTGCTTTTATTTTCCTTCTTATTCTTCCTTCTTCTCACCCTCATCTTTTCCTTTTTTTTGGCCATCCATGTAACATCTTATTTTAATATAAATACTGACCACATTCAGATACTTTAAAATGAAGCCCTTCTCTCAGGTCAGATCAGTGTTTCAGCTGGTGCCGGGTATATGGTGGACTTAACAAATATTTGAAAAGTGAAGATGTCAAGATCTATCAGAAGTAGTTCTCTTGACATTATGAATCTTCCTAAATTTGTGGTAATTAGCGCCATAATGAGATGCTTCATTTCTTGTGTTTCAGCCTTTAAGGAATATTAAGTAAGCAGCTCTAAAATACAAAGGGCAGGGATCCTGTAATGTGCATGTACCCGCTTCTTGTCAGTCAGGACTCATTTTTACCTAGCGCCACCACTGCCATCCCAGGTTCTCTGAGGCTCTCTGACTTTTGCCTCTCTCTAAATGAACTGGACTCATGGTGCTTGCATTGGAAGCACACCTAATACTAAAAGCCAGAGAACTTATCATCTGGACCCAACTTTGTCTCATGTTGGGTAAATCACTAAATATATATATATATATATATTTTTTTTTTTTTTTTTGTCAATCATGGGGGCTTGAATGAATGATCTTCATGGTTTCTTAAACCTCAGAATTCTGATTTCTAATCCATAACTTCCATTATTCTCCCTCTTTCTGCATACATTTTATTTTATCTGACATTTACCTCTAGGCCATTGCATTGTAAACTGTTGATAAATAAGAATAATTTTAAGTATGGTGGTATCTCAGGCCATGGAGGCTTCATGGAAGTGTGCTGAGGCAGAATAATTTTAGTCAGGTGACCTAGAAGTGTGTTCAGTAATGCAAAATAATCAATTTTAAAATATGTGATTACACTGCCCCTGAAGTTTTCCATCTTGCAAGGTGTATTTTAATCCGTAATTGGTTGATGGGCTTCAGGCTAGAAGTTACACACTCTTTTCTGTTAAATGGCATGGGGGACCACCTGAGAATATTTCAGAAATGTTTTAATTTGTTTGGAAAGGTATCTGAGAGGGGGAAAAAAAAAAAAAAGGATTTAAAAGCTCATTGGTTTCCAAGGTGTATTTTTTTTTTTTTTAGCGGTACGCAGGCCTCTCACTGTTGTGGCCTCCCCTGTTGCAGAGCACAGGCTCCAGACCCGCAGGCTCAGCGACCATGGTTCACGGACCCAGCCACTCCGCGGGACGTGGGATTTCCCGCACCGGGACACGAACCTACGTCCCCTACATCGGCAGACGGACTCTTAACCACTGCGCCACCAGGGATGCCCATCGAAGGTGTCTTTTTAAACAATGCAATAATGTTGGTAGAAACTAACAATTTAACCCCTTCTGATTTTGCTCCTAGAGACTGTGATCTCACATGCTGGAGGGAAGGCAGAACAACAAAGGTATTAGCTTACAAAGGCCTCAGGGGAGTTGTTTTAATAGAATGGTATCATGGCTGTTGATCTCATTTTCCCATACATGTTCACAGCTCAATCTGGTGGAATGGCTGTGTTTACCACCACTGATACTTATAATCAGTGTTAACATAGGGAATTTAGACAGACAGCCAGGCAGTCCTTTTCTTCTCTTGTTAACTGGGCTTGTTATTACTGTTTCCTCAATTTCCTAGAGGATTCATGTGCATAATCATGTCAGCTGCTAAACTGGTGGGAATTGAAGCCATTCTACATTTTGAAAGCATTAGCACGTGCCGACTTAGTAGCTACATAAATTAATGCTCTGCTTTCCACTTTTTAAAAACTTCTAGCAGCTCAAGCAGCTTTTGGTTTTGATGGATTTTGGTGGATGTGTGTTGTCAGCATAGAAAAAGTTGAGTTTGGGCAATTATCTGCATAATTATATCATTTTGGAGCCAATCAAAATAATGAATCTTCAAAACAGATGACTCAGGTTTTGCTATCGTTAGTATTTGTTTGAATCATTTTATTAAACTCTTCGTGTTTATCATATTATTCAGATAAACGTTATGCCTCCGTTTCATTTATATTTAAAATGTAATTAATAATAATTCATTAGAACAGAGTAGCTCATTTTTTTCTTTTTTAATAATATATTTTTTGTTATAAAAAAGGATGTGTCTTATTGTAGGCATTTATAAAATACATATGAGAAAAATACAATAAAAATTACTTGTAACTCCACTGTCCAGAGTCAATACATTGGTGCATTTCAGTATTCCTTATGAATTTAAGGAATATAATGAATAAATGTTACAGTATAGTTCAACCCATTTCAATATGGCTTTTTCCCCCACTACTCCAGAAAAGTTATCTCACTGAGCCTTTTGTATCTTCTTTGTTGTTAAATTTAATAAAAACCTCTAAATATATTTTTATCTGCCTTGGCTTTCCCTAAATAATTGAGTATCATTATATATTTCAGTCTCTCTGAGATCTTATTTATCTTTGCAGTACTAGCACAATAACTGGCACATGGTATGGCTCCTTTGATATTTTGTTGAATAAATGATGATGTCCTTAACCTTCAAACAATCTCTGCATTTTATATTATTGTCTACTTTCCACTATTTGTGTGAAAGAGTGCTCAAAATCCCTTTTATTTTTCTCTTGTTCTTTGCTACATTCAATGCTAGTGACTTTCTTCTCTACACCTTCATCTTTCACAATCTACCTGACTCTCCACACACTCTTTTATTTCAATTGTCATCTGGATAGTTATCTTTCCTAAATCAAAATCCATTATAGATCTTCTCTTTCCAGATTCATAAATTTGACTGTCTACTGTCATTTTCCACTTTGACACACACATCTCAGAAACATCTTAAGCCAAAAAAAAATACCCTCACCTCCCCCAAAATAACTTCATCTCTCTGTGAGGTCTTTAGGAATAATCTGACAAAAATGGGTTTGACTGTGGGGAATGATGAGACCCCAGTTGTAGGTGAAAAAAGAGAGGAATTGAAGACAATCTGGAGGAATAAGTGCCCATGATGGTTACTTTTAAGATAAATGCATCAGCAAACTAAACTGCTTATTAAGAGTGTGTCAATTTAGGTTTTACATTTCAAGATTTGGGGAAGTGTGGACATAAAGGTTCCTGTGAAATGGATTGGGATTCAGAGAGAGACTTGGTTAGGGTATTAACCAAGAAACCTAGACAGAACTCCATAGCTGTAGACTGGATTAATAAACCAAACTAGTTAGAAAATAGCTATAACTCTGTTCCAGAAAGTCCAACCTGTGAATATAGCCACTTATACAACAGAAGAAAGTCTTATTGCAAAATTATGTATTTCTTAACTAAAACTATATTTTCCAAAATGCATCCTGCAGAACACTAGTGATTTACTAGCTGGATTTATACAGAAAGGGAACGGACTTAGATAGTCAAATTAATTTAGGAAAGCTGGGATAAAAAATAATTTTATGAAAGAATTGTCAGAGACTTCAGTATGATAATGTGTATTGGAAACTCCAAGAGGAAGCTGTAGTGTGCAGGGTTTCCTGAATACATTTAACAGCCATAGTTCATTCTCTGAGTCCATTTCTGTATTGTAAATAAATTTGTTTGTATCATTTATTTTTAGAATCCTCATATAAACAATATCATATGATATTTGTCTTTGTCTGACTTACTTCACTCAGTATGATAATCTCCAGGTCCATCCATGTTGCTACAAATGGCATTACTTTTTTCTTTTTTATGGCTGAGCAATTTTCCATTGTATATATGTACCACATCTTCTTTACCTATTCACCTGTCGATGGACATTTAGGTTGTTTCCATGTCTTAGCTATTGTAAACAGCACTAAACAGATTCACAGACTTAGAGAATGAGCTTATGGTTACCAGGGGGGAAGGGTGTGGGAGGGATAGTTAGGGAGTTTGGGATTGACAAGTATACACTACTATATTTAAAATGGATAACCAACAAGGATCTACTGTATAGCACAGGGAACTCTGCTCAATATTCTGTAATCACCTAAATGGGAAAAGAATTTTAAAAAGAATAGATACATGTATATGTATAACTGAATCACTTTGTTGTACACCTGAAACTAACACAACATTGTTAACTATACTCCAATAAAAAATAAAAATTAAAAAATATATATATTTAAGAGCAATTCCTATTTTTTAAAAGAAGAATATACTAAGGAATAAAGAGACTTGTGAATAAACTTTGAAACATACTGCTGAAAATAGTTTCAGGAAACCCAACTGCATATCCACGGTACTAAGTAAAACAAGATTTTTTAAAATGCAGTACACGGAGCACCTGGTGGCGCAGTGGTTGAGAATCTGTCTGCCAATGCAGGGGACACGGGTTCGAGCCCTGCTCTGGGAAGATCCCACATGCCACGGAGCTATTAAGCCAGTGTGCCACAGCTACTGAGCCTGCGCGTCTGGAGCCTGTGCTCCGCAACAAGAAAGGCCGCGATAGTGAGAGGCCCGCGCAAGGCGATGAAGAGTGGCCCCTGCTCGCCACAACTAGAGAAAACCCTCGCACAGAAATGAAGACCCAACACAGCCCAAAATAAATAAATAAATAAATAAATTTATTTAAAAACAAAAAATGCAGTATACTAAACAATGAAAAAAAAAGTGTGTAAAGTATATTCTAACTTTTTCTCAGCTATTTTTCTATGTTGGCAATAAATCAATAGTTATCATCATAGTTCCCCCAGCAAAAATAAATAAAAGCTGATGGTTATTTTCTACATAATGAAAAATTATAATATGTGCTCCAGATTTCGATATGCATATTTAATTGTTCACAAATACCGAATCTATATACACACACGGAGTAGATATACATATAAATAAATTATAAACCTCTCTCTTAAATGTGCTAACAGATTGTAGTTCAACAACCAGCTCTAATCCAAATATGAAACAGTTTTTTTGAGAAAGCAGTGAGATGGAAAGAACACTTCAGAATTACAGAAACTTCAGTTAAGTAATTAACTGAAGTAATTAATTTGATTAGTATTTATTGTAACTTCCCCAATTTACAGATTAAAGGACAGGGATACTAATATGGAATTCATCTTAGTCTATGCAGATATAATTCCCTTAATTACATTTAGGATAATGTACGATTAAAAACTCTTAGCAAACAAAAAATAGAAGGGACATACTAAACCTAAAAAAAGGGCATTTATTTTAAAAAATTAAAAGAAAAAATATTAAGACCAACATACTTATTAAAATAATCCTTAATAAGACCAGAAATTTTTTAAAAGTTTGCTATTTTCAATTCTATTAGGATTGTAGTGGAGTCCTAGTCAGTGTAGTTGAAAAAATAAAAAAAAAAAATCTATGATTGGAAAGGTGAGCAAAACTCTTTGTTTTTAATGGCGTGATTGTTTATATAGAAAGTTCCATGTGCAGTTTTGTTATTAGAATAAATAAGGGTGACTCAACCAAAAGAAGGAGTTGACATATGACACACAACCGTAATTCTTTAGGCCAAAACGTTTGGTTAGAAAATGTATATTTTTTAATTAACATTTAGGATGTCAATAAAAAATATATTAAAGCCCTTTATAGAATAAATTATTTTACTGAAAACATTAAACAATTTAAAATAAATGGTGACCTTGACTGTATTTTGGAGAGAATTCTCTATCATAAATATATCAGTGTTCCCCAAACTAGGCAATCAAATCAGTGCAATTCCAATCCAAATCCCAACGGGGTTCTTTATAGAACCTGATAAGTTGATTTTAAATTGCATATGAAAGAAAAAAGAACCAAGATGTATGAGAGATCCCAGAGGAAGAACTAGGTGGGGAAATTGGCGAATGAAGGAAATGTTTGCCGTGATAGAATCTAGCAGATCATCTAACAGTTCAAGCAAACTGAGACTAAAAGTTGAGCAATGTTATACAGTAAACACAGAACATCACTGACATCACCATAGATCTCAGGGACTGGTGAGGCCCGTGCAGGTGAGGATGTATTTCAAGAGAGGAATTTGGGAGAGTGCATAGAGATTACTTTTTGAGGAATTTTGAACCATACAAAGGAGAGAAATGGCTGAAGGATTATTGCAGTCAAAAGAGTTGTGCTTGTTTCTTGGGTTTAAAGATGGGAAAACAACAGCATTCTTTTCTGCTGATGAAAATAAACCAGCAAAGCAGAACCAATTGATGGAAGAGGGGAGAAAACCCTTGGACCAATGCCCTTGAGTAGCTAAGAGAAGATATGATATAGTAGTTGATATATTCCAAAGTTTTTGTTTGTTTCTTTGTTTATTTTTAAGTAGAAAATGACAGAACAAGCATGCTCTGTCATATGCATGTATACCTGCAGGAACTTTATTGTGATTTTTGTCAATTATTAGCAAAATAACTTTAGACAATTTATTTACACTTGAATTCAGCGTTCACCTGTGCAATCATTCCTTCTTGTGAGGCTGTTGAATGAATTAAGCATGATAATATATGTATAACACCTAACAATTTATTTTCAAATAAAACATTTAGGCTCTCAAATAATGACATCTGATTTTTAAATGATAAAATCAATTCCTTCATCCTTGAAATATTTCTGATTGTTATCATCATTTAAAGTCTCAAATGTAATGTCTATAGTTGTTTAGCGGTCTCTTAAAATAGAATATATTCTGCTAAGATCCTCACTGATATCCAATGATAGATAACATTAGAAATGTTATCTCAAACAACAGCTTCACTTCTTTTAATACGCAACAATCTGCAATTTATACTTAGTTGGGTCATTTTGTTTCTAGTATAGGTATTAAACTCTAATGTCCGAAAAATCACTTTTAAAAGTTATTAACTATAGCTTGATCTGTATTAAGGTATTTGCATATACTTGCTAAATTTAAGTTAAATCAAATTTAATTAATTTATTTTTTTTACTTTAAAGTTGTAATTATGAATTCACATTGTCACTTACAAGTGTCCTTAGAATTAAATCTGAGAGCAGATGACCATCTCTCAAGATCAGAATTTGTACCAAAGACAATCTTGCCTGTGTTTAGTGGTCAGCATAATAGTCAACGCTCCTTACTAATTGGATATACAATTGGCATCATTACTAATTTAAGTGTCTAAAGCGTATTATTTTCTTTCCATTTTTCTCTTTTTAGTGCAAATGCTCCTTGACCTCCACAATTATTATAAGTTACACATTATTGAGTATCTGGATCATCACACACACTTTAAAATTCCAACAGCTAAAGTGACATTATATCTGAATTTTAACACACACACACACACACACACACACACACACACAAGGAGATGCATGCTTTTACAGTTTCTAAGCAGAATTTTCAAAAGCTTTTTGTTTTCTTTCAAAATCACACAACTGGAGTGTGAACATTACTGTTCTCAAGATATTGCATATTTTAGAGTCAAAATGATTTACTGAGAAAATTCAAGACATTGACATTCCCATGGTGGTGCCCCAATTACAGAGCTTCCATAATTATGTCTGAAACAAAACCTGCCAGCAGAGTTGAAAGCTTTAGTGATAGTATTTGAATGCATTGAAGAGCAGTGAAGAGCCTTCATCGGCCTCAGTGGGGAAAAACTTGTCTAGTGACTGGTCTGTGGGAGATAAACAAAACGTATTCTAATGTGATCCAAAGTTAATGAACTTTCAAGCATTCACAGAAAGAACAAAATTCAAATGCACACATCAGTGATTTATATAGCTATAACTTAATTATTTGGGGGGAATTTCCATTTGTGTTATATATTCTATTATCGATGTAACTCAATTGGATTGCCTTCTTATATTTGCATTTTAATGCACTAAGAGGATTTAATTTGAACTTTTCTCCCACAAGACTATTCCAAATGGAAATTTATTTCTAGGTTGCTATTTGATCTGTATTCCATTCATTATAATCAAACATGTCAGAGTATGCTATGTTGCATACAATCACTCAGAGTATATGACTAGTATGGAATCAAACTCAACTTAAATTTTTAAGTAACTTTGTCAGCTCTGGAGAATGACACCAAATCCAAAGTTGTGTTTCTTCATGATGAGGTTGTAAATATAAAGGACATCATGGTCATTTTGAAAATTTATATTATCATTATATTATCATTATACAAATATAATGATCAGTGAGAAAAAAGTGAATTTATATTACATCAAGGAGGCAGTACAGAAAAGCAAAAAGAATTAAGAAATATCCAATATACACATATTATTGTGATCTGGTATGTTAAATGGACATTTTTAAAAACCTATTTTCTGTTTTGAAATTTCCTTATACAATGCTTATAAAGGTGTATATTTTGGAATGTGAACCTTGTTCTAAACAGTAGATATTAACATAAAATTATTGTTATAGGTTGTAAATTAAGAAGTGAGAATCCTCAAAAATGAAACAAACATAAGTTTCTATATAATACAATAGCATTTTAAATAAACATGTATCCAATACCATTATGCACACACACACACAAGTGCAAATTCATACAAGCATGCACACTTACATGTAGAGAGAATTATAAACTTATAAAATATGAAATTTATTTTTTTTACAATTAACGGAAATCTTATAATCATTTCAACTTCTTTAATGGAATTTAAGATATAAAAATAAAACATATTTAGAAACATATAGGGCAAAATGCCTATGCAATATTACAAGTAGGTATGATAAAAATAAAACTTTCTTTTCAAAATGTCTATAAAAATACAAGTTTATAAAGGGTTGGTACAGTTTAGAGTCAAGATTGTCTAGGTTACATAACAAACAATTCGAAAATCTCAGGAACCTATTTTTTTTTATTGCATGTTTTTACCTGTGCTATGCACTCACTGATAGTTGGCAGGAAAAAAGTCTTTTCCTGGAGTCACTAGAAAAAGGAACTGATGGAGAGTCCCCAGTCTTATGACATTGTTATCTCATGGGCATCAGGACGTGCCATAGAGGGGAACAAAACAGAAAGAATGGGGCACCTGCTCTTCAATGCTTCCAGAGAGGAGTGACCCTGGTGTATCTACTCTCAAATCACGTGACCACAGCTCACTTTAAGGGGATAAGACCGTGTAATCTCTGTGTGCTCAGACGGTGAAGAGAATAAAGAATTGGTGAGAAGTAATAATTTCTACCACACTACAGGACCTTTCATATTGTAAAGCTTATACTATCCTGAATGTGTATTATGACTCTCCAAAGCTGTATTGAAGTTCCTTAAACTTTTTGAACAAGCGACTTATTTTTTTAAGTGGGATATTTTTGCACTAAATTTCTATGAACATACCTTTAAATAGTAGTTAATGCTGTATTTCAACTCTGTGACAGATAAATAGACAAAAATTTTTTCACAATTGCACTTTAGCAATTAAAATCTTGATGTTCTTTTATTACTAAAATATAACTAATCATAATAATTTCTTACTCATATAGCTTGACAGGGAAGGAAATAATAATGAATTTCTGGAACCCAGGCCTTAACCCATTAAGCACCCAATGTTATTTTCTTTCTAACCCTTGGATGGGGATATCTACATACTTAATAACACCTATATATCTTTACCTGTATATATCTATGTATCAATCGATTTATGTATTAATCTATCATCTATCTCTCTAGATAAAGAATACTTCTTCTTTAATTGAAATACCTGTGAAGCTTTTAGGTGAATCTATTTTAATGAAGGGTCAAATATAGAATTTCCTTTCTAGAATAAATTCCTTAATAATGACTTTCTGTCATAATTTCTGCACTCCTTATACAAGGGAGTATTAAAATATGTTCAAATCTATGATTTTCTTTATAGCAAAAAAATACTGATTATCCAAAAATAAATCACTTATTAATAAATAAGTTATCTATAAATTAACTAGGTTTCTTATCACATTTTCTTTGTTTCCAGCTCATTTTTAAAGATTTTTATAGTTTTTTTAAGTTTTAGATTCACAGAAAAGTTTCTGTGAAAAGGTAGTATATATACTGTGCTAGATCATAACTATATACCTAACACCTAGTATCTCCACTGTAAACATCTTATTACTGTGATACGTTACCAACACCAAAATATTATTATTAACTAAAGTCTGCACTATATTTTTAGTTTTAGTTCTACCGAATGTCCCTTTTCTTTCCCAAGATCTCTTTGAAGACATCACATTACATTTGGTGATGTTGTTTCTGTATGCTCCTCTTAACTATGATCTTGCTAGTCTTCTAGTTTTTTATTTTTTTCAAAATTTTGTAAATATATATATATATTTTTTGCGGTATGCGGGCCTCTCACTGCTGTGGCCTCTCCCGTTGCGGAGCACAGGCTCTGGACGCGCAGGCTCAGCGGCCATGGCTCACGGGCCCAGCCGCTTCGCGGCATGTGGGATCTTCCCGGACCAGGGCACGATCCCGTGTCCCCTGCATCGGCAGGCGGACTCTCAACCACTGCGCCACCAGGGAAGCCCTGTAAATGTTTCTATCTGGGAATTAGTTTCTAAACTTATCTATTTCTTTTTAGGTCACTCTCCCTAGCTTAACACAGAAATGTTGCTTTTCAAATAATGCCAATCAAGTCCAAATTCGAGAAGCATTTCACAAGAAGCTGTTTTCACAACAGGCAAAAACTGGATTTTAAATCTACAACAATTCTTTGATGCTTGGCATTTCCAAGTGTGTCTTATAAAAAAGCTGTAAGATTTCTTTGTTCTACAGAATTATACATTCACTTTATTATCATGAGAAAATATTGGGTTGGTCAATATTTTCATTCAGGCTTTTCTGTAAGATCTTATGGAAAAACCTGAATGAAATTTCTGGCCAACCCAATACAAAATAGAGTGATAAATCCAAATTGGATTCACATTTCTATACACCATTTAAGTTAAAATTCTACTGGAGATCAATTCACTATTATTTCTCTGAAGAAGCTTTCTAGAAGCATTTTTTTAATTGCTTGTGTGTCATTTCTTTAGTTTGCCTATTTGCTTAGGTAAATGACAGTCATAAATGACTGATCCATCTTCATTGCCTACATCACAGTCTGAGTTACCTAGAATCTGGCAGGTTGTTGGTTAATATTTAGTGAAGTTTGATATCTAAAACCAATAAATAAATACTTAAACAGTGAAGCTGTCTGAACCTTCACATATTAGATGAGTTTGTGAACAAATTATACTGTTCCCTACTGGGTGATCGGTTCTTCCCTCTGATACCCACAACTAGTTTATCATTAAAAAAATCCTCAAGTGTAATTCAAATTAAGGTGAGATCAAAAGCACTATTGATATTTTTTAGTGTGTTAATTATTGTGTCACCCTAAATTCTGTTCTGTCTTGAATTTGGTATTTTACTGCATTTTCAACCGTTATATCTAGTATATACATGATTCTAATAGGACTTCAGCTTTTAATATGTCAACATAATACTCTATCGAAAATGTAGTTATCTACATATTAATAATCATAAAAATTCCAACTGATATGAGAGTTTTAGAGGCTATATATATATCAGATGGTATTAAACATGATTAGCGTATTCATTGTCAATAATAAATTATCATATGTGTAGTTCACTCTCAAAAAGATAATTGTGTTCATCTTAAACATGTAAAAAGTATTATACAATGTAGCTCAAAAAATGATATAAACTTCATGAAGTCCATGTGATTTATTACCATACTTTTATTTTCTGAGTCAGGCATTATTAAATTGCATTACAAAAGGAATGATCCCACAAACTATTTTATAACTGAATGCACCTTATATAATTTGAAATGAATTTTAAGTGCTATAATGCTTACAAAGGGGTAAACTCTTGAGAAGTAACATATTTAGTACTCAGCCTGAAAATATACATAAAAATGGAAAACAATCAAACAAAGCAATGTTTGACATTACTTTTTCCAAGTTTGTAAGGAAAAATATTGCAAAGTCCAAATCAAATCCTTTTGTTTGTATCCTTCACCATTTATATGATCATAGCGATGAGGCTCATAAATGGAACTCTAGTATTCAAAACTTATTACAATAACAATCCCCTCCAATTAAGAGGCTGAATATCTCTGAATGGATATAAGGATTATACACAAAAGTATGGAAGTGTGGAGTGACGAAATGAGGCCCATAAGTAGTTGAGTTCAATTACAATTAAAATAAAATGGCTTAATCTTATTTTTCTTATTATTGAATCTGATGAAAATAAAGATTCCATCACTGAAAACTCAATGTGGATTCAGTCAAATAGTCTATATATTTAAATCTACATTTATATATGTATATATATGCATATATTTAATTTTATTGGAAAAATAAGATGATTTTAAAAATATTTTTGTTCCTGGTGAAAATGATACCTTGTGATTTTACTTAATGTGTAAGTCAGTTTCAATATTATGTTCAATTTGTCATTTGTTTTTTTGTTTGTTTTTTGGCCACACCTTGCAGCATGCATGTGGAACTTCCTTGACCAAGGATTGAACCTGTGGCCCCTGGCATGGAGCCTTGTCCACTGGAACACTAGGGAAGTCCTGTTATCTGTTTTTAAGATACAATATTTGGAGTGTGCCAGAAATAGAAAATTGGATATTCCACCATTTACTGATACGACTTGAATGAAAAACAGAGATAAAATTGTATTAACAAAATTAATTTTATTTTCCCTGTAATTTAGGGAAAGTTATAGTGCTTTTGCCTTTTGTAAAATTGAGAAATTTAGAATTTCTCAATTAAAAAATAATGGATAGGGCTTCCCTGGTGGCGCAGTGGTTGAGAGTCCGCCTGCCGAGGCAGGGGACACGGGTTTGTGGCCCGGTCCGAGAAGATCCCACATGCCGCAGAGCGTGAGCCATGAGCCCGTGAGCCATGGCCGCTGAGCCTGCGCGTCCGGAGCCTGTGCTCCGCAACGGGAGAGGCCACAACAGTGAGAGGCCCGCGTACCGCAAAAAAAAAGGATAATCAGGATTGCATTGGAATAAAATATCTTTGTTAAGAATTTTAGACATGCAAGAGATGAGTTGCTCTGTAGAAATACTTACTTGAGAAATCCAAGTGCTCTCTAGAAAAAATGCTGAACATGGTGGTGCATTTTTATTGAAAACTTTAGACATTGAAAAAAATCAGCTTGCCTGGAAAATATGAACTAAAACATCAGTGTTCTTCATATACAGACATTGGGCCTTTAACTTCCCAAGAAGCCTTGGGCTCAGCCTCAGTTCTACCTTAAAAGCTCTTTACAGCTTTAGTAAAATAATTTATATGGTATCTAAAATTGTGCTTGAAACCCAATACTTGCTCAATAAACTATTATTATTATTTCATAGAATCCAATTTTCACTGATTCTGTAAAATCAAGTTTCTCTTAGATTAACAGTCAAAGAACATACAGGAAGATTTACAACAAAAGAATTATTTCTAAGAGGTATATTAAAACACCACATTCACTAATAAGGAATTGTAAATAAAAGCTCACACTTAAGGAGGAAGATGAAAGAAATGAACAGAAGTAAGACAACAATAAATATATCTTGAATTTAAAAAGATCTAGAAATTTTAATTTTCATTATTAGTTTAAGAAAATCATAACACACAACACTATGGTCAAATATCTCAAAAATTACTAGCATAAATGCATTGATGTAATCATTTTAGAAAATAATATGACATAGGTATCTCTAATCTTAAGAATGACAAGTGATTTTACTAAGTAATTTAACCTCTGGGAAATTTTATAACAATAAAAGCTTTGGATGGATTTCAAATACACATTTCAAGAGTTTGTAGATCGCTTAATGTTCATATAAAAACTGCATGACATTTAGGTCTTTAATCCATTTTGAGTTTATTTTTGTGTATGTTGTTAGGAAGTGTTCTAATTTCATTCTTTTACGTGTAGTTGTCCAGTTTTCCCAGCACCACTTATTGAAGAGGCTGCTTTTCTCCATTGTATATTCTTGCCTAATTTGTCATAGATTAGGTGACTATAGGTGCATAGGATTATCTCTGGGCTTTCTATCCTGTTCCATTGATCTATATTTCTGTTTTTGTGCCATACCCTACTGTTTGGATTACTGTAACTTTGTAGAGTCTGAAGTCAGGGAGTCTGATTCCTCCAGCTCCATTTTTCTTTCTGAAGATTGCTTTGGCTATCTGGGGTCTTCTGTGCTTCCATACAAATTGTAAAATTTTTTGTTCTAATTCTGTGAAAAATGCCATGGGTAATTTGATATGGATTAAAGACCTAAATGTAAGGCTGGATACTATAAAACTCTTAGAGGAAAACATAGGCAGAACACACTTTGACATAAATCGCAGCAAGGTCTTTTTTGATCCATCTCCTAGAGTAATGAAAATAAAAACAAAAATAAACAAATGGAAAAAAAATAAACAAATGGGATCTAATTAAACTTAAAACCTTTTGAGCAAAGGAAACCATAAACAAAACAAAAAGATAACCCTCAAAATGAGAGAAAATATTTGCAAATGAAGCAACAGACAAGAGAGTAATCTCCAAAGTATACAAACAGTGCATGCAGCTCAATATCAAAAAAACAAATAACCCAATCAAAAAATGGGTGGAAGACCTAAATAGACATTTCTCCAAAGAATACATACAGATGTCCAAAAAGCACATGAAAAGATGTTCAACATCACTAATTATTAGAGAAATGCAAATCAAAGCAACACTGAGACATCACCTCACACCGGTCAGAATGACCATCATCAAAAAATCTACAAACAATAAATGCTGGAGAGGGTGTGGAGAGAAGGGATCCCTCCTACACTTTTGGTGGAAATGTAAATTGGTACAGCCACTATGGAGAACAGTATGGAGTTTCCTTATAAAACTAAAAATAGAACTATCATATGACCCAGCAATCCCACTCCTGGGCATATACCCAGAGAAAACCATAATTCAAAAAGACACATGCACCCCCAACGTTCATTGCAGCACTATTTACAATAGCCAGGACATGGAAGCAACCTAAGTGTCCATCAACAGAAGAATGGATAAAGAAGATCTGGTACACATATACAATGGAATATGACTCAGCCATAAAAAAGAACAAAATAATGTAATTTACAGCAACATGGATGGACCTAGATATTTTCATACTGAGTGAAGTAAGACAGACACAGGAAGACAAATATCATATGATATCACTTGTATATGAAATCTTAAAAAAAAGGGGTACAAATGAACTTATTTACAAAACAGAAGTAGTCACAGATGTAGAAAACAAACTTATGGTTACCAGGGGTTAAGGAGTGGGGGGAGCGATAGATTGGGAGATTGGGACTGACATATACACACTACTATATATAAAATAGATAACTAATAAGAACCTGCAATATAGCACAAGGAACTCTACTCGATACTCTGTAATGGCTTATATGGGAAAAGAATCTTAAAAAAAAAAGGTGGATATATGTATATGTATAACTGATTCACTTTGCTGTACACCTGAAACTAACACAACATTGTAAATCAACTGTACTCCAATAAAAATTTTAAAGAAGAATAAAAAATAAGTAAAAAATTAACTGCATGACAAACAATAGTCAATAGTAAATTTACATATAGTAAATAAATATAAATTTTACTAAAATGAAAGTTTACTATTTCAAATATGCTACTACTAAATTTAAATGTCCTATAGAAAAAAGCAATTAATTATTAAAATGTCATCAGGCAAGGAAAGAATCTATTAATTTAGTATTAAATCAGGACTAATAATGCTATCACTGTGAAACCATGTTAAGAAATTATTAGTAATAATATTTATTTCCTTTACAAGGATGCTGTTATGTCATAGCTCATTCTTACATCTTGGTTAGGTTTTCAATTTAAATATTCAGATATATTTAATACTCTCTGATCCATAGAAAAATATAAAATTTTAATTTTGAAAAAATTTAATTAGAAAATTTTATATTTGCAGCAGAACTTTGAAAAATCATGTAAGGAAGTCCCACTCAAAAATAACCCCAAATAGTTGCTACTTCCAAATTTATAAACTTTATAAATATGGGACATGGCTCTTGGTATGAAGTTGCTAATTAAAAACAGTCTGTTTGGGCTTCCCTGGTGGTGCAGTAGTTGAGAGTCCGCCTGCAGATGCAAGGGACACGCGTTCGTGCCCCGGTCCGGCAACGGGAGAGAAAACAGTTTGTTTAAGGTTTTCACATTTGGGAGGATGATGCTACAAGCGCTGGGTTAGAACAAAATTCCAGTGTATTTAGGCAAACCAGTACAATTTTAGGATATGGCCTGCCATATTCTTAGGACTATCACAGATTTTATTTAAGACTACTGATGTTTCATAAAAGTCCCTTGAAAATTAGGCCTCTACTGTTCATGTTCTCTTTTCTGGGTCAAGAGCCCTGTACGAAGATCTAAAAACTAGTGCAGTAAAAGCCTGGAGATCAGATCAGGGTCCTCATTGTTTTCCAACACTTTACAAATCAATCCCATTTACTTTCTGTAATAAATAGCACAAAGAAACTTAAAGAGAAATAGTGCAGCTTCGTTAATTATTTAAATAATTGTGAATTTCCCAACTTCAAAAAGATTACTTTGCACTTAAGAAATCTTTATTTCCCATAATACGTGAAGAAGATGGTTTTTGAGGAAAAGCATAATGACATTAGGAAGCTAGTATCAAAATATCCTCACTGCCTTCTTGAGCTCCTTCTCCTGACTTTCAGACAGTTGTTAACCTAACTGAAATGTTCAACAAAACATACATAATTAACAAGACGCCCAGCTGAGTGCTAGCATCCAGAACCGTTTTCATAGGTGGACACACACTTCTACTCCAGACATTACCAGTTAAGCTGTACTTTTTGTGCACAGACAGGGAAACAAACTCTGAATGTTATTTCCCTTCCTCAGGCCTCAGGAAACTTGGGAAATAGGACACTTGCCAAAAGAAAATAAACAGTTGTAGAAGATAATTATTTGAATTCTTTGTTATCATGAATTGTAAACACATAGACTTAAAATGCAAAGAATTTTCTATAAATTTTTCTCTTCACTTTTTTGTTTTTTTAGCTCAATTAATTATGGCTTCATGAGAAAGCTCACCAAAGGAAATAAGTCAGGCAAAGCACTGGCACAATTTGTGCAAGTTCTTTCAAGCCTTACTTTTTTGTAAACATGTTATTTTTTGAGCCTCTGCCAAAGATTTGAGATATTGCGCATCTAATTGTTATGTTTATTTTGTTAAATTGTGTGTGCATTTTTATTACATTTATTTTCTTTTGCTTTTTCCTTACATAGCTCCATGCTGTCACACTTTTTGGTAAAAAGAACATAATTAATAAACACTGTGGTTTTTCAAGCATGTGCACAAACACAAAAGACATTCTAAGCATTTCTCTTTCCCTAATAATGCCATAGTGTCTGGGATAATGGATCATTTGATAGAAGTACTAGCCCACTGGATCATTGATTCAAAGGAACACCAATTTTAGAGCACTTAAGTTTTCTATGAAAAAATATGAAGTTCTGAACAAATAAACTGTACAATGCACAAAGAGTACAAACTAATTTTCAGATTCACTTTAAGTCCCAGGATTTAGATGCAACACGCTCTGTATAGTGTGTTTAAAAGTGGAAAGAAAAATTGATCTAAATAACAGTTTAAATATATTGTAGAACCAAACAAAGAAGGAAGCTAATTTTCATTAATGAGAAAATCACAAATAAAAAGAAGAAATTTTTTTTTTATGGTGACAGCCTTTGAGTTTTTACCTATGATTGGATATTAAGAATGAGAGAGAGAAACCCTCCTACACTGTTGGTGGGAATGTAAATGGTGCAGCCACTATCAAGAACCATATGGTGGTTCTTTAAAAAACTAACAGAGTTACCATATAATCCCGCAATCCCACACTTGGGCCTATATCCAGAAAAAGATTATAATTTGAAGATACGTGCATCCATTCCAATGCTCATTGCAGCACTATTTACAGATAGCCAGGACATGGTAGCAACCTAAATGTCCATTGACAGATGAATGGAAAGAAGATGTGGTACATATATACAATGCAATATTACTCAGCCATAAAAAAAGAATGAAATCATTCCATTTGCAACAACATAGATGGACCTAGAGATTGTCATGCTAAGTGAAGTAAGCCAGACGAGAAAGACAAATATCATATGATATCGCTTCTATATGGAATCTAAAAAAAAAAAACGCTACAAAAGGACTTATTTACAAAACAGAAATAGACCCACAGACATAGAAAACACAAAGGTGAAAGGAGGAGGAGGGATAAATTAGGAGTTAGGGTTTAACATATGCATATTACTATACATAAACTAGATAAACAACAGGTCCTACTGTATAGCACAGGGAACATTATTCAATACTTTGTATTGAAACTATAAGGAAAAGAATCTGAGAAAGAATATATATGTATTATATATATATACATATATATCTGAATCACTTTGCTGTATACCTGAAACCAACACAACATTGTAAATCAACTATACTTCAATTTAAAAAAAAGAAAAAAGAATGAGAGAGATATTCCAAAGAAGACATTTAATGGATCAAAAGGTACCCAGATAAATGAGATGCTTAACATCATTAATCATCAGGAAGATGCAAAGAGATCACCTCACACCTTCTGGATGGTTAGTATCAAAAAGACCACAAATTACGAGTTCCGGGGAAGATGTGGAGAAAAGGTTAATCCTTGTGCACTGTTAAAAGAAATGGAAACTGGTGCAACCACTTTAAAAAACAGTATGGAGGCTCCTTAAAAAATGTAAACTAGAACTGCCATATAATCCATCACTCCTACTTCAGGGTATTTATCCAACAGAATTGAAAAAGATATGTGCACACCCATGCTCATTGCAGAATTATCCACAATAGCCTTAAGTGATGTTAACTTATCAGAAACTACCTAATGACTATTTTAGAACAGCAGAGTTGGCTCCTATGCTGACCCTTATCTTAGGCGGCACTCAGCCCTTAGTAATCTTTTCCCTGTTGTCCTTTTTATCATAACACTGGTCAATGCCTGATATTATCCTTTGTCTTTACTGGTTTGCTTGTCATCTATCTTTCCACAGAAAGAGTAGAGCAGGAACTTTGTCTCTCATTCCTGCTCAACCCCCAGAAACTGAAAGGGCATCTGAAACATGGTAGGTACATAATTAATATTACTGAATTAATAGTTTATTTTATAATAAATATGATCTTACTGTTTTAAGAAAATTATTGTTTATTAAAATTAAAAATTGAATTTATACACTAATTTCCTTTAGCTTTTGTCAAAATAAAATTACCTTAATGATATACAAACTATAAAAGGTATAAGTCCAATGAAATTTTTCTGTTAATTATTGTTTGTAAATTGTGTGATTATTTACCAATCTTCAGACCAAATAAGCAAGAACAAAATTATTGGTACCATATGTGTGACGTTCTTTTAAATTGTGAAATTTTTCTTTCAAAGTAAATATAAAATAAATTTCTTGCATTTTTCCTAAATAGCAAATGGAAACATTTTCACCTTTTATGTAAGTTCTATATCATCTGTAAAGCATAATATTAAGTATAAATTCCTGAATTTTCATGGAAAGATCCCATGTTGCATGAAATAATATAATAATAAAAAACGCTTTGTGTGGTTTTTCAATTAGCCAGAGATCAAAGACAAACACATGAAAACAGAGCAGAATACCTAAATCTAAAATCTAGAAATATTAACAGACTGTAAATCTGTTACAGTCTCAGGTGTGCAAAACACAGTACAAATTTATTATAATCTTACATGTAGAAAAACACTACATAATAGAAGCAAATGTAAAAAGAATTAACTTCAGTGAAGGTTAAATAATAATGTGTATTTGAAATAATTGTAAACCACAAAGTTTTATACACATGGTAGGAACTCCTAAGCTTCTTCCTTTAAAAATAGATTAAGATTACTTGGATAGAACAGCCTAAGACAGATTTTAAAATCCCCAAACAATGCCAAACTGTCCACTGCATATAATCCGGGTCATACATACCAGGGAGGAGAAAGAAGGACTCAGAGGCCCCACAATAATGAGGAAAGACTCTAAAGTTCAATAGAACTTGAACTAAGCCCAGTAGACAGAATTCGAGCATGAATCCCAATGACCCACATTCTTGTATAACCACCTCATCTTATGTATAAGCAGAACCTTTAACATGCTTTTGACCAACGGAATATGGCAAGGGCGATGTGATATTGCTCTTTTGGTTATGTTCTATGGCAAAGAGGATAGATCTTAAGAAGCAATTAAGGTTTCAAATCAGTTCATTTTATGTATGTCAAAAAGGAGATTTTTCTCTCTTGACCTGATCCAATGAGGTTTCTTTTAAAGAAGCAATTCTAGAGGTCAGACCAAAGAAGTCATTGAGATGCTTTCAGGCCTCAAAGAAGCAACCTCCCATGAGTTCTGAGCTGCAAAGAAATAAATCCTACCAACAGCCTGGAGGAGGAATCAGAGCCTCAAATAAGAGCCCAGCCCTGGATGAAACCTGGATGTGAGATCCTGAGCAAATGATCCAGCTAGCTTGTACCCAGACTTGTGACCCATGAAAACTGTGAGATAATAACAGTTTAAGCCAATAAGATTATAGTAATTTTAATGCAACAATCTAAAATAAATACATACAGAAAAATTTGACATCTTGGTGATATCCAGGGTGACAGTGACATGTCATTTGTTGCAACAAAAACTACAGAGACTGAAAAGTACACATGAGCACAATATGCTCTTATACTGTGAGAAAACTTGTCTGGAAACAGGAGTGGGTTATAGGTTGGGATTATTGAAAATACAGCAGTCCAGAAAAGACATCGTGCTTATATACTGGGAAGGAATCATACTTTATATTTTGACCTATCTCTGTTTTACAAATGTGCATTGCACATATGAGAAAACTGAAAATCAGATTGATTGCTTGCAGAGTGTAGAGTCAATTAGAAGGATCTTAAAAACAAGCAGAGAATTTCAACTTAATACAGTAAAAATTAGATCCACTGATGATTTCAGAACACATTGACATTTGAAAGCTTACTTTAATCAAGAGGAATCTAGGAGAGGTAAGAGTTCTGTATCCACAGAGCATAATGCTTATGATCATGCAGCTGTTTCAGACAGAGTTTGGTCTGAGTCCCAGCTCTGTGGGCAACGTTAACTGTTGAAGCTTTGGTCTCTCAGTGTCTACCTCATAGGGTGTTGTGCGTATAAAATGAAATAATGTTTATAAATACTTAACACCTTTCATGGCATGTTATGAATCATCAAAAAATTTACTTACCATTATAATCATTAATTATTATAACTACAGGAAGAACCAAGAATTAGAAAGATCAATGTAGAAAATGTCAAAATAATTCTGGTTGACATGGGATAGTCTGGGTTACCTTATCAAGGTAAAAGTGATAAGAGGAGAGAATAGAAAATAGAGAATTAGGTAAAGTTACAATACAAAGGGAAGAATGTCAAAACTTGGAGACTCACTGCATATAATAGGATAGGATAGAATAGAATAGAATTGAATATGAATGATGTAAGTTTAAAATGTGTATGAATTTTCAGGCCTAGGTTAATGGAAAAAAAATATGTCATTAACTGACAGGCAGAAAAATTAGGATGGGGGACCATGTTAGGGATGAGATGATGAGTTCATGGAGTTTGTCCTGTCACCATGAAATCAGAGTTAAAAAGTCTAGCAGACCTTTGTAAATATTTACATTTATGGAGCTCAAATGTGGGCCAGAGCTATGTGTTTGGAAGATATTTGTGAAGAGAGAATAATTGTAGCTTTTGGAGTGACTAGTCTTCCTGCAGGGCTTCCGAGAGAATGGGGAACAGTGAATAGTATGCAGAATGGTGTAGAAATTTCAAGATTAAAACCTTTTATGCCAGGCTTCATTTCAGAAGTAAACACTGGGTTTTACTAATCAGCATGTAAAATATTTAATAAAATCCCTGTAAATCTTTCCACTTTTAAGTTAAACTTTTTCCACAAATCAAACTTTTCTATCTCCTTTGGGATCCACTTAATAAGGACAACCCAAACTCAGATAACGAGGATTCACTAGGGGATCTGATGCAACTGTGTGGCCCTCCTGGGAGGGCCACCAGCACTTACCTCTTCTACTCAGTCATCCTAAAAGCCATGTGAAAGCAAACAGCATCAGTTACTGGCCAGCACTTCCCTTTGTATACCTCAAATAGAAGAAACAATAGAACGAAGTACTGAATGTTTCCTGAGGGTTCAAGAGCCCACTTTAGACCACCTCTGTTTGTATTGTGCTTCAAAACTACTAATTTTATTTTGATTATTTTATTTCATCTCATAGACTATTTGAAATATTAGCAGCTAACTGGTCTGAAAGTTTAAATGTGAGTAGCACTTTATAACACAAGTGGTGATTGCTTGAAGTAGGTGATTGAACTTCAGTTCAAGTTGTATTTGGAATTGAATTTTGTATCCAGGAGGACTTTTTAGAGAATGAAACAAACAAAAAACTTGAGCTCTTAGGGAAGAGCTCTATTATATTGTTTCTTATTGTCTTTGAGATATAAAGGGAAATATTGTGTTGCTAGTATTATAGTCTATGAGATTGAATAATGTAACACCTCTAACATTAAATACAGAGGAAAAACTCCTTAAGATGTTTGGTATTGTACATTCTAAAGTTTGTATACTAGAGAATATATGACATAAAATCATTTCAACATAACTTAATAATTAAGGGAAAGACTTGGGGCAAGAGGGGGAAATGGCATTCACATTAAATAAAGAAAGTATCAGAAAAAAAAAATCCTAGCTTTAAATAAGACACATCCACTTGGATATTTGACCTAAACAGAGGTGCTAAAACTGAAGAGTAGATGCAAGATGGATGAGCTAAGCTCGATTGCCTAATCCACCTATTCCTAGAGGTGGGACCATGGGCTGGAGAGGTAGAAAGCTTTCACCTGTCTGCTTTCTCTTATCTAAAATGAAGATAACAGAAACTTCTACATGGTTATGTAAATGAAAAATGTCTTAATATGGATAATATGAATAAAATGTATATGTACACATATGAATACTTTAAAATAGCATTTTTTCCTATATTCTCCCTCTTCCTGTATAGGCAAATCTAGATTCACAGACCATATGCTCAGATGTCAATAGGTAATCTATCATGAGACAGAAAAAGTGTTTACTACTAGTAGCTCACTGGCCCTCTTTCTTTGGAAAGATGAATGAGACCACTTCCTTACTCCTAAATGAGGTAGTCCAGAGTCTGGTTGACATCAGGGCCACAACAACACTTGTGTCTTTGAGAAAAAGGTGCACATAACCACAGAGGGCATGGGGATATTTGTCATTTCATATGTGTAAGAACCTTACTTTGAAGACTTTAGAAATTAGAAAAAATAAGACCTTGGTGGTCATTAAAACACTATCTAATATGTTTGGTGGAAGTGGAAGGGAAGATTATTTTCATTTCATCATCATCTTTGGGGAACATAGTTCAGACTTGTATGGTTTAATTGCTACCGTATGTATGTTTTAATTGGTACATTGGTGCTACCTTTGCGGGGAAGATATATCACTAAAGTAAGTTTCCCTTAACTGTCAATTATAATGAATATATTTAAATAAAACTCAATGAAAAGAGGATTTTCAAATCTTCTGCATTGGGCTTTAGAGTTGTTAGCAGTGCTATGAACCAGTTATGAGTTGGAATAATAGTCTCTGCATTGACATGCAAACGAATTCACTAAGCAACTACTTTGCTTTAGAGATTTACATAATTTGATACCAAAATCACATTAAATTAATATTAATAATTTGGTTTTAAAGCAAGAAAGTTCAGAGTTGAGCTGCTCTTCTTCCCACATTTCACCACATCTGTGTATGAAAACATTGATATACAAACAGCAAAAACATTTTAGGTGTAGGGCTATCCAGGCTCTGTTCCTTAGAAGTACATGCTTATTACCTGAAGATGTATAAGAAGTAAACCTCATGTGCCTCTTTTAGAGACAATAACTTTCAAATTATTTATCACTACCCATACTTTTTGCAGGACTAGTGTAGTGCTGTAATCTCTTCATTATTCACACATTCATTCTGTTTCTTATTCCTGCCAATTTTTGTTTCCAATTTTTCCTTCCCTTGCCAATCAACATGAGAGCTTCTGAGTGACATTTTCATGTCAAGAAAAAACAAAAACAAACCTTATGTGTGCAGAAGCATACTAGCCTAAATAAAAACTAACAATAATTAGAAAACACTTTTGCCACTACAAATTATATATTGTATTATAGATTAATATGTAAATTATTTTTATATTAAGTAGCATTTCTTGAACTTGCATGTTCCAGATGATTCCCATCCCATTGCATGTTTATGGTAGAGTAGAATTTACCAAAAAAATATATATATATATTTAATTAGATAGGTAGATAGCATATATATATATATATATACATATTTATGTATAGTACATTCATACATATACATTGACACACTCAGATTAAGCATTATACTATTGTTTAATTCTTATTCTTTTAGAAAATCCATATTAAGACTCAGAATTCTGAACGTATCAAAAGCACTATCTCATCTCTTAATACATCTCATAACATAAAATATTAACTTCTTCAATACCAAGATGATTAAGGAACAAAGGGACCAGTTGTTTTCTTGTGTGTTGACCAATTTAATGAGGAACTTGGGATTTTCCACAAGGGAATCTACAGCTCACCTTAAGTAGACTAAACCCAAAGGACATTGGAAGTGTTGAAGCAGAAGGTGATTAAGTTTGTTCTGAAGAAAATAATTGGTCGCATGGCTGTTACAATGATGTTAACAACAGGAAGTATTTCTCTAGCTTATTAGTTCACAAACATCTTCTGAACTCATTATAAAGTATATTACATATTCTATTAAGTATATTTTATAAAGTATATCACATAAAGAATATTATATAGTAAGTAATAAAAATACTAGAGATTGTATGTCATTTTGGGGCAAATATAAAGGATTCATAGGAACATATTATTCAAAGTCCTTTGGTTTCATGGATAAATGAGTATTAAACATGAGAACCGGCCATCATTCAAAGAAAATTCTCAATAAACTATTAGATATAATTTAAAAGTTAATTTTAAAAAAGTCAATTAGAGTAAACTTTTCAGCATATTTCAGATTTTATCATTACTTTCTTGATTTCTCTACTGTACATGTTAATTAATTTTTAAAAAGATAGCAATATATAGTCTTGATAAGATAAAATCCAAATTGTTCATCTTTATCTTAAATTCCTCCAGTCATACATAGTCATTATTATTTGTAAGGGAAAAAAAGAAATCTATCAAGAAATATCATCTTTTAAATTATTATCTAGATCAGTGTGCTTTAAGAATTTGAGAAACAAGAAAGAAAACAATTTGAACATATGTGACATTAAATTATTTCAATAATTTGTCTATATACTTTCTAAAAGTTCATTATCTTGAAATAAAAAGTACTTTATACAATTTCAGTGCCTATGAAATGAAATGAATTAATGGCTGAGCAGGTTATCTGTTGCTATGGTGTTGACTAGTCCCTTGAATTTCACATGGACAAGTTATAACTTCTAAATATGGTCATTTCTTTGTGGGGCAAAGAATTAATGAAATACCACCACGTGTGAATATCCTTACTAGAAGTCTTCAAAGTTGGCAGTTTTATTTGTTTACAGTTAGAATTGCATTCTGATCAAATAGTATCTCCTATGTCCTAATTTTGGGCTTATTATGGTCACCTAATTTTACCTTACTTCAGAACTAATATATAAAAGCTTAATATGTAAAAAAAAATCAGGGGAAAATGCTTTTAGTGTTTTAAGTTTGTAATGTCATTGAACTTACCTTACTGGTTTCATTACTACCAATAACACATTTTGATTTTAGTGTTTCACCATTTCATTGTGACAACTCTAAACTTCATCTAAAAGAATTCTGGATGCTGGTAGTTCAAGCTTTACTGTTT
Organism: Delphinapterus leucas; assembly: GCF_059928025.1. NCBI lineage: Eukaryota > Metazoa > Chordata > Mammalia > Artiodactyla > Monodontidae > Delphinapterus > Delphinapterus leucas. The sequence continues at coordinate 132,384,975 of NC_143133.1, read as the reverse complement.
CTACCCAAACAAAGACATACACCTTGGAAAACTTTATGGAAAAAAAAAAGTCAATGGGATACTCATTTGGGTGAATATAGTGTTTATATATGTTACCACTTTTAAAGTAAGTTATAAAATTAAAATATATGTTTATGTTTCCATATAATAAATAAAACTAAAATTTTAAAGCCATAAATCTGTTTAAAATTCCACAGTCTGAATATTTATACCAATATGATTAAAGAGAACGTTTCAAAATATACAGAAGAAAAGAATGATTCTCCTCTATACAATTAAAAGAGGCTGGTATAAGCCTCATGGCCCAGTGTTCCATAGACTGTAGTTTGCTTTTCTGCCTGCTTAGTTCTTAAAAATTTGTATCACTATTTAAGGTAAGATAGCATGACTTACAAGAATCCTGCAAAGAACACCTGCTTAGGGTAAAACATGAGAACAGCTAAAGAGGCTTACATTTGACCTCTACTGTTTGCAATAATATCCATTTCTTTTAACAATCACTCTCATGCAGGACTGTGCTGTTAATAAAATGCAAAATCTTTACCCAGAGGGATTATTTTAAACAATAAACTCTAAACCTAAAGTTCATCTTTGTATGTATAATGCAACTATAGTATACATTTTTATGATAATTAAAAATATACAGATATTTAAACTTAGCGTACTTTTTAGTTGCTGAAAAACATAGCCCTAGTCAGTTGAATGGTATTTATTGTCTGAAATAGCTCATATTTCACCCATTCCTATTAATAAAGGACATCCAGTTGCAACCTGAACTCTCTTCCTGGAATGTAAAGAACCTCCTCCCCATGATTCCCCGGCCGTCGTTTATACTTAATCTAATGTCACTAAATGACAAAAATGAAAGAACATAATATCCTTTATCAGACAAACTATCATGCCTATCTAAAAAAGTCATGAATAGTAATAGAAATACATAGAGCACCAGCTAACTTCTATCATTTCATAATTCTTCATTATGAGAAGTACTGTTCAGTGGTTTTCTGCACTGAATTCTTTATACATACACACTCAAAACACACTGCCAATTGACAAAAGGAATGTAGCTTCAAAAGATCTCCCAAGTAGAGAAAAGCTCTCTGTTAAGCATACAAGAGGTTAAACATTGCTGAAATAAGGAGACATTTTCCCAGCCCATGCTTCCCAGTTCCATTCAATTACCAACGGCAGTAGCAACTATAATACAAGCTAATACTGTATTATTAAATCAGAGCTTCCTATTTAAATCCACCTCTGACCTGAGGGGGCAGGGAGGGGATGACATTCACTAGTCAAGCAGAACAAACAGCTCCCAACTTGGAAATACACATGACCTTGGGGTGCAGAATTCTGAGAGACTGAGTTTCACAAGTTTTATTTGGATCTACTGTATAACACATCTAAATGAACCCAGCATGGTATAAATGCTCCTATCCCTACCACCTCCCCTCCAGAATAATGTGAAGAGAGCTCTGCACTTTGCAGTCTAAGCTTTAGATACCATAGGCAATATTGATTAATCAGATATTAGTCCATTCACATATTTTTAAGGTTACATTTATTTTAAACAACTTGTTGGTTGATTATTTAATGCAATTTACTAACATATTTGAGGACTTGCAGTGAATGGTTCCTGTTCCTTGAGCCATGCAAGAAGTGTTGCTCTACAAAATTTATATTTATAAAGCAAAATGTAACATGATGACATTAACTTCACACACATAAAAAAAAGCAGAGCCCTCAACTTCCCCTCTAGAATTCAGTGCCTAATCATCAATCATTATTCTTGTAATAGTAATGATAACAGTAATTAGTAAAATAATTGTTGCAATCATTGCCAACTGTCCCGTTTCAAATTATAAAAATAATCATAACTTGGTCTTAAATTTTTGTATGACAGTCTGCATTGCTCCCCCATTTGTAAAAATGTTATAATAATGTTCTTTTTCTTACCTTATTTCAACAGTTACAAAGTCTCCCAGAAAGATTCTTAAACGGCGTGTATATGTAAATCACGATAATAATAATAATTTTTTAAAAAAAGCTAAAAAGATGGTCTTAGCCTGGAAAAGATGGAAATAGTTTGGTCTAAAACTATAGAAATCCCCGAAGTCACGCCTGAAGGGGCGTCCAGGTGGCGAACGCAGGACTCTCTCCCACGTCCGATACCACACTCCTTTGTCAAGTCGATAGGGTCCAGCTGGTGAAGAGGGTCCCGCAGGGCACAGAGGGTGCGAGAGGGCGTCGCCTGGAGGAGCGGGACAGCGGGTCTTCCCGCGCCTCAGGTTCAGCACCGGCAGCGCCGTGGACAGCACCCGCTCTTCTCGCCTCCAGTTTGTCTCAGTCACTGAACCAGGCTGATTCTCGCGCCTCCTCCCCGAGCGAGGGCTGCTGCCACTCAACCCGGGAGGGCCCCGCCCCACCATCTGACGTAACGATTTTGCATCTCAGCTCCCCGGGAGGTGCGGGGCCGCCCCCTGGACTGGGCTGCTGCTGCGGTCAGCTGAGGCAGTGGAGGCGACGGAATCCAGGCTGAGGATCGGCGTGGGCATCACTGGACTTCACGATCCATCACAACCAGCCCTGAAGAAACCGAAGGCTTTCGGCGCTGCTTGAGCTTTGCCTTCCCTGGGACCGCCGCTCCTGTGCACTCCGGAGACCTCAGCTAGCAGCTCCGGAAGGAGACGGGGCGGAGGGGACAGTGGAGCAGAGGACAGGCTAGGGGCCGGTGGAGAAGGACGGTGGATCAGGGGACCGAAGGAATCCGTGCAACCGGTCAGAAAAAAAAAAAAAAAAAAAGTCCCTTTGATCTTCCTGGCCAAACTTCCCTCTTTCTCCCTGCCATTTGTTTACTGGAAAGGATGTGTTCGGTGTTCCGTTTTCTTTCCTCGGTTCAGGAAACTGCTAGAGGGAGTCACTGCAGCAGAAACTTGTTCTGGAGGGGGGAAAAATGCTTTGAGCACTTGGAGAAAATGTGAAAGCTTGCAATACTTATCATTCGTAAACAATGCTGTCTTGATTTTTCTTATATGAGTTCTGCGTAGCATATATCAGACTTCATATGTGTTCCTATAAAATCTGTGGAACCCTCTCTCTCATTGACATGATTTAAATACATTGTCAAGTTAAATGGATTTGGAGATTCCAGGGTTAAAAACATTATTTAATAATGAAAAAAGTGAGAGTTCTCAAATTCAATTTCCGCTGCCAAAATCCTGAAGGTTATGCAATGTTTATTATGTCTAATATATCAATTGTTCTATGGAAGATGGGGTAGGCTGGAAGCATTTCATAGCCTTTAGCAATTCTCTCAGTGTATGTAATGCTTCTTTTCCCAGTGAGGCTCTAAGGCCCTTGACAGAAAGAGAACCGGGCCGGGGAGGGGGGGTGGGGGGGTGGGGGACCACGCCAGATTTCTGACTGCTTAACCTTGTAAATAAACACTTTTTGTGAACTGAAATGATCAATCATCCCAAAGGGTCATTATTCACATACTATCCCATGTCCCACCTACAGCCATCAGGACTTACTTTTACAAAGAAATGAGCAAATAAAATTAAGCCTAAGTTTTCTTAAGTTGGATAAAACACTTTTCATAAAAAGATGTTTATTCAAGAAATTTCATAACATTCAACACATTGTTTTTCATCCAAATGCATACATCTATGTGTCGTCATATTCCTGAAGTCTAAAATAATTTTGTGCTGGATTCATTCCTGAGCGTTTTCAGGGACTCTGATGGAATGAATTCACTTGTTTATTTTCCTATCAGGAAAAGTAAATAATAAACTTGATTTTCTGCAATGTTTAAGAAATTATTTCAGGAAGCATATTTACTTTGTGGGCATATATACTCAAATACCTTCCTAATAGCTATTTAAACGGCAGCAAAATTGAGAGAAAAGAATATATTATTTTTGCTTTTTAGGGACCTTTCTTTTTTCTACTCTGTATCCAATTTATTCCCAAATTTGTCAGTTTCTTTCCCAAATATTCATGTTCCTGGGAGTATCCTTCTAACACATCTAGATCATAATGTTTGTATTCCAGGTAATCTGCAATGTTTTATTTTCCTGTGACGACTATTGATTTTATGTAAATATATAAACACACAGCGTCATGCCTTCTTGCACTGCTCCCTACACACACATACTCACGTATACACACACATATTCTGAAAGCCCCTCAATTCCCAAAGTGATTTTAATAATGGCTTCTGACACCATAGTAGGACATGAAAGATGACATTTGGGAACAGAGGGTCATTCTACAATTGTAATTACAATGCAACCATTTGAATAGCTTGTTTTAAGGCTGATCAAAGCACATGTGTTTTACTTCTTTGGAAATGTCACATGACATATTTTGGTCTGCTTCATGCCAACCTGCCAAAATGTCAGAGAAGATTTAAAAGTTCACTGTGGAGATATATAGAGTACATTATAAAAAACTCTTATATAATTCCACCCAAGCCTGTGTCATGTGTTGTTTAATAGACACTATTTTTCAGTTCGTTTCAGTGATCATATTGCTTTTGGCTATGAATTCAATTAAAAACCTGAGGGGATGAAACTGGAAAACAAACCTATGTTTCAAATGTGTAAACAAAAAAGCAGACTATTTTTCTCATTGTCTCTAAAAGAGAGAGAAAGAAAGAAGAAAAGAAACAGAAAAAAAAATAGAACTATTTTGGTATGCATGCACAGAGATGTATGCATGCAGAAAAGTAATGGGAGGACTGTACTATTTTAAAGGATTCTAGCTTTTGTTCTGTTCTAATTGGCTGTGTGGCCAAGAGCAAGTTATTCTTTCATCATACCCATCACTGGTAAAATCTGGGTATTGTACTAAGTTATCTTTAAAGTCCTCTACATATCCACCATTATGGGATTCTATATTAGAATTCAAAAACTTCAGAAATTTTTATATTGGATTTCAATATCTTTAGAACTTTCCCCTTAGGTGGGAAAAATTGACATCTGTTACTAAGACTATGAAAATAGTACCTTAGGGTAATTAGTTTCGGGGGTGTGGAAAGGGGATGAGTGACTAGGACCAAGGATGAGGCTAAGAGGTCAGAAAATAAATTTTCCCCATCCAAGATGAAACTAAGAGAGGACTGAACGGGTTTGATAAAGTAGTCACTTATTTTTATATAAGCAATATTTCGATATACTCATATAGTCACATATAATTGCTGTGTAGGAAGTTCAAGGCCGTTGTAGAACAACAATAAGATGCAAGGCACGCAGAAAGTGATTACATGGATTTTTAGCTGTAAATTGTCACTGGAAAGATGACTAAAATACCAAGTAAATATGCTCAAGGAAAATGTCTTAAGGGCTCAATGGCCAACATCTACTAAAGGATTTTAATTTAAGTAATTTACGTGAGCATATTAAAATGTGATACACAGAAATCATGAAGCTCATTGTGTTGTTGTCTTGTGAGTGTGTATTTATACTTGTATGAGAGATTTACCTTTTAATCATACCGCTTTTCAGTTCTCTGTTTTTGGACTCCTGCAGTGTCATCAAATTTTACACGCTCCTTTTCAAATTATAATTATTCTAATGTATTTGTAGTACATCAGAATTATACTCTAACGATAATAACAGTGTGTGTGGTGTCAATGTTTCTTTTTGAATCAATTATGAGAAGGTTTGCTGAGAATTAAGAACATGCTTTTTTGAAAAGCAAAGATTCACTACTTTGTGAGGTAATTATCCCTCTTAATTTGGGGGAATCATAAAAAAACAGGATAGGAAAAAATCATAGGCATAATGACCAAACCTTCTTTAACTAAAGAGAGCAGCAAACTTACAACATAAGCACATAGAGACCTCAAATCTTCTGCAATGTGGAATTCCATATGATTGTGCTTTCTCCTGATACATGTTCTAAAGAGTCGATGCTGCCTTCAACAATTAGTTCTCAGGAAAAACAAGAATTTCTGAAATGTACCCTTACTTTTTGGCCTTGTAATTCAATTCCACATGCTAAATATACAGAGTTTTATAATATTATTTGACTATTTGACACCTAAAAATATATTTCCCTTTCCTTACCTCCTCTTTGTTTTTCTTATTTTTGTCATTTCCTTTCCTCCCCCTTCCTAACTCTTGCTCCCTTAGGGCCTTTCTCTCTCTCTCCCTATCTTTTATTTCCTTAATAAAACATTTGTTAGTGATATGTCTGCTGTGTTATAGGATATTTAAATGCAATATTGTGTTATGGAATGGAATATTGATACAACTCATTTAAATATAAATTTCTTAACTAACCTGGATTTGCGATCTTAAATGCACTTTGTGTATGGGGTGTGGGACAAGGTGTGTGCTGAAGAGGATTTTCAAATGTGTTTCTTTAAAATGTAGACATAAGACTTGGGACACCTATAAGAATCAAAACCTCAATACCAATACATAAAGCTACAGACTGAAGACCACTTGAGTTACACATACACATTTTCTACCTAAGCGTTATTTCTGATCAACTACATAGTTTTCATGAGGTTTTATTAGTTTACTTTTTAAAACTCTCATTATATATTGAAAATTGAGATTATGTTAAATTTTTGGTCTCCATTCTCTACCATAGTGCGGGCATTGTGTTGGTTTTGGATAAGAGATTTTTACATTTATCATGAGTAATATGGAAGATAGTTCTTTTCTTACTATTATTAACTGTAACACACAGGGAGATACACTAAGAAAAACTATTTTTACAAATTTTAATCATGAACTCACCAACAAAATGGTATATTTCATAAATGATTATAGATCTTTTTCAGAAATATTATGCTAAAGCTTGTATATAGCTCTTTACCCCTCAAATTCTCAGATGGATGCACTTGTGAAATCTTTAATTCCCACTGTGTAAATGGGCTTTACAAATTCCACAAGAACCTGGGCAATTGTATAACATGAATAAAAGTTACACGTTTAAGAAATTGGTTGACCTCAATCTGTATTGAGGTAATATTAAATAGAAAAACGATAGAACGTTTCAAGAAAGGCTGTGAAACTAAAAAGCTAAAACCTAGAGCATTTAACAGAGCAATCTATTTTGGGTTTAAAGGAATAAATTTGTTCACTGTAGTCAATAACCTAAGGTTCATTATTGCCAATAATTAACATCAATAATTTGGGGTCAAATTCAGATTCTGAATTTGAATCCAGAATTAAATACTGATGGACATTAAAAGGATCACTGTAGCCTACAAGGAAAGGTATATGCCAGGGGTGCTGAGTGTGGAAAAACCTGTAAACCTAATATTTCCCTCTTGATAAACATGGTTACTTGACTTTATAAGTTTTATCTTTTAAATTGAAGGGGAAAATGCAACTAGCTCTTTATATGAGCATATCAAGGGGAATGAACATTGACAGACAGATTTGCCAGACTCTGGTTTGTGTTATCTACACTAGTTTTCAAGCTCTCATGTACTTTTATCTTCCTAATTTAATAGCTCCTTTATAGACGTGCTTCATCTGACTTCCAAGGGGTATAACCATGAATTTCTCCCAGAGCTGTATTTTTCTTTTCTGTTTTGGTGTGGTAAAACAGAACTTTGTATATCTTAGTCTGGGAAAACAATGGGAATAAAACAATGGGAATAAAATTTCAATAAGAACTGTCATCCACCAATATGTCCATGCACAGAATTCTCAGGCTCCTAGGGATGGTGTCAAAACGTGTTGTTTTCTAAAGGAGAGTGTAAAACGAAATGATGGATTAAGAAAATATTTTTATAATAATAGTAATTGAATAAGTTAAAGATGATTTTTATATGTCCACATATCTATACAATTTCAGATAAATTCCTTAGGAGGATGACACATAAGGATATAAGCCTAGAAGAAAATCATTTAGTCCTTGGCTTATTAAAAATATTTAGGAGTAATTGAGTAATTTTTTATAAACTAAAGGTAGAAAGAAAACAACATAGTTCTATTTTCCCAGTTTTATATAACAAATGTATCTGAGTAACATTTTTTTCTATAAGTAAACTTTAATGTTAAAAAACCTAGAAGGAGGAATCTATAATTAAAATAACTTCCACTAGTAGACCTTGAAGAACACTACTCTAATAACTTTTATAGAAAATAATAGAAATTATAGTAAAATCAGAAAAATCCAAATATGTGAGATAATACAAGCAAATGCTTTAGAACTCACCCTAATCTTCTTCTATGATTAAGTTAAGCTTAGAGTTATATTTACACACTGTAGTGTTGGCCACATTTATTTAAATTAGAAGCAATCAATTTAAGTGGATCAGATGTATCGCTATCCTCACTGTAGTTTTAAAAATCAATTCTGGAAATGTTTCCTTTTCTTCTATCATTTTAATAATCAAAGTTTGAGGAGGTGATTTGAAATTTGGTAATCTGAAGAGTCTTTGAAATCTAAACATATTGTGCCATTTCACGAGTGTAATTGAACTATGAAAATAAAGTATAAGAACTTACTGATGTTCAAACAGATGATTTTAATTTTTAGAGTTAGTGTTTAGGAGATCTCTTAGGGCATCTACTGGCCAATGTCAGTATTGCATATGAAAATTTGAGTACAGCAGTCTGAACCCTGGAGTTCTTTGTATCAAAACAATTATTTAAATGCATGTTGATAAAGAGAGTTATGACAGAAATGTTTAATGTTTATTGCTGGATTTAAAGTATTAAACAAGTGAAAACAAATATGGTATGGGAGTTGATCTTATAAAACTTTTATAATACTATATTTACATTTCAACATTTTCAAAATTTATGTTAATTGTCTCTTAGAATCTGTGTCACTGTTTGAATTAGCTGCCATCAGTATTTTATTTAAACTTGTGATTTTTTTATGAGTATCAAAATAGCTGTCTTTTCAAATTTCAAAAGAGGCACACACAGTAACATATTTTACATTATAATCTTTGAGAGCAGAATGTAAAAGGATGTTGAAAATATGACTGTAAGTCTCAATTTCAGAAAGATTGTAAAGTGTAAGGAAATATACTGTTAGAAGTGGAAATAATCTATGTATCTGGACAGATGGAAAGTTCATTTTGTCAAACATCACAGCTAGTTGCTAGACATTAGGCCCAGCAATGAGAATGGATGGGAAAGTCTAGCAACTGTGTGTATATAATATGTAATACAAATATATTATGTAGTAAATAATATGTAAATTAATAACTCTATAACTAAAATTATGATATAATTAAGATAGAAAAATATTACAAGTATATATAAAGTATCACAAGTAAAAATTAGTAAAATGTCACAGGTACAAAGTGATAAGTTGAACGAGAAGTAAAGAAGCATTTGGTGAAGTGAGCAATTAGTACTGATTTTTCTTGCTCTTTTTAGCCTTCACTGTGTATAAGATCCCTCCAGAGCATATGGACCAGAGCATCTGTCCCAGTTTGCTCCCAAGAATGGTGTTAGCACTGTCTCGGAGGAACTACACTAGGGACCAAAAGAGACATATATGTTCCTTTTCTTGCAGACTCCCTCTGTTAATGTGTATTGCTGTTGTTTATTAACATTATACAGAAATTATTTGAACTTCAAAAAGCAAAAGCTGCCAGTAAAGAAACTTGAAAACAATTCTGTGTAACAAATTAGGATTCTGCACTATACTTGTATTGTATTTACTACTGCTACTCACCACACCCTTCCTCCTGTGACTGTGTTTCAGTCTCACTTCATGGTCTCCGATGGTTGAGTGGAGCCACTTCTGTACAAAGAACTATGAATAAGAGTGACACATGTCGCTTCTGGGCTGAGAACATAGCAATATCCTGCAGCAGCACCCTTTTCTATCAAAGAAATGGGCAACATTTGAGATAGTGGCTGCTCCAGTTACCCTAGACCCCTGGGGGACATGAGGATCTGAGTGGCCTTTGCTGACTGTGGTGGTCAAGTTTATGTGTCACCCTGACTGGGCTAAGGAATGCTCAGATAGCTGGTCAAACATTATATCTGGGTGTGTCTGTGAGGGCGTTTCCGGGGGAGATTAACAGTTGAATTGAACCGGTAGACTGAGTAAAGAAGATGGCCCTCACCAGCGTGAATGGGCATCATACAAACCACAGAAGGCCTGAATAGAACAAAAAGGCAGAGGAAGGGCAAATTCAACCCTGAGCTGGATCATCAATTTTCTCTTGGCCTCAGACATCCACACTCCGGGTTCTTGGGCTTTTGAACTCAAAACAGAACTTACACCATTTCCTCCCCCACCTCTGACCCCCCATTTCTCAGGTCTCTGGACTTGGACTGAATTACACCAGCAGCTTTGCTGCTTAACCAGGCCACTGAGATTTGAAGATTATTCATCTGTTATCACAGCATAAATAACTTAAACCAGTTGATAAATACCAGCAACTGAGTTGATTTTGAAATAATTGTATCTGCATCAATCTCTCACAACACAACTGATGTTTCTGGCTTCCTACACGAAAGATGTCATTGATCCCCTCAGATACAGGCTTGTTTTTTCTCTAGGTTTTGCATTTATCTGGAATTAAACAAAATGAATCTCATCCTCCTAATATCCATCCTAAAATAAGCTTAGGTTAGGCTGGCAAAAGAAGATTCTTCTGTAGTGACCTGAGCCAAGATAACTTGTCTATCGTTCGGACCTGCATACATTACTTTAGAGCTATGTGTTGGCTTCTATTCTAGACTTTTTGTAATGGCTCACTATCTTTCAGTTAAGGATTTCATTTCCTCTTACCCACATGTACCCAGAGTAAGAACCAAGCCACTTCCTTTCCAAGTGTTCCTTCAACATATGAAAATCAGGTTCCTACTCTGAAACAGATATGCTGGAGGTTAGAGATACAAAGATAAATAATATATAATGCTGTAAACAAAACCCAAGTAAACCATTACAATACAATGCAATAAGTACTAGAATAGGGTAATGTGCCTAGAATCAACCCAGTCCAGTATGAACCTTATGGCTGTTTCTACTAGGAACTAAATTTCTGCCTTTAGGACTCATTCAGAATCACTGACTGGTACTTTCCAAGGACACCGCTCCTTGATATAAAATATCTGGTCTCCACATTTCCAAGTATTGTTAGCCTGTATTCTCTATTTGCTTACTCCACTCACTTAGGTGAGCAACAGCTAGTTAAATGTGTATTATCCTATACTATCTACATAAAATTGATGACAAATTACTTGCTTCTTTGAGTATTGTGCTTTGCCCAAACTGCTGAATTTCAGAATTGGCCTCCTTGCTTTTTTAAAGTAGTAGTCTTGTTTTGTCAAGCCCTCTGCTTCCTTCCCCAACTCATGCTAGGCCTAAACTGTTATGTTGAAAGTAACTACTTAAAAAATTTCCAAGGAATTTCACAATTGGCCACTAGAATTTCAAAAGAATTATACAAACTCCATGGAATTTAACTTCAGCAAGGTATGAATAATATCCTATGTGACAACTTTCTTCAAAAAATCAAGACTTGTATTGAAGTAGAAGAAGAAATAAAACACCACCACCATCACCAATAACAAAAAAAACGTTTAAAGGGTGACTTTTGTCTAGTAAATTAAATGAAAACTCCTGGTTTTGCCTCTCTAACCTCCCACACAATTAAAATTGGACAGCACAGGTCTCACTGAACTTTGTGGTTAATTTATCACTGCTACACACCTTATTCCAACCTACCATCATCTATGGCCTATGAACATCTATATTAGGTATCACCTATCATCTACGATTATCTGGTTGCCTAACTGATCTCTTTACTTACTCTCTTAACTCAAAGTATATTTCCCAACATCAGCTATAGTTATTTTTAAAATATATATATGTCACATTATGTCCCTTCTTTGCTTAAAACTTTGCATTCCATGTTGTATTTTAAAAAACCTAAATCCCTTGCTGTTGTCCACAGGTCCTCCTATCACTAGGCACACGCATCTTGCAGGTCAGAAACTACTCCTTCCCTTATCTTCACCGAGTTTCAATCATTGTAGCATTCTTGCTCTCTTTCAACATATGAAGCTCATACCCATTTTAATGCCTTTACACTCGATGCCTCTTTTTCCCAAATTCTGTCCCCCAGATTTCCTTACGGGTGAGTCTTTAACATTCATCCCTATGGAATTACCTTTTTCTGCCTAGCAACCCTCTACACTACCAGCTCTTAACCTTTATACAGCTACTTTTTTCATGGAATATATTAATATTTGAAGATATATGATTTATTTATTCATTTATCAACATTATGTCTTCTCAAACTCGAATGTTAGCTCAACTTGTTCATACTTGTATTCTGTGGACTCAGATAACTGCCTTTAGTATAAGTGTTCAATACATTTACTGAACAAATGCATTCATGTATTTAGCAATGCATTCATTTGCTGTACCTTTTAACATTTTCAAAATCTACCCATCCTTCAAGAGCAGATTGAATGTTACTTCTTTCATAAACTTTATCTGATTTGCAAACTTGTGACACATCTTTTCTTTGAACCAGTGTAGAAATCTATCATGAGGTTCATTCTGACTCTATTCAAAGTTTTTTATTTCTTTTAAAATTCCTCTCTCTGATCACTAGATAATTATCACCTCAAAGAAAACAACTAAGCTATACAATTTTGATATCCAGAATGTAATGTGAATTTCTGACTCACAGTAAACACAATCTAGAAACATATATATTTACTTATTTATGTATTTGTTGTCTATCCCTAAAGGAGAATTTGACCTCCTTTTTTTTTTTTTTTTGCGATACGCAGGCCTCTCACTGTTGTGGCCTCTCCCGTTGCAGAGCACAGGCTCCGGATGCGCAGGCTCAGCGGCCATGGCTCACGGGCCCAGCCGCTCCGCGGCATGTGGGATCTTCCCGGACTGGGGCACGAACCCGTGTCCCCTAGCATCGGCAGGCGGACTCTCAACCACTGTGCCACCAGGGAAGCCCTTGACCTCCTTTTTTTGCTCACTGCTATATCCTCATCTCCTTGACAGGAACTGGCAAGTAAGAGAAGCCCAATGAATAGCTGCTGAAAGAATGAAAAAGTCTGAACATTTTCTCACTGAATTTGACATTTCCTAAAGTATTCTTTTACCTTGACAGTCAAAGTATTAGCATCACCATCATCTGGTAAATTTATTCCAAGCCGGCTATATTCCGTTATAATCATTTAAATTGCTTACATGATCAAGCAGTGTTTTAAGATTAGTAGAATTTTAATTATGCCTAATTATTTATCCAACAAATGGTTAATTTAAAATTTTATGAATAGTTAAGGAATAAAAATGATGTATCAGCTTCTAGGAATAGTGTGGATAGAAAATGTGTTATCTGAGAGTAAGCAGTATATCCCTTGATTCATAAGTTTCAACTTCCTGACATGAACTTAGATGTCTTACCTTACTCCGTAAAGTATTTTACTGATTCTCAGTCTATACTTATCCTCGGTAAGTGTAGGAGAGAGGGATGCAAACCAAGATAACTTAAGAATACATACTTCAAACTTTGACTAAAGTTTAGTACTTTTAAACCAAATTTACACTGACAAAATAATACTTGTTATTCTTACATGGATACATATTCAGTTCCCCTTTGCCACTGTTTTGTTCATGACAAAAACACAACTTATAAGATTTCAAAAAATTAAGAAAATATAGACCCAAGTTACCAGACTGATATACAAAATATGGCTATTACATAGAAGCTGTTTATATGCCCATTTTAAACAACTAAATAGTAGTGTTTGTGTTGAGTAATCTATCAAATACATAATCGCTAGCAACTATTAGTGAGTTTACTATATTTGTTGATTGGTTTTACTGAGGAACAGCAAAGAAACTGGCAAAGTAGTTTTTATCAATGTGATCTTCCCTCCTGTCAGCTAAAAAATGATAATATCTTGCTTTATGAAGAAAAACAATCAACAGACACTAATTGATATATTTAAGGAATCTTTCATCTATTAACAGGAGAAAACTGGTGGCAAATAGAATAAATATTTCTGTACTATAGGATTTAAATATTATGTACAGAATACAGTTATTTTTCCTAAAAATAGAGATTAAGCTAAAGTAATTATCATAGACACAGAAATTTAGAACGCATACACTATAGTTATGTGTGAAAACAATTATACTTAAGTTATCTTCAATGGTGCATATCAATTATGAATAGCAATACAATATTACCAAATTTTGTATAAAACTGTAGCCAAAAAGCATAATAATATTATTTATTTTACAGAATAATGCTTAAATTACTGAAAATAGTTCTATGAGGACATTTTACACTGAATAAATAAAAGTATTCTGTTAGCCAGTGAAATATAAGAAAGAAATGAAAAGTTATAAACAAAGAAATAACACATTTTAAAATGAGTCTTAAAGATTAACATGTTCTATTCGCTGTTTACTATTGAGCATAAAATATCAAGAAAAACTAGTAAAGAAAATTTATGAAAAAACATTAAAGTAATCAGATACCTTTGACTTAAGCAACAACTCAGTGCACACATAATGCAATGTTTTATTTGGTTATTTATTTATTTTTACTCCAAATCAGGCCCTATTACTGGCACAGCATTTTATATACTTACTCCAGGCAAGTGACAGTTTCACTCAGTTGTACAATATATGTCTCAGAATAATATTGGTTGACCTCACAGAACTGCGTCCTCAGTTTCAGGTCACAGACAACCTGCCTTATTACCTATCTTTGTGTACAATTAACAGTTCCAGTCCCCTTGTTTCATTATCATTTTAACATCTAATCAATCCTAATTAAACCGGAGCTGAGGATTCTCAACACTCTCCACCTCATCTATTACAGAAGTTCTTATTTTTTTCCTACAAATGTCATTACATTTGTCCCAACCTTAATATTTTCATGAAATACTTTGACAAAGATGGATGACTGGATACTAATTCAACTTTAACCAAGCTTCAAGTCCATTTGCAAATATGAAAGAGAAAATTTTACTTGACTTGCTTCTGAGTTACAGTTGTATCTGCCTGAAACACACACATGAATTAGATTGACCTGTATTGTCATATAAATGAAGCTAAAATAGGCAAATTTTAGATATTAGAGGAAGAGTTTGGTAGGAAATGTGAAGGTGAAGTTTTATTATTTGATATGTTTATAATTTTAATAATTACAGAAATATATTTTGAGCATCTCTTTGGGTCAGATGATATAATAGGCACTGAGGATGTGGTAGTGACAGAAGAGAAAATACACACCACATTAACAGAATAAAGGACAAAAACCATAGGGTTATCCCAATTTATGTAGAAAAAGCATTTGACAATATTAAATATCCTTGCATGATAAAAACTCACAAAAAACTAGAAATAGTAGGAAACTGCATCAATATAATAAAGACCATACACAAAAGTCATAGGTAACATCATACTTAATGGTTAAAGACTGAAAGTTTTTCTCTGAGATCAAGAATAAGGCAAGGATGCCCATTCTTGACACTTATATTGAAGATATTACTGGAAGTCCTAGCCAGAGAAATTAGTCAAGAAAAATAATAAAACACCCAAATTGGAAAGGAAAGAGCAAAATTATCTCTCTTCACAGATGATGTGATTTTATATATAGAAAGACCTAAATTTCAAAAAAAGTAAAATCCTACTAGAACAAATTCAACAAATTTGCAGGATACAAAGTAAACATACAAAAATAAGTTTGTTTCTATAAACAATGAATAATCTGAAAATAAATTATAAAAACAATCTCATTTACAATAACACAAAAAACAATAAAATACTTTGGAATGAACTTAACCAGGGAGGCAAAAGACTTGTCCACTGAAAACTACAAAACACTGATGAAAGAAATTAAGATAGATACAAAGAAAGAAAAAAACCCTATGCTTATGAATTAGAAGACTTAATTTTGTTAAAAATATTCATATTACCCCAAAGATCTACAGAGTCAATGTAATCCCTATTAAAATCCCAATGAAATATTTTGCAGAACTATAAAATTTTAAAAATCCTAAAATTTATATGAAATCTCAAGGGACCCCGAATAGCCAAAACCAACTTAAAAAAAAAACAAAGTCAGAAGCCTCACACAACCTGATTTCAAAACATAATAGAAAGCTACAAAAGCCAAAAGAGTGTTGTATTGTCATAAAGCAGACATATAAACCAATGGAAAGAATAGAGAGCCCAGAAATAAACTCTCACACATATGGTCAAATGGCCTTCAACGGGGCTTCTAAGACCACACATGGGAAAAGGACAGTCTCTTCAACAAATGGTGTTAGGAAAAGAAGAAAACGGAATATCCACATGTAAAAGAGTAAGTTGGAACTTTACCTTACACCACATACAAAAATTAACTCAAAATGGATTAAAGACCTAAATGTAAGACTGTAAATGCTCCTAGAAGGAAGCCCAAAGGGAGAACTTCATGATGTTGGACTTAGCGAAGTTTTCTTTTAATATGATGGCAAAAGCACAGGCAACAAATCAAAATAGACAAATAGGAATACATCAAGTTTTAAAACTTATGCACAGCAAAGGAAACAGTCAACTGAATGAAAAAGAAACATGCAAAGGGAGAGAATATTTGAAAATCATATATCTGATAAGGAGTTAATATCCAGAATGTATCAATAAATCCCAAAACAAAAAAAGGAAACAACTTGATTCAAAAATGGACAAAAGACTTGAATAGATATTTCTAAAAAATATATATACAAATGACCAAGAAGCATAATCAAAGATGCTCAACATCACTAACCTTTAGAGAAATGCAAATAAAAACTGCAATGAGATATCACCTCGTAGCTATAAGAGAGTCATTATCAAACAAAACAAAACAAAATAGAACAAGCCCACAGAAAACAAGCATGTTGAAGACGTGCAGAAAGAAACTCTTGTTGGAAACCTTGTGCGTTGTTGGTAGGAATGTAAAATGGTGCAGCTGCTATGGAAAAAAGAATTGAGTGCCTTGACAAATTAAATATGTAATCACAACATTATCCTGCAATTCCACTTTCAGGTACATACCCATAGTAATTGAAAGCAAGATCTTGAACAGATATTTGACATCCATGTTCATTGCAGCATTATTCACAATAGTGAAGAGGTAGAAGCAACTCAGATGGCTAACAGTGAATGGATGGATAAGTAAATTGTGGTCTATACACCAATGGGATTGTTTTCAGCCTTTAAAAAGAAGGAAATCCTGCCACATGCTGCAACATGGATGAACCTTAAGGACATTTTGCTAAGTGAAAGAAGCTAGTCACAGAAAGACAAATATTGTATGATTCCACTTATACAAGATATCTAAAGTCGTCAAACTCATAGAAACACAATGTAAAATGGTGGTTGCCAGAGGCTGGAATGAGGGTTAAATGAGGAGTTGTTCAATTTAGAGTTTCAGTGCTTCCAACTGAATATGTATTCCACAACTATGCGAATATAGTTAACGCTACTCAACTGTAGATTTAAAAATGCTTAAGATGGTGATTTTTTGTCACGTATTTTTAAACGCAGTTTAAGAGTTTATTCTCAAATTTATCCTTATCTTAGAGGAGAAAACTATTATTTTAAAGTATAGTATCTAGAAAGGGCTAACATTATAGTTCACATCTAATTCTTTCTTCCTCCAACAACTACAATTTTTCCATCCGTCATACTGAGAGTTACATGTTGTGTCTCTCAGGCACAAGCCCAGGTTTATAGACTGGATCAGTGCAATATTTTTGTTGCTTTGGTTTTTTTTGTTTTATTTCCATGGGTGGGGATAGGGGCAGGGTAGCTTGCAATTGATGTGACTCCAGAGGTTTATAGGTTCTCCTACTGTATTGGAGATTTTCCAGAGCCTGTTTCTAGATAGTAAAGATATGCTTACTAGTAATTGATCACCAGCATATACATTTGAGGATCACAAGTAATTTTTACCCGCATGAATGGAGGAGGCTGATGTCATTGGTGTATTCTCTGCCCTGGTGAAGATGGGTTTCTAAACAGAATCTAGTAGATACAAGATACCAATGGACCTGTATATGAAGACTTAAGGACAACAGAGGCAGTGAAGGAGAGGATATAGCTGACTGCAGAAGGTATCCACTAAGATCCAGATTTATTGCCTAGTTTGTAGTAATCTCTATGATTACTGAATCTTGCTTAAATGAATAAATTCTCTCTCATCTATTGTGCTCCCTTCCGTGGCATAGAATCCAGCCAACCTTGATTATAAAATTAGGAAAATCCCTGATTTGAACTATTTGGAAATAAAAAGTCATGCTTCCCAGGTTTAGCATCATTTTCCTCACCTTACACTCAATTCATTGCCTCCCCTGAAATTTATTCTTTGCATTGAATTTTTCTCAAGCTAAGGTACACATTCCCTTAATCTATAATTTTCCTATTTTCATTTTTTTATTCATAACTTTAAAGTTATGTTTTTATTTTGCTGTCGGATTGTAGTTTTCTCTGTCTCTCCTGATTCAAGCATCACTTCCCTGAACTCCTGACCCTCATTTCATCATCCCTCTGCCTCTTCTGCAGCCTTGTTATCCAGAGTATTTCCCCCGCTTTCACACATGCTCACTTACCTCCTTCCCAGAAGCACAGCATTTAAACAAACATGCAGAGGAAATGGCAGAATAATTGCTGGCATGCTCCAAGAATTAGGACATTTTTTACAATTACTAGAAATATTTAGTCTGCATATAACCTTCCTTTTGTCCTGACTCCAGATACAGATGAATAACATCAAGAACCTTGGCAAAACAGAACCTAAGGCTAACTACTCTTTTTTCTTTTTCTTTTCCCAAATATACACTGATAATGCAATATAACACTTATTTTTAAGATATGGGTTGTCTTGGAAGAATATATATAATATAATATAATATGTCATTCATACATATAATTCCCAAGAAACCTTATTACTAAAAAAATGGAAAAAAGTATCTAAACATCTAGTGGACCAGTTTCTTTAGGTTAATTTTCTTTTACATTAGAATGATACTATTTTCATCTCTACTCCGCATGCATTTCCCTCAGTGTCACCATCACTCCCGCTCTGTGATTAACTGATCCTGTTTTTAATTCAACTGGAACAATTTCTCATCATTTAAGAAGTATTGGGACTTCCCTGGTGGTCCAGTGGTTAAGGCTCCTCGCTTCCACTGCAGAGGGTGAGGGTTCCATCCCTGGTCGGGGAACTAAGACCCCAAATGCCTTGTGGTACTGCCAAAAGTTAAAAAGAAAAAAAAAAAAATTAAGTATTATGTTCGCTCCTAAATCTTGGCATTGCCACCCTTTCATGTTTGTTCCACTACTAGTAGCGCTGGTAGTACGTGTAGTCCAAGTACTCTACTATACAAAAGTAAGCAGTTATTTAATATTTGCTAATTAATCGATTCTCTGTTTAGTGTCTTGCACAATGTTGATTGTGTGGGAACATGATAGACACCATAACAACTTTTTTTTTTTTGCGGTACGCAGGCCTCTCACCGTTGTGACCTCTCGCGTTGCGGAGCACAGGCTCCGGACACACAGGCTCAGCGGCCATGGCTCACGGGCCCATCCGCTCCGCGGCATGTGGGATCTTCCCGGACCGGGACACGAACCCGTGTTCCCTGCATCGGCAGGCGGACTCTCAACCACTGCGCCACCAGGGAAGCCCCACCATAACAACTTTTTAAATTTATTGTTTGTGCTGAGGTATGGGGGCTTGCTGTTCAGGATAATATAGATAAAGAGAGAAGAAAAATCAATTGTGAAAATATTGGAGCACATGAGTTTCTATGTTAATAGTTTGTAAAATCAACTGTACTTGTAAGAGTGACCTACATAGATAGGAATTCTGCAAACAAATATAAATTAGCGTCTTAGTACTTGAAATGTAATAATTTACAGGAAAACATTTTCAGATAACCCATAATAAATGAAGCAGCTTTCTCAAAAAAAAGTTTCCAGGCAAAGAACACAATCAGAATATCTTCCACATATTAGGGCATCACTTTCCCAGTCATGCTGTATCCAAACCTTATAATCACTGTTAATTCCTCACTCTTTCTCATATTAAGCACCAAGTTCTATTTAGTTTATATCTGTAACATTGTTTCATTCAGCTTGTAATATATATTCTCTCTTCCTTTCCCTTGATTTTTCAGTACATTTCCTGAGATGATTGAACACCAAACTGGTTTCTCTGCTTCATGTCTTTCCTATCTTCATTCCTTTCTACACATTTCCTTCAAATTAATCTTTGTAAAGCATTTCCCACATCATGTCAGTATCCCACTAAAAGGCCTGCCATTGTTCCCCATTGCTACAGTGACCAGATAACTTGTCATCCAAACTGGAAGATTTTTGAGAGTAAAAGAGGCATGATTAATAACCAGCCTCAGGCTACAGATGTAAACCAGGATTGTCCTGGCTGGATGGAGAAGTATGGGAATTCTACTCACTGAAACAAGGTACCCATGATCTTCCCCAAACTATTTGTCTATTCACAAGTTGTCAACCTCTTAAGACAAACTAAATTACTTCATATCTTGACTACTCATCTCAGTTTTACTCACCTCAGTAAAATGTGGACTGTTATATCCTAACTACTCATCTCAGTTTTACTCACCTCAGTAAAATGTGCTCTCAGTTTTTGTGACAATAAAAGAAAATAGTTTAAGAATACATGGACTACATCAAGTACTCAAGTAATGTTATTTTCTGTCTTTTCCAATAAATTTCCTTAAATAATACAGAATATCTACTCTCAACAGAGAACGCTAGCAATGAATGCCATGTAGGTAGTTTACTCCTGTTGACAATATTAAAGAATAACTAATTAGAATTCTGTTTTAAATTGTTTGGATAAGTCTCTGTAGAAATTGTCATCATTTACTCTTACACTTTAACTATGGATAATTTAAACTGGGATCAAGAAAATGATTATTTTGGTTAGGTGTATATATAATTTGTTGAGGTATATATTGTTGTCCTTATAACTTTGGGATAGGCACACACATAATACTATTTTCAACAGCCTAGTGTTTATAAAATTAAAATGTAAATTTTTATTAAAATTAAGTTATATAATCATGTTTTTCTTAAGAATTTACAATTTGGCTGTTGAAGACTTATCTTATAATTAAGTATGGCATTTGATGTCTCCTTCATCAAACAATTACAAACATGTTAATTTATATTTTGATTAGGAAGAAAAAAATACACCACTACAGGAATATCTCTGGCATGTGTCAGAAGGATATTCTACTACTTATCCTATAATCAATTCATTATTTCATTAATAGATTTATTGAAGTCTCCAATGAAATATGTTTGATCTAATTTCAGTTATATTATCACTGTGCTGTGAATCTGGTTTATATTCAGACATCATTCTCCACAGGTTAAAATCAAGTTAGTAAAAATCTGTTTCCTGTATTTCAATTTATCAAGTTAAATTTGGCCTTTTTTCATCTTTCCTTGTTTCCTTAGATAATTGATACAGCAGAATAAAACTGACTTATAGTATCTTATTTTTCTCTTTTTAATTTTTATCTCAATATGTCCTTATTGGTGGAGCGTTAATTCACAATGATCTTACAGTTCTATATCTTTGTAGATAAAAGGTAAATGTATTTTGTTATTTTGTTAATTTCAATTATATTTTATGTTTATGATTAGTAAATTGTACAGTAATATTTTAATTTTGTAAGATTTACCGTTATTCATCTCATGATGGATATCCTTCCTCAAATATTCATACCAAATTATAAATAGGTATATTTCATATGTGTTATTTATAAACTGTACCAGCCATTACAACCCACTCAAAAATGTACTTTGCTTCACTAGAGTAACATATAATCTACCATAAATTCCCTGCAAAATCTCTGATACTGTATTATGTAGATAATTTTTTTATATTACTCTTTCAGAGATTGAAGTTTTAATATACTGGAATGCTCTTAACAATGTACATTTGAGCCATTTGAACACTATATCCAGTCTGTTTAAATGCTATTTATTTGTTTAGAACCTTCTCTTTTTTTTTTTTTTGCGGTACGCGGGCCTCTCACTGTTGTGGCCTCTCCCGTTGCAGAGCACAGGCTCTGGACGCGCAGGCTCAGCGGCCATGGCTCACGGGCCCAGCCGCTCCGCGGCATGTGGGATCTTCCCGGATATAATAGATTAGGAACAGGAGATAGCTTAAATTAGAGATAGCATGGGCAGGCGGACTCTCAACCACTGCACCACCAGGGAAGTCCGCTTTACGTGTTTTTGATACAGGTTCCCTGATAGAAATGCCATCCTTCCCATTCTCCACAGCATAACTCAGTTATTAATCCTGGACAAATGTTCTTCACTCTTTTAGGTGGAATGATTTGCTTGTATCTGTGTTTCTTTGGAAACATTTATAATCATTTACTAAAACAATTAAAAATATTTACTTGTTCATGTATTTCACTGTTGAACTGTAATTTTCTCTAGGAAGTATTTCATTCCTAGTGAAGCCGCTGGGTGGCTTTTGGGGAGGCTCTGAGGCATGCCAGTTCTCTATGTCTCAGTGCAGAAAGAATTCAGTGAGAGACACAATGATAGATAAGAAGTGACTTACCAGCACAGGACTCTGTGAGGCTTACAAGTGGGCAGGCGAGAAGGTGCCGTACCAAGAACTTAGTGGGCGACAGTTTTATAATCAAAGGAAAAGTGGGGAGAGGGAAAAACCACCTTCTCCCTCATCCTTGAGTAGACATCACGCTTCCATCATCACCTCCTCCTCCATGTCAGGCAGGGGAGTTTTCTTGTCCCTACATGGTCAAACCAGGACTGTCATGGTGCTATGGAAATATTATTTCAGGTCTCAGTACAATGAGGGTCTTTAAGTTAGAAGTGTCACCTTCCCATAATTATTGTTTTCTATGTGTACAGAGCAAATGTCATAGGGGTCATTAACTTACTGAGCTCACTGGGCAGGATGTGGGTTTCATGCTGCCTTGTTTTATTGTTTTGGGGCAGGTTTCATGCTACTATTGTATGGTTTTTTTGCTAAGCAAGCCTGCTTGGCTTTGTGGTTAAGCAAACCACTTTCTTGAGTGATCATTAACTTACAGGGGTCTCCCATATTTTTCCTTTACTTACAATCCCCTAGTGAGATTAACTATTTAATTACCTACTTTGTCCCTTTACTCTGTCCCTGTCACTAGCACTTAGCTAAGTACCTGGCACAAAATACTATCCAATAAAGTTTATTAAATCACTTAATGAGTGGCATTCTCCATGTGTTTCATATGCATTGTGTAGGCTGATCATATATATAGGTACTTAGCACTTTGAAATAAATACTCATGTATAATTTAAGAACATATTCTAGAAGATTAAAGGTAATTGTATAAAATAGTATAATATTCTATAATTTAACATTTGTTAAGTATTATTTACATTTTAACATTAAATTTAATCTTTAGATCATTAACTATATCCATCTCATTAACATTAATGAATTTTTTAAAGTCTTGAATATTTTTCTCAGTTTTAACTTGAAATGACATATGTTTGCATAAATAATATTGAACTTCTTATTGGAATTGTCTAGGGAAGCAAAAAGCTTTCTAATCTAAATAAGATACATTAACATCTAACTGTAAACAGATGTTAAGAGAAGCCACAGAAAGATAATTGCACTTTGTTACTAATTTAACAATCTTTCCCGCTCTAATTAAAGGAGGAAATAAATGATCCCATGAGGGAATGACTCATAGCATTAATAGTGCAAATGCCTAATTTAAATTATTTAGCTATATGCTTTATTCCATATCACATTAAAGGATTGTCACAAGTTTAGACATACTCTAAATATGCTTAGGAAAATCACACACAAAAGGTAAATATGGTGTACTGTTGATATTAAGGGGGGGAAAAAACGAGATGAGTAAATTATATGAAAAATTTAAGCTATCTCCTGTTCCTAATCTAACTAACGATGAGAAAAAGAATGAAACAAATAGAACAGGAACACAATTTGTCAAATGTTTCATCAACAAGAATAGAAAGTGATACAAGGACATTCTTGACATAATCAACCAAATGTCAGCTATGGGAGGAGCATGGCAAGTCTCGCTGCTGCAATGTGCAATTGATTTTCAGGACTCTGCAGGGAATTGCTCTGCACAAGGGGAATACAAATTAGATCTTTCCACAGTTCAGACATGTACAAGCCCATGTCTCGTGTGAATCTGAAAATATCTTTGAGCTTGTTATTTCCTTCTTTGCTATACAGTGTAGCAAAACAGGGAAACATTCGCAGCACCTGGAGCAGGTAAATAAAATGATAACTGTGGGTGATGCCTAGAGAGTAAATTAGAATGATGGGAGAGACACTGGTAAACAGTGCATAATGGGAATAAGGATCACCAGGATTCCAGGAAAATAAACAGTAACTGGAAGAAAATGCGGAACTCTAATGTGACTTTACTGTTTACAGATCCAGTTGTTTTCCCTCTAGCCTAAAAGTTAGATGTGTGAGGGAGAGACCAATAAAAAAATAATTGGCGCTCTCCTGAGCTGTTCCTTTCACTCGTGTACACCACAGAGAAAAGTATTAGAGAAAGTAAGCCATGAGGTGATTCTCTTGGTGCATTAAAGACAGTAGGGTCCTATTGATAGCTCTGACAAAACCTATAATTGAAAGCAATTAGGACTGTTGGAAAAGGTGGGGTGATCCAGAGAGGGAGCCAGAGTTCATGAATGCCACCACATCCTGCACATACCTGGGAAGTTTTGTTTTCTCAGTGTTGTTAATAATATTAGAGAAACTGAGGAAAGCTTTTTGTTAAAATTTTAAATGGTTTTGACTCATATATGCACATTTCCTCTGTACGATTTAGAATAGTAGCAGAAGATTTGAACACTAATTCCATGATTAACTGGCCATGGATCCACCTAACTTTGTGGAACTCAGTGTCTTCATTGATAAAACAAAGATGCTAAACTCCTGCCTCATACCTGCATTAGCTTAGGTGAAGTGGCATTTGTAAAGGACAGTATCCTGCCTGTCTTATTGCTATCACTCAAAAAATATGAGAGCCCTTTATGGCTTCACCTAAACCCTAAGGCTGTACAGCACCATCCTGTAGATGACGGATCCTTCCAACGTTCAG
Organism: Delphinapterus leucas; assembly: GCF_059928025.1. Taxonomy (NCBI): domain Eukaryota; kingdom Metazoa; phylum Chordata; class Mammalia; order Artiodactyla; family Monodontidae; genus Delphinapterus; species Delphinapterus leucas. The sequence goes on along the minus strand of NC_143133.1, from coordinate 132,359,851 downwards.
AAGCTGTTTAAAATGTATGTGTTACACTTTTTTAAATTCAAAGATCATTACATAATCCAGTAGATTAAAAAAGAAAAAGAAACCTATTTTTAAGAAAGAAGAATACCGAAAGTACAGACAAGAAACATTGAGACTAGTAGTAAAGCCACCAGGCCTGGAAGAAGAAAGTTTCACAGCTGTGTTAGTACAACTGATGATAATTAATGTTGTGACTGTTATTATTATCTTAGTAATAATGATTTTAACTTAGAGGAGGTATTTGTATTTATTAATGACAAGGGAAGATATGCAGCTCTTCTGAACCAAGGATAAGAAAGGGATATTTCTCTGTATGTATTTCAAGATGCAGGCATGATGGGACCCAATGGTTAGCTATGCATTGATTCTGAAGAGGTAGGTCACTTATTCAGAACTCATTTATTTTTTAATATTTTATTAATTTCCAAAAGTAATAGCATTAACCAAAACTTATTGTAAAATATTAAGAATTATACATGTTGCACATTTTCAATTGTTTTGATTTTTAATGGCTCCATAATTATTATGGAGTGTTATTATTGGAAATTCAGGTTACTATCTCTTTTAATTATAAAAGTTTACATATTATATAGAAAATAATATAGTACATTGATAGTATTAACTACATCAGGCAGAGACTACCCAATCTTCATCATTATATTTTCCTAAACTGTATTTTATTAATATATTGCTGTTAGTGCTTTCTGTCCTGTCCTCTAGACTAAGCTCACAAAGTCTTCCTGTTTTTTTGATGCATTTTTATAAAAACATGAATTTAGTTGTGTTCATTATAATTTTCCTTATTTTACATGCTTATTTCTGATTTTATCTTTGTCACATCATATTTTCCATTGGGTTGTTTTTCTATTCCATTTGCAGTGTTATAGTTGTCCACTATGTTCATTTAATGTTTCTTTTTGAAGATCATTTGTAACTGAAATTTCTTATGAATTCTCACTTGTCTAAGTCTCATATGTGGCCATATCGCATTATCATTTATATTATTTCCTAAGTTTTCCATTTTTGTGCTTTTAATTTCTTCTTTGATTTACATGTTATATAAAATATTTTGTTTTAATTTTTTTACTAATTTCTATTTTTTGACACAAAGATTCAAAATTTAAAATTTTGATTTCTCAACACTTTCTTTTATTTTGAGAGATAAATCATGAAATTGTAAATGTGTTCTACTTTAACTTTTGTTATATATTGTGTATATTGAATTTACCCTATTCATTTCAATTTTCAGTTTATTCAATTTTACCTATGAAATTTGGTTAAAGAATAATTTCCTTTCCATAAAATTTTTATTTTAAATAGTTTTAAATATTTTATTCTGTGATTATTTATAATTTTATTGGTTTCCCTTATATTCTGCGAGCTTTTTGATGTTAGGGACTATGTTAATTTCCTTTTTTTCTTTTTTGATGTATGCGGGCCTCTCACTGTCGTGGCCTCTCCTGTTGCAGAGCACAGGCTCCGGACACGCAGGCTCAGCAGCCATGGATCACGGGCCTAGACGCTCCGCGACATGTGGGATCTTCCAGGACCGGGGCACGAACCTGTGTCTTCTACATCAGCAGGCAGACGCTCAACCACTGTGCCACCAGGGAAGCCCAACCTTAATTTCTTATTCTAAACATAAGTTCTCATTAATGTATGCTGAATAACTAAATGAATATGAATTTTAAGCTTTAAGTTACAGGAATACATTTGTTTTAAACTTTTTAAAATTAAAAGAAAATAAAAGAAATTTTAGAAAATAATGTCAATATAAACACTACATAACAGCTTATAAAACACATATATCAAGTAAGAAATTCCCAGAGGCACTTTGTTATTTTTTGTTTAAAGAGGAAGCACTAAGTAAATAAAGCAGTCAACCCCAAAACATGGAAATGGAATGAAAACTAAAAATTTAAAAAGAAGGAACATATGATAAATAGAATTGTTTATCTTTTTATTTTCCTTTTCTATAAATTTGACTAAATAATATCTTTACTTTTAGTTTGTCTATATATTCACCTTTAGGTGGCTCTTAAATGAATCTTAAGATGTACATTTGTTTTATACCTTTATTAAATCTAAAGTTTTGTCTACCCCAAATCTCCTCATAGTTCCAAAGATGTACAGTCCTTGAGAGGAAATATTGGAAATTTTAAGTGAGACCCTTCATGTGCAGTAAGTGATTCACTTATACCTCCTCAATAATGAGCATTGAAGTATAATAGCCAGTTTATATTAGCACCTAGAGTAGCATGCTGCCCTTCTCCCTTTAGCCCAACTGTACCCTTATGTGAATTTCAACTTTCTCCTTAAATAAGGTGAAGGGGATTGGGACATGCAGCACTCTTCCTCAGCTCCCTTTATCTCACGTAATATTATGATGCCTTGTTGCATTCACCACAGTGCTGTGAATCTCGAGTTTTCTTCGTAAGAAATTATGGATTGTTTGTGTCTGTGTGTGTGTGTGTGTGTGTGGATTTGTGTATATGAAAAGTATTTCATTTGTGTCAGTTTTAAGTATAGTTGTTTTTCTAACATTGTATTCATTGCATATATATTACTCATATTTATCCCACAGTGATGTTTATAGAACTATTTTATTAACATTATAGTAACTGTAGGTTCTATAGTAGTGTTATCTTTCTAAATACTAGTATCATTTATGTACTAGTTTAAGTATATCTTCTCTATCCATTTCTTGACTTGTTTCTGTAGATATATCAACTTTAGTTTCAAAAACCACCTTTTGATTTAACAATTCTCTGTAGTGTGTTTCTTCTATAAATTTCTTCTATTGATTCTATTATTTTATTCTTTCCACACTTTTACTTTAATTTGCTATTTATTTTTCTAAATTCTAAGGAGAATACTTGGTTCATTGATTTTCTGTCTTGTTTTCTATTATACGCTTTAAAGAGATTATTGTTGCATTAAGATTATCTAGCTGCATCAGTAGAGATTTGACATGAAATATTTTTTAACACTGTTTCAAAGTGTTATTTAATACCCATTGTGATTTGTTCTTTGACCCATAAATTATATAGGAGTGTATTGCTTAATTTCCAAGCACTGAATATTTTCTAGGTTTTTTTTTGTTTGCTTCTGGTTTCTAGTTTACTTCCACTGCAAAGACACACTCTGTATGCTTTGTATCCTTTGAAATTGGTTGAGAAAATAGACTTTAGAAAACAAAATTCAATGGAAACAGTAAGCTTGAATCTTGACTTCTCAACAGAAGAAAACAAAGTATAGCACTTTTAAAATGCTGAAAGAAAATAAGCTCTTATCCCAGAACTCTAGTTCCAGTGCAAATATCCTTCAGAAAAATGAAAACTGAAAAAAATTGTAAATGATAAGCCCACACTAAAGTAAATTCTAGAGAGAGTACTGCAGATAAAAGAATCAGTACCTTTCAGAGTGCCTGATTCATTGAAAGTTGCATGTTTTCCAAATGTTTTTGCTGTACCTATGTCTGGCATTTGTTTAATGGGTAATAAGGCCCTACATGTCTTACGTTTATGCTTTATTCTTTTGCAAACTATTGGAAACAGATTGACGAGATGGTGGCTTATCAATCGGCTTGCCTCTGAATGATATTGCTGCGTAGAACCTCCATGATGCCATTGTTTAATAGCTTTGGCAATCATATTTCTTTCCCCTAAGCTTAATTTTTTCATAAGATAATAATAAGTTTAATGTAAGGAATATAATTGCTGGGTTCATATTTCTTTTTGCAATTATCAGTGACTTCACGTTTTCTCTTTTTTTAATGTAGAATGTTTCACTGGTTCATACTTAATACACTATTCTCTGCATTATTTTATACTTTCTTTCTTTTTCAAAAAATACGTTAAATGTTTCAGTGGTACCTGTTTAATACTCTTCTCTCTGACATTTTTAATGGTCTCTTTCTTTTCTTTTGCAGATCCCAAGTGAATGGATCACAGGGAGGATGATGTTGGAGATTTGTTCATATTGCTCACTTAATGATAGAGTGAAGAAACTCTAGATTTAATAGTTACATAGTGGATGCATCAATCCTGGGCTATAACTGGAAAATGATGAGACGGAGATACCAAAGAAAGACTATTTCCTTTGTGTTTTTATGCCCAAGACTTTTGTCTGTTTCACAGGTAAAGGCAATTTGTTCCGTAGAAATTTTTGATTGTTTTGAACATAAATAAACTAACCCCATTTCCTACTTCTTGTTGCTTATATCAGTTAGACTTTGTTCCAAGAATCAAAACCATTCTAGGTATTTTAAACAGGAAGACCTTTAATCCACAAATTTTACAAAATAATTGGAAAGGCCAAATAAGTGAGCATCAGGCCATTGCTGAACCTGCTGGTCTAGGGATAAGAAAGCCAGGATGAAGAGGCTGTCTTGAATCTGCAATTGCCTTATGTATCCAGGAAGATATTGACTGAAGTAAGGAGACACGCGTGTCCTCATAGACTTTTCTTGCTAGATAAAAGAGCAAAACACCACTAAGTTGGCCTTGGCTTCCTTTCCGCCTTATAAACCTTTTAAGTTCATAAAATTAGTAAAGCCTAATTTTTATCTAGGACGTGTAGAAGAGATTCTGGGAAATGCAGTTTTCAGATATAGAGTAAGGCACACAGGAAGAGCAAATGGATATTGAGAATTAAGCAAACATATCTAACATGATCAAAATGTCTCACTTTTAATGAGTACTTTCCTTTTTAAACTGTTGTTAGGTTTTTTGTTTGTTTGTTTGTTTTTCTCCATTTTGGAGGATAACAGCTTACCTAAGGGTGATGATTTCTCTATTCTGTTAATCACCAGTAAGGTCACTTACCAAAATCTTGCCTTGGATACGCACTTGAATTTTGTCTAAATGCCTGATACATTTTTATTATATCCTGGTTGCAATATATAATTAATTTTTTTCTGAAAATCCAATGAGTGTTTTTATGAACAATAAAGAAAGCTTTTATGTGATTTACTGTCTTACTTTACTCATTTCCTTATAACCCATAACCCATCTTGCTGGTTTTCAAGCAATTAGTTGGATGACTTTATGGATTTGATAGCTAAGGACATAGAAAGACAGAGTACGTCATTTAGAGGACAGGTTGGCCCATTTTGCTTGATAATGATGTGAAACACTCCTAAGGACGTCCACTGCTAACTGGGCTCTATGACTTTTCCAGATAGTTAGAAAATCTTTCTCCATCTCAGCCTTTCAAGGATTCATTTTGATCTAGGTAGGAAGCTTTATAAACTAAAGGTGATAGATTTTGGGATTACTGGGCCCCACTAAGGAAAAGTGGCTATAGGGTCAGGCTAAAATTCCCCATAGTATAACTTCACCTGAGCCTTTCATCACAGTTCTATACTTTATCCATCTCCATGAATTCTGAGAAGGGGACTGGGATAAGGGGCTAGCTTTCAATTGACTTTCCTAATTTATAAATTGCTCACGATCATACATTGTTTAATAATATTGTGTTAGCATATTTCCCACATGAGCAGTTTTATAATAATATTAGAAAGGAAATAAAAGAAGAAATAATATTCTTCCCCCAACTTATAATGTACCAGAATATGCAAGGAATATTATTTGGAACACTTCGTTTTACTTGCTGTATTCCTTTTACATATTCCTTATCACGTTAGGTTTATTTTTTGGCTTTCTATCCTACACTAATGATAAATGACAGGAGAAGGTAGTAATGGAAATCTGGCCATGACTGTGAATGCACACATCAACCTGGACAAAAGTAATGTGAAGTGACTGAATTAGGGTTGTAATGAGGATGCTATAATTTAATACTATTTCCTAGCCTTGTTAAAAGATACAGATCTTGTACCATACTTAGCTTATTATAACTTTTGTCATAAAAATGATTCACTGAATAGTAGTGCCTAAAACATACCCTGTTTTTGAATTATACATATATTGCATGCTGTCCTGTCTTCAAGTTTAAAATAAAATACCTGGTTGATCTGCAAATAATTCTATATAATTTAAGTAATTGAGAATAGATTTCCTGGGCACAAAATTCCAACTTATATATTTGCTTTAAGAAATCTTCACGCTTTTAAAAAATTAAATTTGAAATGACTTGAAGTGTAGTTTTCCACCTACTTTTCTAAATCTATTTTAAAATACATACTGCAAGATACCTGTAATTTCTCGGAAGTTGAATATATTCTGTATTATTATATTTTTTGTATTTTGCCATTTTTATGTTTAACAGAGGATGTCTTGTGATTTTTGATATTTGGAAAGATGAGAGAGAAGACCTTCTGGAACAAATATCTCAAATTATAGGCAAAGTTTTACAGATGGTTAACCTTCTCCCTGTAGGCTACTAGTTGCTATGGTGATGAAAGGTGCTAAATCCTTTAAAGTTTGTAAATTAGAACTATAGTATGAGGCTATTTTCTAATTTATATAAAAATCATTAAAAAGATATACTTTAAAGTAAAGCTAAGGAAATTAAATAGCTTCTGCTACCTACGGAGGAAGAGGTCCCAATATAAAAATATATATTATACAAGCAATAATCGGGTGCTAGTAAAGTGTCATATTAAAACATATTATGAATTATTAATAAAGCAGAAGATACAAGAATGAATAAATGTATGTTGGTCCAACCACCTTTCTACCCAATGTAGTCTTCAAATGAGTGGGAATAAATAGTGGAAAAGCAAACGAAGCAGTGGTTTATAAGCTGAGGCTCCAGAGCCAAGCTTTAATACCAAAATATAAAAATATCTGAGTCATGAGTATGGTTCAGTAGGTTCTCTTTCTTGAAATTATAATTGCCACAATGAAGAATAAATCAATTCAAGCAATATAATTTAACACTTCAGTGGCATGAAAAGGTATATTCACCAATAGTCAGCAAGAAAATAAAAGAAAAAACATCAAGCAACAAAAATAATATCTGTCCTTGATGCCTACCACAGAATGGGCTGATACTGTATGCTCTAGACCAGTGCTCAGATTGTAGCATAAGTCCTTTGTCTTGATGCTAAAGAGTAAGAATAAAACATTTATTCACAGAGAAATCACCCTGAGTGAGTAGCAGTGATCCTTTATAATTTTCATCATAAAAAAGCAGGAGAGTTAATGGAACCAGTCTCATAAGATGACAGTCTAGCCTTGTTAAAACTTTTCATACCCAGACAATAGAATGTCCTTCAAAATTATGATCCATTCATAATAACCCCTCTTTTTTATGGATAGAGGAATGATATGGCAAGAGACACATAGATCTCTTTTCCCTAAGCTCAATTATCTAGCACTCATTTTCTGTTAGCTAAACAGTCAGACATACTAAGTCCTCTAAATGTGTTGAGAAAAACAAACAGATTTCTAATTGTACAAGAAGGCATATTGCAGTGAATGCTGTAGCAGAAATTGAATGGTAACAATGCTGGTATTTCCATTCCAGTTCAGAATTGTTGTGTTCCTTGTTCTGTGGATGCATACTAATATTGCAAGAGTTGTGTCAGCTGAAGGTAATAACAACAACCTTAAGATCAAAATTGTGTTTTCAGTTGATGATACACTTCCAGCAGTTTAACACCTAGAAAATTTTATTTGGACAGCACTCAGTTGTCAGAAATCTGAAGTACTTTATTTTCTCCTTGTCAAAATCTGATTGCCCACTCCAGCATTCATCTCCGAATCCCATATATTTAGTAACCTTGACCAATTTTAAGCTTGTTGCATACATCACTCACTGAGGGTGGAATCAAGAAGATGAATGGTAGGTAAGAACCCACTGAAGCTGATAGGAATCATTTATCTTATGAGCATGATCGCATAATCACATCCTGATAGGACATATCAGATTCTAGAAGATGACTTTAAGGACAAAGTTCAGGAAGATTGACACTTTCTAAACTCAAGGGCCCTCTCAAACTTGTAAAACTTTTCTCCAAATAGTTGATGTTCCTTCTTTGGAAATATATAAACAATCCTTTGTGCCCAATGACATCTGGGTATGGAGTATTTCACAGAAGTTAACTACTGTAATATGTGGTAATGAAGATTATATGCCATAATGTTCTTCCAAGGTAAGTAATGTGGTGTATAGGGTCTTTACATATATCCATGTTTACAGTAATATTTTCTGCCAAAATTCTATACTATTTTTTCTTTTTACTTTTGTTTCTTTGTCTATAGAGCATTATAATTCATGTTACAAAATGTGCATTATGATAAGTACATAAAATAATCATATCAGTAAGAGGTTATATTTAATTTACCAAGGTATTTCCAATATAAATTACTTTTGTAACATTCTTACAGTCAAATTATTTGGTCCCAGTCATTTAAATGCGCAGAAGCATGTGACTATCCCACTTAAAATAGCAAATTTTGTTTTTATGAACGGAAGAGCAAATAAATAGAGAAATAGGTAAACATTTAGAAGTGGTGTATAATTAAGTCAAGAGAAGTGAATATTTAAAAGCTTTAAACACTAGAACTGTTTTACACAGTCTCTCATAAATTAGCAAGCTTTGTGGGTAAGTGTTCATAAATGCAGTATTTTTTTTTTTACTTTGGATAAATTTATTCTTCAATGCCTCTTTGGTTCTTTATTGGTATCAGTTATTTTGAACAGTTGTAAATTATATAACATGGCAAAATAGACTCTGATTTTTAAAACATTTTCATTTAAATTTGTATCTTTTGTTGAGAAAACAATTCGTAGTATGTAATCAGAAAGTTTTTTGTTTTCTTTTTTCCTCTCCTAACCTAACTTCCAAATGCATAATGTGGAGCAAGTTCTTCTTCCCTTAGTTGAAGACTCTGCCCTTCTCTGGTCACTCCTGATTAGTACAAAGTGGTTTATGATAACTCTAAGACATAGATATGGATCTGATTCAGTCCTTAGAGATCAGTCACACTTACTATTCAAGGTTACAATCTTATATGACTGTAGCTACTCCTGCTTGTGTAACTGGAGCTTGTCTCAGGCAAGAAAATTTTAGAAGACTTCTTTGGTCCATCTAGTTTCCTTACTGAATCACTTTCACCCTTCCTCCCTCATTTGGCTTCTCAAAGTCCCTGAAACTTCTGGGATAGAGCATGGGAGAGGAAAGATAAGGGGAACTTTAGTAATTAAAATTACTAAAATAATCAGGAAAACATCTTTTTATGCCAACAAAAGAGGTGAAAGGAATGGAAATGTATTTTGTTAAAGAAAAAAATTAACTTTTTCCTAAACTGATAAAAGGAGAGAGAGAGAGAGAGAAACAAAAACATAAGACAAAATCTGAAGGTCAAAAAGGAAGTTATAGAATGTTTATGGAAAAGAAACCCTGAAAAAATAGTTTTATTAATGGTCAGGACTGGCTAAGATTACAATACGTTTAATTAAGTAAATGAATTTTGATATTAAAAGTGAGCTGATGCAAAACTAGAATTTGATTTTCTCTATTAGAAAACAAAGTTTTCTTGGATGATTGATCTGCTTTTCATAACAAGTTATAAAGCTTCTTTAACTTTTAATTAATCTGTTGTAACTTTCTGTATTTGCATTTGAAACCTTTTATTGTCTCTTTGGTTAAGTGAACAAGTATTGCTTCATAGTGACCTATAATCCTATTTGACCAAATGTTTTAAGACCTTTTGATATCTTCTCCCAAATCAGATTTTAAATAAAGTTTTTTTCACCTCTCGCTAACTTTGGGATGCTTCAGAGGGTCCCTGAAAATTTTCAAAGAGAGATGTTAAACTAATTAGGCTTACTTAGTATGTTACATGGAAAGCATTATCAAGTGAGTGATGGTAAACCTTCTGAGGTTATACATTATGGGTAAATGTTATTAATATAAACGTTCTTGAAATTATATGAGGTCCCAAAAGTTGTATATGTCTGGGTATAGTGTTATAATTTTAGCTATTATCTTAAACTGTTGTATGTTGCAGATATAACCAAATTTATTTGTCAGTTGCATTGTAGTCAGATCTTTAACCATGGCATTTTAAGCCTTTTGTCATTTATAGTCAGTTATGGTTTTACTCTAACTCTTTTACAAAAATGAAAATCTTCAAGAATATTCATAAAAGGGGCTTTTTGACAAATAAAGATTTCTGATAACTTTTAGATCAGATCACTAAGTTGAGTAAGAAATTACAGTACTCTAATGGGAAATCTGATGGCTTCATAAACTGCTAACAAAAGATCAAGATCAACAGGAATTAGTTGCACAGAACTGAATAAACTGTTGAATATGGTTATAATTTTTATGTCTTTTGTTAATCTTTATTTTCCAATTATGAAAAACATTTCCCTTAGGCTAACAATGACTTTTGTAAACAAAGAAAAATTTCCTTTTTTCTGACCCCTCCAGAATTTGGAAATTCTTAGTTGAGTATTCTTATTTTCATGGCAATATAGTTATTTACAAAAGTTCAATAAGAATCTGTTCTCCTTATAACAGGGCACAATAGGAAACATTCGTTATATTACCAAGGCTTTGACTGGAATATTTTGTTTGAGAGAGACATGCATAGACTCAGATATGACCAGACAGCTTTATAGAACTAAGGTGGACTTTATGGAGCCACAAAGCTCCTTGGAAACAGTCTAGTGATTTGATTACAGGGTTTTCAGCAGCCTTACCAGGTGAGTAAGTAAAAAAATTTCCTGACAGATGCAAGAACCCTAAGATATTTTGAGCATCTCAAAAAGAGAGAAATCCACCCTAATCTGTAGGTATTCGAGGCAAAATCTGATAAGTCTTTAGCATGAGTTTCCCGGCCATGAGAGGTCTTTTAAAAGTTTTGAGATTCCTTATGAAAAGTTCCAGCAAAGGCAAATTAAAAGAGCCTATGTGATCAGTTGCTAGTTTCATTACACTTATGTAATTAATCAGGCCACATTTACTAAAACCAGACTTATTCTGCAAATAAATTACTCTTAATTTGGCTATATTTGGTAAAAAAAGTGGTTACTTATATTTATTTTATGTTTTAATACATATTTATTGGCATATAATTGCTTCACAATGCTGTGTTAGTTTCTGTTGTACAGCAGAGTGAATCAGCCATATGTATGCATATATCTCCATCTCCCCTCCCTCTTGAGCCTCCCTCCCACCTTCCCCATCCCACCCTTCCAGGTTGTCACAAGGCACAGAGCTGATCTCCCTGTGCAATGCTGCTGTTTCCCACTAGCTATCTATTTTACATTTGGTAGTGTATATATGTTGATGCTACTTTTGCTTCACCCCAGGTTCCCCGTCGCAACCCATGTCCTCAAGTCCCTTCTCTATGTCTACATCTTTATTCTTGCACTGCCACTAGGTTCATCATTACCATTTTTTTTTTTTAGATTCCATATATATGTGTTAGCATATGGTATTAGTTTTTCTCTTTCTGACTTACTTCATTCACTATGACAGACTCTAGGTCCATCCACCTCACTACAAGTAACTCAATTTTGTTTCTTTTTATGTCTGAGTAACATTCCATTGTATATATATGCCACATCTGCTTTATCCATTCACTAGTTGATGGACACTTAGGTTGCTTCCATGTCCTGGCTACTGTAAATAGTGCTGCAATGAACATTGTGGTCCGTGTCTCTTTTTGAATTATGGTTTTCAGTGTATATGCCCAGTAGTGGGATTGCTGGGTCATATGGTAGTTCTATTTTTAGTTTTTTAAGGAACCTCCATACTGTTCTCCATAGTGGTTGTATCAGTTTACTTTCCCACCAACAGTGCAGGATGGTTCCCTTTTCACCACACCCTTTCCAGCATTGATTGATTGCAGATTTTCTGATGATGCCCATTCTAACTGGTGTGAGGTGATACCTCATTGTAGGTTTGATTTGCATTTCTCTAATAATTAGTGATGTTGTGCATCTTTTCATGTGCCTCTTGGCCATCTGTATGTCTTCTTGGTGAAATGTCTATTTCGGTTTCCTGCCCATTTTTTTTTTATTGGGTTGACTGTTTTTTTTGATATTGAGCTCCATGAGCTGTTTGCATATTTTGGAGATAAATCCTTTGTCCATTGTTTCATTTGCAAATATTTTCTCCCATTCTGAGGGTTGTGTTTTGCCTTGTTTATAATTTCCTTTGCTGTGCAAAAGCTTTTAGGTTTAATTAGGTCCTATTTTTTTATTTTTGTTTTTATTTTCATTACTCTAGGAGGTGGGTCAAAAAAGATGTTGCTGTGGTATATGTCAAAGAGTGGTTTTCCTTTGTTTTCCTCTAGGAGTTTTATAGTGTCTGGTCTTACGTTTAGGTCTTTAATCCATTTGGAGTTTATTTTTGTGTATAGTGTTAGGTAGTGTTCTAATTTCATTCTTTTACGTGAAGCTGTCCACTTATTGAGGAGGCTGTGTTTTCTCCACTGTATATTCTTGCCTCTTTTGTCATAAATTAAGTGACTATATGTGCATGGGTTTAACTCTGGGCTTTCTATCCTGTACCATTGTTCGGTATTTCTGTTTTGTGACAGTACCATACTGTCTTGAATACTGTAGCTTTGTAGTATAATTTGAAGTCAGGGAGCCTGATTCCTCCAGCTCCGTTTTTCTTTCTCAAGATTGCTTTGGCTATTCGGGGTCTTTTGTGTTTCTATACAAATTGTAAAATTTTTGGTCTAATTCTGTGAAGAATGTCATTGGTAGTTTGATAGGGATTGCATTGAATCTGTAGATTGCTTTTGGTAGTATAGCCATTTTCACAACATTGATTCTTCCAATCCAAGAACATGGTATATTTCTTCATCTGTTTATGCCATCTTTGATTTCTTTTATCAGTGTTTTATAGTTTTCTGAGTACAAGTCTTTCTCCTTCTTAGGTAGGTTTATTCATAGATATTTTATTCTTTTTGCTGTGATGGTAAATGGGATTGTTTCTTTAATTTCTCTTTCTAATCTTTTGTTATTAGTGTATAAGAATGCCAGATTTCTGTGCATTAATTTTGTATCCTGCAACCGTACTGAATTCATTGATTACTTCTAGTAGTTTTCTGGTGGCATCTTTAGGATATTCTCTATATAGTATCATGTCATCTGAAAACAGTGACAGTTTTACCTCTTCTTTTCCAATTTGTATTCCTTTTATTTCTTTATTTTCTCTGATTGCTGCGGCTAGGACTTCCAAAACTATGTTGAATAAGAGTGGTGAGAGTGGACACCCTTGTCTTGTTCCTGACCTTACTGGAAATGCTTTCACTTTTTCACCATTGAATATGATGTTGGCTGTGGGTTTGCCATATATGACCTTTATTATGTTGAAGTAGGTTCCCTCTATGCCCATTTTCTGGAGAGTTTTTATCAAAAATGGGTGTTGAATTTTGTCAAAAGCTTTTTCTGCATCTATTGAGAAGATCATATGGATTTCATTCCTTGATTTGTTAATATGGTGTATCACATTGATTGATTTGCGTATATTGAAGAATCCTTGCATCCCTGGGATAAATCCCACTAGACCATGGTGTATCAGCCTTTTAATACGTTGTTGGATTCTGTTTGCTAGTATTTTGTTCAGGATTTTGCATCTAAGTTCACAAGTGATATTGGTCTGTAATTTTCTTTTTTTGTGATATATTTTTGTGGTTTTGGTATCAGGGTGATGGTGGCTTCTTAGAATGAATTTGGGAGTGTTCTTCCCTCTGCAATATTCTGGAAGAGTTTGAGGAGGATTGATGTTAGCTCTTCTCTAAATGTTTGATAGAATTCACCTGTGAAGCCATCTGGTCTTGAACTTTTGTTTCTTAGAAGATTTTTAATTACAGTTTCAATTTCATTACTTGTGATAAGTCTATTTATATTTTCTAATTCTTCCTCGTTCAGTATTGGGCAATTGTACCTTTCCAAGAATTTGTTAATTTCTTCATTGTTGTCCATTTTATTGTTATATAGTTGTTTGTAGTAATCTCTTATAATCCTTTGTATTTCTGCAGTGTCAGTTGTGATTTCTCCTCTTTCATTTCTAATTTTATTGATTTTTGTCCTCTCCCTTATTTTCTTGATGAGTCTGGATAAGTGTTTATCAATATTGTTTATTTTCTCAAAGAACCAGCTCTTAGTTTTATTGATCTTTGCTACTGTCTTCTTTGTTTCTATTTCATTTATTTCTGCTCTGATATTTATGATTTCTTTCCTTCTACTGACTTTGGGTTTTCTTTGTTCTTCTTTCTGTAGTTGCTTTAGGTGTAGAGTTAGACGGTTTGAGATATTTCTTCTCTTGAGGTGAGATTGAACTGCTATAAACTTCCCTCTTACAACTGCTTTTGCTGTGTCCCATAGGTTTTGGGTCGTCATTTTTTTCATTTTCAATTGCTTCCATGTATTTTTAAACTTTTTCTTTGATTTCTTCAGTGATCTCTTGGTTATTTAGCAGTGCAATGTTTAACATCCATGTATTTGTGGGTTTTTTCTTACTGTTTTCTTCCTGTAATTGATTTCCAATTTCATAGCATTGTGGTCAGAAAAGATGCTTGATATGATTTCAGTTTTCTTAAAATTTCCAAGGCCTGATTTGTGAGCCAAGATTTAATCTATCCTGGAGAATGTTCCATGTGCACTTGAGAAGAAAGTGTTTTTTGCAACTTTCGGGTGGAATGTTCTATAAATATCAATTAAATCTACTTGTCTACTGCATCATTTAAAGCATGTGTTTCCTTTTAATTTTGTGTTTGGATGCTCTGTCCATTGGTGTAAGTGGGGTGTTAAAGTCCCCTACTATTATTGCTTTACTGTCAATTTCCCCTTTCATGGTTGTTAGTATTTGTCTTATGTACTGAGGTGTTCCTATGTTGGGTGGATAAATATTTATAATTGTTATATCTTCTTCTTGGATTGATCCCTTGATCATTATGTAGTGTCCTTCCTTATCTCATGTACCAGTCTTTATTTTAATGTCTATTTTATCTGAAATGAGTATTGTTACTCCAGCTTTCTTTTGCTTTCCATTTGCATGGAATACCTTTTTCCATGCCTTCACTTTCAGTCTGTATGTGTCCCTAGGTCTGAAGTGGGTCTCTTGTAGACAGCATATATATGGGTCTTGTGTTTGTATCCATTCAGCCAGTCTGCATCCTTTGGTTGCAGCATTTAACCATTTACATTCAAGGTCATTATCGATATGTATGCTCCTATTACCATTTTCTTAATTGTTTCAGGTTTGTTTTTGTAGGTGTTCCTTCTTATGTTTTTCCTGCTTATAGAAGGTTCTTTAGCATTTGTTGTAAAGCTCGTTTGGTGGTGCTGAATTCTCTTAGCTTTTGCTCATCTGAAAAGCTTTTGATTTCTCCATCGAAACTGAATAAGATCCTTGCTAGGTAGAGTAATCTTGGTTGTAGGTTTTTCTCTTTCATCACTTTAAGTATATCCTGCCACTCCCTTCTGGACATTCCTTTGTATGTTATATTTTGTTTTTCCCTTGCTGCTTTTAATATCTTTTCTTTTAATTTAATTTTTGTTAGTTTGATTAATATGTGTCTTGGTATGTGTCTGCTAGGGTTTATCCTGTATGGGACTCTCTGTGCTTCCTGGACTTGGGTGACTATTTCCTTTCCCATGTTAGGGAAGTTTTCTACTATAATCTCTTCAAATATTTTCTCAGACCCTTTCTTCTTCTCTTCCTCTTCTGGGACCCCTTTAATTCAAATGTTGGTGCATTTAGTGTTGTCCCAGAGGTCTCTGAGATTGTCTTCAATTCTTTTTTCTTTATTCTGCTCCTTGGCAGTTATTTCCACCATTTTGTATTCCAGCTCACTTATTCATTCTTCTGCCTCAGTTATTCTGTTTTTCATTCCTTCTATTTTATTTTTCATTTCAGTTATTGTGTTGTTCTTCTTTGTTTGGTTGTTCTTTAGTCCTTCCATGTCTTTGTTAAACATTTCTTGTATTTTCTCAATCTGTGCCTCCATTCTATTTTCACGATTCTGGATGATCTTTACTATCATTACTCTGAATCCTTTTTCAGGTAGACTGCCTATTTCCTCTTCATTGATTTGTTCTTGTAGCTTTTTACTTTGCTCCTTCATCTGTGACATATTATTTTGCCATTCCATTTTTTTTTTTTTTTTGATGGGTGAGATTGTTCCTGTCTTACTGGTTGTTTGGCCTGAGGCTTTCAACACTGGAATTTGTAGGCTGTTGGGTAGAGCTGGATCTTTTTGCCAAGATGAGGACCTCCGGGAGACCTCACTCTGATAAATATTCCCTGGGGTTTGAGGTTTTCTGTCAGTACAGTGTTTCAAACTCAGAGGTCCTACCACAGGAGCTTCGGCCTGACCCACGGTTCGTGAACCAATATCCCACAAGTTGCACAAGGTTGCAAAAAAAGAACAATAACAAAGAGTAAAAAATAAAATTAGACAAGGAAACTAACAGATATGTTAGAAAGAAAGTAAAAATAAAAATGTAGATGAAATAATAACTGGAAGGTAAAACGGAACCACAAGTGTAAAAAAGAGGAGAAAAAAAAAGCTGGAAAAGGCCTTGGCTGTGGAGAGTGTGGCCTATTTTTAGGACCCACAGGGCTGGAAAAGGCCCTGGGGGTGTGCGGGGAGTGGGGAGTAGGCTCAATGGAACAGACGGAGCCCAGGCTTACCTCTGGTCTCAGAGGGCTGGGGACCCCGCTGGGGATCCCAGCAGACTTCCTGAGCCCAAGTGTGTGGGGCAAATGCCCTTCGCTCCTCTCCCACTCCTCCCATGCTGGGGGGCCCCTCCTGCCTGCCTCTCCTGTTCTCCCCTGGCCTCCCTCCTATTCCCCAAGGACCAATGAAGTCTGGATGGGGCCTCTGGGGGTGTAGGATCCAGCCCCAGAGCCAGGCAGACTTCTCCTGCCAATTGGGCAGGGGAAATGCTCAGCACGCTCATCCCATCTGAGCCCCAGAAGGTGTGGGAACCACTGATCCCTCTCAGGCACCCCTCAGGGGTGCCTGTCCTGGCCAGCTTCCACTTCTCCTTCCCCCTCAGTCCCCCCACATCCTACCAGTTCACTTGAGGGTTCCTCCCAACTCCTTGGGCATCAAGTTCCCCCACCAGCATCCAGCAGGCACCTTAGCTGCGGGGACATGAGAACTCTGTGTCTTCCCACATGTCCATTTTGACTCTGCCCCCAATCTCATTTTAAAACCAAATGATTCAGAAGTTTAATTCCATAGGCAATGTTAATTCTACTTTGCTATGTAACCTAAAATATTCATATATGTGCGAATTAGGACATGGGTGTCTTTGGCGGTGTGGGGAGCAACTATTCTGCCTAGAAGAATATACCACCTTCCTCACCCCTGAGATGGTACACCTCTAAGATCTGATCTTCACTGTTTTCATAGGTTACAAGTGGGATTGAACCCCACTTGCTCTTATTCATATGCTCAGTGTTCTCAAATCAGTGTTTAAAATCTTCTTTTTCCTGTTATTGAGATGAAGAGCTTACCTAAGACAATTAGTAGCATAAGTGTCCTTGGGAATAGACTCTTACAACGGAATTCTACAACTAGATTACTCACTGGTCCTATGGTTAGCTAGAAATCCATTGCCTATTGAAACCAGGGTGATAATTATCCCTAATATACATAAGCATCACAAATTATTAATATTTTTACTTGAGAATGGGGGTAAAAGGCAGAGAGGGATGGACTGTTTCATGCAGTAGATTGAGAACTAGAAGGTAAAGGGAGGAATGGTAATGATAAGGATTGAGAAGTTGTCTGACAGTTGTTAATGACCATAAAAATTTTGAAGAAAATAACAGTCTGAGGTCAGCAAACACTTGATCCAAGGCACAGTGTGAAAGTTAAAAGGCTGTCATTGCACTGTTTAAAGAGACACTCATCTCCTACCAGCAAATTCAAACTGTGATGGAAATCAGGCCCAGGGTTTGGTAGCAAAAGCAGTGGAATTATAAAGCAAGCTAAAGTTCAATCACTGGCTCCCATGCTAAAATATTATGAAAAGAGGGGAACTCAGAGACCTGGGATTGGTATTTTGGGGGAAGTGCTAGAGAAATCTGAACTCAAATCTAAATGTTCTGGGTTGGCAGAAATGGCTCCTTTCCTTTTTGCTAGAGGAATGCAGTCTCTCATTACCTGACCATGAAAAACTCTCAGCTGAGAAAGATGTTTTGCATGGTTATGCTTAACCTCTTCCAGATCTTCCACTGTCTCCCTTCATTGTTTCTACATCAATAGCAAGAGTCAAACCTCAGCATCATAGAGCCTAAAGGACTGTCCCTGCTGTGAAAAGAAAAAGTATTCACCAAGCAACTGAGAAATGTGGTTAGCATACACTGGCAGCAGTTGCAAGATAATGCCTGAGTGTGCATCCTGATGGGGCTGGACCAGTGAAGGAAGGATAAATGAATGGAAGGGAAAGTTTGTCAATATGGGGGAATTCTCTCAGGACTTAAAATTTAACATATTGGCAAGGATGCCTGAAATCATATGTATCTGGAACAGCTATGGTTTATAGTAAATGAGTTAGAGCTGTCATAACTGTCTCGACAAAGTACAGATTTTCAGCTCAAATGGCTCTGAAATGTGGGCATGTTGGAATGAATGTTAGCTAAGACCTGAGAACCTGGTGACTGAAAATGATCCCCAGGATGATCCAGAAAACACTCCTTCACACACACAGAGATAAGAAATGTACTAGTGAGGGAGGCATTGGCATATCTGAGAAAGTTAGTGGTGGCTGTCCTTCGTGAGCAAGGAATGATGGTAAGATATTCAGCTTTGATTTGTCTACCTAATGTCAGCGGAGAGGTCAGGATTCTTGAATAGCAGACATAGGGTGTCAGCATATAACCATTAGGTGCACGATGACTGGCAATCCATATGCACTTTAACCATAGGCATCACTGACGGTGGCAAGAGACCAGGTTGTTTCTGCCTAGAAGCAAAATAGGTGGGCAGTCAATTAAGTTGTTGCTTGACATAAGTAACCAGCAAATATCAAGAGTGAATGATTGTTAAACAAAAGAAGGCTGATGTTAAATGTCACAGTGAACAATCACAATACATTGAAAGTTTTCCAGACTTGAGATATTTCTCAGCCTAGAGTACATTGATTAAACTGGAGGCCAGGTACTCTTGAGGAAGTACAAAATGTCACAGAAAGTATGTACAATCACTATTTTTCTCTCAAAGGGACTTGAGCCCATTTATGAGAGTAGCTATCCATTGGGAAAGGAAAATATACAGAATTTCATGGACTGCTTGGTGCAGTATATTAGTTGACATTAATGTCATGGGGATCAAAATAACACAATGCTCTTTCCCTATAAAGCCCAGGTGACAGAGTCAATGCCGAGAATCATCTCATCATAGGCCCAATGGTCTACTGAATAATTCTAAAACTATTTCTCCACACTTGATTTTATCATAAGAATAAATAGACAGCAATGGAATCTTCACATGGGTTCTCTGACCTGTGAAGTCATTCACATTATAATTAAAAAAAAGACCAAGTGAGCATTTCTGAAACTATACCTCTTCCTCCACCCCAGACTGGGAAAAAATAATAAATCAGAAATAATATCTTATTCCATTTGAAATGGCAAAGATCAGAGCCACGTTCAAAGAATTAAAGGATGTAAAAGTGCTAGTCACCATCGCATCACTATTTAATTTATAGCTTTGAAATATACAGAAACAAGAAGAATCATAGGCAGATAACATGGACCTAAATTTAACCAAGTGATAATTCCGGTCTCAGCTGCTGTCCAAAGTTAGTATACTTTTCTTTAATAAAATAAAAATGATTAACTCAGACTCTGGAATTTTCTGCTAATCTAATAACAGGGTTCTTTTTGATTTCCATGAGAAAGGATAATCAGAAAGAGCATTTGCCTGAGAGGCACAGCAATGTATATTCACACTATTTCCCCAGGTTAAGGTCACTTTTCTGCTCTGCCACATTATCAAGTTGGCTATTTGCAACATAACCCTTACTGCCCAAAGTATACTATTTGGACCTTTTCAAAGGAAGCTTTTGCCCTTGTCTAGTGTATGCTAGAACATCCCTTCTAATGTAATGAAAAATTATTTCATCTTGCACATCCTACCACTGAAAAGAGCATGAAGCTCTCTAAGCCTCTTTGCCTTTTGAAGGTAATATATAAATCACTTAGTCATACTGCTACAACCCACTTATCAGGTGAATCATAAAGCTTCAAATTTTAAATGGGCCTGAGCAACAGAGTGGTCTGTAGGACATTCAGACTGATGTTCAAATGACTGCAATTTAGTTCATAGGACCCAGCCGACGCCAGAACATAAAAGGAATAAAGGATAGGATAGTGTGTGGACTCTCCGGCAAGTCTAAATAGGAGCTTTGCAAGCGATGAATACACCCTGGGGTGTGATTCAGAGTCATGCTGTTGTAACAAGGAGTCATTCATCACTTGAAAATCAGCTCTTGAGATGCTATTGGGCCCTAGTAGACACTCTATCTGACCTTCACACATCATTTGACGGTGTCCAGGGCTGGGCATCTTGAACTGTGCGTTTTAAGATCCACCATCTCAAAAGCTTGAGTATGAACAACAACAATCTCATAAAATGGAATTAGTACACTCAGGGTAGGAAGCAAGCAGGTGCAGAGGAATAATTAATTTTCAGAAATAAGAAGCTCACACCTCAGGACATGCATCCTTATTACCTAATGCCTCTCTTCTAGCTAACCCCTATAGCCTTCTGGAGAATTTCCTGTAACCAGAGGAGAAAAACCTGAGACTGGGTCTCAGTATACTGAAGTGAACTGAGAACAGACTTCTGCTCCACTACTTAGTGGGGAATCCAAAAGGCAGAATGAGGGGCCACCTTTCAGCTGGCCACCAACCTTCTATGGAAGGAGAAGTGGTTAAAGATAAGAAGATAAGCAGAGCATATATATTGATTCTTGAATAGTAGGGAATTGCCCGATTCGATTGTCAGGTACCTGAAAGTAAAGAGGCCTGAAAGGAGGTTTTATGATGAGCCCACGGAAATTAGGACAAAACGTGTAGATGTTTGTGTCTCTTGTCAGTGCCCATCAGGAATGAAATTTCAGCTGTGATAGTAGCTGAACCAACTTTCCTGCTGGGGAGACATGCTAAGTCCACCATGTCCCACAGGAGCAGAATCGACTGCTGAGGCTTTGATATGATTGCATTGGTATCAAGTTGATTTTATTAGACCTCTTCTATCCTCGAGAGAGCAGTACATCGTCTTTTCTGGGATTGATATACATTCCGGATTAAGGTTTGTCTTCTTACCCGTCATGAGAGCAGCACTTTGTGAACCTTTTAGAGTATCTGATTTACTGACATGATTGTTACCTAAGAACACTTTGGATAAAGATATTACTTCATAACAAAGAAGATGCAACAATTGCCATATTTCTTCAGGATCTATTTTTCCATTTAAACATCAAGAACATTTTTCTTTTACTAGTTTATCTGGAAGATGGAAGTCTGAAAGAGTGTTCTAATGGACTCTTAAATGGGCAGCTAAGGCTTAGTGGTGACACTTTGCATGAATGAACAGCCTATGTGTGTATACACACACACACACACACAC
Organism: Delphinapterus leucas; assembly: GCF_059928025.1. Lineage (NCBI taxonomy): Eukaryota > Metazoa > Chordata > Mammalia > Artiodactyla > Monodontidae > Delphinapterus > Delphinapterus leucas. The sequence goes on along the minus strand of NC_143133.1, from coordinate 132,338,303 downwards.
ACACACACACACACACATACAATGTTCGTTATATGTGTCTTAATTCCAATGACTAAAATATACTGGTCCAAAAAAATTTTTAAATGTAGGACTATGTGTCACCCCTCTAACCATTAATGCCAGTGATCTATTGGAAATTTGCACTGGAGAAGGGTTTCCTGAGTTAGAGACTATGGTCCTTAGGTGATAGCTGCTACAACTAGGCAATAGCAGTGGCATACCAACCAAGCGTGGAGTGCAAGGTTGAGGGAGATATGGTGTAAATGTGCATCCCTGACAGGGATGAGTATTTTATCACTGAATTTGTTAGTGGTTAGTTGCTGGTGCATGTTGATTAAAAAACAACAACAACAATGTAAATAGCTCATTATTGTTTCTGGATTCTATACAAAGCACACTCTTTTTGTCTGAAGCTGTGAAAGAATGCTGCCATCTTTGATATACATCTGGTCAACAGTAAAGTTTCTACAAAACCTGAAACTATAACTGTCACCTAATCATTTTGCAATCTTTATGCCTCTGGACCAGCAAGCAATGAAGCAAGTTACTATAGAGGCAGTAATAATTAACTGAGAGTTTCAAAAGGAGATAGAGATTGATTCTTCATAACCAGGGCTGGAAGAATTACATCTAAAACTCAAGTCACTCACCAAGTAGATGTCTCCTATTGTTTCTTGCTCAATATTAATCATTAACAGACAAACACAGAAGCTATGTCCCCACAAGGGCACACTAGCCAGAGGCTAAACTCTTCAGGGATGAAAGTATGAGTTACTACATGAGAAGAGCATTCTGCACTAGACCAAGCACTGGCTGGTTGTGAGGGGAAATCTAGAACGTGTAGTAGAGGAGGGAGATGATGGTTTTTATAAATTCCAGTTTAGGAACCAACTAGAGCAATGATGTCTAGAGGTATAGCTTTTATCTCTAATTCTTCTTTGGCAAGTTTTTTTTTTAATTAAGAAATTCTGACTGACTACTGCCTTGATAAGTTAATGACAGAACAGATGGTATTGTGGAGGCATGGGTAGGTCTGAGTTATGCAACGAAGGAGTGTAAAAGGCAACAGCACAACTTAGCGGTCACACGTATGCTGTTCTTAATGCAATCATCTGAGACCTTGTAAGAGCTACTCACCTTGCTACAGGAGCATGTTCAGCCACATGAGTCATAATGCTTAAGAGAAGCCCCCAACATAATGGCAGATGAAAATTGGTACCAAACTTCCTCCCTGTGATAGGCAGATTAACCGCCCACGTCCATCCCAAGACTTCCATATCCTAATCCCTGGAAACTTTTGATATAGTGTTACATTTCAGGGAGAAATTGCAACTGAAATTAAGGTTGCTAATCAGCTGACCTTAAAGAGATTATCTTGGATTAACGAGGTCAGCCAGTGTAATGGTAAGAGCCCTTTAAAAATGGAACAGAGAGGCAGAGAAGTGAGTGATGGAAGAAAGACCAAACATTACTGCTGCCTTGAGGATGGAAGGACACAGCAGAGGAATGAAGACAGCTTCAGAAGCTGGGAAAAGGCAATGAACACATCTCCCCCAAGGCCTCCAGAATCAGGAACACGGCCCTGCCAGTATCTTGGTTATGTGAAACTCATTTGGGCATGTGACTTCCAGAACTGTAAGATAATAATTTTGTGTTGTATAAAGATGTTGTGTTTGTGGTAATATGTTACAGGAGTGATAGGAAACCAACATACACTCCCTTTTTGTAGGAAAATCTGATGCTGACAAACATCTCCCATGGGTACCATTGAGTATACTTGTCATTTCCTCACTCTCTCTGGCTCCTTTCCCCACACATTCTATTTCAGCCCTGCACTATTGGTATTTCCCAAGATAACCTGCCAATAAAATAACTGCTCCTAAGTCCATGTCTCAGGTACTCTTCCGGGGCAATTCACCCTAAAACAGGAGTTATTCTTTTCCTGTCATCAATGGAAATATTGATGTTGTCTCACCCTAAGCTTGATGCTGGCTTTGTGGTTTGGAACCTCAGGTGTTTTTTGAGTCTTTGAACCTCAGATGTTCTTACTGAAACAAATTGCTACCAGAACCTGGGTGTTGTAAGTGAGAGACTTCAGTCTGTGGATTTGGCTGAGTTGGCAATCCTTGCTCTGAGGTACAAATAGCTGAATACACTTTAATGCGGCGCATATATACGGTGGAATGCTACTCAGCCATAAAAAGAAATGAAATTGAGTTGCTTGTAGTGAGCTGGATGGACCTAGAGTCTGTCATACAGAGTGAAGTAAGTCAGAAAGAGAAAAAAATACCGTACGCTAATGCATATATGCGGAATTTTAAAAAAATTGGTACTGATGAACCTGGTGACAGAGCAGGAATAAAGACGCAGACGTAGAGAATGCACTAGAGGACACGGGGTGGGAGGGGGAAGCTGTGGTGAAGTGAGAGTAGCATTGACATATGTACACTAACCGAATGCAAAATGGATAGCTAGTGGGAAGCAGCAGCATAGCACGGGGAGATCAGTTTGGTGCTTTGCGACAACCTAGACGGGTAGGATAGGGAGGGTGGGAGGCAGGCTCAAGAGGGAGGGGATATGGGGATATATGTACGCATATGGATGATTCACTTTATTGTACAACAGAAATGAACAGAGCATTGTAAAGCAATGATACTCCAATAAATATGTATTCAAAAAAAATGAGATTATCCTTGGTTATCCACCTGGATCCAGGGTAATCGTCAGAGACTTTAAAACCAGTAGAAGGAGGCAGAAGAATAACATCAGGTTAGAGTGACCTGTTATGAGAAGAACATAACCCACTGGTGTGGGTTTGAATATGGAGCAAAGAAGGCATAAACTAAGGATGTGGGCTGTCTCCACCAGCTGGAAAGGCAAGGAAATACACTGTCCTTTAGTCTCCACAAAGGAACGTGATGTTGCCAACACATTGCTTTTTAACCCAGTGAGACCGTGTCAGATCTCTACCTACAGAACTGTAAGATAATACAGTTGTATTGGTTAGGCTGCTACATTTGAGGTCATCTTTTATAGTAGCAATAGGAAAGTAGTAATCACCCTCGACATTTATGCCACGTTCTGTATAATGACTGTAGCTATTTCTACAGCAGAAAATAGCTGTCAAGCAGAGAGTTTTGGGCGATCCCAGTTAAAAAGAAACAAACAAACAGAAACATGGATAGGTGTGACAGCAGTGTCTGCTACAAGAATGTGTGCAATTTCTTTTATAAGGTAGCATTATTTTGTAATAATGGTCAAAAATATTGAGCAGGGGAAAATATTTTTAAATGTAAAATAAAAGGCAAATTCATTTTTATTCGCAGATGATATATTTGCTTGCCTGAAAAACTAAAGAACAGAAACTGACATTTTTGGCTAATTATGAAATGATGAAATGAGATCATTTAGCACAAAAATAGAGTATGAAAATAAGTAACTAATAACAGGCTGTTAGAAGATAAAATGATGGACGTGCCTACATTAGTTTTCTATCGAAGCATAAAAAATTAACAAGAATTGAGTGGCTTGTAACAGCACTAATGTCTTAGTATACAGTTCTGTTTGTCAGTCTGGCACAGCATGACTCGGTTCTTTGCTCACACTGAAATCGAGCTGTCGGCTTGATGCCTTCTTATTTGAAGCTCAAGATCCTTATCCAAGCTCATGCCTGTTATTAGCAGAGTTTGTTCCTTGAGGTTGTCCCATTGAAGTCTCTGTTGCTTTGCTGGCTGTAGACCAAGGACCACTCTCAGTCCCTAGGGATGACCCTCAGGATATTACCCAATGACCCTGTTCATCTTCCACCTTCAAGCCAGCAAGAGAGTGTCAAATCCTTCCGGTGCTTCCCATATCTGTCTTTCTCTTCTCTGACCACCAGGAGGACACTCTGCTTTTAAAGGGCTCATCTGATAAACCAGGTCTACCCAGGATCATCTCCCTTTAGCCAAATAATGTAATATAATCATGGTAGTATAATCATTTGAACCATCAAATTCACAGCTTCCACAAAAATGTAGAAAGGATTATACAAACAGAATATAACTGTGGATCATCTTAGAATTACGCCTACCACAATGCTTTTTCATAATAGAATAAATGTTAAAATATCTAATAAGACTAAGACATTTGTAATAGAGGTATAAAGAGACTTTAAAATGTGACTCTGTGGAACAGAAGGGATATTTAAACAAAAAGAGAAGATTCTACCATATAGTTGGGAAAAATAAAGACCTACAAAAATAAGTGAAGTCTCTTAAATTAGTCTATACATTAAGAAATTTTTTAAAAACTCACACTTTTTCCCACTTAAAGGGGAAGTAGACTAGTTGATTTTAAAGTTTATAAATAAAATGCGAAGTAGAAATAAGAAAAAATACAACAAAAATAGTAATAATAGATGATGTAGGAATGTCACTTGCTAGGTAACAAATATCATATAATACTACTGAAATAATTAAAGCAACATGGTGTTACCATAACATGAAAAAGAAATAAAAAAGAAAGGGATAAGTAGCATTTCATACCCATGACATATGAGTGGAAATTTTTTAAAATAGTGTTAATTACCGATTAGTCTCCTGGGAAAATAAGTTGAGCCATAACTCCCACCTTTTACTAAAATTATTTCCAGGTATATCAAAGATATAAATGTCCAAAAAGGAAATGATAATCTTATACAATTTTTTAGTAATCTTGGGATGGAAAAGACTTTCAAATATATGTTATAAATTGCAAACATACATATACAAAGATATAAAACAAAGGATGGTAACTTTAAATTAATCAAAAATTTTAAATTTTCATGAAGAAAAAATGCATATACAAAATGAAGAAACAAATACAAAACTTGTGAAAACTTGCAACTTATAACAAAGGACTGATTTCCACAACCAGTTAAAAAATAAGAAAAAAATAATAATAAAGATTAACAATCCAAAGAAATTTGACAAAGGCTGTGAAGTTAATTCACAAACCAAGAAATTAAAATGAAAATTCAATGTTATTTAGAATGAGAAAAAACATAGATTAGTACTTTTTGTCCTTTAGTTTATTATGTATCTTTAAATTTTTTTAATTTTATATTGGAGTATAGTTGATTTACAATATTGTGTTGACTTCAGGCATATAGCAGAGTGATTCAGTCATACATATACATGTATCTATTCTTTTTTTTTTTTTTTTTTTTTGCGGTACACGGGCCTTTCACTGTTGTGGCCTCTCCCATTGCGGAGCACAGGCTCCGGACGCGCAGGCTCAGCGGCCCAGCCGCTCCGCGGCATGTGGGATCTGCCCAGACCGGGGCACAAACCCGTGTCCCCTGCATCGGCAGGTGGACTCTCAACCACTGCGCCACCAGGGAAGCCCTCATGTATCTATTCTTTTTAAAATTCTTTTCCCATTTAGGTTATTACAGAATACTGAGCAGAGTTCTCTGTGCTATACAGTAGGTCCTTGTTGGTTATCTATTTTAAATATAGCAGTGTGTACATGTCAACCCCAAACTCCTAATCTACCCCTCCCCCCACTCATCCCCCCTGGTAACCTTAAGTTCATTCTCTAAGTCTGTGAGTCTGTTTCTGTTTTGTAAATAAGTTCATTTGTATCATTAATTTTAGATTCTACATATAAGTGATATCATATGATACTTGCCTTTCTCTGTCTGACTTACTTCACTTAGTTTGATAATCACGTGGTCCAACCATGTTGTTGCAAATGGCATTATTTCATTTGTTTTAATGGCTGAGTAATGTTCCACTGTATATGTGTACCACATCCTCTTTCTACATTCATCTGTTGATGGACATTTAGGTTGCTTCCATGTCTTGGCTATTGTAAACAGTGCTGCAATTAATATTGGGGTGCATGTATCCTTTCGAACCATGTTTTTCTCCAGAGACATGCCCAGGAATGGGATTGCTGGATAGCTCTATTTTTAGTTTCTTAAGGACCTTCCATACTGTTCTCCATTGTGGCTGTATCAATTTACATTCCTACCAAGAGTGTAAGAGGGTTCCCTTTTCTCTACACCCTCTCCAAAATTTATTGTTTGTAGACTCTTTGATGATGGCCATTCTCACTGCTATGAGGTGATATCTCATTGTAGTTTGATTTGCATTTCTCTAATAATAAGTCACGTAGATTAGTTTTTAATCCCTCAGGTGATCAAAGTTTCCAAAGGTGGATAACCACTATGTCAGGAGATCTTGTGGAGGGGGGAATCAATATTTTCATACACTGTTGGTAGAAAAGTAAATTAGTACGATCACTGTGCGGACAATTTTGTATTTGTGAGTGTGTGTGTACATACACATATATACTTATATTTGCAACTGTACAAAAAACTGAACAAAACATATACATGGTTATTTATTGCATCATTATATATAGTGGCAAAAGATTAGATCAATTCAACCAGATTTTTCTGGAGGATTAGTTATATAAATCATAAAGTCAGTAAACAAAAGAGACAGTCCTTTTAATATGGAGGAATTTCCAAGATACATTTTTTGGTGAAATAATTAAGTAGAAAAGGATGAGGAATATGCTACTACTTGTGCAGTAAATAAAGGAATTTTAAACATATTGTCTTGTGTATGCATAGAATATTTCTGGAAGCACACAGGCACTCAACAATTTTCACCTCTGCAGTGGTAAATTGACTCTGTTCATCTTCAGAGTCAGGAATAGAAAAATATTTACTTTGTACCCTGATACCATTTTTTACCCTTTAAATTTTTATCCCTGTGTATATACTACTTTATAAGTATGGAAAATTTAAACATAAATTAATAGAAAATACAACAAATCTGACTTAGACAAAATGGCATAGTTAAATAACAGTAAGTTGCCAGTAGTCTGCTCCCTGTTTCTACTGGGCTGCCACTCACACGTAACATCAGAACCCGTGTGATGCTGCCCTACATTGTGATGGAGTCATGTTCAGGTGCTATACAGTGGTAACAACAATTTGTGGCAGAATGTCAAAAAGATACACATCTAAATTTGTCTTTTAAAGAAAGAATATAACTCTGTCTCACAAGTCGCAGCAGACATCTCAATTTCTCATGGTCTTTGCTTAGAAAGCATGCCTGTTTGGATCTCTCTACACTGAGCGGTTAGGACCCATTACTGCCCTCCAGGGTAACAGCAGGATGGGAAAAAGCATGCAGACCAAATGGGTGGTTTCCCAAAGGCAATTCTGGAAACTCTTTAACCAAAATTAGTTTAGGATATTAGCAACTTATCGTTAATGCATTTATATAGGATGTACAGTTTGAGAAATAATGGTATTTATAAAGAAATGTTTGAAAAATATTCAGTAAACATCTACATTGTAATTTAACCAGGCCAACAGAGAGCTTAGATTTTGCCATTTACGAATGCCCTTTGGAAATGATTTTATGGAACGAGTCTCATTAACATTTTTTTAGGGAAGTTAGAAGAAAAATTTCGATGTTTACTAAAATCCTGATTTTAAAGGCATTGCTAATTACAGTGGTGTCATTTTTACAGGGAACTTTGGGAATAAAATTAATTTTTCACCTTAAGATGAGCAATTGGTTTGCTTCTATTTTTTTGTCATTGTGCAATATCAATCTACTTAATTCCTCATTTCATTTTAATTTCCAAAGCTTACAGCCAGATCTATGGCCCATTGTTTGTTTATACTGGACTTATACATTTTTGTGGTCCTAATTGATTCCCCGTTTTAAATCCCTACTCCTCTTTTTATGATCACCTTATGTTCCCTACATTTTTCTCATATTTTATGATCAACTTTATAGGGGAAAGCAGGATGGAAGAACAGAGTTAAAAGTATAGGCTGTTTGAAATCCAAGATATTTTGTTGAATTTGGGCTCAGTTTAGGCTATATTTTGATACATATATCATTCTGGGACACATCATCTTCCATCATAACTCAGAGGCTGACTAATTACTCCTGGTCTCTGTGACTAACTCAAGATAATGGCATGCTAATTTAGTAAGAACATATGTTTTCTCATGAATCTAAGTATTCTAAAAGCCCTACAGTGTGTTCTTTCCCTAAGAATTTTTACAAAAGACAAAAGCTAAAAATAATGAAAAAGCCAAGGCCTTCAAATTTATTTCCAAACTAGTATTATTTGCTTCTCACAGATTTGGCATTATATGAGATTTATAAAAATGGGCTTTCAGGATGGAGCTCGCCATCAAAAGAGGGGAACTTACCGAGGGGATGGAAAGAAACTTGAAAGTAGAGGACACACGCAGGAGGGATACATGAGAAGGAATTTTTTTTTAAATAGAAGCCTAATAGTTTAAAAAAAAACAAATAAGTAATAAATATATATGTATATAACCCCCACACACAATGGAAATTTCAATTTGAATGTTTCAGTAGGTATCATAAAATCAGGTTTGTAAAGTAACAGAAGTTAAAGTATTTCAGTACAAATTATAAAAACCCCATCTTATTTCCACAAATAATGGTGGTAAACTGGCATATAATTGCACATATTCGCATTTAATTAGCTGTCAAAAACACGTATGGCTGCATTTATCCAATTCACAAGTGTAAAGACAGTATATGAAAGAGATCGCACACCACACTTGTAGATCCATGCTGTGCCTGCTTTTGCCATTTAATATTCAGGTTCTTGGTAATGAAACTAAAATGTACAATGCTTATATGGATCAATAATAGATACATTGTTGCTTTTATTTTAAAGAACTTACTTATTTAATCCCTGGAAAGGCAAAGAAAAAGGAGAGAAAGGTAAGGAAAATGAAATGGAGAAAACATAGAACACAGTGAATAATGGTGAGACCCTTAAACAGAACTAATATAGTCTTTAGAATTAGTTTACTTGGGTCTTGCATTACTGTTTCTTAAATATTTTCTAAATTGCAGCCTGCAAAATTTGAAATAAATGCAAAAGGACATATTTGTAAACTAAGTGAGAAAAGAGTCTTCTCATATGATACTGTGTAAACATTGTAAAATGAAGTATTACTTATTAAAATATAATCAGCTTAAATGATTTAATTATATGCATATTAGAGTTACTTTTTAAATCCAAGTGTATATGAGCTACATTTGTTTATTTAATCACTTATGCAGCTTTCTCAGTTCATTGACAGTTTCTAATGAAATGTCCTATTTTAAACTACTTCATTATGCTTTTATTTTTGAGAAACTACTCAAATATAGTGGATATTTTTTGTTGTTTTTGTGGGGTTAATTTTTTTTAACATCTTTTTTGGAGTATAATTGCTTTACATTGTTGTGTTAGTTTCTGCTGCAAAACAAAGTGAATCAGCTATACGTATACTTATATCCCCCATCCCCTCCCTCTTGTGTCTCCCTCCAACCCTCCCCTATCCCACCCCTCTAGGTGGTCACAAAGCACGGAGCTGACCTCCCGGCACTATGCGGTTGCTTCCCACTAGCTATCTGTTTTACATTTGGTAGTATATATAAGTCCATGCCACTCTCTCATATCGTCCCAGCTTACCCTTCCCCTTCCCCATGTCCTTAAGTCCATTCTCTATGTCTTTATTCCTGTCCTGCCCTTAGGTTTTTCAGAACCATTTTTTTTTAGGTTCCATATATATGTGTTAGCATACAGTATTTGTTTTTCACTTTCTGACTTACTTCAGAAAGTGAAATGACAGACTCTAGGTCTATGCACCTCACTACAAATAACTCAAATTTGTTTCTTTATTTGGCTGAGTAATATTCCACTGTATACATGTTCCACAACTTCTTTATCCATTCATCTGTCGATGGACACTTAGGTTGCTTCCATGTCCTGGCTATTGTAAATAGTGCTGCAATGAACATTGTGGTACATGACTCTTTTTGAATTATGGTTTTCTCAGGGTATGTGCCCAGTAGTGGGATTGCTGAGTCATATGGTAGTTCTATTTCTAGTTTTTTAAGGAACCTCCATACTGTTCTCCATAGTGGCTGTATCAATTTACATTCCCACCAACAGTGCAACAGGGTCCCTTTTCTCCACAACCTCTCCAGCATTTACTGTTTGTAGAGCTTTGATGATGGCCATTCTGACTGGTGTGAGGTGATACCACATTGTAGTTTTGATTTGCATTTCTCTAATGATTAGTGATGTTGAGCAACCTTTCATGTGTCTGTTGACAATCTGTATATCTTCTTTGGGGAAATGTCTATTTAGGTCTTCTGCCCATTTTTGGATTGGGTTGTTTGTTTTTTTGATATTGAGCTGCATCAGCTGCTTGTATATTTTGAAGATTAATCCTTTGTCAGTTGCTTCACCTGCAAATTTTTCTCCCATTCTGAGGGCTGTCTTTTTGTCTTGTTATGGCTTCCTTTGCTGTGCAAAAGCTTTTAAGTTTCATTAGGTCCCATTTGTTTATTTTTGTTTTTATTTCCATTTCTCTAGGAAGTGGGTCAAAAAGGATCTTGCTGTGAGTTATATCATAGAGTGTTCTGCCTGTTTTCCTCTAAGACTTTTAAAGTGTCTAGCCTTACATTTAAGTCTTTACTCCATTTTGAGTTTATTTTTGTGTATGGTATTAGGGAGTGTTCTAATTTAATTCTTTTACATGTAGCTGTCCAGTTTTCCCAGCACCACTTATTGAAGAGGCTGTCTTTCCTCCATTGTATATTCTTAACTTTTTTATCAAAGAAAAGTTGACCATACGTGCATGGGTTTATCTCTGGGCTTTCTATCCTGTTCCATTGATCTATATTTCTGTGTTTCTGCCAGTACCATACTGCCTTGATTACTGTAGCTTTGTAGTATAGTCTGAAGTCAGGGAGCCTGATTCCTACAGCTCCATTTTTCTCTCTCAAGATTGCTTTGGCTATTCGGAGTCTTTTGTGTTTCCATACAAATTGTAAGATTTTGTTCTAGTTCTGTGAGAAATGCCATTGGCAGTTTGATAGTGATGGCATTGAATCTGTAGATTGCTTTTGGTAGTAGAGTCATTTTCACAATGTTGATTCTTCCAATCCAAGAACATGGCATATCTCTCCATCTGTTTGTATCATCTTTAATTTCTTTCACCAGTGGCTTATACTTTTCTGCATACAGGTCTTTTGCCTCCTTAGGTGTATTCCTAGGTATTTTATTCTTTTTATTGCAATGGTAAATGGAAGTGTTTCGTTAATTTCTCTTTCAGGTTTTTCATCTTTAGTTTGCAGGAATGCAAGAGATTGATTTGCACTAATTTTGTATCCTGCTACATTACCACATTCATTGATTAGCTGTAGTAGTTTTCTGGTAGCATCTTTAGGATTCTCTATGTATAGTGTCATGTCATCTGCAAATAGTGACAGCTGTACTTCTTTTCCAGTTTGGATTCCTTTTCATCTCTGATTGATGTGGCTAAAGCTTCCAAAACTATGTTGAATAACAGTGGTGAGAGTAGGCAACCTTGTCTTATTGCTGACCTTAAGTGGAAAGGGTTTCAGTTTTTCACCATTGAGAATGATGTTGGCTGTGGGTTTCTCATATATGGCTTTCAGTATGTTGAGGTAAGTTCCCTCTATGCCTACTTTTTAGAGGGTTTTTACCATAAATCAGTGTTGAAATTTGTCAAAAGTGTTTTCTGCATCTATTGAGATGATCATATTTTTTTATCCTTCAGTTTGTTAATATGGTGTATCACATTGATTGATTTGCATATATTGAGGAATCCTTGCATTCCTGGGATAAATCCCACTTGATCATGGTGTATGACCATTTTAATGTGCTGCTGGATTCTGTTTGCTATGATTTGGTTAAGGATTTTTGCATCTGTGTTCATCAGTGATATTGGCCTGTATTTTTCTTTTTTTGTGACACCTTTTTCTGGTTTTGGTATCGGGTGATTGTGGCCTCATAGAATGAGTTTGGGAGTGCTCCTCCCTCTGCTATGTTTTGGAAGAGTTTGAGAAGGATAGGTGTTAGCTCTTCTCTAAATGTTTGATAGAATTCTCCTGTGAAGCCATCTGGTCCTGGGCTTTTGTTTGTTGGAAGACTTTTATTCACAGTTTCAATTTCAGTGCTTGTGATTAGTATGTTTCTATTTTCTATTTCTTCCTGGTTCAACCTTGGAAGGTTGTGCTTTTCTAAGAATTTGTCCATTTTTTCCAAGTTGTCCATTTTATTGGCATATAATTGTTGTAGTAATATCTCATGATCCTTTTTATTTCTCCAGTGTCAGTTGTCACTTCTCCTTTTTCACTTCTAATTCTGTTGATTTGAGTCTTTTCTCCTTTTTCTTGATGAGCCTGGCTAATGGTTTATCAATTTTGTGTATCTTCTCAAAGAACCAGCTTTTAGTTTTATTGATTTTTGGTATCATTTCCTTCATTTTTTTTTTCAGTTATTTCTGATCTGATCTTTATGATTTCTTTCCTTCTGGTAACTTTGGGGGTTTTTTGTTCTTCTTTCTCTAATTGCTTTTGGTTTAAGGTTAAGTTGGTTATTTGAGATGTTTCCTGTTTCTTGAGGTAGGAATGTATTGCTATGAACTTCCCGCTTAGAACTGCTTTTGCTGAATCCCATAGGTTTTGGGTATTTGTGTTTTCATGTCATTTGTTTCTAGGTATTTTTTGATTTCCTCTTTGATTTCTTCAGTGATCTCTTGGTTATTCAGTAGCATATTGTTTAGTCTCCATGTGTTTGTATTTTTTTAAGTTTTTTTTCCTGTGATTGATATCTAGTCTCATAGCATTGAGATCGGAAAAGATATTTGATAAAATTTCAATTTTCCTAGATTTGTCAAGGCTTGATTTGTGGCCAAAAATTTGATCTTTTTTGGAGAATGTTCCTTGAGCACTTGAGAAGAAAGTGTATTATGTTGTTTTTGGATGGAATGTCTTATAAATATCAATTAAATATCTTGTTTAATGTATCATTTAAAGCTCGTGTTTCCTTATTTATTTTCATTTTGGTTGATCTTTCCATTGGTGGAAGTGGGGTATTAAATTCCCATCTATTATTCTGTTACTCTCGATTTCCTCTTTTAAGGCTTTTATCATTTGCCTTATGTATTGAGGTGCTCCTATATTGGCTGCATAAATATTTACAATTGTTATATCTTCTTCTTGGATTGACCCCTTGATCATAATGTAGTGTCCTTCTTTGTCTCTTCTAATAGTCTTTATTTTAGAGTCATTTTGTCTGATATGAGAATTGCTACTCCAGCTTTCTTTTAACTTCCATTTGCATGGAATACCTTTTTCCATGCCTTCACTTTCAGTCTGTATGTTTCCCTAGGTCTGAAGTGGGTCTCTTGTAGACGGCATATATATGGGTCTTGTTTTTGTATCCATTCAGCCAGTCTATGTCTTTTGGTTCGGACCTTTAATCCACTTACATTTAAGGTAATTATCGATATATATGTTTCACCATTTTCTTAATTGTTTTGGGTTTATAGCCGGCCTTTTCCTTCTCTTGTGTTTCCTGCCTAGAGAAGTTCCTTTAGCATTTGTTGTAAAGCTGGTTTGGTGGTGCTGAATTCTCTTAGCTTTTGCTTGTGTGTAAATGTTTTAATATTTCCATCGAAACTGAATGAGATCCTTGCTGGTTAGCATAATCTTGGTTGTAGGTTTTTCCCTTTCAGCACCTTAAATATGTCCTGCCACTCCCTTCTAGCTTGCAGAGTTTCTGCTGAAAGATCAGCTGTTCACCTTATGGGGATTCCCTTGTATGTTATTTGTTGCTTTTCCCTTGCTGCTTTCCATATTTTTCTTTGTATTTAATTTTTGATAGTTTGATTAATATATGTCTTGGCATGTTTCTCCTTGGATTTATGCTGTATGGGACTCTCTGTGCCTCCTGGGCTTGAATTACTATTTCCTTTCCCATATTAGGGAAGTTTTCAATTACAATCTCTTCAAATATTTTCTCAGTCCCTTTCTTTTCCTCTTTTTCTGCTAGAACTCTTATAATTCAGATGTTGGTGCCTTTAATGTTGTCCCAGAGGTCTCTGAGACTGTCCTCAATTCTTTTCATTCTTTTTTCTTTATTCTGCTCTGTGGTTATTATTTCCACCATTGTATCTTCCTAGTCACTTATCTCTTCTTCTACCTCAGTTATTCTGCTATTGATTCCTTCTAGAGAATTTTTAATTTCATTTATTGTGCTTTTCATCATTGTTCGTTTGCTCTTTCCTTGTAGGTCCTTGTTAAATATTTATTGTATTTCCTCCACTCTATTTCCAAGATTTTGGATCATTTTTACTATCATTGCTCTGAATTCTTTTTCAGTAGACTGCCTATTTCCTTTTCATTTGTTTGGTCTGGTGAGTTTTTACCTTGGTCTTTCATCTGCTGTGTATTTGTCTGTCTTCTCACTTTGCTTAACTTACTGTGTTTGGGTGTCCTTTCAACAGGCTGCAGGTTCATAGTTCCCATTGTTTTTTGTGTCTGCCCCAGTAGGTAAGGTTGGTTCAGTGGGTTGTGTAGGTTTCCTAGTGGAGGGGACTGGTGATTGTGTTCTGGTGGATGAGGCTGGATCTTGTCTTTCTTGTGGACAGGACCACGTCCAGTGGTGTGTTTGGGCATGTCTGTGATTTTATTATGATTTTAGACAGCCTCTCTGCTAATGGGTGGGCTTGCGTTCCTCTCTTGCTAGTTGTTTGGCATGGGGGGGTGTCCAGCACTGGAGCTTGCTGGTCATTCAGTGGAGCTGGGTCTTAGTGTTGAGATGGAGATCCTTGGGAGAGCTCTCACAGATTCATAGTATGTGGGCCCGGGACATCTCTGGTGGTCCAATGTCCTGAACTTGACTCTCCCACATCAGAGGCTCAGGCCTGATAGCCGGCCAGAGCACCCAGACCCTGTCTGCTGCGTGGCTCAGAAGAAAAAGGAGAATAAAAAAGATAGAAAGAAAAATACAAAATAAAAATTTTAAAAGTTATTAAAATAAAAAGTTTAAAAAATTATTAAAATAATGAAAATAATAAAAGAAGAGAGCAACGAAACCAATAAACAAATCCACCAATAATAACAAGCACTAAAAACTGAACTATGATAAACATAAAAATCAGAAACTGGTCAGTCACATACAGCAAAGCCCAAGACTACAGTTGCTCCCAAAATCAGCTGCCTCAATTTTGGGATGATTCGTTGTCTATGCAGGTATTCCACAGATTCAGGGTACATCAAGTTGATTGTTGAGATTTAATCCACTGCTCCTGAGGTTTCTGGGAGAGATTTCCCTTTCTATTCTTTGTTCACACAGCTTCTGGGATTCAGCTTTGTATTTGGCCCTGCCTCTGCATGTAGGTCACCCTCTGGCATCTGTTCTTCACCCAGACAAGTTGGGGCTAAAGGAGCTGCTGAACAGGGTGCTCGGGCTCACTCAGGCCGGGGGGAGGAAGGGGTACAGATGCAGGGTGAGCCTGCAGTGGCAAAGGCCAGTGTGACTTTGCAACAGCCTGAGGCATGCTGTGTGTTCTCCCAGGGAAATTGTCCCTGGATCATGGGACCCTGGCAGTGTTGAGCTGCACAGGCTCCCAGGAGGATACGTGTGTATAGTGACCTGTGCTTGCACACAGGATTCTTGGTGGCTGCAGCAGCAGCCTTAGCATTTCATGCCTGTCACTGGTGTCTGCAGTGATAGCCACAGCTCGCACCTGTCTCTGGAGCTCGTTTAGGTGGTGGTCTGAATCTCCTCTCCTCATGCATCTGAAACAATGGTCTCTTGACTCTTAGGCAGTTCCAGACTTTTTTCCGGACTCCCTCTTATCTAGCTGTAGTGCACATTAACCAACTTCTCCACCAGCAAGTTTTATCAGTATATTTTACATTCTACTATCATTTTGAAGTTTTCAAAACAGAGATAGAGCATGCATTCCCCCAAACTTATTTGCAACAGAGACCTTATTTTGGGGGTACTCCTGAGAAATTAACATTCCACAGAACAAACTTCAGGTAATGTCTATATACAGAATCTTCAAAGCAGCTCAAACTGACACTCTCAATCTCCATCAATGCTAGCCCATGTATATTATTTAGTGTCCAATTTTGAAGACATATTTGACAGTGAACTAGAATATTATATTTAAGAAAAACTTTCTCAAAGCAGAGTTTTTTTGTAATTTTAAAATTTTTTATATGTATAATGTATAATTGTATGTATAGGAATAAACAGAAAACAATAAGTCTTGTTCAATTGAAAGACATGAAGTCATAGATATTTTGAACCACAGAAACCTTAAAGATCATGCAATGATTTTCCAAACGTTTATTACATCCTTTTCTGTAAGAACTCCCTATGTCATATTGACTTATAAAATTGTATATTTTGATGGAATAAGCTCCAACCTACAAACTTAGAAACATGATGCTTTTCTTTACTTTCTTGCTCATCTGTGCACACACACAGAGTGTTTATAAAATTCTTTGTTGCCAGGTGATTAGCTGGCCCTGTGCCCTCTCCTCCTCCAGATGGAAAAAAGCAGGTGCAGCTCCTTGATCTCCCCAGCAAAGTGACATAGCTGCTCTCTGCACATCAGAATCCTATTTCATTGACTATAATCACATTGCCTAGCAGTTTTATTAACTTTTCATTCTCCATTAATATCTATGTATATTAATGTCCTTAGACTTTTCCACATTATGTAAAATATGACCTATAATTTCTGCTTTATTCCCATGATGATTTTACAAGATGGCCTTCTTATGTTTATAGCAACTGTCATATCTAATTTCTTCTAATTGTGTTGCTATCATGTGCAGAGCTACCCTCACCACCATAGTTATATGAGTTAACTTGTATTATAAGAAAATGTTCCTAAATTAAAAGAAAAAAATCAATGAAATTTCTGTAAATATGTCACTTAGCAACATATATTCCCTAAGCTTTACTCAATATTAGATATTGTAGGATGCAACTTAATTTTTTTAAACAGATCGACTTGTTAATGTTACAAAAAATGCATGGCAATCTAGTATTTATTACAGAGTGGTTGGCCTTTCCTATGAGATTTCCTTGGCAAGAATAGGTTCTATGATAAGACTTTGATTTCTCTCATGCCCAGCCTCTACCATGGTATCTCAGTTACTCTCTGTTCTACTTAGACTAGGTGATGTGAAAAATATGGAGGAAATGAAGGGGGAAAGCCATATACAATAACTACATATGGTGTCAATGAATTCTTGGTACTTACATGGCCAGTATATATCTTTATAAATGGAGTTTTTGCTGAACTGACCTAATATAAACATATTTATTATATATAAATACATGTGTAAAATAGAAAGTTGAAAATGATGTGACTAGATAAAGTAAAGTTTATATTTGGGTCCAACTTATAGGTTGCATTTGAGGTAGAGGGTAGTAAAAAATAACAAGAATCAAATAGGTTTATTTATTAAATTATTTATTTATTTATTTACCTCATCATGTGGCATGTGGAACCTCCCTAAAGCAGAGGTTGAACCCGTGCCCTCTGCAGTAGAAGCACAGAGCCCTAACCACTGGACAACCAGGGGTCATCAAGTAGGTATTTTGGAGAACAAATGTGTGTCATATAAACAAGCTTGAAATGTAAAGGGTATTGAGGATTTTATGTAAATCAGGCTTTACATTTAAATATTGATAACCTAAGGAAAATTCCCCTCTGTTTATGTAGTTGATTTGAGGTGTGAGTTCTTTTACAGACCCCTCAGAACAGTCTCCTCAAATACAAGAGCTTTTGTTATGCTCCAGATTTTATAGCAAACTGGCACATAATAAATCAAATTTTTCTGTATGAATGTTTTTGTTTTATTTTTCCACTTATGAATGAAATCATACAGTATTTGTCTTTCTCTGTCTGAATTATTTTACTGAACTTAATACCTTCAAGCTCCAACCATGTTGTTACAAATGGCAAGATATCATTCTTTTATATGGCTGAGTAGTATTCATCTGTATATATATAACACATTTTGTTACCCATTCTTTCATCCATCCATGGATACAAGTTGTTTCCATATCTTGGCTATTTTAAATAATGCTACAGTGAATGTGGGAGTGTATGCATCTTTTCAAATTAGTGTTTTTGTGTTCTTTGGATAAATACTCAAAAGTGGAATAGCTAGGTCTTATGGTAGTTCTATTCATAATTTTTTGAGAACTCTCCATAATTTTTTCCAAAGTGGCTGCACTAGATTACAGTCCCACCAACAGTCAACAAGGGATCCCTTGTCTCCATATCCTCTTCAACATTGGTTATTTTGGATAATAGCCATTCTAACAGGTATGAGGTGATATCTAGTGGTTATGATTTACATTTTCCTAATAATTAGCAATGTTAAATATCTTTTCATGTGTCTGTTGCCTATCTGTATGTTTTTTTCTGGAATAAAACATGTCTATTCAGATCCTCTGCCCATTTTTAATAGGGTTGATTTTGTTGTTGTTGTTGAGTTGTATGAGTTCTTTATGTATTTTGGATATTAACCTCTTCCTGGATACATGACTTGCAAATATGTTCTCCCATTCAGTAAGTTGCCTTTTCCTTTTGTTGAAGGTTTCCTTTGTTGTTTTTAGTTTGATGTAGTCCAATTGGTTTATTTTTGCTTTTGTTTCCCTTGCCTGTAGAGTTTGAGCCGTATGTGGCCTTTATTATGTTGAGGTATGTTCCCTCTATACCCACGTTGCCGAGAGGTTTTTTTTTTTATGATATATAGTAGTTGAATTTTGTTAAATATTTTAATACAATTATTGACATGATCATACAATTTTTATCCTTCAGTTTGTTAATGTGGCATATCACCTTGGCTGATTTGCAGATGCTGAGCCATCCTTGCATTCCTGGAATAAATTCCACTTGATCATTATGTGTGATCCTTTTAATGTATTGTTAGATTTGGTTTGCTAATATTTTGTCGAGGATTTTTGCACTTATGTTCAGCAAGGATTTTGTTAAGGATTTTGTGCTTATGTTCAGCAAAGTTATTGATCACTGATTTTCATTCTTTCTTTCTTTCTTTATTATTTTGCTGTTATTATATCCTTATCTGGCTTTGGTATCAGGTTGATATTGACTTTATAAAATATGCTGGATGGTTTCCTCCTCTTCAATTTCCTGGAAGAATTTGAGAAGAATAAGCATTAATCTTTGAATGTTTTGTAGAATTTGCCAGTGAAGCAGTCTGGTCCTAGGCATTTGTTTGTTGGGAGAATTTTGATTACCATTTCAACCTCCTTACTAGTAATTGGTTTATTCAGATTTTGTATTTCTTCATAATTCAGTCTTAGAAGATTGTTTTTAGAAAATTGCCCCATTTTTCTAGGTTGTCCAATTTCAGAATAGTTTCTTATTATCCTTTGTATTTCTGTGGTGTCAGTTGTAACTTCCCCCTGTTCATTACTGATTTTATTTATTTGATCCTCCTCCCTTTTATTTGATTTCCCTTCCTTTTTTTCTTGGTTAGTCTAGCTAAAAGTCTGTAGATTTTGTCTACTTTTTCAAATAATCAGCTCTTAGTTTCATTGATCTTTTCTACTGTTTGCTTTTTTGCTTTTAAGTCTCTATTTTACTTATTTCCACTCTGATCTTTATCATTTTATTCCTTTTATTAATTTGGGGTTTTATTTGTTCTCTTATTTCTAGTTCCTCTAGGTGTAAAGTTAGATTATTTATTTGGGATTTTGCTAGTTTATTGAGGTAGGCCTATATTGTTATGAACTTCCCTCAGAGAACTGCATTTGCTGCATCACATGGATTTTTGGTGTGATCCATTTCTGTGTTCATTTGTCTCTAAATATTTTTTTTATTTCTCCTTTGATATGTTTGATGACCCATTAGTCGTTCAAGAGCATGTAGTTCAATCACATTTTTGTGCTTTTCCCATTTTTTTTCTTGTGATTGATTTCTAGTTTCATACATTTGTGGTGAGAGAAGATGCTTGATATGGCTTCAATTTTCTGGAATTTATTGAGACTTGTTTTGTGGCCTAATATGTCATATCCTGGAGAATGTTTCATGTGTACTTGAGAAGAATGTGTATTCCGCTGCTTTTGGATGAAACATTCTGTATATATCTGTTTGTTTAATCTGGTCTAATGTGTCATTGAAGTCTCCTGTTTCCATATTGATTTTCTGTCTAGACGATATATCCATTGATTTAAATATATATATATATATATATATATATATGTATATATATATATATATATATTTAGGATTTTAAAAAGGAAAAATTGAAACAAAAAAGTATCTCCAGGAAAACAGACAGTCTGTATTTATAGATATTTTCCCCAATCCATCACTCTTGTTTATATTCTCAAGCGCCACAGCACTCTTTCACTTTAATTATTTTTGTCACTCTTCTTCACAGCAACTTTTCTTCTTTATATTAAATAGAATTGTATTGAGGTATAATAAACATACTATAAAATTTAGTTACGTGTCTACATAATTCAATGATTATTAGAAAATTTGCAGAGTTGTGCTATCATCAAAACAATCCAGTTTGACATTTTCATTATTTCAAAGGGAATTTTTTCTGCTCATTTGCAGACAATCCTTCTCACCTCCTTCACTATGAAACCACTCATCTACTTTCTACCTCTGTAGGCAGATCTTTCATATAAATGGAACCATGAATTATATGATATTTTAAATCTGGTTTCTTCCTATTAGCATAGTATTTTGAAATTTATCCATGCTTTATTATATGTCAGTAGCACATTTATTTTTGTGCCAGAATGGTGTTTCATTGTACTACATTGTGTTGGTTTTCTATGGCTGTGAGAGACTTATTCTCTCAGAGTTCTGGAGGCAAGAAACCTAAATCAAGGTGTTGGTAGAGCCACCCTCTCTCTGAAGATTCTAGGGGAGAATTTTGCCTCATCCTAACTTCTGATGATTGCCAGAAATCCCTGGTGTTCCAGGGTTTGTAAAGACATCACTCCAATCTCTGTCTCCATAGTCACATGAGGTTCTTCCTTTTTGTCTATGTTTTTCCTCTATTTTATTTTAGTATAAAAATACCAATCATTGGATTAGGATCCAACTTAATTCAACATGACCTTGTTTAACTAATTACATCTGCAAATACCTCCAAATAAGGTCATATTCCAAGGTTCCAAATGGACATGGATTTATGGGACACAATATACAGCCAGTATACATATTTTATCATTCACCAGTTGATGGAAATGTAGATATTTCCAGCTTTTGGCTATTATGAGTAACACTGCTATGAATATTTGCATGCATGTGGTTATGTAAACATAGTTTTCATTTCCCTTATGTAGATATCTAGGTGTGGAATTGTTGTGTAGCATGAGAAATTTAAATTTTACTTTAAAATTTTAAGATATGGAAAGAGCATTTAACTATAAAATGTATCATACTGGCAATATGCTAAGCCCCTATGTGTATTATCTCATTTAATTCCTATGGAAACCACACGCAATAGACTGTTGATTGATAAGAGGCATCAGCCAAGTTCTCTCATCATAGTCCAGCAAAAGAACAGGCTGAACCATAGGGAGGGAAGCTAAGGCAGAAAGGTCAGGCAACTTTCACAGGTCTGGGCAAGTTGAGATAGAGATTTATATATAAAGCATCAGTGAGAAGGAGGAAGCAAGGTCAGCTCTGACTCAAGCTAAGTGAATGTTTCATATTCTCTTTAAAAAGACCCAGAGCCCAGAAGTTTATGCTTGCTTCATTTTCAAATATCCTCACATGAATGATTTCCTGCTGATTATGATAGGCTTGAGAAGCACCAGGAGGTTCTTATCATATTTGTCTAAGCTTCCTGGAGACCGGCAGAAAAATTTTAAAAAGCTGGATTGACTGTACAGTCTGGTGCCACAGGATATAGTCAGGTACCTGATTCATAATACCCTTTGTTTGAACACTTTATGCATGTGCGCCTACTATAAAAATAATCAATCTTATGTTATATGATGGCCTTTTATGCTGAAGTTCTAAGATTTCCATTTTCTTGCATAACCTACCTACGATTTCAGCATCATGATTTCTATCTGCACACAATATCTTCATGTTGAAAAGTAGAGAACAAAAGCAAATAAGAACTTTTTATACATTTAATATCAAAAATTCACTGTTGTTTATATTTCTCTTATATTAATATTTTATTAATTTATTCTCAAGTTCACTATGCTAAATAGATTGATTAAAGTTACAATTTGAATGTCAAGAGATAGATTTCCCACATTTTATTAATGGAACAGAGACATGCAGCAAAAAAAAAAAACTTAGAAAAACATTTAAAAATTGCAATAATGTCCAGTAGTAGCCTCTTTTTCAAGTTGTCATAGCTTCCCTACAGTCACAAGGGTAACCTTAATTAATCTGATGGAAAAAGTTAAATAATATTTGACTTTAAAATTCTAATTTCATGTTAACTACTCTTTAAAAAATCAGGTCTGGCTTAACTTTTTTACTCCAATACCTAAAACCTATAAATCTTTTCTTTTCTGTTTACATTCCTGGCCAGAAAAACCTAGGTGTCCCTCTGATGACAGCATGACCTACACCTGATCTCTGAGCTCCAATACCCTCAGCCTTATCTCTCCTTCTTATTCCCAAAAGGCCTGTGTCCCAAGACCCCAGTGCTTTTTCAGTTGGCACACGTATTTGACTCAGCATCATTTCTCGTCTCAGATTGTGAATTGGTTTTATATTGTAAAATCCCTTTTTCATTCTCTGTACTTATGGATGACTTTTACATGAACCCCCTTTAAATCATTCCACAGAATTCTCCCTCTATTCATATATATTCCTTAAGCCAATATACTACTTGTTAACTGCTAGGATGAGTAATGCCAAAATGTAACTCAACATAGGGAATTTCTTACAGATCAGAGTCAATCAATGCTCAATCACGAACAAATATAGGGATTGTTATATGATCTTTACCTTTTGGAAAATTATGTGTAAAAGAACTTCACAAATTGAAATAATCCATTTTTTCATTGGTTGTAAAAATAAATAGAATAGTAATGATATGTTCCATCAGGCAGAAAATCTACTGAATGAAGCCTATGGTATTGGGTTCCACTTCAACACATTCTGGAAAATTACATTACAGACCTGTCAAATACAAATTCCAACCAAAATGTCATGTCTGTACAATACAAAAGCAACAATCTGAAGGACAAAGTGAATCTTGCCTTACCCTAGAAGTCCCAAGGCCATGCTTCCTGTGATTCAACTGTAGTTTTTCAGGGATGAATCAGCTTTCTTAGTAATTTTAACCTTCTCTGACACAAGGAAGAAATAAATACTTGTACCATGTCATTGATAACTCAGTAGAAAAAATAGAGTTGGCAGATTTTACTATTTTCTATAATGGCAATTAAAACTAAATCAAAAGTTCCTTCCCCTCAGCAAAGAAGTAAACTCTCTATAATAACTGATTTCTAAAAGTTGTCTTGAAGGAAGAATGTGTACAAGTTTTTTATTCCACTTTTAAGCATGCCAACCTGATCGTCCCCTTGCCAGACAGCTGCTTCAATCATCTAGGAAGCTTCACAGTAAGCCATGCTTTGCTCTGCATTTTCATCCACTGATGGCACAGGCCATCTAGTGTTCCTTACTTCCCCCAAGTTCATTATTCCTGTTGGTACAGAACTCATTCCTCCTTTATCGGGCTCCATCATGGATAATCTTTAGGTGCTGACTGTGATGCTTATTTGAGTTAGACTCCTGTCTGCTCCTTCCTGCATAAGCTCGCTTTGCATAAGATTGGTTTAAATCCCCTAAAACTCAATTAAACTTTCTATACCCAATCTCCTGATTTCTTATTACTTATAAACCCAGACTCATAAGATAATAAAAATAAAATATCTTTGCAGCACTTTAAGGGCAGAGATTTTTGTACATTTTATTCTCTGCTTTATCCCCAGTGTGTAGAAAAGTGCCTGACACATGGATACTTGTCTATAAATATTTGTTTAATAAATGTATTAATCCATTTTCTAGATTGAATTACTGCCTCCACATAAATACATTCCTGCCAAACATGATATGTGCAAAATTTACTCCATAATGTCCAATTCTTGCCTCAGTTATACTTGGCTTGGTTCATAGTAGCCCAACAACATTTGTTATGGACATAGTAGGATAAAATTACTTTCTAAG
This sequence comes from Delphinapterus leucas, assembly GCF_059928025.1. Lineage (NCBI taxonomy): Eukaryota > Metazoa > Chordata > Mammalia > Artiodactyla > Monodontidae > Delphinapterus > Delphinapterus leucas. Next base: position 132,314,233 of record NC_143133.1, on the reverse strand, counting down.
TGTAAAATACTAGCTTAAAAATCATGAAAGACACTAAAGTTCCAAACCTTTGACCATAAAACTTAAAATTGAAGAAAATAGAATCAATCACAGAAGAGGAATTCTTGGTGAAGATTCAGGGTATACTTTTAGTAAGAGGTATGAATGTATCTTCTTATAAATTAGCATTTTATCAGAGGGTTTACATTGAGAGGTTAATTTGGAAACAAAAATAGTTCACTTTAGTATTACAGGAACTAAAATCAATGTGAAGTTCTTTTACCTAAAAATTAAATTGCAACTTATCTGGGGATTTAGATATCCATTCTTTCTGTATCCCGATGACATGGATGATCATGTGTTTTATAAAAGGAGGGGATGCTTTTCAGAGAAGAATATAAAAAGGAGGTCTGTGATAATTAACCCTTTATAGTCAAGACCATGCACGCTTGCAGTGCCTTGGACGTTTTCATGGATAAACTCTGGTTTGGCTTAAGTAATATCTTCCTAGCTCAACTTAATGGGATCCTCATTTTATGTGTCTAAGGAGATTTTATGAGTTCTCTCTTCAGTGCTGATGACTTTACCTCTTTCATAATTATTCCGTATCTGAGAAAGGAAACAGAGCCAAACAAACTAACAAAATGCTTATCAGGGCAGTTTATACTGACTCCCCCTTTCTCCTTCAGGAACCTCAAGATTGGTCTACTTACTCTTATTTGGTCAGTGTCTCCCAAGCTTGCATACGGTTTGAAGTTATGGTTACTTATGTCTCACTTTTCATTTATCTCTCTTTTTTCTTACCTATAATAAGCATCATTTTAAAAAACTGTGTGTTCATAAAAACAACTACTGTCAACAATTATTTATGTAAATGTTTGTGTGAGTTTCATCCCTGTACTAACTCATTTAGTTTTCATCAGATCAATGTATACTTTCTATCTTACAGAAGAAAACACTGACAATTAGAATAAGAAAGTGACTTTTTTTTTCCAAATCACTCATGTAGTAAGAAAAGCTGGACTTGAATCCATTCAGGCTTTGAACTCTTCTGTCCTTCTGTATACAAGAGTAAGCACAGTGCCCAGTGTGAAAGAAGAGATTAAATCCATGGTTGAGTAAGTGATTAAATAGATATATGGTTGAGTAAGTATTTCTGAAGTTGGTACTTTTTTCAATAAAACATAGTGCATGTCTTTGTATTGCACATACTTGCAGAGATTCATTAAATATGTAAGTGATCAATTTTGTTAGTGTATATTAGAACAGTAAAAGTAAGTAAGTAGAAACTCTGAAAAACAATTTTAACTCAAAAGACTTTATTTATTTATTCAGATTTCACATATAAGACAGATCATACAGTATCTTTCTCTGTATGACTTATTTTACTTAGCATAATGCCTTCTAGGTCCATCCACGTTGTCACAAAAGGCAAGATTTCATTCCTTTTTATGGCTGAATAACATTCCATTACATATACATGGCAGTTTCCTTATTCATTCACTCACGGATAGACAGTTAATTATAGCCATATCTTGGCTACTGTAAATAATGCTACATTGAATGTGGGGGCACCTACATTTTTTTGAGTTAGTGCTTTTCTTACCTTTGGATAAATACACAGGAGTGGAATTGCTGGTTCATGTTAGTTCTATTTTTTTGAGGAGACTCCATACTATTTTCCATAGTGGCTGCACCAATTTACATTCTCACTGACAGTGCACAAGTTTCCTTTTCTCCATATCCTTGCCAACACTTGTTATTTCCTATCTTTGTTAATACCCATTCTGACAGGTGTGAGGTGGTATCTCATGGTGGGTTTTTTTTTGTTTTTTTTTTTGCGGTACGCGGGCCTCTCACCGCCATGGCCTCTCCCGCCGCAGAGCACAGGCTCCGGACGCTCAGGCCCAGCAGCCACGGCCCATGGGCCCAGCCGCTTCGCGGCACGTGGCATGCCCCAGACCGGGGCATGAACCCACGTCCCCTGCATCGGCAGGCAGACTCTCAACGACTGTGCCACCAGGGAAGCCCTCATGGTGGTTTTGATTTGCATTTCCCTGATGATCAGTGATGTTGTATAATTTTTCATGTTCCTCTTGGCCATCTGCATGTCCTCTTTGGAAAAACCTCTATTCAGATCTTCTGCTAATTTTTAAATAAAATGGCTTGTTTTTTGTTTTTTGGGTTTTTTTTGCTTTTGAATTGTATGAGTTATTTATATATTTTGGATATTAGCCCCTTATTACATATATCATTTTCTCCCACTTAGTTGACTGTCTTTTCATTTTGATGATGGTTTCCTTAACTGTGCATAAGCTTTTTAGTTTAATGTGGTCCTACTTATTAGTGTTTGCTTTTGTTGATTTTTCTTTTGGTCTCAGAATCAAGAAAGCATATCCAAGACCAATGTCAACAAGTCTACCACCTATGTTTTCTTCTAGAATTTACATAGTTTCAGGTCTTACATCCAAGTTATTGATCCATTTTGAGTTAATTTTTCTTTATGGTGTAAGATAGCGGTCCAATTTCATTCTTTTGCATGTAGCTGTCCAATTTTCCCACCACGATTTATTAAAGAGACTTCATTTCCCCATTGTATATTCTTGGCTCCTTTATCATAAATTAATTGACTATATATATATATATATATATATATATATGGGTTTATTTCTGGGCTTTCTATTCTATTCCATTGATTTATGTGTCTGTTTTTATGTCAATAATGTGTTGTTTTAATTCCTATAGCTTTGTAAGATACTCTGAAGTCAGAGAATGTAATGCCTCTACCTTTGTTCTTTCTCAAGGTTGCTTTGGCTATTCAGGGTCATTTTTTGTTCCATACAAAGTTTAGGATTGTTTGTTTACTTCTGTGAAAAATGCCATTGGAATTTGATAGGGATTGCACTGAATGTTAAATGTACATTAAATGTACTATGGGCATTTAATAATATTGATTCTTCTAATCCATGAGCAATATCTTTCCATTTATTTTGGTCTTCTTCAATTTATTTCTTTAATATCTTGTAGTTTTAAATATGCGGGTCTTTCAGCTCCTGAATTTCTAGGTGTTTTACTCTTTTTGATGCAATTGTAAATGAGATTGTTTTCTTACTTTTTCTTTCTGATAGTTCATTATTAGTGTATAAAAATGCAACTCACTTTTGCATATTACTTTTGTTTCCTTCAACTTTACTGAGTTTGATTATTAGTTTTAACAGTTGTGATGGAGTCTTTAGTGTTTTCTATATATGGTATCATGTCATCTTCAAATAGTGACAGTTTTACTTCTTCCGTTCCACTTTGAATGCCTTTTATTTTTTGTGCCTAATTGCTCTGGATAGGACTTTCAATACTTCATTGAATAATAGTGGTGAGAGTGAGTTTTCTTTTTTTGTTCCTAATTCTAAAGGGAAAGCTTTCAAATTTTCTGTTAGCTGTTGGCTTGTCTTACATGGCCTTTTCATGTTGAGTACTTTCCCTCTCTACCCACTTTATTGAGAATATTTATCTCAAAATATTGAATTTTTTCAAATTTTTTTCTACCTTTATTTAGATGATCATATGATTATTTTCTTTCCTTTTGTTAATGTGATGTATCACACTGATTGATTTGCAGACTTGGCTTCCCTGGAGTAAATTCCACTTGATCATGGCGTATGATCTTCTTAATGTATAGTTGGATTTGATTTGTTAATATTTTGCTGAGGATTTTTGCTTCTATGTTCATCAGGGATATTTGCCTGTAATTTTCTTTTCTTGTGGCATTCTTGTCTGGCTAGTGTCATTTTTAATGATTAAAAACTGAATATATTCCCTCTAATATTGGAAACAGGACAAAGTTGGCCACTCTTTCCACTCTTATTCAACATAGTTTTGGAAGGTCTAGACATTGAAATGAGGCAAGAAAAATAAATTTTAACAATACAGACTGGAAGAGAAGAAATGCAACTATATATGTAGATATAAAGATCTGTGTAGAGCATAACAATGATCTTACCAGACAAAAATAAATAAATGAATAAATAAATAGGAGGCCTAGAAAAATTGTTAGTTCAATTGGTTGCAGGATACATGATCAACACACAATCAATCACGTTTCTTTATACTAACAATGAACACACAGAAACTAAAATTAAGGACATAATAAACAATTGCACCACAAAAATGAAACGCTTAGTCATACATTTAACAGCACATATACAAAATCTGTATACTGATAATTACAAAAGGCTGAGGAAAGAAATCAAAGATCTAGGTTAATGGGGAGGCACACAGTATTCATGGATTAGAAGACTGAACATAGTAAAGATATGAAATTGGTCTATAGGTTTAATGTAATACCTACCAATAGCCTAACAAAGACTGTTATACACATAGACAAGCTTACCCTAGAATAGCTATAATAGTCTTCATCTTGACAAAAAAAGTGGGAGAACTCACTGTACATAATATTAAGACTTACAGTAAAAAAGCCTGTGTGGTACTGTTAGAGGGATAGAAACATATATCAACGGAACATAATATATTATTTGGAAATACACTGAAACAAATATGCTCAAATGACTTTTGACAAAAAAGAAAAATACAAAAGCAATTCAATAGAAGAAGGATAGTGTTTTCCAAAAAAAAAAAAAAAAAGGCTCTAGAGCAATTGGACACCCAAAGTGTAAAAAACCCAAAAAAAACAGCTCAGTCTAAATCTTACACCTTATACAAAAATTAACCCAAAAGAGGTCTGGGACTTAAATGGAAAATGCTAAAGTATAAAACTTTTAGAAAAAAAAAAAAAACAAGAGAAAAATCTTTGAGGTATAGGCCTATGCAAAACATTCTTACACTTGATACCAAAAGTGTGATCCATAAAAGAAAAAAATGATGAACTGAATTGAATTAAAATGGTCATTTGTCTAAATGTAATAATGTAAAACTTACTGTGGTCGCCTTAAAAGATAAAAAACATAGACATGGGCTTCCCTCGTGGCGCAGTGGTTGGGAGTCTGCCTGCCGATGCAGGGGACGTGGGTTCGTGCCCCGGTCCGGGAAGATCCCACATGCCGCGGAGCGGCTAGGCCCGTGAGCCATGGCCGCTGGGCCTGCGCGTCCGGAGCCTGTGCTCCGCGGCGGGAGGGGCCACAACAGTGAGGGGCCCGCGTACCGGAAAAAAAAAAAAAAAAGAATAAAAAACATAGACAAAACAAAACAAAAAACTGCAAACCAGATTGCTGGAGAATGTGGCCTTTGCTGCTGTCACAGTCACACAGGAGACCCTTCAGCTGCCCCCGAGTCACCACACCTTCCAGCTTCATTGGCAAGTGGACCCTGTCAAGGCCAGAGCCAACTCATCATCATTCATCTCAACCCAAACCCTGTCAGGTCCCTGAGGGCAAAGAGCAGTTGGCTGTTAGCAGTAGAGTGTTTTCTGTAAACATTGCTTTTCTCAAAAGCTGAGGCTGGTGTCTTCAAGAGCCACATTGGGGATTCCACAGGTTAGCTGCAGAATATGTGATTCACGTACCTCACTGCCTGCAGAATAATATGGTTTGTGAAAATTGATGTGAAAAGGATAAAAAGAGTAGCATTAACTGGGAGAAAATATGTGCAAACCACATACTCAACAAAGCACTATTACCTAGACTATATTAAAAACTATCAAAACTCAACAGTTATGAAAAGAAATCCAGTTAAAAACTGAGCAATAAAACATGAACAATATTTCACTGAAAATGATATACAAGTGACAAATGAGCACATGAAAAGATTTTCAACACCAGTATCCATCAGGTAAATGCAAACAAAAACCACAGTGAGATGTTATACACCAATCAGAAAGGTTAAAAAAGTAATGAAAACCCCCAAATACCAGAAAGATTGTGGAGAAAATAGATGACACATACATTACTATTGGAAAGGTAAGCCACCGTGGGAAATGGTCTGGAAGTTTCTTATAAAATTAAAGCTGCAATTCCCGTACAACCCAGAAATTTTACTCTTGAGCATTCATCCCAGAGACATGAAATATATGTTCACACAAATCCTGTACACCAAAGCTCATGGCAGCTTTATTTATAATTGCAAAACTGGAAAGAGTTCAGATGTTTTCCGATAGGTGAATAAGCTGGTGTTTAAGTAAACTGTTATGGATATATAGTAAAGAATACTACTCTAAAATAAAAAAATGAAAGGAATTGACACACACAACACCTTGGATGAATCTTGAGACAGGGTGTGGGAGAGCAACACAAAAGATTACATAATGTGAAATTCTACTTATATAATAGTGTTGCAATGACACAATCTGAGAAATGTTGAACAGAGTAGTGGATTTCAGCAGGTAGGGACAGAGAGAGGGTGTTAGGGTAGGTGTGGTTATAAAAGAGCTACTTGAGAGATCCTTTTGGTGATGGAACTGTTCAGTGTCTTGACGGTGGATATATGGACCTAAATATATGATAGAGTTGCACAGGACTTACACAAACATATACACACACATACACAAACACAAGAGAATACAGGTAAAAGGGGGAAGCTTGAATAAGGTCAGTAGAATGTACCAATGTCAAATTCTTGTTTGTGATACTATCATTAGAGCCCAGAAATTATGAATTTCTTTACAAAGTTACCCAAGGAAACCTCCCTTTATTAAACAAGGAGCACATATTATCTTAATGAATGTACATATACACACACTCACTTTGAACATTCAATTTAGGGAAATTTTTCTCCCATTAAAATTCCACAACTACACAAATCTTGACCATTATAAACTATAGAAAAGTAAACAAATGGGTGGTCTTTGTTACCATCTATTTAATAATAGTAAAATGTCCTAAAAAACCAAGCAATTATCTTTATTAAACAAGCTTCTTGTCTGTGCAGTAGTTTAGTAAAACTCCTTTAAAAGAAAGGACTTATTCTGGGTTGTAAGATAAAGAAAGAGACTTCTAGTTTTTCATCTAAGTTATATAGTCTTACAAGTTTTCCCATGTATTTGGATACTTCCCAAGCCTCCAGTTGTTTCTGTGAGTTACCTAATAGCCATTAATAAATCCTTGCTGGGCTTTATATAGGGACTATGTGCTGGCCTGGTTGCTCTAACTGCATTTGAGAGTGTAAAGAAGGAAAATGAGAACTTCAGAGTGCAATGGTCAGAAAGAAAGAATGCCTGTAAAATTTCTAATTAAAAAAATTTTATCTCATACAGGCTCAGTGACGATGCATGGGCTGAAAGTTTGTGTCCCCCTGCAAATTCATATGTGGAAGCCCTAATCCTCAATACAATGGTAGTTGGAGGTGGGGCCTTTGGGAGGTGGGGCTCTCAAAATAAGATTAATATCCTTATAAGAAGCAGAAGAAACAGGAAAACTCTCCTTCTCTCTCTCTCTCTCTCTCTCTCTCTCTCTCTCTCTCCCCAGTACATTCACCAAGGAAGGCCATGTGAGAAGGTAAGAAGAAGACGGCCACGTGCAGACCAGGTAGAGGCCCCTCAATAGACACCAAGTTGGCTGGCACCTTGATCTTGGACTTCTCAACCCCCAGAACTGTGAGAAATAAATATTTGTTGTTTAATCCATCGTCTATGGTATTTGTTATAGTAACCTGAAGAGAATAAGCCAATATAATCCATATAGCCAAATTTCAAATAGGCCAGTCCTACAATTTGCTGAATTTAAAAATTCTGGCCCAAGAGTAATGAAGGGAATTTCCTGATTAGTAAATTAGGACACAGTAAGCATTGTTCAGATCAGCTTCTCATAAATTTTCTTTCTGGAGTGGTACCACTTTCACATTTTGCTTCTCAAATCAAGGTTTGGGAGAATCTCGTTGGAGGTCTGATAATAATGGGAACCCACAGTTGGTGTCTTATTTATTTGGCACCTTCCAAATGCCCCAGACACCAAAAGGATCACAGGTATTTTCCACTCTGTATGGAGAATGTATATGTTATATTGTAGTCTGAAAGTATTAGATCAGGCTGTATTTGTGGGGAAAGTAGCTAATAAAAGAAACCTGGATACTCAAACGGTCTGGTATTCACTTGTTGGGTTGACTAGCTCTTGGACTTGATGTTGGCCTATGGTAAAATCTAATTTGGATGTTAATATTTAATTTTCATTATGTAATGGGAATAATCAAAGGAGCTAGGAACATTAGAGAAGCTGTATCATCCGACTTCTCTTCCATCATCTATGATCCCGCTACTGATAGTCCTCATAGGATACCTCTCTGAAAACTGTATTGGTGAGGAGAGTAGCAATATGAGAAAACTCACTTTTAGTAGTTGTTATATGTAGTCTGAGGATATAGAGGGGTGATTATGACACTGAACAGCGTTTCCTGATTTCAATGAAAATGATAAGATTCTCAGGTGGCAGAGACCAAATAATTACAATTATACAGAAGAGGCAATGCAAAAGACAAAAAAGGTGATAAAAATGGTCTAATCATAGGAACTTTTAAGAGAGTGTTGGTGGCATCTCTGGAACAATTACTTCTAGATGTATAAATCGAGAAAACTATAAGTCTGGGGATTTGAAGCCTGACTAAAGCCACTACAACAGATAGTTAGAGCCTTTCTTTGGTTTTCAGATACGAACTACAAACACTGAGTGCCCTTGGAGGGAAGTGGAGCCTGCATACTGGCCAGGAAGGACCCTGCTCTCAAATCTCATGTACACATGATGGTATACTAATAAGTGGATTTAGAGCCTGAGTCTGCCTCTTGGTCAGAACTGTGGGACCCCAAATCCAAAGAATGTTTAACTTTCAACTTCTAAGCATGCAGTTGGAATAGATATTTGAAGACAATATAGAATCCATTCATTGGTTCCATTATCCTGATAATATCACCATTTAGCCTACCTATTTGGACTCTGAAAAAGAGAGATGGGTCTTAAAAGTAAAAGGGAATGGTTATAAAATTAATAAGGTTTCAAACTGAAAATTTTGTCAATTATTCTCTCTTTATTGGAGTAGAGAGCATATGCCTTAACACCTGATATATAGTCATCTATTGGAAATCACTCAGCAACAAAAAAAGAAAAGCCTACTTTCTCCTGGAAAGAATAGCAATGTACATTCTCTATCCTGCCTCAATGATATGCCACTTCTCTATATGTGTCCCACAATTCCGTTGAAGTAGATATTGATTCTCATCCATCTACAGGACTTCCCACTGTCTCACTCATAAAGTATATACCTCAGCATAGCTGGGACACACAGTAACATCCTTGATCATAAGGTAGAGGTGTGGGGAGAAAGATGATCTTCGCACAGGGTCCAAAGGATCACATTAGTTCCATGCATTCCCAGGGTGCCTATTCCCACCTCACAGCTATAATTCCCTCGATTCCCTTCTAGGGTCTTGTCAAGAAATTACTTACCTGTGTTGACTGAGGAATAATAAAACTGATGACAATTATTAATTATTAATAATTATTATTATTAATTTTAAAACAAGTTGATCTGCATAATATATTGTCAGCAGCCAGAAAGGAAGAGTCTCAGACCTGTTCAGTGGTGGCTTGAAGGGAAGTGGAGAAGATACATTATTATAGGGAATTTAGTTGCATTTCATTGTCTAATTTGTTTGGGAAGGTGAGAACCTAAAGAATTTTTAGACACTAAGCTCCACTCCTATTGGAGACTTTCCTACATATATTGATTTTGTCATCTTATCTTCAAGAAGTATAGATGGATATAATATTAAATATGGTCAATTTATGTATTGAGTTGATACTATAAAGTGGATTATAGGCAATGCTATACTGAAAATGTAGATTTGGTTATACTTTTTATTATTACAGCAGGTTTTAACCTTTGGTATTTACTGAAAAAAATCCAACTATGTTTAATTTTAGCAATTTTATTTAGCATATATGTGAAAAGAATGCCATTTTAAAATTGTTCTTCACCTATGTTATAAAAGAAACAGAAACATATTGAATATTATTTAAATCTTAAATATTTTTAATATTTGATGTTACTTGCAGTGTGAAGTACAAGTATAAAATAAATAAAACCAGATAATGAGAGTTGACAAAGGCATACTTTTACCTAATTGTAATACTGTGGGTTTAAAGGAATATGAGAGAACAATTGTTTTTAGGAAGGTGATCCAACATAGGAAAAGAAATACACTAATTCATTACTCAGCTTTAATACCATTCACTCTTGTTCAATACTGGCAACAATTTTTAGAATTTTATACCAAAAAACGCTCTTTCAATTCTCAATGTGAAAAAGAGAATTATTTGTCCTTATTTAACTTGGGTTGTTAAGACAGAATTATTCACAGAACATTATAATGCACTTCAGGGGCATCTCTGACACACAAGCAACAGGATAAACTGATTCTGCTTGCTTCTGGCTTCTTTGTTATGTTCCCATAGAGGCAAATAAAAAGCTTTCAAATCACTTGCTTTTCAGAACTTATTCAGCCTATTTTATTTTTTTATTTTTATTATTCAGCCTATTTATTTTTCGTAAATCACATGTAAGAGACCAGATACTTTTAAATTCATGAAGGAAAATCCTTTCATGGGTTTTCTTAGAGCCCAAAAGGAATCTATTTGTGCCCTAAGTGAATATTTGTTTTATTCCTTTCACATAACTCTGCCCTCACACTAATGATGAAGGTAGGACTAAACACAGGTTTCAATTCCAAAAGTCTCATATTCAATCAAGTTCTACATTTGGTCAAAGCATAACTTCAGTTTAAACAAAGAATAATGGAAATCCCTGAGAGAAGGAGGTAGGGCATGATTTTTCAGTGAGCAAGCTTTGGAGATAGAATTCCCTCCTGGTGCCTATCTGTGCTCACTGCCAACTAGCTTCATAGCTCAGGGAAGGCATTTATCCTTTCCATCTTAATCTCCTCTTCTGTAAACTAGGAGAGGAAATGAAATGAAAACATTAGAGGTCAAAATTTTCAAGGTACAAGAAAGACAGAGAGAGAAATTTATAGCTTAGATATATGAGAAAGAAAAATTAGAGAAATAAAGCCACTGAGCTAACAACAATTTCAAGAAATTTGAAAAGAATAGAGAAAACCAAAAAAGGATTAAAAATAAGAATAAAAATAATATAGAAAACAAAGAATATATAAGTAAAACTTAGAGAACCAACAGCAGGTTTTTGGAAAAGATCTACAAGGAGGTAAGACTTCTAGTGGTGCCAACCAAGAAGAAAGAAGGGGAAAATATGAGAATTAAAGCGTTAAATACGTACTAACACAGTAAAAGTTTAAAATAATAATTACAGAATAGTATGTATATCTATGTGATAATTAATTTCATAACATAAACAAATGGAGGAATTTTTATTTAATATACTAGAATTGGGCAAAGAAGAATTAAGAAATTTGAATATACAGATGTATAATGAAGAATCTGAAATGAAATAAAAGATCCTTCTCTTTACTTTCTGTAAACAAATATGGCAAACGTGACCCATGGTAGGCAGAATAAATGCTTCCCAAAGACGTCCAAGACCTAGTCCCTGGAACCTGTGTATATGTTACTTTAGCCCTCAGAAAGGAATTAAGTTGCTCATCAGCTGACCTGCAAAGGAGAGAACCCTCGATTATCCAGGCGGAACCAATGAAATCAAATGAGCCCAGGAAAGCAGAAGGCGAGGCAGAAGAGTCGATCAAAGACGTGGCAATGGAAGAAGAGGCAGAGAGATTCTGAGTGTACAGGAACTTGGTCCACCATTGCTGCTCTGAAACTGGAGAAAGGAGGTCACGAGCCAATGACTGCAGGCAGCCTCTGGATCTGACAACCATCCAGGAAACAGAGACCACAGTCCTACCACGGCAAGACATGGAAACCTGCCAGCAATCTAAATGAGTAGGGGCATGAACCCCCCCAGAGCAATCCTCAAAGGGAAGCAGCACTGCCAACTCTTGGAGTTAGCCTCAGTGTCAGACTTCTGAACTGTAGAATTAGAAGATAATTAATCTGTTTGTAATAATATTTTACAGCAGCCATAACAAGCTAATATATAATCTGAACTTATTTCAGCCTTTATTTCCTGCTTCTCCTCAAAACTCCTGTCCTCCAACTATATTAATTTACTTGCAGTTTCACAGTCACTTCATAGATAATGAGTTTTAAGCTTGGACACTTTTTAGGCAAACTTTTCTCTAGAATTCTCTTCCCAAGAAGTCCTACTTAATTAGCAAACAGAATAAACGTTCTTCTTTGTAAAGACTTCTCTGACTCCTTTCTCTTCAACTGTAGTGCATTTCTTCTCTACTCTTTGGTAAAAATAGTAAGACTCTGAGTTTGATAGGACAAGGACTTGTACCTTGTTTAACTCTAAATTTCTGGCTCAGAATCTCAGAAATAGGAGGAAGTAACAAATAGTTGTTTTATAAATGAATAGCCCATTGGCAGGAAAGCCCTTGACTTCATAAATCTAGAGAACCAATCAGCATACAAAACAGGAACTAAATTTCAGGGTACACAGAGTTTGAGAGAAACATAGAAATAAGGCTTTGGAAACATTTTATAACTACCCAACATTGAAAAAAAAGTCAGAAAGGATAATGTTGTGATGTGCATTTCCCCCTTGGAAATTGTCTTTCTGTTGATGCAGGCTTCAGTCAATTCACTTTGACTAATAGCCTACTACATCGACAGTGACATATCACTAAACTCTGGCGCACACTTTGGACAAGAGGAAACATCTTTGAAATTATTTTCAGGATTGCCTGACTGCCCACATGTCCTCATCTTTTAAATATTTTATTTTTGGTGTCAGCACAAATGTTATTTATCTCTAAATGAAAATTCTCAAAGGTGAACACCAGGTCTGTATTTGATTTACTTCTCAGTACTTCTTTTTTTTTTATAACATGTAGCAGAACACTCTGCACCTTGTATGCATTCAAATGATCTAAATCTTTTATTTTTAATTTCATTTTCTAAAATATAAACATGATTTCACTCCTCACCGGATTCTTCCTTACTAGCCAAGGGAGTCAAGCTGCCTCTCTCTGTGCCTGTCCTGTGCACACAAACCAAAAATCATTGTTCAATACTCAGTACACTCCAGATGGCTTTCCAGTCCTGAAACCAGGCTTCTGATCTAGCTTATCTCTTGCTTACACTTGATTCTGGACTGCTGAGATATTCAAATGACTGAGTGCCACCCAAGTACACCTCGATATGTACCATGTGCTCTATTTTTAATAATTTCATGCCATTTGTTGAAAATAATATCCTATTTGGCATAGGGAAGAATCACTATTAAGTTGAAAATTATCTTAATTTCTTCCTCCAAGTAATTTTTCTCAGATCATTCATAAAGATTTTTTAAAATAGCTGTTTACATGAGTTGGATAAATCACTGAAGAATGGACAAATTAAAAAATCTCTTTTTAATGTTAAATGTGGGAAAATGAATTGAAAACAAAGTACTACTGATTTCAAATGAAACTGCCCATCTTAAGCAATGTATTACATTAAAGAAAAAACATTGTATTTCAGAACTTTCCAAAATAAGACCAGATATAAACTCAAAGTTCAGTACAACATTGATTAATATTTGACTTTTTCCAAGGTGTTTCACAATCTCGAATCAAAAAAATACACTAATTTACATAAAATGCAAATATTTATTTTGACTCTTTATGTCAGTATCATGAAAAAGCAATATTATAAAAATCATTAAAAGCGTTTTAAATTAGTTGCTATTATTTACCTTTTGGAAGTGGGAAAACTGAGGCTTACAGAGGTTAATTATTTTAAAATAACCTACTTTATCTCAGAGTCAGAATTCAAATTCTTATCTATTTACCCCAAAACCAAATAACATAGCTACTATCCTGTATTTCCCTTTTCTCAAATTGATAAAAATAAATGTGACTGTCTTTTATTTAACACATGTAAGTGTCAGAGAATAGTAAATCTTTTACAATTAACATATTCTTCATTCTTTACAGCAATCTTGTACATGATTATTCCCTACAGAAAGCACTGAATACAGTACCTGCCGCAATTAGCATTCAGTGATAGCTTCTCAAGTTACTAGTATTATTGTTATTAATGTTATCATCTCTATTTTAGATATTTGATAATATTGAACTCCAGAGCCAAGTGATTTCCCCCAAGGTCATAACAGATGGTAAGTGGCTGAGTAAAAATTTGAAAGCAGATTTGTTTCTTGCTCTATTTAGTAGTATCTTCTAAACCAAATCTGCCAGCTGCTATGCATGCAAATCCAAATAATAGCATCCTGAAACATTCTTGCTTCTCAGATCTTCAGCATCCTGATAACAACATAGGAAATCACCCTAATGATCTGTTTGCTGTTTGCCTCTTAATGAAATCTTTTGACATGATTTAAGACAAGTTCCTCCCTTATCTAATTAGATTTCACAATTAACTGAATAACCCCAATAGCTTTGTTCCTGGGCATGTGATTTACTTTTATGTATTCACTATGTCACCAGAAATATGTAAGAGTCAAATAATAATATCAATTTTCATGTGTACAAAATACTGAGTGGCTTTCAAAATATGTTGTTATTTGCATATAAATTCTCATTGAATATTTATAGCAACCATCTGAAGAACCCTGTGAAATAGGACAAAAAAATTTTTATAGCATTTGTCGATTAAATAAAATAAGCTTACAGAAGAAGGTCAATATGCAAAATTACATAGCTAGGAAGAGGCAGAGCAGATACTGGTATCAGATTTTTCACGTGTGATTTCCCTGGCGTTTTCATCTCATCATGTTCCTCTGATCTCCTCACTATTCCTACTTCACTCCTGTCCCTTAACCTGTAGCAGCTAGATTCAAAAAATTCACTGAAGTTGCTCGTAAACAGATGATGGAGTTCTACAGATATTTAACACTGTCTTCTTCTTAAATAGTTTTCTTTTAATTTCTCTTTTAATAAGGGAACACATTTACAATAGCCAAGACATGGAAGCAACCTAAATGTCCATATATATATACATATATACATATACACACATTGGAATATTACTCAGCCATAAAAATAATGAAATACTGCCTCTTGCAGCAACATGGATGGACCTAGAGATTATCATACTAAGTGAAGTAAATCAAAAACAAATATATGATATCACTTATATGTGGAATCTAATAAAAAATGATACAAATGAACTTATTTACAAAACAGACTCACAGACATAGAAAAGAAACTTATGGCTACCAAAGGGGAAAGGGGGAGTGATAAATCAGGAGTTTGGGATTAACATATACACACTACTAGGTGTAAGATAGATAACCAACAAGGACCTACTGTATAGCACAGGGAACTATACTCAATATTTTGTAATAATATATAAGGGAAAAGAATCTAAAATATATATATTTATAAATATACATATATACTATATATATATATATAACTGAATCACTTTGCTGTACACCTGAAATTAACACATTATAAATCAGCTATACTTCAATAAAAAATTTTAAAAAATAAAACTAAAAAACCACAAAGGAACACATTAAACATTGCAGAATGAATAAAAATATTCGAAGAGCTCTTTTTGTTTGTTGTTAGTCATTTATTTCACAGTCATTGCAAAATAAAAATTTAGTAAAACATTTAAATTTTGATGAGAAAGATCACTTCTATGAAGTAATATTAGCAACTGTGGAAACTGCTGGTATAGTTTCCTTTTGATGTATATCCTTTTCCCCCTGTAATGTTAAATATGAGAACACAATATTTTGTTCATTTCATAGTGGTATTAAAAGTAAAATTGCTAAAGAAAATGATATCCAATTTTCATTTCTAACTTGTGTTCCTTTAGACCTCTTACTTCACCACCATTGAATCTATTAGTCTTAATTTCAGAATTATTGACATTTTTAGCTTTCCATTTTAGTAGATTGAAAGTCTTACCTTCAAATGAAGAGCATAAGACTTAAACTAAGTATAATGCCATTTGACTTTTATATTGAAACTCATATTAACCACATCTGTATGGAATGGGAAAAAAATATTGTGTATGTCAATTTGTTACTGCTTTACTAATTCCCATTTATTTAAAATGTCAAGGGCTTCCCTGGTGGCGCAGTGGTTCAGAGTCCGCCTGCCGGTGCAGGGGACACGGGTTCGTGCTCCGGTCCGGGAAGATCCCACATGCCGCGGAGCGGCTAGGCCCGTGAGCCATGGCCGCTGAGCCCGCGCGTCCGGAGCCTGTGCTCCGCAATGGGAGAGGCCACAACAGGGAGAGGCCACAACAGTGAGAGGCCCGCGTACCGCAAAAAAATAATAATAATAAAAAAAATTAAAAAATAAAATGTCAAAAGTAGAGGAAGCAGTTAATCTTAAGCACAAAGTTAAGGTCAAGAACCTAAGGAAGTATGACGTGACATTATTTAGAAAAATGTTTTATTATATAAATCTATAAAAGTTTCTGCCATGATTTTAAAACATTTACTCTAAAATTTATAATGCTTTAATTTCCTTAATACTTGGGTGATCATTTTTTTTAAAAATCAATATTTTTTCTAACAATAAAAAAGCATTTTAGTTTTCTTTTGCCCAGCCTCTAAAATCAGTTATCCAAGAATGTATGTTAGCCCACGTAGATTGACTACCTGTTCTTTACCATGTGTAGTATCTGTCCTATTCCATGCTATGGCTTCGAGTCTGAGCACACATTTGATTCTTGAACTTCTAACTATCTGTGATTCAAGACTGAGAATTAAACTGTCACTGGGCTCTGATTTGGTTGTACCATTTTTTATTTTGTTGCTGTTATGGTTTGTTTCTTATATAATTTTTTAAGAAATATTTGATCCATACATAGAAGACAGTATAATGAAGCCCCATATGCCTCCATCCAGGTTTACTGAATGTTCACATATTTCATATTTGGTCAGAACTCCTTTTTTTGAGAACAAAACTATCACAGTCACATCTGAAGACCTTGCAATGCTCCCAACACGTTTATTCGCACCAGTCTTCATTCCCAGGAACAAACTGCCCAGTCAAATCCAGGAAGTCCAACAGCCTTCCTTCATTTTGCCCCATCTCTGTCCCCTTCAGTTCTAAGTGGCAGTGTTTCCGCTTCTACAGTCCCATAAGCTCTTTATCAAGCAACAGTCCAGGCACAACCTCGGTGTTCTCCTCAGAACACGTTTTCTCATTTTTTGCAAATATAAATAGACTAAAAGTTTTTCCAATCATCAATCAAGTTTTGTTTCCTTCTAGCTTGACAATTTCTTCTTCAATTCATCTCTTTCCTTTCACATTTTACTCTAAGTGGTGAGAAGGAACCAAGGCACTCCTTCAGCACTTTGCTTGGAAATTTCCTCAACTAAATATCCAATTTCATTATGCACAAGTCCTACCTTCCACAAAACACTAGAACACAGTTCAGGCAAATTTGTTGCCACTTGATTACAAACATCTCCTTTTCTTCACTTTCCAATACCTTTTTTCCTTGTTTCTGTTTGAGAACTCACTAGATTTGCCCATAACAACCATATTTCTATCATGACCTCAAAACTTTCCAGCCTCCACCCATTACCCAGTTTCAAATTTGCTTCCACACTTTAGGTATTTGTTACTACAGCATCCCACTCTCAGTACCAAAATCTGTCTTAGTCAGCTTGGACTGCTGTAACAAAGTACTGTAGACTGAGTAGCTTAAGCAACAGAAGTTTATTTTTTTCATACTTTTGGAGACTGGAAGTTCAAGATTTAGGTACTAGAATGATCTGTTTGTGGTGAGGGCTCTCTTCTTTGGTGATAGATGACTACTGTCTGGTTGTGTCCTCACACTGGCAGAGAGAGTGAGCAAGGGCTCTGGAGTTTTGTAAGGACACTGACACCATCATAAGGGCCCCACCCTTGTGACCTCATATAAACCTAATAATCTTCCAAAGCCCCCACTCCCAAATACCATCACCCTGAGTTTATGACTTCCAACGTGGGGATTTTGGAAGTTCACTGTTCAGACCATAGAACTGAAAACTGGATAATGGGAAATAATTAGACATTTTTGAAATTGTTATATGCTGACTGTAACTTACACAGATTTTTGGACACCAGAACACCACTGTGGTCCATCAGTCAGACTAGGAGCACATGATGTTCAGGTTATCAATTTAAGTTTTGTCCAAGGTTTGTCCCTAAGTGAATTGAATGCATCCCTGGTCCTATCTTGTGATTATCCCAGTTCTGAAATGCTTAATAGGATTAGATATACACATCAACTGTCAAAATTCTTATATTAGTGCCTAGACACATATCATAAGGCTAATCTTGTAACAAAAACCCAACAGAAGCCACTAGAACTTCCACAACCTATCAAACTAGTAAATCAAGGCAGACCTTCATTCCTGGGGAAATTACAGATACTAGAACCACCACCAAGATCTCAAAAGAGGCAGGGGGTAGTTATCCTTATCACTTCACATTTAATGTGCCTATTTTAACTATGCAGAGGAGAGATGTATTTCAGATAATGACGGTGAATAAACTTAAGACGATGATGAATTCAATTGTGGTTGCTATTTCAAATACAAGTTGCATGGCTTGAACAATGAACATATCCTCTGATGCATAGATGCAGCTACTGAACTCAGAACATGTGTTTCCTCTATACTTGTGAATAAATATCATCAGTGACAACTTACTTCCAGTTGGTATGGCCAGCAATATATGTTCACTATTGTGCCTCAGGGCTATATCAACAGGCGAGACCTATAGCATAATCTAGTTGTAAGGAATTATATCTCTAGTCCACAGAATATCAAGTTGGTTCATTAAATTGATGATATCATGATGATTGGACCCTGACGAGCTGGAAGTAGTAACTACAATAGACACATTGGTATGACACATGCATGCCAGACAGGGGGAAATAAATCCCACAAAATACAATGATCTGTCACTTGGTGAAATTTCTCAGTGTCCATTGGTCTTGGACAGGGTTTGGCAAACAATTTTTTAAAGGGGAAAATAGTAATATTTTAGGCTTTGCCATCTGTCTCTATCACAACTACTCAATTCTGCCATTATAATATGAGATAGCCACAGGTAATATGTACATAAATGAATGAGGTTGTTTTCCCAGCAGTTTTCTTTACAACATAGACAGTGGACTGGGTTTGGCCCACAGGCTGTGGTTTAATGACACTTGGAATAGGCCATATTGTGATATTCCTTCAAAAGAAAGAATATGTTGCTAAATCTTCTTCCAACAACTAATAATGCTTTGTAGCCTCTTTGCAACTTTGAGGCAACATGTAATTTATTTAGGCACACTCCCATAGTCCATTTTTGAGTAACCTGAGAAGCAGACGGTTTTGAGGGGTTCCAAAAACAAGAGAGTCTCTGCTTTAGTTCTAGATTGTCATGAAAGCTGCTTGGCCTCTTGGACTATATGACTCAGTAGATTCAGTGCTGCCTGAAATTTCTATGACAGACAGAAATGCCATGGAACCTTTGGAAAGACAATGCAGGTGAATCACAGCACAGCACAGACCCTTAAGGTTTTGAAACAAAGTGATCCATCCTCTTCAGTTAACTTCTCTCCTTTTGAGAAGGCTTAATACTAGATCTTAGTCGAGACTAAATAATTGGTCAGGTGAGAACAAGCTACAAGGCAATCAGAGTTGCCCATCATGAAAAAGTGGTACCTTACCCAACAAACCATAAATTTGGGTATACACAGCAGATACCCTTATTTAATGAAGACCGACTGTATGAGAATAGCATCAAGTGTGACCTGAATAGACAGGTAAGTCCTATGACCAAGTGACATGGATATGATTCAACAGGTAAGAAATGCATCCCCCAAATTCACATATTTGGTTGTGATATTGGCAGCAATCGTTTTGGTATGTTGTCGTAGTTTACCATAGTTTAGAATTAAATGTCCAAGTTCGCATGACATCTCAACACAAATCTAGTAAGCAGTATAGTTGGAATTTGAAATAAGTTTGCCTTACTGAAAAGCCTCTATTATTAATGATTATACCAAAACTACCTCTGTGTTAATACAAGCTAAGGTTTAGAACTGAGATTATTGTTATGACACTCTCACAATTTATATCCCATCTTTTGGCTTCAAGATTATTTTGATATTTATATTTAGTTGTAAAATTTATATTTAATTGTAAAAGTATTAATTGGATTATATTGGTTATAAGCAATCATTTTTTGTACTGTCACCCCTGCCTTATTCTTAAAATGTAAATTTTAATTCATCTCTCAGCCAGCTTATATATGTATGTATGTATGTATGTACGTATGCTTATATATACTTCATTTTCCTGCTTTAAAAATATAAAAGCATGTATGATAAAATTTCTGAATCATTAATTATCTGAATAAGTATTTACATTCATTAGAAACTGAATTTTTAACCCCAAATTCTCTACCTTAAAAGTTTATAATAATAGTTGATCAATTATAGAAAGACCTCTAATTTTGTTACTATGTGTTTGTTTAGTGTTTGGGGTTTTTTGAGGCTCAGTGATTGCAGAAGTTGTTCATTATTATTGTAATTTTAAAACTTTTCTTTATAGGACAGTTCTTGATTCTTTAATTTTCTATTTATTTTTGCTGTAATGTGGTGACACTTTTTTATATGTCTCAGTTTTTTAGCACTATCAGTATACATTTTCCTTTTACAATTTTATTGTCCATGCAATTCTTCCTTTTGTAATCCTGTTATCTTTTTACCTCAGTACATCATCTTCAGCTTTCATTTTTCTTATGACTTTCTGTTTTTTTTTAAATAAAATTAATTTTTTTGGTTTTTATTGTAGATGATTTCCAGAGTTATGTTTTTCAACTGACACAGTACCACTGTGTTTTCAGGATGACATGCTGACCCTACTTCTGCCGTATTTTTTCTGTAAATCACATGCTTGGAAACAATCTACCCAGAATCAGCGTTTCAACAGAAAGGAGATGTGGGAAATCACACATTTTTGGTCTCCTAACCTATCTGCTTGAGTGATGTTTTAATTCACTTCTTAGATCTACAGTTTGATGCATACAATTCTCATTAACAAGTCATCACTTATCAAGCATGATCTAATTTCACTAAGATGAGATCTTTGCACCTTCACAGTCTCAGCATGTCTGTCAGAGAGAATGATAGATTTTTGGTGGAACAAATAACCCCAGAATTGTGTGACTCCTGGCTGCATTTTCTGTTTATAGCTTTCTCACAGCACTTTGCTCAGGTGGAAGGGATGTGGTAGATTAAATACATAGAGTGTGCCCTTGGCAGTGCCCTCACTCCTCTTTGTGGCATGATTGCTTTGATCTTAAAAAAAAATTCTTAATAAAGAACAGAGGTAATTATGGTATTTACCTCAGAATCAAAACCTATGAATTAAGACATTTTGTACATTTTCTGGTTGCAACACCTACGTCTAGAGACGGAGAGGGTGCATAGCATGCAAGTAGGGGAGTGGACAGGAAATAGCTTTATGTTCTTTCAGCTGTACAGGGTTTCATACCTTTTATCAATACGGAATCTATCATTCCATCATTATAGCATTAGATCATCTCATAGAGATTTATGGTCATTGAAATTACTCTTAGATTCTGACAATAGAACACAGGCTACTATAATCGTCAGTCCCAGTCATGTCATTTGAACTTCCAACAGCATTTGTAACAGGAGATTGACAACTTATTCTTGAAACCCTTTTTTTTTTTTTAAGTTAGATTCCAGAATACCTCTTTCTCAATTCTCACACCTCATTTATTGTTCCTTTTCAGTCTATTTTTCTCGGTCACCTCATCTTCATGATGTCTTAATTCTGGATGTCACCAGGGTTTGTCTTCATAGCATTTCTCTTCTCTCTGTACCTCGACTCTTAATGTGATCTTATCTTGCCTCGTGGGTCTAATATTACTATGCAACCCATCAAGCGAATACAATTTTATACATATATTCTAGTTTTATTTTATACTCTGTACTCTTGAGTTACATATTTTTAAAAGTTCTACACAACTCTACATCTAAGTGTCATCTAAGAATCGCTAGTAAGATTTCCAAAACCTAAGTTTTGTTATAAACTTTCAATTTGGATAAAGGGCAACTACATATTTTGGCTCAGATCAAGACTCTTAAGGTCATCCTTTTCCTTTTTCGGAACTCACACCCCCATTCAATATACCAGTAAATACTCATAGTACTGCCTTCAAGATATATCCAGCATCTACCATTTCCCATCATCTTAAACATTACTACCTTGTGCCAAGCTGCCTTTCACATAAATCACTGTAATAACCTCGTGTGTGTGTGTGTGTGTGTGTGTGTGTGTGTGTGTGTGTCCCTTATCTCCAGGGAATTAATTATCCACCTGGCAGCATAAGTTTTGTTTTGTTTTAATGTAAGCCACAATATATCACTTCTCTGATAAAACTCACCAATTACTTTCCATCTCTGTGTATTATAATATACACTTGTGGCTTATAATAGTTTCCTGGTACCGACATTTCACCACTTCCAATCAAGTGTGGAAATCTCACTTCCACTTAACTTCCTTTTACTTGCTACAGTTTTAAATGTTGTCTTAAGGATCACATGGCCTTTTATTTTAAATTCAGTAATCAAATATGACTTATAAATCATATATTTATATGCTCATATAAAGGAGTATTTTATATAAGTACTCATATAAAAGCTCAAGAAGGGGTCTACTGTATGCAATACAACTCAAAGAACTCCTTTAACCCGTTTTTAAGGGTAGGGCTGCTGTTCACAAATTCTCTTAATTTTTCTTTGTAAGAAAATGTTTTTTCTTTCACTCCTGAAAGATAATTTCACCAAATATATAACTCATGGTTGACAATTATTTTATTTCAGCCCATAAAAAATATCATGCCACTTTCTTCTGGCCTCCTTGGTGTCAGATGAGAAATCAGATTTCAGTTGAATTGGCTTTCCCCTACAAATAATATATTATTTATCTCTGACTGCTTTCAAGATTTTATTTTTGTCATTAGTTTTCAAAAGTGTAATTATGACGTGTTCTAGTATGGTTTTCTTCGAGTTTATCTTGTTTGTTGTATAAATGAAGAAGATGTAACAGCTAGGGGACTACAGATTTATATAATGTAGGAGCACAATCGGTTTGATAGGAATAAGGTAATGAAAATGGTAATGGAGAGGTCAAAAACGATGTCTGAGGCAATTTAATATAAAATTTTAATAAATTCCACATGGGATAGAGTAAATTTCTATAGATCAAGAGGTATTTTTAAATTACTGGCTAAAAGAGAAATTTGAAAAAGAAAGGCTAAATAAAAGAAAGAAATGGCATGGACAGATTTTCTATTGTATAATAAAGAATTTGGTTGGTCGTTGTTTCCTGGGAGGGAGCCTCTAAACTTGGGGGATTTCCCTAGTGATAGACGTGTCTTTGTTATTCATGGTCTGTTCTAATTATTTATGTTAATGAGGTGACTCTGGATGGACCCTTAGATAGTTTATTCTAATAAAATGACTCAGGTTGGGGACTGGCCAAGCCAGCAAGATCACGTGATTATAAGGTTGGGACTTTGAGCCACTTGATATCAGCACAACATCCAGGGAATAAAAGGGAATATAGACGGAGTTCAATGACACAGCCAAAGATTTGATCAGTCATGTCTACATAATGCAACCCCAATAAAATCTCTAGAAGAGACACCTGGTGCATCTCCTCTTTTGGTTGATTCTGATTTTGTATCCTTGTTGTTACAGTGAAGCTGCATTTGTAAGTATAGTGCTGTCAGCAAATTCTGAGAGTCATTCTAGTGAATTAATGAACCCAGGAGGTAGCAGGAACTCTCAAATTTGTAGCCAGCTGGCCAGGACTGTGGGTGTCTGGGAATCCCCAAGCTTGCAGCTGTTGTCTGAAGTGAAGGCAGTCTTGTGGAGGAAGCTTGTGTTCTTAACTTGTGAAGTCCAGGTAGAGACCTAAGTCATCGTGACTTAGTTGTTGATATTTTTGTCAATGCTATTAGGATAAATGGTGAGGTCAGATTTTTCCATATTCCTCTCTGCAGATCAAGAAAGATCTCATAGCAATGAATATTTTTTAGTTTATTTTGCAATATAACATGTACTTTTTTATTTTCTATTTTTAAGGAAATTGGCCTTAAGATGTTGACAGTGAGTGCAACAATCAATGAATAAATTGTATCTGTAACAATGCTTACGATGTATTTCATAATTTATAGTACATGCTATTTTTATTTTTTCAATTAACGTAAGGTTTTCGATGGTGGGAAAAGAACACAATAGCTATCTTAATTTGATTTTGAAGATCTGTTTTCATGAAATAAACTGGATTATAAGAAATAAACTGGATTATAAGATACACAAGCTTTTGATTTTTAATTAATTAATTAATCTATTTAGTTTTGTGTGGTATGTTCCACACTGCCTTACCTTTTTTCTTAATCAGTATTGTCTTTTGGGGAGAATAACATATTTCAATTCAGTACTCTTATCACAATAATTTGGAAAAGAACTCTGTAAAAGGTTATTCTTTATGCAAATTAATTGTAATTGTGTTGGAGGTTGCCAGCACTCACCAGTTGATTCAAAGCAGAATTTGAAGCTGTGTTATGACCTGCTACAACTAAGAGCTTTTTGTATTAAGGTCATGATCAGAGCTGGAATGCTGAGGTTTGTTATCACAGCATAATCCCTAATGGATTCATGCTCGAGAGCTATAGAAAAAAAGTACATGATAAAGTAAAGTGAAACAAAACAAATACAGGAAGGAATGTCTGCCTAAAACTATATAAGGCAAGGTACTTGTCATAAGTTCTTCTTCTGAATGTCTCTAAATCTAAGAGAATGTATTATCGAAGGAAAGGTGCCTTCTCCTGCACTTTGCCAGCAGTAGAGCAAAACAGCTTTAGACCTACTGCTGCCTCGGGCCATTTATGGGGGTGCACATAAGGGACAACAGCTGTAGCGGCAGCAGAGACACCACGATACTCAGCACGGTAGCAGCAGCATCTGTCAAAATCTGCTCCTCCTAAGGCAACATCAGTAGTGCCGAACAGCACAGTGAAGATGTTGATCAGGACAGAAATGCTCAGGATGGTTCCAGCTCTGTCAGTAAGAACACTGCAGTGCCTGCTGAAGAACGGTCAAACTGCTGCGAAGAACTGCACCCAGCAGGATAGATGTGCATGTAAAAGGCAAATAAGACACCTCTTGGGGCCTCCAAAAACTCCTTGGGCATCAATGATAAAGCAATATTTGTGGGGAAATACGAAGGATCCTAAGGACCTCCATGACAAGGTGCAGGTAATTGCCCATGGATCTCAAGTGAATATTGCTAATGAAAACCACAGACAGCTGATACCTGGGGAAATTAAGCTCATGTGTAGGTAACACTTTTTAAACTGTATTTTTGTTACTAGATAGTAAACTTGTAATTGCAAAAGAATGGATGGTTTATTACACAAAAGGAGTTCAATAATTTTCTGAGGAGCTGTTATTGCTGACACAAATTCTGAAATACATTTTAAAGCATAACTGGGAATATTTTAAGTTATATTATGGAGATGAAGCAAAAACTTCGCCATTACTTTAAAATTTCAGCTTTGCCCAGGGAAAATGATGAAAAATTTATCTGGACTAAATCCAACAATTTTCTATGATGTACATAAAACACTCTTAAGAAAATATCTTCTCCTTCTGGGAGAAGATACTTTTCCTTGCTTTTTCATGAAGCACGAATGTTTTTGAGACACGATTCTGAAAAATATGGCCCAGAGCTTGTCTGTGATAAACAAGAGTCCTCATGCTGTAAATGAGCTGTGCACCAAGAGTTCTTGTTCATTCAATTCTCTTCACTTGTTTGAGCTTAGACGTGCCCACTCCTGTAGAATTAATGTTATGAAGAAGACACATCAATTCGGTGCAGAACAATACCTCTGCCCAATTTTACAATTCCTGAGAGGAGTCAACTATTATTTGGTTTTAATAGAACAGTGGAACGATTAAGGGCAAAAAATGAGAATAAGGACTATCGTATTCCCTTCCCTTGTTAACTCCACGGACCACCATATTGATTACTTGGACTCCATCATATTCCTTAATTCACCAGCTTTAATATCATTATTGCAACTTTTCATGCCCTCCCAACCAAGGCCCACTTGGCACTCTGAATACAGCGGTAAATCCAGCCTTGACCACATGGAATTGACAGTCGAATGAGGGAGATAAACACATAATCATCCAAAAATAAAATAAATGAGGATCTAATTAGGACAGGTGCATGATGCTATGGGAACACATGGAGACCTCATAGAAGACACGCATGTATGTATGACAGTTGAGCCTGTAGGATGACTAGGAGATAATTACAGGTGGAGCGTGGAGGAAAGCTTTACAAGTAGAGGGACTGCCAGAGCAAAGTCAGTGCAGAGCCCCGGGAACTGGAAGCACTAAGGACTAAGCACTGTGCAAAGCCCTAGAATGATTTGAACGTGAATCAATGAGGTAGGAGGGAGGAAGGATGGACAGGACTGCATTTATATTTCAAAAATAGCATCTGGTTACTAATGAGTGGATGCAGATAAGAGTTGGGACAGGAACAATGGTTATTTAGGTGTCTACTGCAAGAGATGATGGTAGCTTGGATTAGGATGAAATGAGCAAAACGAAGAGATGTGAGTGAATTCTGGAGGTTTTAGGAGATTTATGATTTAGTCTTGGGATGGATCCAAGGCAGGTAATAGGAAGTAAAGTTGTGAAAAATCGCTATTAGATGTAAAACCTCCAGACCAGACTTTCACAATTGCACAGGAACACTGATGCCTATATAGGAGAGAACAGAGAGAGCTCTCTTGAAATATTTTGGCTCACATATGGCATGGACCTCATCAAAATGACACCACTTGCCCAAGAGTAAAACAGAAATATTCTGAAAGTGCGAAACCAGAGTGACAGCCAATTGGTCACAAACCACAGGGTGCAGAATAACACAGTCAAAATCTGGGACAATGAGAGGGCACAGCTGAAATATCTGGAGATCCCCTACATCACAGGGAGATTGGGGTCAAGAACGTAGGAAAAGACTGCTAAACTAGCCTCTTATCAAGCATGCTTAGTGTCCCCAGCTGTGACTCAGACATAATTAACTTGGAGGCATGCAGCACTCAGATTCTGTACCCTGGTGGACAATCTTTAAGTGTTACTTAACTCTATTACGCTTCTGAATTTTTTAAATAGCGACCTCAATCTGCCTGTGATGTTTTTGACGCTTCTTTTAGTTTAAAAAATAAATTTAATTATCACTGGAAACGTTTGCAATTAAATATAGAGGTGGTTAAGTAACTCAGATAAATAACACGAATCTTACTCAATATGTTTAAAAACAATCTGTGCATGTTAAAATGTGCACCATGTTTGTTAAAAATTTAACACAAAAATATAACAAATGTTATAGATTACCATAATACATTTAATTGCATTATAATGCAATTTAATTATGTTATAGTTCATGTTGCTCTTTTAATTTTAATCAAAAATAAGAGAATGTATATAGCTTTTAATACAGTGTTGTGCAAGGAAATTTAAAATCACTATTATTTTTTAAATTTTACTTTCAAGCATGATATTTCTGACTATGATTGTTAAGCTTTTAAGCATGCCCCAGGGGTCAGAGTGAGTCCTCAAGGAGGGAGATAGAGAAATCTGAGATGGGAGTCAGTATATGCAGGAACCCACTGAAGCTTCAGTTGAATCCAGAATAGAATGCCGTGATACAAGCCAGGCTCCAATAGCATCAATACAGCCTATGTATTACATAACCCAGATCCATTCCTGTTCCACTTGAAGTTCAATCTGTCTTCTCTGGAGGAGGCCAAAATGACAAGGTGATAGTCATAACTTTAGGATCTGTGCAAATTCTACCATATAAACTGGTGGAGTCATTTCATTCTTGGGATCAGCACATATCATCCCACAAAGTTGTGGCTGAAAGCATAAATTTCTTTAAGTGGTGCTTGGGAATAGTGGTGAGGAGAGCCCATCCTACTTTCACTCTGGTTTCTGGACCCATATTCCAGGTTGTTGAGATATAGCATTTTATGATGGCTGTATATTCAATGTATACACCACATCTGGAAATACACCCCAGCCCCTTGCAGGATGTGAATCCAGAGTTGGTGCCTTCTTTATAGTTGTGGCACATGGGCTTAGTTGCCCTGCAGCATGATAGGATCACAGTTCCCTGACTAGGGATCAAACCCACGTCCCCTGTGTTGCAAAGCGGATTCTTTATCACTGGACCACCAGGGAAGTCCCTGACTCTATTTAAAACTGTGTAAGAAGGTTATCATAGCTCTGGGGCAAGGCACTGAATGTGTCCTGGTTTGGGTCATCTTTCCTTATGGAGACTGAAAATAGCACGTCACCAGATCCTTAGCTATATACCATTTCCAGAACTGATTAAATCTTTTCTAATAAAGATATCCCACCTCTCACAGCAGCCACGTTTGGTACTACCACTTTATTATGTTTAAGTGGTCCACTGTCTTCTGTCAATATCCATCTCATTTTTGCAGTGGCCGTATTGGTGAATTAAATAAAATGCGATGAGGATTTGTAACACTGCACGCATTAAGACACCAGTCTTTGCCATTCCACGTGGGACATGACACAGATGCAGATTATCTTCTCTATCTAAAGGGGGATGTTTCAGAGACTTCTGTCCGGCTTTTCCTACCATAATGGCTCTCATTCCCTGGGCTAAGAAACCATTGTGACAGTTCTGCCATCACACCAATTATACATTTAGGGACTATAGACATAACCACAAGTTTGGTCTGCAGGGCTGTAAGACACCCAGGGGGTGGACTTGTGACAGCATGTCATGGATCACCTAGCTTGCTTTTATCTCTACACCAAGTGGGGAGGGGCCCTGATGGTGTTTTGTGTCAGCTGAACCCCACAGCTTTCAAAAGATCTTGGTTTCTTTTATTCATAAGTATAGTAAATTTAACAAAAAATTAAGTGCTTTTAGGGAAGAGTTGGGCTGATACTTATTTTAAACGTTTGTTATGACATTGAAGGGCTCTTCCTCAAGGGAACCTGGCTCCTTTTTAATCAACGAGTTTTAAGTCGGAAAACCAGTTAGATCTGGAAACTGGGAGACTAGGAGTTTCCATTATAGCAGCTGGTATCAGTATTTTGCTCACCTACTCTTGATTATTTTTTGTGCTATAAATTAAGTAATATCTTCATGGGCTGCCAGTCTACTCTGTCCTAGGAACACCATGGTCTATTAAGCACCATCTCAGATCCCTGCAGGTAAGTAAACCCATCTTGCATCGGAGGATTTAATGCCACCACTTATTCTCTGCTTTTCCAGGATAGCATTCTATCTCATTTTCCTTCCCATGCCTCCTTCCTCAACACACACAAATCTTCAGAAGAAAGTCAAGTGGCCGATATAATTGTCCTCTGGCCATGGAATATAATCTCACCTGAGAATAATACTCTTGATATTTTTCATAGCCAATCACTCAACACCTACAGATTTCAGTGGAGAGGTGGCCCTCAACTGCAGTTTCTGGGCAAAATGTGGTCTAGGTATATACTGAAAGGAATATGATATTGAAATTTTCTAAAACCTTTTCATTATATTGTTTGGAAATTGGAAGAGATGCCAAATGATGTTTTAAAGGGTATTGAAAGTTTTACATTTTAAAAGATGATTGCAATTTGCATTGGGTTCCGATGAGTTCAGAAATTAAACATTAGGATTTAATTGTTTTTCTACCAGTACACTTAATTATGAATTAAGTATTTTGTGGTCTCTATGTCACATCAGTGGGGAGTATATAATTAATTATTCCATAATTAAATTGAAATAATGTATCTGTGACAGTTTCAAGGTGCTCTACAGAAGGAAATAAGAACCCTGAATAGATAGTCTGCTGCCTAATAAAGAGATTCCAATGGTTATCTTTGAATCGCACATCACATATGTTTGAAAAATGGTCCCAGTGACAAATGTTTTAAACCCTAGGAAGATGTATGATTCACAGTGTGGTCCACTCATTATATGACTAAGACTGAGAATCACTGGAAAGTAAGGACACTTCACCAGCTGTCACAAATATCACCTCAGCAGAAGAAATTATCAGATATATGCCATTATACTGGGAGTAGAGAAAAACAAACAGAAAAAAGGAGTTGGCTCAATGGAAAGTAATAATTTTGTACATACTAAGATGCAGCCAAAGTGATGGTAGAGTTTTTGAGAAGATGAAAATACCCTAGTCGGTAAATTGGAGACTATGAGGCAGAAGGTATTTTCTCTAATAGGAGTTTGTGATAAATATGGTCAAAGAAAAACCAACAGACAAACAAACATCCCAGTGGCCCATAACAATAAAAGTTTATTGCTCACTTACATTTCATGCCTATGCCCAGGTAAGAGGCATTGTGAGCATGGAAGGGATTCACATTCTCAAGTTATCCTCCCACCGGACCCAGCTCTCTCTCTGGAGCACTTCACTCAGTAGGGCATGGAGAAAGAGAAAACGTGCCTTGCGAACCACAGACGTTAAAACTTCTTCCTGGATTTGATATTCACATTTTGTTGGCTAAAGGCAATAACATATCAAAATCTGGTTTTAGTAAGGGAAGGGAAAATAAGCACCGCCTCCAGGGTAGGGAAGTAGGTATTTATAAACAGTAATAAAATTTACCGCAGTGGACATTGGAACATATTTCTTATTGCCGCTAGAGCGAGGGTCATAGCCTCCCTTAGATATGAAGTTTGTGTCAGTTGCTGTGGCCAATTACTGCAAATATCAGTTGGAAAAATCACATGTTTAGAAAAGTTTTTCTTACAAGTCAAAGGCAGAAAGTTGCAGATATCAATAAATTAACAGTATCAAACGTCTCCCAGCTCAGGATTTTTTGCATCCTGAGGAGAATGGATAAACATTATAAATTTGGATCAGTTTTTATTCTAAAATAACCAACAGGTGAAGCAACAGTGATCCCTAGGATGAATCCCATCATAAACCAAGATGCTATTTCTCATCTGTAATTTTAGACAAAAACACATATGCTACACACTATTTACAATAGCCAAGACATGGAAACAACCTAAATATCTACCAACACATGAATGGATAAAGAAGATGTGGTATATATATATATACAATGGAATGCTACTCAGCCATAAAAAAGAACAAAATAATGTCATTTGCAGCAACATGGATGGACCTAGTGATTATCATACATATATGAAGTAAGCCAGAAAGAGAAAGACAAATACCATATGATATCTCATATGTGGAGTCTAAAATATGAACTTATCTACATAAGTGAACTTATCTACAAAAGAGAAAGAGACTCACAGACATAGAGAACAAAGTTGTGGTTGCTGAGGTGGAGGGGATAGGGGAGGGATGGATTGGGAGTTTGGGATTAGCAGATGCAAACTATGATAAACAACAATGTCCTTTTTATAGCACAGGGAACTATGTTCAATACCTTGTGATAAACCATAATGGAAAGTAAAATGAAAAAGAATATATATATATATATACATATATATATTTGTACAACTGGATCACTTTGCTGTACATTAAAAATTAACACAACATTATAAATCAACCATACTTCAATAAAATATTATTTTTTTAATATATGCTACTGGAGCAACAGTGAAGGAATGAAAAAGTAAATGCAGAAACAAAAAAAGTGATACTAGATAATCTATTTAAAATAAAATATTATTGAAGATAAAAATAAAAGGGATTATGAAAACGCTAGTTTATAAACAGATAATCCCTACTGCCAACACTAATGGACTTGAAAGTCTGATCTGAAAAAATGTCAGAGGATCATCTAATTAGTTATTTGTTTTATACCTTCCCATAGTAGAGTATGGTTCTTAGGACAACCAAGAATTGCTGACCATCTAAGCAAGTGCTAACTAGATCTGACATCATATCCATCGATAACTTGGGAAAGGAAGTTGTTTCTTCTTAAAGAAACATGGAGAAGTTTGAGCTGTTGTGAAGCAGGCCCCCAAGGATGCCATGTCCTTCTACCTTAGGCCAAGAATGAGGAAAAGGGTGGTTGAGATACAATATGACACTTCCTCTGTGGAGCTGACTCCAAACCACCTGTGATTAGTACTGAAGACAGAAAATTACAAATTCTTGGACATCTGATGTTGGCAGTTTATCATACAAACTTCCAACTTGGGAATAACTGATAAAATGACAATTAGAGTGAGTTTGATGTGACTGCCAAGTAGACTGATTATTTTGAAGTAAACAGAGAAACAAGGTTCTACTACACAGCTCAGATGAAAACAATTCCCCTTCGAATATGAATGTTTTTTTTCATCAAGCCTCCAGCATATGACTTGTTTGGGTTTCTGTTGAAAGATCTAAATCAGGTGAAGACTCTGTAACCTTTAGCCAATTTAGTCTTCAATGACACCTTCAGAGTCATTGTCACATTGTCACGTGACCCTCTTATAGTCACAAGGGTAGGAAAATTGGGGGTTCTTTTTAGGCTTGGTGTTTCTGCACATTATTGCACCCAGAGAGTCCTTGCACAATGCAAAGTCCAGCTCTCTCACATATTAAGAGTTGGATTTTCAACCACAGAAGTAGGTAGGTTGTGCTCTGGATAATAAATAAGTCTTCTAAAGCAGAAATGTGTTCTTTGGGAAATAGTTATTATATGAAAATGTGAACTACCCTTTCGTCCTTACCTTCATCCCTCAGTCTAAAGAGGGATGGTCACAGCCAAGGACTTCATCAGGGACATAGCAGTGTTAGTTACAAAGGTCATTCTTCCAATGGCATGAAAAGGAACTCTACCTCCGCCCCAATTTTGGTATTTACCATAAATCCTCAAGGAAATAGATAGCTTTAGCTTGAAACAAATTTAAATGTTATATCAAAATGTCTTTATGTGAATCTTATGTAACATACACTCTTTCAACATAGTTTTTCAATATATGTTCTTCTATATAAATTATTCATCCAAATTTCCAGATCCTGAGTTAAGCACAATATTATAGCAAAATCAAACACCATATCCAAATTTTTTTTCTGAAGAGGAGGTTGGTGGGGAGGAAGTGATATATTAGGAGCAATCATTCAAGAACTGTTTATGGAGAACAAAATATGTTCCAGATACAGTTCTTGGTAGTTGATATCATTCCTGAAACAAACATCCCTTCCCTCGTGGAGCTAGAAGAATATTTATGCCGGTGTTTGTCGTTCTGTAAGCAAATATGGACTGTATTTATTCAATCACATACCTATATATATGCGAATATATTCAATATACAACTATCAGTGGACTGTGTCAACAAAGTAATACAATTTAGGCAGCGAAAAGAGAAACAAATAAATATTTTATTCTGATGAAAGAATATTGAAACTAAATGAAAGTCCCTTTTCACGTTATAATTGACTTGCAAGATAGATTGCTATTCACAGAAAGTTAGAAAATATTACTTTAGGGTATACAATTCTAATTTTTATTTAATCATTCTTATCCTCTTCATTTATTTGAAGTAAGGAGTATCCTGCTGTTTTACATTTTCTGTGTATCTATAAAATGTTGGCAAAGGAATGGAGTTCAAAAAGAAAATTTCTTTTAAATTCAAAATAGTGATTAGACCAGAAATAATAATAGAACACTGCTACTACTACTACTACTAAAACAGTATATCAGCCAGAAATGCCTTATGCTAGAGCACAGTGTTTCCCTTCTTTCTTGAAGGGGACGATGAGCATACCACCTTTTACAGATAGAAGATATGGAGAGAGGGAACTCCACTGAGATAATTCTCATTACTTTCACCACTGCCTGTGTTCCATCAATGGTTATGTGACTTAAATATACCCGGATATCAGACATATCCATGATACATTTCAAGTCAATTTCCTCAAGGATGTAAGATGCAAATATTACATCCATTCTCCTCAGAAAATTTTTAGTGAAATCTGCTTATACGGATTTAATTTCTTACCCCACCACGTTTTGTTGTTGTTGTTAGAGTGTGTGGGGGAAGAGGAAGGTGAATGTGTACAGAAAACAAGTCAGGATAATTTGAGTCAAGATACAGAACCTAACTCTATACTAGATTATGGAAGCACCCCTGCCAGGAGCTAGGGAGCACTTGAAACAATGGTTTCAAGCTACTGAATATGTGATTTTGGAGCAAGGGGATTGACTAGGAATTCTAACACAGTGAAGTGCAGAACAACATTGCTATAGACCACGAAAAGCATTCTAGAAAGACAGGGTCACAGAACAAATAAATATTATGGCAAAATAAGCAATACATATTTTTATATGATGTGATTTGATAGAACAAAATAAAAATTAGAATTGGAAGACTCTGAAATGGGGTCATTTAAATAAAAGGAAAACATCTTTTCAGAAATGAAGACCAAACTAGAAATAAACAGGCATGAATAAGCATACAGATGAGTATGTAGTTCAGAAAAAAAAAAAACATAAGAAGTTATAATAAGAAGATTCCTTAAAGAAGAAGAAAAGAAGATCAAATCAATGGAGACAAACGCTAAAATCTATAACTCAAAGAAGTCCCCACCCTCAAAAAAATAAATAAATAAAAGATTTAAAAGTACGTTTGGAAAAGCTTTTACCTGATATTGTTGACCCAGAAAAACCAACAAGATGAATTCTAGTATAATTATCAGATTTTAAAAAAGAGAAAGAGGTGGGCTTCCCTGGTGGCACAGTGGTTGAGAGTCCGCCTGCTGATGCAGGGGACATGGGTTTGTGCCCCAGTCCGGGAAGATCCCACATGCCGCGGAGCGGCTGGGCCCGTGAGCCATGGCCACTGAGCCTGCGCGTCCGGAGCCTGTGCTCCGCAACGGGAGAGGCCACAACAGTGAGAACCCCGCATACCGCAAAAAAAAAAAAAAAGGAAAGAGCGAGAGAGAGAGAAAAATAAGAGGAAGAAGGAGGAAGAGGAAGAAACAGGGAGGAAGATGAAGAGATAGAGAGATGTCTTTTAAATACCCAAGTGAAAAGATCAAATCACTCTTATGAGATGAAAAACAAAACAAAAGAAAAATAACCAGATTGGAATTGTTATCAGAGTTTTCAATAGCAATGTGTTTTGCCAAAATAAATATATTTGGGATTGCAAGAAATGAAAATGTGAACCAAGGATTTTATGAAACTAAATTGCTTTTCAAGCGTATAAGCTATGGACAATTTGGAAGAGGAATCTAGTAGAGTTTAGATCTCAAAGAAACAAAATGACTAGTCAGACACTGACATAAATACTCATTGTGAGCAGTAGATAAAGATTTGCATTTAGTACAAAAACTAAGCAAGGGTTTTAAAACAGAGACACTATGTGTATAGCCCATATGCTCTGATAATGTAGACATACAACATTTAAAAATGGAGTGAAATGACAAAAAATACATATTTTTTTAATCATAGTGGTTGTAGTAGTATTGGTATTGTTAAATGAGAATACTGCACATGAAATGTAGAATTAAACCAGTGAATAATTATGTGAAATTCTATTATCTTCTCTATCTTTGGAAGCTAGACTCTTCGTTGTGAGTAGAGAGATACAGATGTATCTGGAGCAGAACGTAAAGGTCTAGAATACTGTTTCAGAGCTCAAGGCAAGGAAACCATCAAAGTCTAATGCTGTATCAAAGATACCTAAAGCCAAGAGGCATGTTGAAGGTTTGGGAAAAGATAAGTGTATCACTTTATTTCATAGATCTTCAGCTTGAGTTTTAAGTAATCAAGAAGTACGATGGAAGAATCAATGTAGGGCAGCCAACCTATAGTAACGGTCACAGCTGGTCAGCAAAGATACAAGCTGCAAACATGAATGAAGAGTCGCATGTTATAAAAGAGTTTTCTTATTTTATAATACAATTTAAACAACCTAGCAGATTTCCAATCCATATCCATATCTTCTTCTTGTAGGACCAAGAGTGATAAAAAAAACATGTAGTCATCAATATAGCAGAAACACCAGACCATCAGTACCAAGTGTAATACCAAGGGTGTCACATGGGCAGACTGTCTCAGAATCCACCTTGTAGATGTTTAAGAACACACCGAGCTAAAACTCATGCTCAGAAAGGACAGTTTGAGAAGATAAGTCATTAGTATCTAGTAAATATCTCATAATACAGTTTTGTGGACACCTAACATGCTCTAGACACTATGGTAAGCATTTGAAATATATTACCTCTAATCCACCAATCACATAACAGAAATAGTCTCTCTCTCTCTTGTCCTCCATATGAGGGAGGAAATTAAGAGTCAGAGAGTTTAAATGACTTATCTAAAGCCACATGATGGAAAGTAGAAATGCCAGATATCAGTTTATCTGACAGGCTCTGAGGTTCTTCTTTTTTTTCCACCATAAAATATAAAATATTTTTCCACTCTAAGAATACCAAAGTACTCTTCTTTGAATAAAACCTTTTTTTATTTATTAAGACCTCATTAAGATTATCCAACTCATTTCCTGATATTTTTATTAAAATAACGTGTTGATCTTTCTTCAGAGTATTAAAATAACAATATTTTGTCACCATGTCGTGTTAAATGGATTTTAACGTGGTAAATAATACCATATAGCTATTAGTTCCATTTTGAATCAGTTGGGAATCTAAATTGCAAGCTACATAAAACCGTCTCTCTCTGATCACAGAAGAAATGTTTCTGAAAATGGATTTTACTTCCCATAACTGCCAGAGTAACTAGAAAATTAAGTTTGAGGCTACACGGACAGGAAGATCACATCCAAATTTGCACTGTGAGTAGTCACCTGAGAACATAATTGCCAAGCTGGTAAGATGACAAATACTATAACTGGCATGGCCAATTCTATATTTCTGGACACCGATGCTGCCACTGATGCCCAGGAAACTACTTTCCGAGAGAGTGCCCCAGGTCATGCGTGTGTGACACTAGATTCCCACTTTAATTCTGGGGAATTAATTTAATTTGATTAATTAAATTTAATTAATTCTGGTGTTTCCTTGGCACAGCTTGGCTCATGTGCCTGCGTCTTTGCTGTGAGGGACGGCGGGAAAGTGAGTCTCTCATTTTCCACTTCTCTAGCAGCCGACACACTCGGCCTTCTGCACAACTCGCATGGCAGGGAAGACTCAACATGTCAAAGAAGGTTCAGATGCTTTCTCACCAAAAGGTGACAGATCACCACCACGTCCACATTTCCTACATTTTCAACGACATTGGTCTTCCTGACGCTGCTACATTTTTTTAATCACTTTACTGTGGATAGCTGTAACTAAACTGTTCTAAAAGTAATTTGTAAGCTAATTCCTTGTTATTTTCATGTATTTGTAGGAAGATAACTTTTTAACTAGATGAAGAAAATATAACTTCCTTTGTTTTAATTAGTAGAATACTTTCTCAGTTCAATTCTTTATGCTATGGGAACTATTAGCATAGGACTTTATACTATTTAACTGCAAAGGAATGCTAATTTCACAATACACCAGAGCAGCAAAGAGCTGAGGGTTATTTCCCCTCAAAATTTCCAGGAGCTTAATTCTATGCATGCCGAAGCGTGCCCTTGTCTTTTTGAATCTCACAAAGCAATTTCAAACAGAAGCCACCACTGTGCTAATTAGATTATTTTGTATTTATAAGGAGTGGTAAGTGATGAGCTATAGTTGCTTTAGATATGACGCACATCTTCAACTTAATTAAAGAAATAAAACTACTTCATACTTATGAAGCACCTTTGATCTAGAGAGATCAAAATAGTTTAAGGCTTTCATCTCCAGAATTTCTACAGAACTCTTTAAGTTAAGCAGGTAGTAATTATGACTTTATTTATTTTACTGTTGAAGAGTATAAAATATAGAAAAGATAAGTATGAAAGCTTGATTTATCACAAATATCACTTCAGAGGTAGAGGAGGAGACAGAGGCAAGGTCGCCTCGCTGTCACTGACCTTTTTCTAATCAAAATTTAATTTTGGAGAATGATTTTCCTCACTTTCACTAATAAAATAAAATCCAGAGACATGTCTTGAACTCATACAAGCTAACTGTTAATAATGTAATACTCATGCATTGCTGATATACAACAATTCTTGACTGAGTATAATTTAATGAACAGAAAAATATTAAGGTGAAAACCATTTCCTAGTATTAGAGCGATTTAGATCATGAAAAATGTAGTAGCTGAGACTTGAAATCACCTTTCTTCCAAATATAAGACCTAAAACCAGGTGTGTTTGTCCATTTCCTTCAGGCATTCCAACTTCACGGTGGTTGGCACTGAGGAAACAAACTCAAGTGCCCCAGAGGAGTGGGAGGTTAAGTGGTGTTTGAAACACCAACTAACAGAGCAGCCACGAACTGTGGCATGACCACCTAGGTTCTGTTTTTCTGTTTTTGTTTTTTAGTGTTAGGCAAATACACGGAGAAATAAAATATTTTCATGCATTCAAATAATATCATTTTTTCATCTCCAGGTTTGAATCCATCTTCATAAAGTCAGCGAGCTGCCTCCAAATGGTTAGATGGTTATTGGAGATGATCGCTGTGTTCACTTCTCTCCTCTGCGTTTCAGAAAGAACACATATTTTTCCTTTGTGTAACAAAAATAATATTTCTATTTTCCCTTATACATAAAATGATTTCTAAAATTACTTAAAAGTTTTTCCACACAGGTATAAGGGAATACGTGTCCTCTAATCGTTTTCTCATAGTTTCAATTGTGAGGTATAATTTTAAGCAACTGACTAGCTTGCTTTACTCATTGACTTCTTGTCCTTATTTGGATGAAAATTCTTCTCATGGAGCGTTTTTGACTGATGTGTATGGATATGACATAGAAATGATTACAGGCTAATCTAGATTCAAATAGAAATATTAATTCTAGTACTTTTCAACTTTTCATAGAGGCATTTTTCATTTCATCCAACATTAGCTCCTTTTCCAGGCCATGACTCAGGTGCCATCTAATAGGAAAATAGCCAGCAGGTAGATGGAAAGAGGGAGAAGGTGGGGGAAGTATGGACAAATCATAAAATGGATAATTAACCCTTGGGTTAATCCAAAGTTGACAGCTGTGAATAAATGAGGGAACCTCCTTAAAATCAGAGACACTAAACCATTCAAGAATTCAATAAATAATTTAGGTTCCTTTTTTGCATAATATTTCAGGAATAACTATTCAAGCACACTGCAGGCAGTGTTTGATGTTAGTAAAATATTCATATCTATCCAATTGTGACTTAATAATTGCACAGACTTTAATATTGTATTTAAGAAGGAAGCAATTCAACTTCTACACTTAAAAGACTCTAATTCTGCTACCAGAGGCAGTGTGTATTTCTGATTTTCCCACTTTGAAGGGAGTTTTTTCATTTATTTAAATTATAATATTGGCATTCTGCCCCTCTAGAAAGTCAAGTGAAAATTCAGAAAGAAATGGAATTTACTCTGATCAGAATTGCACAGAAGTGGAAAATGAAAAAAAAAAAAATGAATGAATGAAAACGTGTCATCATGTTCGTATATTTTAAATACTAACAGTAACCATTGTGTATTCTATTATATATATTTTGGATGCATAACACAGTGGTTTATAAAATTTTTTCAGTGTGGGAAATTATTTTGATTTATTTCTTTACGTCACTTAAGTTGAGGAAGTTAAGGTGTAGTAACTTCTGACCTTCTTATATTTCCCTTCCACATTAATGTGAAGGAAAATCTGGAAGCCAGTATCCATGCCTTATTAGTTCGTTAGAGAGAGGCCATATTATGCTCACAGATCACCCTGCTTCTCATGTGGGACTCGGGAGCATGACAGAGAACAGCTGATACCATGATAAGCAGTGTATAATAATTTTTAGTGTTATTTTATATTATTTTTATTGTACTCTTTCACATTTCTCAACTTCTCTTACATATTTAATGTATGCCTGGGCAGCACAGAATGGAGGGCCTTGCTGTCAGTAGTAATTGTCAGTAGTAGTTAAATGAAATATAAGATATGTTATGAGACATGCTTATCAAAATGTTTTTAAAAACATTATTCTTCCACTATTGATGAATAGATCAAGGACTACTGTTATGTGTTGAGATGCTTGGCTCCTGATTTCACTGGCAGGTTCAAAATCCTAACAGGCATGGGGGGAAGCTGAGAAAGGAAGAGCCCTCCTAATTTCTTCTTTGTGACCCTGGGTGGCAACAGCTGCCCAAGGTCCACACACCCCAACATGGGGGCATCAGCAGCCATGGAGAAATGGCAGGGTGATGTGGGCTAGGTAAAGCGTCCATGCTGCCAGTGGTGTTGAGGCAGAAGAGACCAGAGAAAAGACACGGTAGTACCTACTTTGACTTCAGCAGCCACTGGATGCTCAGGTGGGACACGTGATAACCCCACATAGTTAACTAGAAAGACAGCTCAACGGAATGGACACTAATCACAGGAGCTTTTTCTTTGTCCCCATGCGGCCAAGCATAAAGTGGTCTTGTGGAATAAGGATTAAAAGAGAGATTCTTCAAGTCTGAGCATTTAGACAAGTTACAGAGTGGAAGAGAATTTACCTGTGAAGCTTAACTCTGTTCTCTTCAGTCCTGACTCTAACCCCTCTCTGCTCCCCAGGATAAGTAACACTGCAGAGCAGCGTATCACAGCGAGTAAGTAATAGGCTCTGGGGTTTCCAGCTGAACACAGAAGATTAACCATGTGTATTTCTCTTTTCCTATCCACAAAATGACAATATAGAATTTAAAAGATATGAAACTACAAGTTCAAATAAAATAGGAGAGATGATTTAAGTGGGTAGGAGATATTAACTATTTTTTGAGATGGATAGGAGACAGGCTGGTAAAATGATAGGCACAGCAGAAAAAAGAGGTGAACTAGAGCTTTTAAAGAAAATACTAAATGAGAGTCATGAGTTACAAAAAGACAGGCATTGTAGGAGTTTGGGCTGAAGTGCTCTACCCGCAGGCATGGGACTAGTAGTTTATTCTCTCCAGAAATTGAACAATATATTCTCCCCTTTCAGGCACATCAGAAATGGCAGATGGAAGGAGTGAGTTATGGGGTGGAAAATAGGAGATTAATTAAATTTTTCACACCCAACAGTGGGAAACCCAGGTTTCTCCCTTCCAACTCACAGAATGTTTCTAGCCAAGTATAGGCTCCTGGGAAAAAATGGAAAATTATTCTTGAAAAGTGCCAAAAAAGCTCTCTGGATATTGGCAGTTAAAAATAGCTTTAAAAAGTAGCTCTGTAACTGAGCAATTTTTTTAATCAAAATCCATCCATTCATCATCCCCAGCAATGCAGCTTCCACTGAGCTTTTTTTATTCTTAAGTTAGAATTTAAGTATCACCAGACATTTGTGGATTGCCTCCCATAGTATAGACACTAATTTAAATAAAAAATGTAAATGGTAAAAAAGGCACAATTCAGGAAACAGGAGCTAAACACAAGTAAAAATTGTAACAATTAAACTTCCTGGGAAAAATATGTCACCTATAAAATAATGGGAAGCTGTAAAGAAGACCAATCTGAGATCAGAAAACAACTATTAGAAATGAACCATATCATACCTAAAATGAAAGAAAGCAATAAAATGATCAGAGGAGAAGATTAAGAAAACTTCCTAAGTGTACAATCAAAATAAAAAGAAATGAAAAACAGCCTAGAAAATCAAATTTTAAAAAGAGTATCAGTCTAAGAATACTGCTGATGGAATAACAGAGGATCTAGAAAGTGTTGGCAGAGAGAATAAAAGGAGAGCCTTATCAAGGAAATACAAAAGAAGGGGCTTCAGCCAAGTTTCCTCAGGAAAGGAGAAGCCATTCCTGATATTCCAAGTAGGAAGTTTTTGAATACAAAAAGTGAGAGACGCACACACCCTCGTAATGGCTGCAAATACAAAGGTACAGGAAACTGTAAATAGGAGGTGAAACCCGGGAGCTCTCCAGGCACCGGATTCAAGTCTCAGAATTCTCATGGGCACCGACCACTTCTGCTATCCACTGCCTCAAATACTGAGGCTGGAGATTTTCAGAAAATATCTGGCATCTGAGAGGCTCAAAGGAAGACAGTGCTCACAGACTCAACTGCCAAAGTCAATGATTCTCAGGAGCTTTGCCTGGTAGCTACTGTAAATCAAGAATCTTGGGGAAGGTGGATCACTGCTATTGATTTTAGGGCTCACAATCCTGCATCAAGCGTTTATCATTTGCCCAATGTGTGCATACAGCGGTCCTTGGAGTACCTCTCGTTGACAAAGTCTCACAATTGCTTGGGAAGGGGATTTTGATAATTCTCTTTTCCCATGCAGAAGATACAGGAGGTGGTTATGATGATATTGCTTTGACCACAGAGAACCAAGCACAAAACTATCTGGAACTGAGGAGCATCCTTTTCCAAATTGAAAGTGGCCGAGTATTTCCCCAGCACACAGGCAAGAAAGAAGATACAACAAGCTTCCAAAGAGGAAGAAAGAAACCCCCAAAAATAAACAAGAGAGAGAGTCTGAATGATAGTATAATTCTCAGAAGCAGCAATAGGCAAGTGAGGAAAGCCTTTAAAATTCTGGCAAAAAATGAATTTTAACCTAGAATGTTATGCTCAACCAGCATGTTAATCAAGGTAAAAGATAAATTAGAAACATTCTCAATAAGTAAGTACCCCAAAACTCTGTAAGCTTTTATTTCCTTTAAGTTCCTGGTAATTCCTTGGAGACTACTCTTTAAACAAGGAAGAAATAAGCAAAATCGAGAAATATATACATACAAGAAGCAATAAATACATTATAATAGAGTGTGAGAATGATAGCCATGTAATAATTTAATCTTGAAATCAAACAGTCCGGATTGGAGCAGAAAGATAGAAAGATGAGGTACTCTGGGAAGGAGACCTCTGAGGAGTGGGCGGGAGGTGCGAACTAATAGATCAGGGAAAGAAAGTTGAGGCATGCAGTTCACAAAACAAGTGAAAATTCTAAAAGTTTAACAAGTCTTTAAAAAAGAAAAGATCATAGTACATCATTTTATCTACAACAAACAATATTTATATATTTATAACAATGTTAATACTTAGCATTTAATAGGATGACCTAGGGTTTAACTTTATTGGAGGAGGTGAGTTAAGAGAACTGAATCCTCATGCGTCATAATGTAATAATATGTAATGTATTACATATGCAATATAACACACAGAATCTGAATGTATCAGAGTAGTAAGTAAAAGTAGATAAGATTTAAAATGTATACATCAAGAAATAGCAATATGAGAAGAATATTTTCCATGGGGAGATAAAAACAAACAAAAAATGCAGCTAAGAGATAAGATTTACTGCTTTAATATGAAGTGTGAGAAAGTAAGCTATAAAGCCATGTTAGCATAGGAAGAGAGAGGAGGGGAGAAAAGTTTAGCCTGCATTCTCTCTCTTTCTCAAAAAACTGGCTATATATTCTAATTTCAAGAGTTTGTCTTTATTATCTAACCATTCCAACTGAGTTTCCTAACAATGTAAGCTATCAGATGAGGCAGAAATATACTACATCAAATAACTCTGATTAGGAATTGATAAAGCAGAGTCATTTACTCAGCAAAAAGTAACTATGTTCAAATTAAATATATAAATAGTATATATGTATATGTATGCACTAATATATATAATAGTCTAGAATTATAGCATTTTATCGATTTATAAAGAGTTGTACAAATTAAAAACGGTGCCTAATGTTACTTTTTGTTTGTGTCGTGAGAAAAAAAAGCTATCAATTACATAATTCAAGTGATTGCTGAGCATTCAGAAAAAATAGTAATAACAATGATTACAACTATGGCCAATTTAATCTCCTAATACTCAAAACAACTCTAAAAGGCAGATACCATCATTATTCCCATTTAACATATGAGGACACCGAGGCACAGAATTTAAGAGACCTGCCTGCAGTCCTACAGATTGTGAGTGGTGGAGCCCTGATTCAAATCCTGACGGCCGGGATGCGGAAGTGACTATAATCCAATACTGTGCACCATGTCTTGAACTCGATAAGTATAAATCTGAACATCTTGTCTCTGAAACCTGTCTGCATTCTGTATTATCTAGCTGCATAATCTTGCAAGGCATGGG
Source organism: Delphinapterus leucas (assembly GCF_059928025.1). Lineage (NCBI taxonomy): Eukaryota > Metazoa > Chordata > Mammalia > Artiodactyla > Monodontidae > Delphinapterus > Delphinapterus leucas. The sequence continues at coordinate 132,270,115 of NC_143133.1, read as the reverse complement.
TACCAAATAATTTGAAACTCACTGGTGTCTTTCCTCCCTTTTCTGCCTCACACCGACCATCCCCGCTTTGCCCTCATCCCCACTGCCTTGCATCAGCTCTCACCTTCACTTTGGAGCTGCCTTATACTCCCTCCTCATGTCTCTATTTCTTTCTTTTTTTTTTTTTTTTTTTGCGGTACGCGGGCCTCTCACTGTTGTGGCCTCTCCCGTTGCGGAGCACAGGCTTCGGATGCGCAGGCCCAGTGGCCATGGGTCACGTGCCCAGCCGCTCCGTGGCACGTGGGATCTTCCCGGACCGGGGCACGAACCCGTGTCCCCTGCATTGGCAGGCAGACTCTCAACCACTGCGCCACCAGGGAAGCCCTAGTCTCATACTTTTCATACGTAAATTCTACTTTCCCATTGATTCTGATATTTCCTCTGACCTTTGGCATATTTTTCCACACATCATGGAGATAAGCCACTAACATCCTCTCTTCTTAACAACTACTGTATCATTGACAGGAATGCGGGATAATGAGGCAGTTAGGGGATAAGTAGGGAGAGAGACAATGCAAATCTAGTTAATATGACAAATAATTAGTTCTCCCTGTACCCACTTGGGTTACCCATCTATGGCTATGGGTGGACAAGTTAATCAATAATTTATAGATAAATAGACTTTTTGTCATCTATATACCTGAGCAGCTACTTTAAAGACTAGAAAAATCAATCTCAGGAGTTAGAACATCTAGCATTAAGAATATTTAAGAAATTCAGTCACAGGGCATAAAGAAGTAAGTATTCAATAGAATCCAAAGCTAACAAGAAGAGCTGGACCTTTAGGCTGTATTGTAGCCATATTAGTCAACTTTTAGCTAATGGCAAGTTTTGTAATTGGAACAGTATGTGACTGGGTTTCTTCAGAGATCTTGTTGGCTGTGGGGTCTCCTCTGACTCAAAGAGATTTGGGACACACCAAAAGCCTGCAGGAGCCCTGGTTCCTCATTCCCTCTCCCAGAGAAGTTGCTCCTCTAGGAAAACTCAAGCCTTTCCTGTCAAGTGTGCTCTCTTGCTTCTGTACTTATAGCCCTCTCTGTCAATGTGTTTGCTTATATCTTAATTTAAAAATTAAAATTCTGTGAGGTATAGGCCAAATTAGCTTGAGGATTTACTCAACTGGAATGTTAGTATTATTTGGTTTCAAATGGATTAAATCAACCCAGGGAGGGATTTTTTGCTGTTTGCGAAAACCTTGGCTATGAATGCCAATCACTCACCCATAATTGTTTTTGCTCTTCAGGGCCAAAAATAGATCTTTGGCCCTGAAAGGGCCAAAATGAAGCTTCTGATTCTACTCTAATCAACTATCGTTGTCCTGAATTCTCCAAAGTCCCATCAAGATTTTGGACAGAAGACAAAAAGTAGACTGGTGTGTCATGTGTTTTGCTTTTGAGAAGAAAATGAACATGGGAGAAAAAAAGTGTGGGCATGTAATTTTCATCCTTCTTTTCCAAAAAAGAAAGAAGGAAAGGAAGGGAGGAAGGAAGGGAGGGAAGGAGAGAGGGAGGGAAGGAGGAAGGAAGGAAGGGAGGGAGGAGGGGAAAAAGAAGGAAGGAAACAAGGAAGGGAAGGATGAATAGAGGAAGGAAGAACGAAAAGGAAGCAAAAGGAAAAAATGTTAAATGTTGTGAACTGATCTGAAAACTAATCTGAAAAAACTAACCTGAAACTAAGAGAGTAAATGAAGTCAGCTTGGGACTGCAAACATGAAAATCAATCCTGCCATTAATCAGATTGCTGTAACAGACATGGATAAATTTAGCGGCAAAGTTAGCAAGAAACTATTTCTCCAAGGTCATGCTGCATTTCTCAAGTATTATACCAACCCTCTTCTCTGAGGCACTGCTGCTTCCTCGCCAATGACTTATTGCATGGTTGATCATGACCCGTGAACACAGATAAGAGATACTCTGTTGCTAAGCTACTCTCACCTAGTGGCAACAGTCAATGGAGAAGTGAACCTTAGTCTCCTGTAGCCTCACCTCAGGAAGACCAAACAATCCACCTGCTGTGGCCTCCTCAGAATCATTCAGTGCAAGTGTGTTTTGCAAAGAAAAATCTCCTTGTTTCATCCTAACTGAAAGGTATTCCACAGTTATTTTGGAATACCCTTCCTTGTTTCAGAAAACGAATAAACCTCACATTGTTGAACTACTGGTTTAGTCCTTGGTTTTCATTAACTCTGACATTAGTGATTAAATATTGCATTTATAATTTACTGTATTCTATTAGCTTTATAAATACTTCATGTTTACTAATAAATAAGCCTTTTAAAGACTTCAATATTTTTATAAAACTAATTCAATTTATAAATATAGTGACCATTCATGCTTCTTAAATGTGTATACAGTTTATGTAATTTTTAAGATTACTATTTAAAACCACACTTAAGTCATTTTTTCAACTAAACATCTTAAATTAGAATGTCAGTATTGATCTATTTTTAAGTAAAGTATTTTAAATATTGCAAATACTTAAAAATGAACATATTATTCTGTAATACAATTATTACTACTATTGATTTGCTTACCCATTTTGGAAGTTTATATTTAACTTTTCTGTTCTGAAACATTTATGCAATAAAACAACAACTATTTTATAATGAGAAAAATTTTGAGTGAATAACTGAAGGCATCCAGCTGGTATGCTTGTGGTTTCCCATCAAAGCAATTTTTCTTCTATTTTTATTGATGTATAGCATACATAAATACAATTGTACAGAGTCAAAATGAATAGTTCAATGAATTCTCACAAAATCTATGTGACCAAATAACCAGCATACGGAACAAGAAATAGTATCACCAGCAGCGTGGAAGGTGCTTTATAGCCTTCCCTGTCAATATCCCACAAGGAAAACCAGTATCTTGACTTCTGTCACCGGAGATTTCTTTTTTTTTTTTTTCTGGTTTTGAACTTAAAATCATTGAAAACACACAGTATGAAATTATCTTCCCAGTTAGCTTAGATGTTATATTGACCAGAGAATTTACCTAAGATGCAGAACCAGTGATTCTTGCCTCCAATACTGATTGGACACCTTGAGACCTGTTTTCAGATGTAATATCAGAAATTCCCAAACCTTGAAACCTTGGTTAGCTTTGCTTTCAAAGCTCACATGCATAACTTTTAAGTCATACTCATTATTACTCAATGCTTGTCTACTGTGAGAAGTATGCAGATTAGGTTATAAATAAACTTTTATATGGCATCAGTTATGCTTGCATTTTGTCCTTTTAATATATTTAAATATCTTATGATTGGATTCTCTGTAGTTCTCAAAACTTTGCTGGTTTTATGGCCATACTTCTAGGATTAGTCTAATGAGTTTCTTTAGCAAGTTTTCCTTTCTAACTCTAAATTTCCTTCTCTGTAAAAAAAGTTAAATAATGTATATTTATAGCAGTGGTTCCCACCCTTTTTGGCACCAGGGACAAGCTTCATGGAAGAAAATTTTTCGGCAGACAGTAGGGAGGTGGATCGTTCAGGTGGTAATGCGGAGAGAGATGGGGATGGGCAGATGAAGCTTCGCTCGCTCGCCTGCCCACCCGACGCTCACCTCCTGCTGTGCGGCCTGGCTCCAGTACAGGTCCGCAGTCTGGGGGTTGGGGCCCCCTGATTTACAGCATTGTTATTTGATTAAGTTTGAAAGAGGTAAAGTATGTGAATATGCCTAACCCACAATAAATGCTCAATAGTTTTGTTATTAAGCATGGTATCATACCCTGTCTTCATTCATTATAACATTAAGAATTTATTATGAAACTGAAAGATAATTGTACATTCTCAAACATAATCTCATCAAACCATTTTTTTCTAACAGTTTTAATTAAACCTGCCTGAGCAATTGTATATAATTTGCATAAACCCTGATGTTTTGCTGAAACGGGGCCTATATAAACTTTTAACTTATTCAATTGTTAAGGGGAAATTACATTGGAAAATAGAGATAATTTTTGTGTGTATTGCTTAACTTAATTAACATTGTGCTTTGGTAAAGGGTAAAGTACAAAGTACAAAGGTACTATAGTTTTGGATATATTTCTTTGAGTCATAAAGGAAGCTAAATGCAAAGAAATGGGCAAAGCACTTACTAATGATAAACAGAAAGTGAAAACACAGTTACACGTATTATCGGAAATAGCTGCAAATTTCTTTTCAGGAAAATAGAATTGCTTCACTAACTAAAACAATCCAAGGATTAGTAAATGATGATTAAAATGTTTAAAACATGAATTCAATGCAAAGTATACAACATGGATGAAGCTGGTCTGTTAATGCAGGTTTACATAACTTATTTTATCTTCAGTATTCTTTTAATCTCATTAGATTTTAATCAGAGAATTGTCCTGTAAAATGTTTCATCAAAATTATACTCTAAAATGACACCAGGCAAGTGAGGGTGTGTAAGGAAACCTTGAGATTTATGGTAACTTTTTAAAAACTCCATAAAATATATGCAAGCATCTCCTCGGGATGGTTTAGTGAGGCACCAGTCAAGGTCAGAAGGAAAGTTAGATGTGATCTGTGAATTACCAGGCCTCCCAGACTCAACTTATTCCTATAAACTGTAGGAAGAGTGTGGATAAGACGCAGCAAAGGACAATCAGCAGCAGTTTCAGTTACTATGGATAAGACACCCTTGCTTCTGTTATGAATACATGTCTCAAGGAGGATAGAGACTTCCAATTCTGAAGCACAGATGGTGGTCTAAATGTACCATTTCAACATTTCCTGCATTTCTAACTAAGTAGAAGAAACATCATCATACATGACAGGGGAAAATCAAATAATTATACATGTAGTGCATATGTGTGTGTGTGTGTGTGTGTGTGAGAAATTTGGAAACATTTTAATTATTTTTTACCTAATTGAAATATAATTTTAAAGCCTGGTAATTTTTTTTATTCAAGTATGATTGATTTACAATATTGTGTTAATTTCAGGTGTACAGCAAGGCGATTCAGTTTATATATATATATATATATATATATATATATATTCTCTTTCAGATTTTTTTTCCTTGTAAGTTATTACAAAACATTGAGTAGAGTTCCCTGTGTGATACAATAGATCCTCGTTGGTTATCTATTTTATATGTAATAGTGAGTACATGTTAATCCCAAACGATTAATTTATTCCTCCCCTTTTCCCTTTGGTAACCATAAGTTTGTTTTCTGTGTCTGTGGGTCTATTTCTGTTTTGTATACAAGTCCATTTGTACCATTTTTTTTTTAAGATTCCATATAAGCAATGTCATGTGATATTTGTCTTTCTCTGTCTGGCTTCCTTCACTTAGTATGATAATCTCTAGGTCCATCCATGTTGCTGCAAATGGCATTATTTCATTCTTTTTTATGGCTGAGTAATATTCCATTATATATGTGTACCACATCTTCTTTATCCATTCCTCTGTCAGTGGACACTTAGGTTGCTTCTATGTCTTGGCTATTGTAAACAGTGCTGCAATGAACACTGGGGTGCATGTATCTTCTCAAACAGTATGAAGATTCCTTAAAAAACTAAAAATAGAACTACCGTTTGATCCTGCAGTCCCACCCCTGGGCATATATCCAGAGAAAACCACAATTCAAAAAGGCAGGTAATGTTTTGAGAGCATGCAAAACTTGACCAATAATAACAATGAAGTTAGAAAAGTAAAATTTGGGATAAGGAAAATACCTAAATTTGATGCCTATCTCTGCCACTAATTTGCTCTATGAACTTGTACAAGTTATAAATCCACTGGACCTGAGCTTTTCTTCCATAAAAAATAAGTCAAACTCAATTCAAACATTTATTTGACAAAAAATATGTCGAACATTAGTCATTATCCTAAGAGGTAAGAAAAAAGAGAGCGACGAGCTAAAGAAAGAACCAAATCACCGGTTACCAGCACATGATGCCTTTTAGCATGTGTGTGTATATGTATATATACTGGCCCAGAGGAATGTTCATCTCATTCATATGTAAAAAGAGAAAGGAAAAATGGAAGGAAGGAAGGGAGGGCGGGAGGAAGAAAATAATTACCTGGCAACATTTAAAACTCAGGAGATTTCATATAAAAAATTAGGACTTCTGGACTTTATTGATGAATTAAAACATCTGACAAAATTGAACTCCTTTATTGCATGAACTCATTCTGCTAGTCATAACTGATGAAGGCTCATTTAAGAAGGGAGTTAAGAAAATCCAAACAGAGGGAACGGAACAGGCATGATATGGCATGGTCCATTCGAATCAATCACTTGTGTCAGGATCGGTGGGCAGAGATGCCACTGGAGGAACAGGCCCAAAACAGGGTAAAGATCAGCCTCATAACTGATTCTCAGGAAGTTCAATTTTATTCTTCAGGAAATGAAGAATCAATAGCAGAAGTTTAGATGGTTATTTCTAATATTTGATTGGACTATGACAAGTAAGCAAAAGGTGACTAGCTGTGTTCTTCAAAATGAGAGAGTGGCATGGACATATACACACTACCAAATGTAAACTTGATAGCTAGTGGGAAGCAGCCGTATAGCACAGGGAGATCAGCTTGGTGCTTTGTGACCACCTAGAGGGGTGGGATAGGGAGAGTGGGGAGGAGGGAGACACAAGAGGGAGGGGATATGGGGATATATATATACGTATAGCTGATTCACTTTGTTATAAAGCAGAAACTAACACAACATTGTAAAGCAATTATACTCCAATAAAGATGTTAAAAAAAATAAATGAAAGTAAGGATCAATTTAAAATTACTTACACTTATTTCTGACACTTCTATGATGGGAATAACTAGACAAATTTAAATTCAAATTTATCAGCTATAAAAACAAATACTAGAGTACACTTAGCATTTTAAAATTCCTTTTATAGTTCTAAAAAGTTAAATAAAATAGACATGTGAGTTTTAAAAGTCTGATTTAAGTCCCTTTTTGGATATTATTTTCCTGTTTAGGAGCATATAAGCAAGATAAACATATTCCTTTGCAAAAATATGACAGATATCTTCCATTAAGGCTCAGTTCTATTCCCATGGTTCTTTGGTCAAAGTCTAAATCACTTACTTGTTATTTCTCTATCGTATAGAAATACCCAAAATATATCTGAGATGCCCTCTGTGAAGAGCTTAAGATTTCTTATGAAATAATACAGGATATTTGAAGAGTCTCAAAATAGATGTATAAATCTAATTTCTCCAGGAAAATGGAACCAATAGAATCTATATATACAGACGGTTTCTGACTTATTATTTTTCAAAATTATGATTATGTGAAACCAATACACATCAGTAGAAACCAAAGTTCAAATATTGAATTTTGATCTTTTTCCGGGGGAGCAATGCATGTGGTAAGATCCTGTCTAGTGACTCTGGGCAGTGGGCAGGGCTGCAGCTCCCAGTCAGACACACATTAGGAGGGTAAACACATGATACACTTACAAACCATCCTGTCCCCAGGCCCATTCTTCTTTCCACCTTCAGTACAGTATTCAATCAATTGCATGAGATACTCAACATTTTATTATAAAATAGGCTTTGTGTTAGATGATTTTACCCAGCTGCAGGTTGGTGTAAGTGTTCTGAGCACATTTAAGGTAGGTTGGGCTAAGCTGTGGTGTTCAGTAGGTTAGGTTTATTAAATGCATTTTCAACTGAAGAAATTTTCAACCTACCATGGGTTTATGGGGACATAACCCCATAGCGAGCCCAGGAGGATCAGTATATATTTATTGTATATACAAAGAGATTTATTTTAAAGAATTGGCTCCCATGGTTATGGAGGCTGAAAAGTCCTCAGATCTGCAGTTGGCAAGCTGGAGGCTCAGTTCCAATCTGAGTCCGAAGGTCTGAGAACCAGAAGAGCTGATGGTATGATTTCCAGTACAAGTCATTGTCAGAAGGCAAGAGAAGCCCAATGTCTTACCTTGAGAACAGTTTCGTTACCTGGCTTTCCTTCTATTCAGGCCTTCAGTAATCTGAATAAGACCTGTACACACTGGGGAGAGCCATTTGCTTTACTCAGTCTACTGATTCGAATGTTAAGCTCATCAAAAGAACACCCTCACACACACACACACACACACACACACACACACTAATGTTTACCAGATATCTGCACATCCCAGGGCCCAGTCAACATGATATATAAAATTAATCATTACAAGTCCACCTGTTGTCAACTTGGCATTTCCTTAAACCACAATGAATCTCCAAATAAAGTTAACAACAAGGTCTTAATTCTGCCTAACATAATACAACTATCCAGTTTACAACTGAGGACACAATTAACACTTTGCCCAGAAGAGTAGGTAAGGTCTTTGAGTGATATTTACTTTTCTCCTTGATATCCAGAAATTAAATACTATGATGTAAAATTAACAATAGTTACACGCTAGGATATAAAATCAATGTGTTTATGTTACATAATAAGGGAAAAAAAGAGAAGGAAAAAAAGACAGTTGCTGAATACACCCACACATATTCATAACAAAATAAAGGAATACTCATGACAAATATATTCCTCCTTTCTGTTAACTGGTCATGTGGCTGTAACTGGCATTTATAACTACCTTCATTCACTACCTGTTACGTATTCCCTTTGCCTTCAGCAAGCACTTTAGCTGATCATGGTGCTTTACCTGGTGAAGTGACTCAAATTTTTATCCAGTAGGCACTGGGGCATGTAGTTTTTTATTTACTTTAATCACAGGACATGGTAATAATAAGACATGGGATCTCCTGTATTCCAGATAGCCTCTTCTTTACTTCCATTGTGGAGTAGCAATCCAATTCCGCCTGACAGTATTAATCGTTCCAACCAGGAAGTAACTACCTTCACTGCCTATTGATTCAGAATCAAGAGAAGCCCAAAGAGGTAGGTGGCTATCAACTCCTTGGTCAATGGAATCATTGTGGAAGCATTTCTCCCTTTGAAACTAAGACCTCAAGGCAAGCAGAACACGAGGTCATGGGAAGAAAAAGCAAATATTTTTCTAGTGGGTCACTAGGGGTAATTGTGAGTGATGCCACTCCCATTCCCATGGCTTGATTCTTGGACCCATGAGTCCTGGCCATGGGAGAAGCAACACAATATACCGGACACTGATTCAGGCCACATACAGCCATCTGGAAAATCTTGCTCCAACCATGCAAGCTCTTGCAACCTAGCTGACACTGCACCTGAGTCTTCAAAACGCCATTCCACCATTCTATTACACTAACTGCTTCAGGATGGTCGGGAACATGATAAGAGCAGCGAATGCCCTGAGCGTGGGCCCACTGTCCCAATTCTTTCGCTATGAAGTGAGTTCCTCGATTCGAAGCAATGCTATGTAGTATATCATGATGGCTGATAAGACATTCAATAATTCTACAGATGGTAGTTTTGGCCTAGCACTGCATGCAGGGAGCACAAATCCATGTTCAGAGTAAGTATCTATTCCAGTAAAAACGAAATGCCGCCCCCTCATGATGGAAGCCGTCCAGTGTAATCAACCAGTCACAGGTACCTGGCTGATCAGCCCAGAGAATGGTGCCATATGGGGGCTTATTCTCTGCAGCAGGCAGGTTGGGCACTCAGCAGTGCCTGTAGTCAGGTCAGCCTGGGTGAGTGGAAGCCCATATGGCTGAGCCCATGCATCATCTCCATCCTTGCCTCCATGGCCACTTTGTTCATGGGCCCTTTGGGTGATGACAAGGGTGGCTGGGGAAAGAGGCTGGCTGGTATCCGAAAAATGGGCCATCTTCTACTCTTGATTATTAAAATCCTCCCCGGCTGAAGTCCCCCTTTGGTGAGCAGTCACCTTGGACACAAATATGCTCATGTTTTTTGCCCGTTCAAAGAGAGTTATCTACCTAGTCCTCTTCCCCAAATTTTCTGTCACCAACTTCCCAATCACATTTCTTCCAAGACCCTGACCTTTCAGCCAAACCACTGGCCACAGTACATAAATCAGTATATAACACACGTTTGGCTATTTCTCCTTTTATGTGATGTGAATAACCAGGTGCACTGCTCAAAGTTCTTCCCGCTGGGAGGATTTCCCTTCCCCACCATCCTTCAGGGATGCCCCAGAAAGGGGCAGTACCACTTCAGCTGTCCACTTTCAGGTGGTCCCAGCATACCATGCAGATGCACCTGTAAACCAGGCCCAAGTCTTCTCTTCCTACATTGACTGCTCGCAGGGAGCTCCCCATGAGGCCACAGGTACAGGTCGGGTAAAGAAGGCAGAGTAGAAGGAGGGGGAACCATGGGCATTTGGGACACTTCTTCACGTAACTCACTTGTGCCTTCAGGGCCTGCTCAGTCCTAGTTGTGAATAAACTACTTTCATTAGATGATGGAGCACTGATGTGCTCACCCACATTTATGTCTTGATGGGCCAGATAATACCCAGTTCATGAAGGGCAGCCCAGGTCACATGGTAACTTGGTCCATGCTTAGTGTTCAGTATCCTCTAACGCCCAGTAGAAGGCCAAGGGATTTTTCTCAAAAGGGGAGTGGTTGTCTGCAAAGGAAGACAGCTCTTTGCTCCAAAATCCTAAAGGACTGCAGTGCAATTCACCTGTAAGTGCCTGCCGGAAGCTCCAAATAGCACCACCATCTGCCTTCAAGAACCATTGGATCTCCTGGATCACATGGCACAAGGCGTAAAGCAGCTTACGCATCAACCTGGACCTATTGTAGAACCTTCTCTTGTTCCTGGCTCCACTGAAAACCAGCTGCCTTTCGGGTCACTTCATAAATGGGCCAGAGTAACACACATAAATGAGGACTAGGTTACTTCTAAAATCCATAGTCCCACCACTCATTGGGCCTCATTTTTGATTATAGGAGGGGCCGGATGCAACAACTGGTCATACAAGAGATATCTCAACAAGTCCTACACCACTGAACCTTTAGAACCCCGGAAGTGGGTAGGAGGCTCCGGAATTTTTGTCAGCATTTCTCACCCTCTGGCACACAAATATGTGGATGACGAGTCTAAGGTAGAACTACTTCTTGCTCACTGGGTCCAGTGATCATAATGTCATCAATGTAAAGTATCAGTGTGATATTTTACCCCCAGGAGAGCCCATGGTATAGTTTCAGTCCAAGTTACAAAGCCTGAGAAACAGAAAAATCCATGTTCCAATCTGAGTCCACGTCCAAGAGCACGAGAGACCTACATCCCTGTTCTATGACAGTCATGCAGAGAGAGAGAGAGTTCTCCCTCACTCCACTTTTTCTTCTGTTCAGGCCTCCAATGGATTGCATGAGGGCCACACAAGGTGGGAAAGGCAATCTGCTTTACTGTCTACCGATTCACATGCTAATGTCAACCCAAAACACCCTCAGAGACACATCCAGAATAATGTTTAACCAAATAAATGGGCACTCTGTGACCTAGTCAAGTTGACACATGAAATTAACCATCACAGAAGGTATGTTCTTATTTCTGCTAAAATTTCTATCACTCAAATTTCTTCTTTGTATACATAATATGCAACGTAAATTATATGTGGCACATTAGCAAGCAGTTTAAGCTAAACAAAGGCCAACACCCTTTCTGGAAAAGTCATAATACTCTTGGGTTTTTTTAGACCTAGGAGATTAAGTAGGTTTAAATTTAACATAAAAATAATGCTATTATAACACTATCTGGCTTAGCTGCAAAAACATAGTGCTTCCTGCAAGGATGAAAAATTTCTCTCTCAAGGCTAGTGCGGATTTTGTATTATAATTTTGTCTCCATCCTAAATGATTAGCATTGTAATAGATCAAAAGAAATCTTTCTGTATTTATTTTTCATTTCCAAATTTTAGCAACTGATGGTATATACTCAGCACAATAAAGCTCGATGCTGCTAACCCTAATTCCTCAGGGAATTTAAGATGTAATAGATAAATTTCAGTAACAAAAATTAGTTATCTTTATAAGGATATATAATAATAAATCCTTCATTAAATACCTATAGATTATCTCCTTATAAACAAGTGTAGGTGTTTTATTTTAGAAATAAATTCTTTATTTATATTGCTGATTAAATAATCAAAATTTATTGAAAATGCTTTACTTTGGTGTCTTTGGATTATTACCTAAGCCTTTGTTTCTATTATGCTCTAAAATAAGAGACTTTTATGCAGTATGATAAAGATTTATACCAAAGTGAAATGAACATGATGGTGAATTTGAATCTAAAGAAGAAAACACGTACTATTTCATAAAGAATTATTGTCCACTAAATAATATCTTTAAAATATCTTTTGGAATTTTTGGAATTTTATTTTCTCCAAGTAGTGTCAGTCTATCTGTCTGTCCGTCTCTCTCTCTGCCTGTTTATTTGTGTTTTCTTTGACAAGTGAAGTGAGAACCTCTTTCTAATTAGGTGTAAATCAGACTCCATTGGCTCAAGTCCACAGATCGCATACCAAGTCATGATTCTCAACCAAAGGTGCTGGTGTCAGTTGAGGTCTCAAGAGAACTACTAAATATTCCAGAACATATAATGTCTCAATAGTGTGAGAGTCAGGTAAGATTAGAAATACAGCATCAGGGTTATTATAGATGGTGTGCCCTTTACAGGAAGGTGTATCCATGATAGGCTCAAAGCTTCTTAAGCTTCAGGTCACACCCATAGCTTCAGTTGTCATGATGACTACAGAATCTATTATGTTAAATTTAAATTAAGTAAAAGGTAGAATTTTAAAATTTGGTGTCTCTGACTTTTTAAATGCGTGGGTTCTTTCCTATTTATTATTGTCTGTCTGTCTAAAGAGTAGCTTAAAGTTACTAATGGGTTCTACAAAAGTTTTTTGGGGTTTAATTTTTTACATTGTTTTACTCAAATTTCTATTATACTTCCCTCTCCGTTCATTCTTTCCTCCATTTCCCAAAAGCATGTCAGATGAAGCAACTGCAGTTAGAAATGATGGGGTTAAAATAGAACATTTTGCTTTTACCTTCTGACACTGATAACACTCAGCCAAGAAAAGATTGGTAGAAAGTAAAATCTTTATATCACTTTGTTTCTGGGCCGTCAGGTAAACTCAAGGTGACAGAAGGTACTGATGATTCAAAAGGTGCAGTGTGCTTAGTATCTAACAAAAGCTACATTCTTTGCCTGTGTCTGATGGCCACTGATGAATAGAGTTTACACACTTGTAAACAATTTGTATATGGGAAAAGAGGGAGGGAGAAGTGTCTAAGATGGTTACAAACATGCATAAACACCAGCAGAAGATACTATTACTCTGAGGGAAAATTGAGTATAAATATTGTATGGTGATGAAGACCATGATTAAGTTTGTTTTAATAAGCTAAGGAATCATTAAAAATCATCCACGAATCTATGGTGAAATAATAAGAAAGATTAGAATATAAATTTTACTCTCAAAACCATAATAAAAAGTTAATTGATTCTTTTTCAAGAATATTTTATGATAAGCTAGATTTTCTCAATTTTATTCTAAGGTCTGAAATATAGATCAGAGTGTTTAGCAGCCCATGGTGATGCTGTTTTTTCCTTGCTTTTGATGTCCTGATGTCTGTTTATGTGGTGCTATGAGAAGGTGTAGGCAAAAGATAATATGAATTCAAATTGTTTTAAACTTTATTGATCTCTGAGTGAATTGCTTTATATCAAATTATATGTCTTATTTTCAAAAATCTTTTTTTCTTCCCTGTAAAATATTAGTCTGATTTTCCCTTTCCTGGAATCTATTTTGAATTTTATTTGAATGCAAATCAGTTGGTTTTCTAAGTTTTAATGCAAATTTAAGTCCTGGGTCTCAACCGCCCTCCTTCTCAGTCTTCCGTTATCTCTCTTCCTTGGTCTGAATCCTCCTGTGTTGGATTCCTAACTATTCATGTTGACACCTGACCCTGCTCCTTCCACCTTCTACTTTTCCAAATATTTTCTAAATCTCTGCACAAGGGCGCCCCCACAGCATCCAAACTCATCATAAACTAAATCAGACTTCTTGTGTGGAATGTAAAACAAGGGGTGCCTGCCAAATCCATTTCACTGCCTATTTTTGCATGAGCTAAACCTGTTTTTTTCATTTTCACATGGTTGAGAAAAGGATTAAAAGAAAAAAATAGTATTTCATGGTGCTTTCGAGAAAATTATATGCAATTCATATGTTAGTGTCCATACATAAAAGGCTTATTGGAAAATATATAGGCTGATGTGTTTAATTATTGCCTTTGGCTGATCTAGTGCTACTAAGATAAAGACTTTATATCCAGCAAAGCCTAAATATGTGCTATCTGGTCTTTTACAGAAGATATTTGGTCACCCCTGATGTAGAATATAAGGTACATAAAGGCAAGGATTTCTCTGCCTTATTCATCACTGTATTCCCCATACAGTAGACAGAGGACAACAGAGTACAATCGACAGAGGACATTGTACTTGTGTGCTCTCAAGAATACTGATTCAAACAAAAAAATAGGTACAAAGAATATTATATTCTGTCTAACTTCTCTACATTATTAATTTAACAATCTAATCTACTGTTCTCCTACCTATTATTAAATCTATTTTTTAAACTTCAATTCTTGCACAGGTATTGTTAGTTTTATTTCTACATTCTGTGTCACAGTTTTCCTTTCAACTGCCCATTTCCACTGCCCTTGCTTTAGCCAGGCTGGCATTGCAACACATCTGTAATGGCATCACCAAATACCACTGCATTCATTTTCTACCACCGTCAAGCCACCTTTCACACTGCTGTTCTCTAATATTCTGTTGCTAACTACTACACAATTTACTGCACTCAAAAAGCATAAGGTGGAAGAGAAAAGGAATAAGTAGCAATTGCGGGAAGGAAGGAGGTGGAGATAGAGCTCTGCTGTTCCTCTATCCCTTACTGAGTACACCATGAACAAGTGGGATTTATCCCAGGGATGCAAAGGTTTTTCAAAATCTGTAAATCAATCAGTGTGATACACCACATTAACAAATTAAAGAATAAAAACGAAATGATCATCTTTATGGATGCAGAAAAAAGATTTTGATAACATTCAACATCCATTTATGATAAAAACTCTCCAGAAAGTGAGATAGAGGGAACCTACCTCAACATAATAGGTGTCATATATGACAAACCCATAGCTAACTTCATACTTAATGGTGAAAAACTGAAAGCATTTCCTCTGAGATCAGGAACAAGACAAGGATTCCCGCTCTTGCCACTTTTCTTCAACATAGTTTTGGAAGTCCTAGCCATGGCTATCAGAGAAGAAAAAGAAATAAAAGGAATCCAAATTGGAAAAGAAGTAGTAAAACTGTCAGTGTTCATCATCATTCCTTTTAATTTAAAGAACATGCAGTCATTCCTATTAAATGTTAGAGTATAAAGATAACTTCCTCTACAAAGAGCTTACAAATCGTTATTTAATATATTCAGTACAAATCAGTTTCACAATATAATTTATTAAATAAAAAAACGAATATTTAGGGGATACATTTTAATGAGTGAAAGAGACACATTTGATACTGAAAGAATAAAACATATAAAGATTAATTAATAAAAACATATCCAACAGGATTTGAACAAAGCTAAGTAGATTGTTAAGTGCTTAACAAAAAATGAAAATTAAATTATTTTATTCTTGTGAGAGAATCCTTGTGAATAAAGGGGAAGACTTTGCATATTAGGCTAAACAATGATACATATAAATGCTATTGAACTCAAGCTATTTCCCATTTGGCCCTTTGATCTACTTGAAGGAAAATATAGCCATCACCTTTGCCACATGTTCTTAAATACCAGGGCATAGCAAAAGGAAACACTCTAAGAGCCCTCCAACTACCCGTGGCTACTGTCATCAGCCACTGGCTTGGCCTGCAGCTACTAACCATGCCTATGAAGTAGAATGAATTACATAGTGAAATATTGTTTACTTACAGTATGAATCAAGTGCATATAAATTTGTGATGGACTGAGAATAAGATAACTTTGGTTTTAGTATACTGCATGGTAGGTAATAGGACAAGTTTAAAATTCAAAAGACCTGGCTTTGAATCTAGATTCTACCCCTTAGTAGTTTTGTGGGCTTATACCATGTTCCTTAAGAAGCTTTCAAAAACTTGTGTTTCTCGAACTATAAATTGGGGATAAAAATACCTTACAGTGTGGTGGCAAAAACTACATACGATGAAGTGATGGGTTAAGCACAGGCCTGGCATACATTAAATGATGGCTAAATGCTAGCCATGTGATAGATGGGCTCATCTTCCTGTGAGCTGTAACTCTGAGTACTTAACAATACATCCATTATTACCCTCTACACGTGGTAGAAAACCTGGAACACAGGTTTTAAGTTTTGTTCCAACTCTACAAGGACATGGTCCTACTAATGTTAACAAATACTAGATAGATAAGCATATCTGCTAAATTTTCCAATGGCTGTCATCTTCGTACTAGACATGAAATCCTACAACACCTTCCTTTTTCTCAACAACGCTGTGTGGAAGGAGCATGGTATTGTACCCATTTACCAATGAGGAAATGGAAGCAGGATGTTAAGTGGTTTGCTGAATCTCACACACTGAAAAATGGTGGAGTTAGGACATGAAATCAATTCCTGTGACTATACAGCGTTTGCTCTTTCATGAATATCAGGTTATCTTCCATGCATGAAAATACTGTTTTAGTTACTATCTTTTACTGTAAGAAAATTATCTGGATCTTATTTTACAAGATTTCCTAGAAATGTCTCAGGAGTTAAAAAATATATCTCCAAAGGCCTTTTAGTTTCCTTGTTCCCCATTTCTGCCTGGGTGGCAAAATGTTTTCTAAATGAGCCAATTGTCTGCAGTAGCTAAATAGAGCAGCAGCCATTCTGATATAGACAGAGTAATGCACACTTTGTCTCCATCCTACAAGAGCAAAATTGCATGGGCTATGAAGTGGTAAATGTTGCAGTAAAATGAAAAAGAAAGTGATGACAAAAAAAAAGTGTCAAAATTTCTCAGCAAAACATTATTTTCAGAAGAACAGTTTCAGGGGTATAGGAATATTTTATTAACTAAGTTGAATATGTTTCATCTAAATGAAATATTTAGTTTCTAATATTAAGAGGCTATTATGTCAATCATATCCCAAAGGGTACCATATGAATGAATAGTGGGAAAAGTTGTAAGTGTAAAAAGAAAGGACAAGAGAAGTACATAATCAAGGAACATTTGTGAAACAAATGTAATTGAAATTATCATAAGTAAAATAATACAGTTTTAATTTGATTCAATGAAAAGACAGCTACAATTAAACCTTAGTATTGTGTTTGGTAGAGATATTATCTAAACAAGAGAGAAAAAATATACTTATATAAAAGTTCAAATCATTAATATTTTAAAATACCAGTGTGCTATTGAAACTATTTGGAAGAGTTTTAATGGAATTCAGAATGACAGTTCTTATTGATATAACTCAAATTGTCCAATTACCTCCATCACTTTTGCCAACTCAAGGGTCCAAGTTACTGTCGCCTTTGGCGGGGGATAACATAACAGCCTTCTAATTGGTCTCCAATCATCCAGCTTTCTCCTCCTGCAATCTATACTGCAGTCATCTTTTCAAAATGCAAATACAATCACATCAATTCTTTCTAAAACCTTGCATTCGTTTCCAATTTCTTTTGGGGAAAGAGAGAAAAATAAATCCTCAACGTGGTCTATCAGGCTCTGCCACCTACCTGTTTCTATCTCCCTATTCTCATCCCAAACACACCCTATCCATGCCCCAGCTAGACATGACGTCTTCAGATATGTAAAATCTCATGTTCCCTCCCATCCCAGGCTCTTTGTGTAATTGTTGCCCTTTGTTTGGTATACTGTTACTGTTATACTTGGTCATGTAACAATATATACTTATACGTACTTAAAAATTCTCCATTTTCAGATCTCACTAGAAACATAATCTCAGGGATGCTTTTGTTATTCCTCCAGGTTAATCCTTTTCTCCTTGTTGTTGCTGTTATCACATGCTCTTATTGATTTTTGTCCCTCTGTTGAGTACGTATGTATCTCAGTTTCTAACTATACATTCATTTGTATTCATTGGATTAATGTCTGTCTCCTGTCCCCATATTAAATTTAAATCTTCCTAAAATCTTAAAATCTATGACTGTTTATTTTTTGTTCACCATTATACCTTCATCCCTAGTCATAGCTCTGAACACATCATAGGCATTCAGTAGATATTTATATAACAACTGACAGAAAGCTTTAACAAAAAAATGATATAGAATATATAATAACATAAATTGGATTTTAGGATTTTTAAGTTGGGTTTATACTCAGGTGAAATGTTCTCATATTCAGGCAACATGGTTTGTAATCAGGTGAAGTGGCCTTTATGTTCACTATTTATAGTCTAAGAACTGTAGGAATTTATTTTCAGTACCCCTCAGAAACAGATGCCACTATCAGCCTGGGCTATCTGGATACAGAGATTAGAGCAATGGAAGTTGCCCCCATTGTAGGCAAAGTGAATGAAAGGTTCAGTCTTGGGTTTCTTCCTTATCAGGAATCAACCTGAATGAGGAACTTCCTCTGGCCATTAAATCCAATGTCCACTCTCATTGAAGAAATTGATGATGCTAAAACCAATGTGCCACTTACCTCCTTTTCAATAGTCAACATTCAAAATTTAGTATCCCATTCTTTTTTATTTTTTTAATTTTTTAACATTTTTATTGGCGTATAATTGCTTTACAATGGTGTGTTAGTTTCTGCTTTATAACAAAGTGAATCAGTTATACATATACATATGTCCCCATATCTCTTCCCTCTTGTGTCTCCCTCCCTCCCACCCTCCCCATCCCACCCCTCTAGGTGGACACAAAGCTCCGAGCTGATCTGCCTGTGCTACGCAGCTGCTTCCCACTAGCTATCTATTTTACGTTTGGTAGTGTATATATGTCCATGCCACTCTCTCACTTTGTCCCAGCTTACCCTTCCCCCTCCCCTATCCTCAAGTCCATTCTCTAGTAGGTCTGTGTCTTTATTCCCGTCTTGCCCCTAGGTTCTTCATGACCATTTTTTTTTTTAGATTCCATATATATGTGTTAGCATACGGTATTTGTTTTTCTCTTTCTGACTTACTTCACTCTGTATGACAGACTGTAGGTTCATCCACCTCACTACAAATAACTCAATTTCATTTCCTTTTATGGCTGAGTAATATTCCATTGTATATATGTGCCACATCTTCTTTATCCATTCATCTGTCGATGGACACTTAGGTTGCTTCCATGTCCTGGTTATTGTAAAAAGAGCTGCAATGAACATTGTGGTACATGACTCTTTTTGAATTATGGTTTTCTCAGGGTATATGCCCAGTAGTGGGATTGGTGGGTTGTATGGTAGTTCTATTTTTAGTTTTTTAAGGAACCTCCATAGTGTTCTCCATAGTGGCTGTATAAATTTACATTCCCACCAACAGTGCAAGAGGGTTCCCTTTTCTCCACACCCTCTCCAGCATTTATTGTTTGTAGATTTTTTGATGTTGGCCATTCTGTCTGATGTGAGATGATATCGCTTTGGAGTTTTGATTTGCATTTCTCTAATGATTAGTGATGCTGAGCATTCTTTCATGTGTTTGTTGGCAATCTGTGTATCTCATTCTTTAGATTTCTATTATTCCCAAGTGGCTTTTCATGTTTTTGAGCCCAGTCTATCACCCCTTCTATTCTCCCAAATCTGCCCTCCACAACTATTTTTCTCCATCATCTGCCAGGTCCCTGATGTCAGGGAATTTTCCCTCTATTTCCATTCATTGACTGAAGACTGGCTTTATTCTCAAAATAATGGCTTTTTTTCCAGGCCTCTCAAACACATGTCAGGCTTTCCCACTGATGCAATTCAAGCAATATCTGTAG
Organism: Delphinapterus leucas; assembly: GCF_059928025.1. Taxonomy (NCBI): domain Eukaryota; kingdom Metazoa; phylum Chordata; class Mammalia; order Artiodactyla; family Monodontidae; genus Delphinapterus; species Delphinapterus leucas. The sequence continues at coordinate 132,250,220 of NC_143133.1, read as the reverse complement.
TGACTATGCACATAGGTTCTCCTTCAGTCTACTGGGATTTAAATCCAATATTCTTATTTAATCATTGGTTCATGATCATCTGTGATCATCCAACTGAAATGATCTACAACCAGTTTTTATCACAGTTCTGAAAACATAGTACTAGCAATCAAACAATGTAGAATAATACTATCATTCCAGACCATTATAACCTCACCCTTGTTATTATTAATAAAAAAATAAAATAAAAAATAAAACATGATCCATTGCAGCTAATATAATTAGGGTATATTTTACTGTGTCTTTGCTCTTTGCTTTTCGCTACCAATGTTACAGTCATGATCCCATTCACTGAAATATTGATCTCTGCCTCAGTCTACCTTCTATCCTGTTATCTTGCATTGGTTGGTGCATCCAGTAATTTAGCTTGTCAAGGGGCATACTCTGACTGGCCTCTTACTGGTGTCTGTCTGGTGACAACTCCTGGAAGCAGTTTGACCTGGTGACACTCAAGCCCAGAGGTGGGCAGCAAAGCTGATTGCCCCCAGAGCCTTTGCTCCCATACTGGATATGGAGCATTTTCTTACTAAGCACAAGTGGGGAGATTAAGTCACAGCCAGGACTGCAGGTAGCTTGCAGCCCCTCCCAACTGGAGAGCCTGTTTGGAAATTAAGAGTAGCCTGGAGTGATCCCTTCCCTTCCTGTCCCCAGAGGGGAACTGAGTCATAGCTTTACCTACTGTGGAGAGTATCTTTTGGCTTCATCTGCACTCTTGGAAGCTGTGCAGCTCAGTGGCACTTAGCTGAAGCGTGGGCAGTTAGAGCAATAATGATAGTTTGCAGAGCAAAAGTTAGTGGCCCTGTTCAATCAAGGAACTTGGGAAGCAAGTTGGCTTGAGTTTACACAATAAGCAAAGAGCTTTACTAGCTTTAGAGTTGCCTATCCTACTGAGCCTGGGCAAGAAATCTAATTTGTAACCCCGTTCATCCTCATCGCTGAATATAGCCTTCAGACTGCCCAACCAGGGAACCTGACCAGAGCACACAGGAAGCTGTGTAGCCCATTTAGCGACCTTACATAGAATGGCACCTGAGCAGAGAGCACAGCCCATGGCTTCCTCTGGCTTCCTCTATCTGTAGAGCAAAACCAATGGCCTCACCTAACAAGGTAATTCAGTGAATATTCTGGTCAGATTCAGGTCTCCAAAAAATAAGCTGTGCAGGCTCTGGGTCCCATCCTGCCCTACTACCAGGACAGAGAAGCTAATTTATAACCCCATCTATTACTGAATATAACAATAAGTCCTAACTGTCTAATGAGCCTGACCAGAGAATCCAGGCAAGGTGGAGCCTATCCTAGACTCTTGCTTGGGTAAGGAACCAAGCCAGCAGTCCTGTTTAACTATTCCCAGCCTGTGGCACTATTCTTCATCCCTGTCCTCAGAGCTTGAACAATTGCTTCACCCCAAAACAGATCATAAAAGCAGGTCCCAATTGCCCAAGGACATTATCAGCAGACACACCGAGACACCCAAACTGAACTGACTGGTGAAGAACTGTCTCTGACAATGCAAACCTGTAAAGCCTGGAAGAGGAACTTGATTACTCAAATTGGCATATACCAAGGTAAGAAATCAAGGAAAATGAAAAAAATCAGGTAAAAATTACACCATCAAAAGAAACTAATAAAGCCCCAATAATTAACTGTAAAGAAAAGGAGATATATGAACTGTCAAAGAACTCAGAATAATTCTCTTAAGGAAGTTTAGTGAACCACAAGAAAACACAGACAACTAAAGAAAATTAGGAAAACCATACATGAATAAAATGAGAAGTTCAACAAGGAAATAGCAACATCAAAAATAAATAAATAAACAAAAATCCTAGAGCTGAAAAATACAATAACTGCACTGAAGAATTAAATAGAGAGTTTCAAAAGTAAACTCAACATGCAGAAGAAAGAAGTAGAAACATTCACCTTACAGGAATTCCAGAAGGAGAAGAAAAAGAGAAAGTGACAGAAAGTATATTTGAAGAAATAATTGCTGAAAACTTCCTGAACCTGGGGAGAGAAATGGATGTCCAGATTCATGAAGCCCAAAGGATCCCAAATAGATTGAACCCAAATAGAGTTACACTGATACACATTATAATTAAATTGTCAGGAGTCAAAGACAAAGGAAGAATTTTAAAAGGAGCAAGAAGAAATAGAGAAGCAATATACAAGGGAACCCACATAACACTACGGGAGGACTTCTCAACAGAAACTTTCAGTCCAGGAGAGAAGGGGATGACATACTCAAAATACAAGCATACCCCAGAGAATTTGTGGGTTTGGTTCCAGACCACTGCAATAAAGTGAATATTGCAAAGAAATCTTCACACAATTTTTTTGGTTTTCCAGTGCATATAAAAGTTATGTTTACATTATATTGTAATATATTAAGAGTGGAAAATCTACAAATAGTAAATGCTGGAGAGGGTGTGGAGAAAAGGGAACCCTCTTACACTGCTGGTGGGAATGTAACTTGATACAGCCACTATGGAGAACAGTGTGGAGGTTCCTTAAAAAATTAAAAATAAAACTACCATATGACCCAGCAATCCCACTACTGGGCATATATCCTGAGAAAACCATAATTCAAAAAGAGTCATGTACCACAATGTTCATTGCAGCTTTATTTACAATAGCCAGGACATGGAAGCAACCTAAGTGTCCATCGACAGATGAATGGATAAAGAAGATGTGACACATATATACAATGGAATATTACTCAGCCATGAAAAGAAATGAAACTGAGTTATTTGTAGTGAGGTGGATGAACCTACAGTCTGTCATAGAGAGTGAAGTAAATCTGAAAGAGAAAAAAAATACCATATGTTAACACATACATATGGAATCTTAAAAAAAAAAAAAAAGAATGGTTTTGAAGAACCTAGGGGCAGGACAGGAATAAAGACACAGACATAGAGAATGAACTTGAGGACACGGGGAGGGGGAAAGGTAAGCTGGGACAAAGTGAGAGAGTGGCATGGTCTTAATATATACTACCAAATGTAAAATAGATACCTGGTGAGAAACAGCTGCATAGCACAGGGAGATCAGCTCAGTGCTTTGTGACTAGAGGGGTGAGATAAGGAGGGTGGGAGGGAGATGCAAGAGAGAGGGGATATAGGGATATAAGTATAAGTATAGCTAATTCATTTTGTTATAAAGCAGAAACTAACACACCATTGTAAAGAAATTATACCCCAGTAAAGATGTTTAAAAAATGTATATACCTTATTTTAAAAAGAGTTTAGTTGTAAAAACTGCTAACCAATTGAAGACAGCAATTGACTTTTCCTCTCTAGCTATAAAATTCTTATATGGCATCTTCTTCCAATATAAGGCTGTTTTGTCTATATTGTAAATCTGTTGTTTAGTGAGCCACCTTTATTAATTATCTTAGCTAGATCTTCTGGGTAACTTGCTACAGCTTCTACATCAGCACTTACTGCTTCACCTTGCCCTTTGATATTATGGAGATATTATGGATATGGCTTTTTTCCTTAAACCCCATGAACCAACCTCTACTAGCTACAAACTTCTTCTGCAGCTTCTTCATCTCTCTCGGCCTTCATAGAACAGAAGAGAGTTTGGGTCTTGCTCTGGATTAGGTTTTGTCTTAAGGGAATGTGGTAGTTGTTTTGCTCTTCTATGCAGACCACTAAAACTTTCTCCATATCAGCAATAAGGCTTTTTCATTTTCTTATCATTGGTGTGTTTACTGAAGTAGCACTTTTAATTTCCTTCTAGAACTTTTCCTTTACATTCACAAATTATCTAATTGTTTGGCACAAGAGACCTAGCTTTCAGCCTATGGCTTTCTACATGCTTTCCTCACCAAACTTTTGATTTAAATTGAGCTCATTTCTAGCTTTTGATTTAAAGAGAGAAATGTGCAACTCTTCCTTTCACTTGAACACTCAGAGGCCACTGCAAGATTATTAATTGACCTAATTTGAATATTGTGTCTCAGGAAATAAGGAGGCCTGAGGAAAGGGAGGAAGATGGGGAAATAGCCAGAGTCAGTGGAGCAGTCAGAATACACATAACATTTGTATGGGTAAAGTTGGTAGTGCCCCAAAACAATTAGAATACTAACATCATGATCGCTGATTATAGACCACTGTAACAAACATAATAATAATGAACAGTTTGAAATATTGTGAGAATTACCAAATTGTGACACAGAGAAATGAAGGGAGAAAATGCTATTGGAAAAACGATGCTGATATACTTGCTTGATGCAGGGTTGACACAAACCTTCTATTTAAAAAAAAAATGCAATGTCTGTGATGTGTAATAAAGCAAAGTGCAGTAAATCAAGGTATACCCTAACAATGAATTTTCTGAAGAAGAAATAAAGAAATCCATCCCATTTACAATAGCATCAACAAAATAAAATACATATGAATAAATTTAACTAAAGTAGTGAAAGCTTTCTACTCTGAAAACTATGACATTGAAAAAGATACAAAAGAAAAAAAAGATAAGCCATGTTCATGTATTGGGAGAATTAACATTGTTAAAATGTCAGTACTACCAAAGTCATCTACAGATTCAGTGCAATCCCTATCAAGATTCCATTGGCAATTTCTACAGAAGTAAAGATAAAACACTCCTAAAATTTACATAAAACACAAAAGACTCTGATAGGCCAAAGAAATCCTGAGAAAGAAGAACAAAGCAGGAGGTGTCATCACACTTCCTGATTTCAAGATATACTATAAAGCCGTACTCATCAAAATAGTATGGCATTGACATAAAACAGACAAACAGACCAATGGAACAGAATTGAGAGCCCAGAAATAAACCCAAGCATATGCAGTCAACTAGCATTTGTCAGAAGAGACAAGATTTCTCAGTGGAGCAAAGAGACTCCCTTCAATAAAACGTGATGGGATAATTGGATAGTCACAAGGAAAAGAATGAAACTAGACCTATATCTTACACCACTCACAAAAATTAACTCAAAATAGATAAAAGACTTAAATGTAAGACTTAAAACCATGAAACATAAGAATAAAGCTACTTACTGATTTTTTTGGATTAGGCACCTGAACCCAGACCAAATAAATAAATAAATAAAAATAAACAAGTGAGACTACATCAAAAAATAATCAACAAAGTTAAAAGAAATCCTATAGAATAAAAAAAATGCAAATCGTATATCTGATAAGAAGTTAATATCCAAAAATATATAAAGTACTCATACGACTTTATAACAAGAAACCAAATAACCTATTTCAAATTGGGCAAAGGATCTAAATAGACATTTCTCTAAAGAAGATATATGAAACGTGAATTGGTATGTGAAAAGTTTCATACCACTAGTCATTAGGGAAATGAAAATTAAAACCACAATGACATATCATGTCACAACTGTTAGAATGGCAATGATCAAAAAGATAAGAGCTAACAAATGCTTGCCTGAATATGGAAAAAAGGGGAAGCTTATGCACTGTTGTGGGAATGTAAATTTATGTATTCACTATGGAAACAGTATGAAGGATACTCAAAAAATTAAAAATAGTACTACCCCATGATCTAGCAATTCCCCTTTTGGGAATGTATCCAAAGGAAATTAAAAGACTACTCAAAAAGTTATTTGAACTCCCATGTTTATAGCAGCATTGTTTACAATATCTGAGTCATGGAAACAACTTAAGTGTTCATTGTTGAATGAGTAAGGAAGCTGTGGTATATATACACAAGGGAACAATATTCAGCCATAAAAAGGAAGGATTCCTACTATTTGTAGCAATATGGATAGACATTAAAAACATTTTGCTACCTGAAATAAGTCAGAGAAAGACAAACACTGTATGATCCACTAATATGTGAAATCTAAACACAAAACAAGCTCATAGAAAAAGAGATCAGACTTTTGGTTAACAGAGGCAGAGGTTGCAGGGAGAGGGGAATTGGAGGAAGGTGGTCAAAAGGTACAAACTTCCAATTATAAGATAAATAAGTACTAGGGATGTCATGTACAGTATAATGACCATAGTTAACACTGCTGTAGGATATATAAGAAAGTTGTAAAGAGAGTAAATCCTAAGAGTTCTCATCACAAGACAAACACTTTTTTTTTTCTTTTTATTGTATCTATATGAGAAGATGGATGTTAGCTGAATCTATTGTGGTAATCATTTTATAGTATATATAAATCAAACCATTATACTGTATGCCTTAAACTTACACAGTGAGGTATGTCAGTTATTTCTCAATAAATCATGAAAATAATGTAAAATGTAACTTACTTGCCAAAGTACAAAAATTAATACTTTCAATATATTTCTACTTATGTCACAATATCCTATTTCCGTCTTCCTTTTATGTAAGCTGACATATAATTTATATACATCAAAATAAATCAACCTCAAATGTACAGTTCAATGATTTTGCCTGTTCCAGAATTATATAAATAAAATCATACAATACATTCTCATTTGTATTTGACTTCTTTGCTCAACGTAATAATTATTGTGCAGTAGTATATATATGTATAAATATAGTACATTATGGTTATTTATTCATCTGATGAAAGATATTCTTTTGCTTCACGTCTTTTGGCCATTATGAATAAGCTTCTGTATTTATTCTTAGAAAACTCTCCCTTAGAATGTATACTTTCATCTCTCATTTCATTCCTGGATAAGAGGGTATATTACTTGTAACTTTAAAGAAAATTACTAAAATGTTTTCCAAAGTACTCTTACCATTCCACATTCTCAAGAACATTATATGAGAGTTCCAGCTGCTCCATATTCTTGGCCATCCTTGCTACTTTTTTCCTTTTAAATTTTAGTCATTGTTGTGTGTATGTAGTAACAATACTTATCACCTTCGGTAATGTGCTGAAATTTTTTGATATTTTAAAATTTGAGTTGATTGCCTGTTTATTATTATTATTTTATTTTTTTCTTGCGGTACACGGGCCTCTCACTGTTGTGGCCTCTCCCATTGTGGAGCACAGGCTCCGGACACGCAGGCTCAGCAGCCACAGCTCACGGGCCCAGCCACTTCACGGCATGTGGGATCTTCCCAGACCGGGGCATCAACCCGCATCCCCTGCATTGGCAGGCGGACTCTCAACCACTGCGTCACCAGGGAAGCCCCAAGCAGATTACTTTAAAAAAGTACGGAAAAACCTTTCATATTCTCTTATTGAGAGCAGACCAATAGTCTAAACAAACTTTGTCTTTTTAGCTGATGAAAGAAAATTAAGTTCCAGTTTTATATAAGTACACTATTGGTATTAAGGCTTAATTTTAAAAGCTTATAAAAAATTTATTCAATCTTACCCAGCTTGGTCACACATAAGTCTTTCCAAAGATTCCTTTTCCACAAACCTTCTACAACTTTCTATATCCATTTAGGTTTTGTCCTCTATCTTTTTCTTTTCTTATTCTGGAACAAGAATTTTATTTTAAGACAAAATTATTTTCTTTTTTATTCCTCCCTTACCAAAAATGCATGTCCATTCTTCGTATCTTCTCTTACTGAAAATACATAATGTACTTTGCATATACACTCATTTTTTTTTCATTCTTACTATTTCTGATAGTTTTGGGGGGAAAAGCACAGCTATTTATAAATCAGGTTTGTATTTTTAAAATATGTCTTTTTTTCTCTGGCAATTTCAAAGTTATTAGATTAAATTTTATTTTCTCAATTTCAAAAGCTTACAAACTTATCTAGAACAGCAATGATTCAAGGCAGTTGTTCCAGAATAATTACAGATTTACTCTTAAAGGATAGCATAATTGCCTATGCATTACATTAAATGCATATAAACTCCTACAAAATGTAGTAAAAATGTCATACACGTCTTGGAAACTAAAGTATGAGATTCACTCATATCTGTAGGCTTGTCCTGACATGGCTCTGCTAAACTGGGAATGATAGAACAAGAAAAGTTAGTAGGATACCCACATTACTGCTAAGAAGTTTGCTCTAAGTTGAGTAAGCAGTCTAAAGATTTGAAGGACGGGACAACAATTTCTAAACTGATGGCATAGCTATAAATATCTGGAAGCCACCACCAGAATTTCCAGCCTTGCAAGTAGTTGTAAGAAATGGGAAACTTTCTTTTAAATAAAGATTGTTGCTTGGCTGCAAATCTGAGAAGACAAGGCAACAAAATATAAGCCTGTTAGAGAGTGAGTAGAGTCTGGCCTTGGGGGGTTATCACTGTGCATACCAGAGAGAAAGGGTGGTTGTTCTTTCTTTCTTTTGGCTGCATTGGGTCTTTGTTGCTGCACGTGGGCTTTCTCTAGTAGCGGCCAGTGGGGGCCGCTCTTCGTTGTGGTGCACGAGCTTCTCATTGCGGTGGCTTCTCTTGTTGCAGAGCACAGGCTCTAAGTGCGCGGGCTTCAGTAGTTGTAGCATGCAGGCTCAGTAGCTGTGGCTCGCGGGCTCTAGAGCGCAGGTTCAGTAGTTGTAGCGCATAGGCTTAGTTGCTCCGCGGCATGTGGGATCTTCCCGGACCAGGGCTCAAACCCATGTCCTCTTCATTGGCAGGCAGATTCTTAACCACTGCACCACCAGAGAAGTCCCAGGGTGGTTGTTCTTTATCAGACTTTCAGCTGGCTGAACAAACCCTTTTGTTGCTCAATTCACTGTGGTACAAGAGCAGTGGCTTTCAAATATGTTGTATCATTCCTTAGTAAGAAATATAGTATATATATATATATATATATCCCTACATAAATATAAAACCATATAAATAACCGAAATTAAAATTTAATAAATTGTCATGTTTTTCCTATTTTTTGTATATGCTGTAAATGTATTCTATTTTGTACTTTATGAAATTACACTTTTATTTATATATGGATAATGAGTAAATCTATCTACAATTGACAAATAAAATTGAAAATACATATTATCCATTTATCTATATAGACATATACAGATTATATGCACATTCACTATTTACATAAATGTTCATCATAATTCACCGAAAGTCTGTGACTGCAGTTTGAAAAACAAGAAGTTACAGTAAATCCTCCCACAGTAGGAGAAATCTTTCATGGGAGTCTCACTGATTCTTATCTTCCAAAGGGGTGCTTGCTAGTTTGGTTGCATTCTCTCAGCATCAATGCATAAAGTTTGTGTGGGGTTAATTACACTTATTACACAAGTGTTTTTTTCTTTTTGATTCATTTTGTATTCTCAGATCTTTTTCCAACCTTTTCAACTATTTGTAATCTTTGCTTTCCAGTCAAAACAAGGAAACAGGCAATTGTGAACTATATATCATATATTAGCATCCTGCAGTAGATTAGCAAACATAAACACATTTCAAATTTTTAGAAATTTATTCTTCTTCATAATATTTTTCATTGTGCCTTAAAACATGTTTATTAATAGGCCAAAATATCCTTATCTCTGAAAAAATTAAAAAGCCAAAACTAAACAAACTATGTTTAGCAATAAATATATCAGTTTACCATTGTATCTGGAAATGACTTAGATATTCAATGAATAGCCATTATTTAAATTAACTTATGAACTTTTATTTATATTTATTTAAAATGCTTGTTTTTAACAATTATGTTTGGATTATACAGTAAATAACCATCATCTTTATTTTTCTTTTTGAAAAATTTTGAAGACGCGCCAACTTTTATTAAACCAACTTAAACTATGTTTCATTTATCAAAGATTATCACAGATAATGTGAACTTGAAACACATTTGGGTTACTTTCTGTATTTCTGACAGTATACTTGATTTATATAATCTTTAAGCCAATTAAATAGAGCTCTTTACAAATTAATTTTGGAAATACCATCCAGAGGTAGAAAAATATTATATAATTATAACATATACTTATAGACATACATAATATACAGGCAGACACAGAGATGTTTATAGGTTTTGTTTTTTAAAATTTTAGCCATATCTCATGTAGAAAACTCAAAATAGTTGGACCCAACTTGTGTTTTTGGCAGATGGAGTAAGTTAACGTTGCTTGCTCGGATGGCAAAAGCTTTTTTACTAAAGATGTTTTATTTGCATGCTGAAAATCATTTCAATTTTTAGAAGCTTATGCATATCAATCAAAGAATACATTCCATTCTCTCTGAGAATTTTGAGATCCTCTTTTTAAGGGCACCCCTTAATGTGGACTTATCTAAACAAAGTTCCTCCAGACTGGCCATTATAATTTTAAATTATCTAAAAGTTCACTCGTTTTGCCAGAAAGGCACAACTTCACTTTCCAAGAACTAGGTGGAATCTATCTTGTCTTTGAATTCCCTAAAACATCTTAATTATGAGGGGCTCTGTTTTCTAAAACACTAGGAATCATGTTATTCCCTCTTTTGAACAGAATGGATGCAGGAAGCTTCATAAAAGCAGATTGAAACACAAAGACAGCAGAGCTTGGATGCACAAAGAGAGCAGTAAGTCAACCTCAAAAATAAAATAGCCAGTTATTTTACCAGCAAAATGGGTTTATTCAGGAATAGCAGAGAATTGCAATTCAGGACAGGCAAACTATAGTGAATCATAGGCAAGTTCGAAGAGACGAAAGAAAGGTCAGCTTTTATTAGATTTTAGGAGGAAATTGGAGAGGGTTGTTTGGAATAAATTTTTATTGGGGAAAAACTCTTATTGGCTGCAAGCAGTGCTTAGTTCTTAGCACTTAGTGCTTTGCTAGGGCAGGGAGAAATCTTCCTTCTTTTTCTTAAAATCAGGAGATGAAATCGCCGTGTGAAAAATGTCTTCCCTTTACCAGAAGAAAAGTAACATTCTTATCATCGGGGATAAGAAGTTGAAACCGAGAGAACTTTATACAAAGAAATCTACACAAAGATACTATCTTAAAATAATTCTTATCTTAAGTCTTCTTGCCGGCTATGCAGGTGCCTGAGAGCTCTCCGTTCAGGGCTTCCTGACTCCGTTTTACATGAGGTTTTCATTTCTTTATTTTCAGAGTGTATATGTGTGAGTCTAATTCTGGATACTCTCTTTTGTCCTGTTGAAATATTTTTTAACCGTGGGCCAATGCAACTCTACCTTGATTACTGTAACTTTATAATAATTCTTGAAATATAGTAATGAATATCCTAACATTATTTTACTATTTCAAGGTTATTTTCTTAAACTATTTTCATACCCCTAGACATTTTAGATTCAGCGTGTTAGAAATTTTAATTAGGATTGCATCAAATCTGTAAATCAGTTTAAGGAAGACTGGAATCTTAGCAATACTGAGTTTTCCACTGTGTGAATGAACAAGCTTTATATCTTTCTCTCCTCTCTTACACAGTTGGTGGGTCAGGAAATTGTTAAAGTCACTGTAGGGAAAAAACAACTGATGGCATCTAATGAGTTTAAAATATCCATACCCTGTAAGCTAGTAGATAGCTTCCTGAGGATATACCTAAATCAAACATGTGATATTTTCCCCCAAAGTTATATCTTAGAAATTTTTGTCATATTAGCCTAAATACTTACAAAGGTGAACAGCTTAATTTATATCAACGATAAAATGTATATTTAACGTGATATATTCTTAAAATAGAGTATTATACAACAATAAAAACAAAGTATGGCTCCATCTAAGAGAATAGTTGAATCTCTCAAATACACTATTGAGTGAAAGATTAATTATAAAAGATACATATTTACACAGTGTTAAGTTAAAATAAGCAAAAAAAAAGTGATCTTTGGTTTTCAAAGTCAAAATAACGTTACCTGTTGGGAGGATCAAAGGTATAGTAATCTTGAGGAGACATGGATGTTTCTGCTATGAATGATATTTTATTATGGTGGTTTGGTAGTTGTTAAAAAATGGGTTAATTTTGTCATAATCCATTGTTACATCCACTTAGAATGTGTAAACCTTTATTTTTGGCCTACACTAATATAAATATTTGTTTTAAGAAAAAAAATATGTATTTAAAAATCTGTCCATTATGGACACCTGTGCAGTTCTCCTGGAGAAGAGTGTTTCGGGCTCCAGTCACACCTGGCCCTGCTCACCACTCTCCCTGACCCCATGTCTGCACCGCGTACACCCTTGTTTTCCTCGATACATAAAGGATTTGAAACTCGGAAAAATACACAGGCTTTTAATAGTTGGCTTTTTTTTTTCCTTTGTGGAAATGGGACTGGATATCATCTAAACGAAGAGTTCTTAGAAGATGATATAGTCTGATAGATTATTCACAAGAAAGGGGTCATTTAAGTTTTTAGATCTTTGCTGTTTTCCATCTCCTCTTTATGCTTCTTTTTAAAAACTCATGTGTATTTTATACATTTGTTTTTTTCATTTCCCTATGCATATCATTTTCTCAGTCTCAAACATATTTCTCTCTCTGCTTTCGACTTTCCCCTCTTTACGGATTATCTTTCTTTGTAGTTACTGTACTATTCTTTTTCTCTATCATATACTGTACAAAGATTCTATATCTTCCTAAATCATCATTCTTATTTTAATACTGGCATTAACACATCTAATTTAGTTCCTCTACTTATCCTCCTTTGTCATTCTCAAAATTCATTTTCCCTTTATTGGGTTTTAGTTTATCTGGTAATTAATCTTCCATTATGCATAATTTACGTCTAACAATTCTAATTTCCTTATGCTTGGTAAGGTCTGCTACACAGAAAGGAAGTTCTTTTCTTAAAACTCCAATTGCTTATGAAATTCTCTTGTCACACACACATACACACACACAAGCAGCAAGCCATGCTGGTAATATGGTCATTTTCACATCACTTGAAGAAAATATCCCAATATTCCATCCTGAGTTATTAGAACTTATGAACCTACTGGTTATCACTTTCTTTCTCCTGAACTTCAAAATATTAAATTTTCATACCCTGAAATATATCATCCTAACAATCTTAGGTTGTTTTTATAGGTTTAATAATACGTATACTTGCTTTTTGTTTTACTTGTCACTGACTGTTGATTCTTGAAGTTTGTGGTGTTTACTTTCATGCCTTAATAGAAATTCTTCATTATGTACTAAATGTCAGTTTTTATACACACACACACACACACACACACACACACGTAATGTACAATAGGAATTGTTCTCTTTTTTTAATTATTATTATTGTCTCTCATATTCAGATTGTTGTATTTTATACCCACAGCTTAATCATTATTTTTATATTGTTTATTAACTGTCACCTACCTTTTTGAATTTGTATGACATTCAGGCAATAATTCACTCTGATGTATTTGTTATATGTCAATTCTGATTTTTGCTTATGACTCTGATATTTTTATTGTTCTCTGCAAGTTTATGACTTCAGTAATGCATCTCTGGTCACTCTCTCTTTCATTCCTGCCTGATGTATTTTCAGCTCTCATTTCACACTTTCCCCACCTTGAAGTCTCACTGTTGTTGTATTACTTCTCTTTACTGCCACTTGCTTCTTCTCCCGAATTTCAGAACAGAAATAAAACAGCTTCCAGATGATTTTCTGCTTGCTTCTTTTGCCTTTTTAAAACTCAGTATTTTTAGCAATGAACTTTTTTCTTGTTTCTTGTTATCTTTCTCCTCCGCCTGATTTCTCTCCTGCTGATTAGGCTTCTTTTATTGTTCATCTACAATTATTCTGAAATATAGTCTTTTTTTTACACATCTATCTTCATATATTATTTCCATATTTTCAGTGTTATCTAAACATATTACCTGCATTATTATTTCATAGAAAGTGGCAGAAGGATTCTAACCTTTCCCCTATAAACTAAAACTGCTCAGCCTTTAATAAATTATTTGGCCTCTTAGTTATGCCCTTTTAAAAAGTGTGATAATCACATCACTTGCATAAGTTGGTGACAGGATGTGAGGATTAAATATTTTAACATGTGTTAAGGGCTTAGCACACTATCTAACATTGTTCAGAACTTTAAAAATACTAGTTCTGTTTATTGGTAATATTTTAACTCATTTTATTTTTAAATAAAGACTTAGACAAGAGATTAGAGAACAACATTCTTGAAAGGCAGAATGGGTATAAAATTATCCACATAATTTTACTTCTTTAATGCATTTTATAATAGTTTAGTTATTATTGAAATAACTCATACATGTGATACTTAAAAATGCAAATGTTCAAAAGAGTGGTTGATGAAAAGTAAAAATAAGCCTTTATTTCCATCCCGGTTCCCTTCATGAGAACAGTAACTCTTAGCAGTTTCTTTTGTATCGCATCATAGATATTCCATGTGTACACAAATATTTATATCCAATTCTCTGTAATGAATTATATATATAATAATACATATTATATCTTTTATGATACATGCACACATATATGTATACATATTATATGTGTGTGTTATATACGTTAATATGTTTACTAACTCTTCTTCCGAATATAGGTGCAATATTTCCAAATAATCCTATAGACATTCCTTGCTAACCTACCATTAGAAGGTGGATCAGGGCTCAGAATATAGTCTTAGAGTCTATTAACACTTCCATATGCACATTTTTGAGAAGATTTTGAGAAGTAATTTTAATTTTAACCAGAATTAGTAATCAGTAAATAATAAATATGCTAAGACAAGAAAATATGGTATCCTGCACCAATTAACACAGGCAAAATATCTTCTATTTTCACAGGAAATACTATTGTACAAAAGTGTAATAAAAGAACACACATAAGCACACACTGCTAAATACCACATAAAGTACTTAAAAGTAACAGATTTCAGAAAGTGATATTAGATCAATCCTACTTTCACCAGTGCTTATAAATATACATGAAAACTGCTCATAAAATCACTCTTTGTAGTAGTAAATCTGGCAATAATTTGAATCTTTGGAAATAGAAAAGTACATAAAGCATAATGTATTTGTATTATAGGTACAATAGAACCACTATAAGAATGAAAGAGGTGTTACATACTGAAAAAGAAAGCGCTGTTTTGTAAAAGAAAATAAATTAGAGCGATAGATGTAAGTATCTACATAAGTAATGCACACATATATACATACATATATATCATTGCATGGATAGAAAATTTTTTCAAAGGTGACACTATTAACATTTACCATCTAAATACAATGGACAGTCATTTGAATACATGGGATGTGGGCTTAGGAATGTGGGATGTCATCAATTTTAATTTAGGTACTACTTATGATTTTTACAAGTATTATAAAGTATTATGAGTATTATAAAGGATTATCTCTATTATAAATTCTGTAAGAAACATGATATTTTGAGCTTTCTCTCATACCATGTAATATCCTTTTCTCCTGTTGTTATGCATAATTTTTTACAAATGATGCATCATTAGGTTTATACCTCTTCTGTACAATGACATTTTCACCTTCCTTCTCACTGTTGGAGCATACTTCATCCCTTATCATGATCAAGCACACAATCTGAGCTGATAATTATGTCATATTTCATCATGAAAATGGAAACTGTCAGAAACATTTCAATCTTCTCAAGACTAAGCCTATGAACTTACCAATGTCTGCTTCTGTTTTTATACTTTCTTCTTTACTGAGAAGTGCAAGAGGCATCCCTTATTTTTCAGTATCAATCCCTTTATGTGTGAACTGAATTCTCTCAGTTTATCAAGAGTTTACACCTTCATTATCCTTTCTTGATCCTTGATCAAATACCTTACCTTCTTAAAGACAACTTATTTTAGCATAAATTGTCTGAAAATTTTGTACTCCTTGAAAAATAAGAAAGGGAAGTACCCTCTGATGGCCAGTAATATTACTAGAAAGTGTCTTCTTTTTTACTCTTTAGAACCAACTTTCGCAGATAGATACTGTGCCTTTTCAATGTAAGATGAATGTTCTTCATGGGAAAATTTTAGCTGTCTCTAAACAGTAGCCAGGAAGGAATGTAGCTGTCTTTCTAGCCTTCTCATTCTATCTTACACAAACTCTTTCTTTTCCCACTCTCCCAGTGTCTTTGTACGAATGTTATGCCAATTCTTTTTCTTAGGCATGTTTGAAAGAATTTGATTTTTCTAGACCAGCTATTCACAAGAGTTTCCTGTTGAGGTGAGATTGGGCCCGATGAGCCTTCATGCGAAGATTTTCATGACAAGGGTTGTCCCTCTGTTGTTACACTGACATATTTGAAAGGCTATACCTCTTATGCTTCCAAGAATTTACCAGGTTTAAGAAGTGTTCTTTTGCCAGCTCTGAGCTCCTTCAGTTCCTGAAAAAGGCAGTACCAAGAGGCTAAGCCCCTGCCTTCCAAAGTAATACATTTCCTTTTAGAAGGTGTATTTATTTGATGGTATTTTTGTTGTTGTTGTTTTTTCTCTTCTCCTATGGGCTTCCCTAAGCACTTTTTACTTTGCTGCTCAGCTTCTACAGTTTTCATATACTGTTTGGCCTTAGCCTTAATCATAGCAATTTCCATTCAGATGGTTTCTTCTTTGAGAAAACAGATTCAAAAATCTGGCTTCGTTAGACCCCTCTGTACTGGCCATGCTTTTTTGCTATCGTTTTGCAACTTGTTGTGGGCCCGCTACATACTCTGATTATCTGAATTGCTTTGGGGAATACTTACATATAAATTACAATTTGAGATTTCCTCAGACTCCTAGTTTTCCTAAGAAATAATTAATGTTTTCTTCATTGTATTGCATCGTTTCCAGGAAAAGAAAGGTGATTCAGAACTAATTCCCCACTATGTTTCCAACGGTAATGCATTAGTATAAATTTGAACACAATCCTGCATGAGGACAGGCAAGTTCTTATAAATTTGAAGAAAAAAAAACAAACATCTTTTTTCCACCTGGGGAATTAGCCAAGGCTGACAAGTTTCTGAGTTTTTGCTTTTGTGTTTTAAATGATAGATTGTTTCTATACTTTTTTACACTCAGTGTCCTAGTATTTTCAGGGATTTTAGTTCTAACCTCTCTCTTTCAATAGATCAAGGTAATGAACCCTGTCTCTACTGTTCATTAAAATCAAAACTGCCTAGATATACAGGCTAGCCTCTAGGACAACTAAAATTTTCACAACAGCAAATCACTCTGCGTTTCAACGTCGCCTTTACTTTTGACCCCTAATGATGAATGATGTCTCTACTTTTCTGCAAAGTTGGATATTCCATTTTAAAATTATTTTTATTGAGGAATAATTGACATGTAACATTATATTAGTTTCAGGTATACAACATAATGATTCGGTGCATGTGTAAATTGTGAAATGATCACCATGGATGTTCATTTTTCAAACGTTAATTTTTTTTTTTTTTTTTGGCTGTGCATGCCCGTGGCATGTGGGATCTTAGTTCCTGGACCAGGAATCTAACCTGTACCCCCTGCAGTGGAAGTGTGGAGTCTTAACCAGTGGACCACCAGTGAATTCCTTTTAAATGTTATATTTTCAGCTTTTCTAAGCATTTTGTAGCTATTAGTTTTTAATATTGAATCCTCCATATTATCAAAAAGAAAAACTTCTCCAAATCCTTTTAATCTGGGTTCAGTCTCAATCACTGGAAAAGTGACATTATACTTTTCACAATCATTTGTGATCTTCATTTTATCACATCAAATACTTAAAATCCCTCCCATCTTCTTAATTGTAACTTTCCTTTATTGTGGCTTTTGTGGGAAAAACAAATAAGCACACTGAAGTCCTATGCTTTTCCTAACATACTTGATGGTCAATTCTCACTTTCATTTGGAAAAATCTTCTATCTAGAATTTTTAGGGCTAATAGGTAACCCCTGTATACTGTCTCTGGAGGTAATCACTTCATTCTCTTAGATTTAAATAAACATAAACACTTATTTTAATGTGTTTGCTATATTTTCTAAACTGGGTAGAAATAATATATTTTTGTATAGTAAGGTAATGGCATTTTTATAGTAAATTTTTATATTTAATAAATATCTTTCTTATATTACATGTAACTTTGAGCCTTTAGTATGAGAATCTATAAAATATAATGTTTCTAACTTTAAGTGTTAATATTTTATTATGTGTTTCCTATTGTCTGAAAACAACAAATAAATAATCCAATACAGCACTCTACTTACCTTAGGTCTCAGAAAATGAGTGAGCAATTCTACTGCCTCAGTGTTTTTCTCTATTCCACTTGGGTCTCTACTGCAAGTATGCATACTTCTCCCTTTAGTTATTCTGTGTTTCATTTATGCATAAGAGTATACTTATTCTTCATCTTTAACACAATCTTAGATACTTTCAAAAAAAGAAAGTACTTAACAGGGAAAACCAGTATTATCTAACGACTTCCTATGCCCACGTTATACTGCTTATTAAATGTCAGAATATTTGAAATATAAATATACCTGAATATATAAAACTATATTGAAATATGAATTAATTTTATAAAGGTAACACATTCTACAAGTTTTTTAAAGGTTATGAGTGGGTGCCATGAAATAAAACCCAGTAATTTACTGACATGTAAGTGAATCATAGTTAATATAATACAACATATTTAGCTTACTTAGCTTAGCTGATTGCTATAATATTTCTCTCTGACACTTCACAAAATTCAGCAGTAATGTAAATATTTAAATACAAGAAACTCAAAAGTGTCATGTTTTCAAGATCTAGAAATTACCCACACATGGCATCATTGCCAGGGCCCTTAAATCACAATTTCTCATATGAGAAAGAAGTCCATAAACATACTTGTAAGGGTTATCTAAGCTCCAAAACAGTCAAGTTTAAAAGGGAGTTGCTAAAGAACAATTTTATTATTTTTTTAAATTTTTTTAAAGGAATTTTGCCTTTTTAAAAAAATTTTTATTTATTTATTTATGGCTGTGTATGGCTCTTCGTTTCTGTGCGAGGGCTTTCTCCAGTTGCGGCAAGTGGGGGCCACTCTTCATCGCGGTGCACGGGCCTCTCGCCATTGCGGCCTCTCCGGTCGCGGAGCACAAGCTCCGGACGCACAGGCTCAGTAATTGTGGCTCACGGGGATAGTTGTTCCGCGGCATGTGGGATCTGCCCAGACCAGGGCTCGAACCCGTGTCCCCTGCACTGGCAGGAAGACTCTCAACCACTGCGCCACCAGGGAAGCCCCAGAACAATTTTATTTTAATAACAACAGCAAAAGCCCAGAAGTCAGGCAGAATCAGACTAATTCCTAGGATAACAAGCTGCTATGTCTCTCACCCTTTCTGCATCCACCATGCTTTGCTTTCTATGTAGATTTAGGCAGGTGTGTGGAATGTGAATCACAGGAAACCCAGACAAAGCTATACCATATTATTTTTTTATAACTCAACTTGATTTCTGATTATGAGTCTACGTTCTTCATGGCTGCAAGAAAAATGAAAAGTCAACTTAGCTGCTTCTGGGATTTTGCCACCAATTTCAGCTCTTAAGCAGTAGTGATGGGAGTAGGTTACTGACCTACATTTTAATTTGTATGGGTTTATCTTTCTGGTCCAATTGTTTTGTAGTGCTGCCAACCCATACTTCAGACACAGAATCTTCAACGCTGTAATTTTGCATATGGCCCTGTAGACCTGGGTACGACACTAGGGTCATGCTGCCTCTTGGGAGTGGTGTTGGCATGTCTGTGACAAGTAGCCTATTTCTTTCTTTTCATCCACCCGTGCTTCTCTTTCTCTCAGCTTGAGGAAATCTATTACTCTTATGGGGAAAGTGCTTTTTCCAAAACCACAATTCTTATTCCTGGGGATGCCCAACATCCTATGAGGTTGAACAGCAGAAAAGACATTTTTACCACTCCTGCTCCCTCTGTTCAATGCATCACAAACTTGCTAGAAGCTAATAACTAAGTACAGAGTCAGCAATGCTATTGGGTTGGCCAAAAGATTCGTTCTTTTCTTTTTTTTTCCTGAAGATGGTTCTAGTAGCACTTAGTTGTCTTTACCTTCATTCGAAACAATTTTGTTAAATTGTATGTGACAGCTGTCATATCAAGAGTGCATTTGAAAAAAGACTTATCAAAATTGGTGAATTTTTGTGTAGCCATTTTCATATTGAAGTTTGAATATAAAAAGCAACATTTTCAGCATATTCTGCTTTATTATTTCAAGAAAGGTGAAGATGCAACTGAAACACAAAAACAGATTTGTGAAGTGTATGGAGAAGGTGCTGTCACTGATCGAACGTGTCAAAAGTGGTTTGTGAAGTTTCGTGCTGGAATTTCTTTCTGGATGATACTCCATGGTCAGATAGACAAGTTGAAGTTGATAGCGATCAAACTGAGACATTAGTTGAGAACAATCAACATTATACCACATAGGAAAGAGCCGACATACTCAAAATATCCAAATCAAGCATTGAAAATCATTTGCACCAGCTTGGTTAGGTTAATCGCTTTGATGTTCAGGTTCCACATGAGTTAAGCAAAAAAAAAAAAAAAAAAAAAAAAAATCTTCTTAACCATAATTCCACATATGATTCTCTAATTAAACATAGTGAAAACGTTCTGTTTTTAAAACAATTTGTGATGGCAATGAAAAGTGGATACTGTAAAATAATGTGGAATGGAAGAGATCGTGGGGCAAGTGATGAACCACCACCAACCACACCAAAGGCTGGTCTTCATCCAAAGAAGGTGATGTTGTGCATATGGTGGGATTAGAAGGGAGGCCTCCATTATGAGTTCCTTCTGGAAAACCAAAGGATTAATTCCAACAAGTACTGCTCCTAATTAGACCAACTGAAAGCAGCATGACACAAAAAGCATCTAGAATTAGTCAACAGAAAACGCATAATCTTCTAACAGGATAACACAAGACTGCATGTTTATTTGATGACCAGGCAAAAATGGTTACAGCTTGGCTGGGAAAGTCTGATTCATTCTCTGTATTCACTAGACATTGCACCTTTGGATTTTCATTTATTTAGGTCATTACAAAATTCTCTTAATGTAAAAAAGTTCAGTTCCCTGGTAGACTGAAAAGGGCACCTGGAACAGTTCTTTGCTCAAAAAGATAAAGTTTTGGGAAGATGGAATTATGAAGTTGCCTGGAAAATGGCAGAAGGTAGTGGAACAAAAGGGTGAATACATTGTTCAATTACGTTCTTGATGAAAATGAAAAGTTTCTTTTATTTTTACTTAAAAACTGAAGGCAGTTTTGGGCCAACCCAATATGTTTTATCTTTTCTACAGTAGCGTGGGTTTGGACTGCACAGTTTTCTTTTTGTTTTCAAGAGGGAAGGTTTCACATCCAGACTTGTAGATTCTCTTGGAAAATAAGAAGCTCTCAAAATTCTGGACCTCCTTTCCCCTTCAATATTATCCACAATAAATTGGAGTTAAATACAGATAGTATAGATCCAGTTGCCATAGTTCCCACATCTATTTTTCAACTCAAATTTCAAACGATTGCACTTAATTATATTTTATAGTTGGCTCCTATAGAGATTTTAATCATTACACTAGGAAAGATATACGTGTGTGTGCATGTATATTAGCCTCACATATATAAAAATAAACAATATTAATTTGGCAGTGCTGAATAGATTCAAATGTGTTATTGGAAAAACTCTGGTACATTTTTATCGTTTTGGATTAAGGAATAATGACGGGAGATGGTTATTTAGAGACATTGCTCTGCTATCTGCTCGGTCTGCTGGCTTTCTGAATAGAGTCAGAGTCCTTTTGCCTCAACACCTCGTCTCTGATTCATTGGCCTGTCATGCAGTGAGCACAATGAGCTTGGACGCAGTAACATATCTACTGAACTTAAGCGATATTGTTTGAATGTACCAGAACTTATTTCTCTAGTTTTCTATGGATGGACCTTTAAGGTGTTTACAGTGGTCTGCTATTACAAAAATTGTACAATGGATATCTTTGAATATATGCATGCACGTGGCTGACGGGGTCTTGGTTCTCTGGCCAGGTGTCAGGCCTGAGCATCTGGGCTGGGAGACCCGAGTTCAGGACATTGGACCACCAGAGACCTCCTGGGCCCACATAATATCAATGGTGAGAGCTCTCTCAGAGATCTCCAAATCCACAGAATTAGAAATGAGAAAGAAGTAACAACTGACACTGCAGAAGTGCAAAGGGTCATGAGTGATAATTACAAGCAACTATATGCCAATAAAATGGACAACCTGGAAGAAATGGACAAATTCTTAAAAAAGCACAACCTTCCAAGATGGAACCAGGAAGAAATAGAAAATATAAAAGGACCAGCCACAAGCACTGAAATTGAAATTGTGATTAAAAATCTTCCAATAACAAAAGCCCAGGACCCGATGGCTTCACAGGCGAATTCTATCAAATATTTAGAGAAGAGCTAACACCTATCATTCTCAAACTCTTGCAAAATATAACAGAGGGAGGAACACTCCCAAACACATTCTATGAGTCCACCATCACCCTGATACCAAAAGCAGACAAAGATGTTACAAAAAAACAAAACTACAGGTCAATATCACTGATGAACATAGATGTAAAAATCCTCAACAAAATACTAGCAAACAGAATCCACCAGCACATTTAAAGGATCACACACCATGATCAAGCGGGGTTCATTCCAGGAATGCAAGGATTCTTCAGTGTATGCAAATCAATGTGATACACTATATTAACAAACTGAAGGATTAAAAACCATATGATAATCTCAATAGTTGCAGAAAAAGCTTTCAACAAAATTCAACACCCATTTATGATAAAAACCCTCCAGACAGTAAGCATAGCGGGAACTTACCTCAACATAATAAAGACCATATATGACAAACCCAGAGCCAACATCATTCTCAATGGTGAAAAACTGAAACCATTTCCACTAAGATCAGGAGCAAGACAAGGTTGCTCACTCTCATCACTATCATTCAACAGAGTTTTGGAAATTTCAGCCACAGCAGAGATGAAAAAGAAATAAAAGGAATCCAAACTGGAAAAGAAGAAATAAAACTGTCACTGTTTTCAGATGACATGATACTATACATAGAGGATCCTAAGGCTGCTACCAGAAAACTACTAGAGCTAATCAATGAATTTGGTAAAGTAGCAGGATACAAAATTAATGCACAGAAATCTCTTGCATTCTTATACGGTAATTATCAAAAATCTGAAAGAGAAATTAAGGAAACATTCCCATTTACCATTTCAAGAAAAAGAATAAAATACCTAAGAATAAACCTACCTAAGGAAACAAACGACCTGTATGCAGAAAACTATGACACTGATGGAAGTAATTAAAGCTGATACAAACAGATGGAGAGAGATAACATGTTCTTGGACTGGAAGAATCAACATTGTGAAAGTGACTATACTACCCAAAGCAATCTACAGATTTAATGCAGTCCCTATCAAACGACCAATGACATTTTTCACAGACCTAGAACAAAAAATTTCACAGTTTGTATGGAAACACAAAAGACCTCTAATAGCCAAAGTAATATTGAGAAAGCAAAACTGAGCTGGAGGAATCAGGCTCCCTGATTTCAGACTAAACTACAAACCTACAGTAATCAAGACAGTACAGTACTGGCACAAAAACAGAAATGTAGATCAATGGAACAGGATAGAAAGCCCAGAGATAAACCACACACATATGGTCACCTTATCTTTGATAAAGGAGTCAAGAATATACAATGGAGAAAAGACAGCCTCTTCAATAAGTGGTGCTGGGAAAACTGGACAGCCACACGTAAAAGGATGAAATTGCAATACTCCCTAACACCGTACACAAAAAGAAACTCAAGGGGCTTCCCTGGTGGTGCAGTGGTTGAGAGTCTGCCTGCCGATGCAGGGGACGTGGGTTTGTACCCCAGTCCAGGAGGATCCCACATGCCGCAGAGCGGCTGGGCCTGTGAGCCATGGCTGCTGAGCCTGCGTGTCCGGAGCCTGTGCT
The DNA here is from genome assembly GCF_059928025.1 of Delphinapterus leucas. NCBI lineage: Eukaryota > Metazoa > Chordata > Mammalia > Artiodactyla > Monodontidae > Delphinapterus > Delphinapterus leucas. The sequence continues at coordinate 132,226,407 of NC_143133.1, read as the reverse complement.
CCGCAACGGGAGAGGCCACAGCAGTGAGAGGCCCGCGTACCACAAAAAGAAACTAAAAATGGATTAAAGACCTAAATGTAAGGCCAGACACTACAAAACTCTTAGAGGAAAACATAGGCAGAACACTCTGTGACATAAATCACAGCAAGACCCTTTTAGACCCACCTCCTAGAGAAATGGAAATAAAAACAAAAATAAACAAATGGGACCTAATGAAATGTAAAATCTTTTGCACAGCAAGGGAAACCATATCAAGATGAAAAGACAACCCTGAATGGGAGAAAATATTTGCAAATGAAGCAACTGACAAAGGGTTAATCTCCAAAATATACAAGCAGCTCATGCAGCTCAATACCAAAAGAACAAACAACCCAATCCAAACAAGGGCAGAAGACCTAAATAGACATTTCTCCAAAGAAGATATACAGATTGCCAACAAACACATGAAAGGATGCTCAACATCACTAATCATGAGAGAAATGCAAATCAAAACTACAATGAGATATCACCTCACACCAGTCAGAATGGCCATCATTAAAAAAATCTACAAACAATAAATGCTGGAGAGGGTGTGGAGAAAAGGGAACCCTCTTGCACTGTTGATGGGAATGTAAAGTGATACAGCCACTATGGAGAACAGTATGGAGGTTCCTTAAAAAACTAGAAATAGAACTACCATATGACCCAGCAATCCCACTACTGGGCATATACCTGAGAAAACCATAATTCAAAAAGAGTCATGTACCACAATGTTCATTGCAGCACTATTTACAATAACCAGGACATGGCAGCAACCTAAGTGTCCATCAACACACAAATGGATAAAGAAGATGTGGCACATATATACAATGGAATATTACTCAGCCATAAAAAGAAATGAAATTGAGTTATTTGTAGTGAGGTGCATGGACCTAGTGTCTGTCATACAAAGTGAAGTAAGTCAGAAAGAGAAAAACAAATACCGTATGCTTACACATATATATGGAATCTAAAAAAAAAAAAAGGTCATAAAGTACCTAAGGGCAAGACGGGAATAAAGATGCAGACCTACTAGAGAATGGACTTGAGGATATGGGGAGGGGGAAGGGTAAACTGAGATGAAGTGAGAGAGTGGCATTGACCTATATACACTACCAAATGTAAAATAGATAGCTAGTGGGAAGCAGCTGCATAGCACAGGGAGATCAGCTCGGTGCTTTGTGACCACCTAGAGGGGTGGGATAGGGAAGGTGGGAGGGAGATGCAAGAAGGAGAGGATATGGGGATATATATATATATGTATAGCTGATTCACTTTGTTATACAGCATCAATTAACACAATAATGTAAAGCAATTATACTCCAATAATGATGTTAAAAAAAAAAAAAGAATTAACTGTGGCTACTAAGGAGCTGCACAAGTAGGACAGTCAGTCTGAAATGTCAACCTGATCCACAAACTGGAAGCACTGTTTGCTGTTCTGCTGAACAATATGGACAGTTTCACATGCATGCTCTCTCACAGTGTAGCCAATGTTAACACACAGAGAAGTAGAAACATGCCCTACAACTCATTAGTGTCAGCTAAATGGTCTTCAGGAAGAAAATTAAAAGGCAGGGTAACACAGTAGAGATGCTGCACTTACAGACTATTCTGAAATGCCGTATTGAAGTCAGTGTAACAAGTGCTTAGTTACCATGAAGATTTTTTTTTAAATAATTAACAATAAAATGCAATTCTTAAGAATACAAGAACAAAACATCTAGCGTGTATTTAGAATTTAGACCCATGTACCTACTGCTTAATTCTCATTGTCTATTTTTTTTTTCTTATTCTCGGTGCTTATTCTCCTCAAAATTCTAGAAAAGTCATTTCCAAAGTGTGTGTTGGTATACATCGTTGGGTAGTGAAATAAATGCGGGGTAATGAAATAAATAGGGTGGAGTATAATAGAAACAATTACAACACATCACATGGTCTCTTAGCAACAACTGTGTACTTTGCAAAAATGGGTCATGATATGAAATGTATCTTACTATATATTTTTAAAAGTTTGTAAAGAATAAAAGCAGTAAATGTAAGATTCTATTTTAGAAATCTATGTGCATAAGGCAAATACCTTAAGAAGAGAGTGATCATTGCTGTCTGAGGTTTTTTTCTCCTACCCTAAATAAAAATGACAATAGGCCTTCTACTTCAGGACACACATCACTTTTGTCTTTTTTATTTTTCTTTCTTTTTTAGAATATCTCACTCAAAAATGAATTTAATCTAAAATGACTAAATATGCATATATAAATACTACAATCTTCCTTAAAAAATTAAAATATCTTAACTGACTTTTAAAAAATTGATTTTAAGCACATGCCTCATTATAGAATTATCAGAGAATATAATAAATCAAAATATAAATAAGAATTTCTCTTTTTAAATTTCTGATTTATCTTTTCTGTAGACTTAGAATCTAAATCCTTTTTTAATGGGAATTTTGTCCCCTGCACTTACCTGTCTCACATCTCAATCCTCACCATCAAATCTATTTCCAGAAATGTAAACAGAGGTACAGCAACTAATATAAAGCTAGGCACTTAGTGGACCCTCCATAAATATTTGTTGATGATTATAACTTTGTCTTGACCAGATTGCTCAGATAATTGCTTTATATCTCATGTGGCAATTTAGTTACACTGTGTGGAATTTGGCATGTCAATTAGAAACACCCTTCCCAAATTTGCATATAGGTAGATGATGCTTTCATCAAATTAAGTTAGGTCCTTTTAAAAAAGACCATGACAGTATTTTGAGATCCAAAATGAATCCAGTCCTAAGTATAAAAATATTGAAATACATCATAACTAATCCTAACTATGTCATAAACCCTTATTATGTTACATTTGCATCTGGAGTATTTTAAGTTTGAGAATATTAAATCAATAAATTCATGATTCCATCTGTCAAAAGTCTCTAAAGCCTAAAAATGCTGCCAACTATGTTATTAAAAATAGACTTCCAAAGGCTGCCTATGTTAACAAGGAGATAAATGAGCAGACAATGTAAAGTCACTCAGGATTCACTTTTCCTTCAGTGAATTTTGTTCTTTCTTTAAACATAGATGGCATATAGTCTTAACTTTACAATTCTCTCTGCATCTTCTGGGAATTTGTGTAACAAATAATATAACCTGCAGTATAAAACTTTTTTTTCCCCAGACACATGCATTTACAATCTTTTTTCATTTTTTTGAAAACCAAAGAGGGTGCTTGAATAAATAAGTGTAACTGCACTTTTAAAAATTAAAAAAAAATGACAGAAACATAATAAAACACACATTAAACACATAGGAATTTATCTAGACTCTCAATTGTCAAACTCCCAAATATGGGATAATTTTATAATCCTTTTTTAATGTGGGGTTCTTCTATGGAGCCCATTAATTAAAATCTCATTTTTAAAAATCCTCCAGGTGTCTCAATTACCTCACTCAGAAAATTATAATTAATTTCATGATTTTACTTTCCATCTCTATTGGTATTTTTTTGATAAATGAAGAACTGGAGGCCCTCAGAGCCAGAGAATGCTCTGCTTCTGAATGAACTTACTTTGACCACAGTACTGCATACACTGTAGCCAATAGAATATCCTCTGGCCCATGGACTTCCACAGCCAACACAGAACTTCCTGTAGTCAGTGTTGATACATTGCTTGGGTATAATTTTCCCCACCTTCATAAATATTTCATTCTGTTTTGCCTACGTCAAAAATCTGAAAATGTTTATCTTGAAACTGAGAAAAATATTTTCTTCATCTGAGGTTTTCTCAATTCAAAAGTACTCTATTATTTATCTTTTTAATCCATTCTCCTTTAAAAATTAAAACTACTTATTTTTATAGAATTGTAATCATTTTAGTTCTATTTAAAGCAGTTAAAAACGAAATCAGGTTGGACACATTCCAATCTTATTTCTTTAGATGTCATTGCAAACATCAGATTATTTTGATCTCTTTCTGTGTGTGTGTATATGTTTTAAATTTCTTGTTACTTTTCCTTTCCCCATTAAAACTTCAAAATCTCTTCTGTTTGCTGTACATTTTATTTTAGATGTTGACTTGCTTTGTTGCCTCATCTTTCTGGTTTTCAATTTTTGTTCAACATGGGGGTAAAATCTAAGAATGGCATAATTCTGTTTCTTTCATAATGTACTACAGTAGGGACTAATTACATCTCTACAGCCTCTCAAAAACAAGAGTGACTGGAAAAAAAGTGAAGTGATACATTCAAAATTTACATTGACTCTCTCTGAAGCATGTCTTCACTCATCAAATATTATATAGCACAGTTGAACGTGGTGAGTTCTAGATACTAACAAGTTAAGAATAAAGATTACTGCAAAAATATATGAACATGCTTCAACAATACAATGAAATGACTTAAGCCAAATTTGACTCCTCAAATCAACAGAATCAGGAGACCTGGGTTCTGCCCCTGGATGTATGTTTCTGGACCTCAGTCTCCACTTGAAAATGAAAGGGTTGACTTCTGCATAGATTCTGAAATTCCTATGTTTTGCATAAATTAATGCTTCCTATTTCTGTTATCAATATTGTCAACCTAACATTCTCTTTAATCTTGAGCTATAGAAAAGTGATCAAACACGTCAAAATAATTGCTAAACTGAGAATACCAATACATGCTTATAATGCACATGTTTTTATATTATGTATTTCTTATAATAAAGCACTTCTACTATGATTGGCAGTAAAGTGCTCTGTCACCAAAGCTGTCAATCTCTCTCATACTTGTCTCTCAAATTCAGCCTATTCTTTCCATCCACCTGTCACTACTCAGGTCTAGGTCCTCATCATTTCTCCCTTGGACGATTATAATAATAGCTCATAACTCTCTCAACTGACACCCCATTTCTCCTTCACTCTAGTTTACCCTCTCTATAGCTGTCAGTTATCTTTCTAAAAGCAAAATAGTTCATGCCACCCAGCTGCTGAAGAACTTTATTTTATACAATATAAAATCCAAATCTCATACCTTGGCACAATCTATCCTCAACAAATTTTTCTGTTCCCATCTTATACCAACTCCTTTCAGATTCCTACTGCAGTGATCTTCCTTGAATTTTCTGCACATTGGAGCCTTTGTTACAACCCATTGCCTCGTGGGTGCCTGGTTTATGGTAAATACTCAGTAACTATTTCTTGACTGAGTGAGTGAATGAATGAATTTACATGCTGTTGCTTTCACTTGGTGTATACAATTTTTCATATATTTTTCCAGTCAAAGTCATATTTTAAGTTCAGTTTAAATATCACTTCTGCATTCTCCCCCAATTTACCCACTCAAGAAGTTGTTCCATTTTCTGTTTCCACAGAATTGCAGTGTTATCTTCAATAGCACTGTCTAATATATATTCTCAGTTATCTGTTTAGGCTTAAATTAGAAATTTCTATGAAAATTATGGTATCTTATTACAAATTATATATATATATACATATATATATATATATTCAGTACTTAGTCTCTCCCAGGGTCATAGTAAAAACTCAGTAAATGTTGGATCAATAAAATACCTATAAATACTCTAAGAACTAAAAAATATATCTGTATTAAATTGTAACTGACAGAGCAGTTTCTCATTATCTATGAGAAATCATAATGAATGATTATTTCAAAAGCAGGCATTAAAATATTTAATTTAAGCATATCATTCTATAAGGATTAATCTACTATAAAGGACAAAATAGGGTCAGTGTGATATGAGGAAAAATAAATCCATGTAAATGTCTGTAAAGGACTCATGAAAATAGTCATTAAAATAGTAGAAAAATGATTATTCTCATAATTGTAGTAAAAAAGATTTCTTGAATTAAAAGTTTAGGATATTTGAAGATACTTAAAATATATTGGTGAAAATCACATTATATTTTGTAGCAAGTTTAAATTAAACAGAATCATGACACTGAAGTATTTTAATTAGTAATACATATTATAAAGTAAAATATATATCTATTTTTGGTAAACAAGATTTAAAATTAAAGTTGTAGGGCTTCCCTGGTGGCACAGTGGTTGCGAGTCCGCCTGCTGATGCAGGGGACATGGGTTCGTGCCCCGGTCCAGGAAGATTCCACATGACGCGGAGCGGCTGGGCCCATGAGCCATGGCCGCTGAGCCTGTGCATCCGGAGCCTGTGCTCTGCAATGGGAGAGGCCACAACAGTGAGAGGCCCGCATGCCGCAAAAAAAAAGAAAAAATTAATGTTGTAGCCACACCTAGCATGAAAATTTATGAAAGTGGAGGTATATAAAAATTATTTGAATTCAGGGATTTTGATGGTAACTTGTGGTTTAATAAAGCGTTTAACAACAAATTCTCAATCTCACTATCTATGACCATTTTAAAAAATTGTAAGTTGTCTCAAGAGGTGACAAGTGCCTTTAAAACATAGGCTTAAATTACCCTTCAATCAGAAATATATATATATCTTGTTTTAAGTAACAGGTTTCACCAAAATGGAACAAAAAATTTCTCTAAAGCTTTGTTTCTATGTCAGCATCAGTAATCACTTTGCTTATTCTACCTGTGATCACAAAACTTCATTATTTTTAAAAATCAATTTTTTATTGAAGTATAATTGACTTGCAATATTATATTAGTTTCATCTGTACAACATATTGATTCCATATTTCTGTACATTGCCAGGATAAGTCTATTTACCATCTGTCACCATGCAAAGTTATCACAGTATTATTGATTATATTCCATATTATGTACAGTACATCTCTGTGACATTAATTTTATAACTGGAAATTTGTAACTCTTAATCCCCTTTGCCTATTTTGCCCAACTCCTCATCCCCTCCCCTCTGACAAAAACCAGGTTTTTTCTCTGTATCTATGACTCTGTTTTTGTTTTGTTATGTTTGTTCATTTGTTTTGATTTTTAGATTCCACATATAAGTGAAAAAATATGGTATTTGTCTTTCTCTGACTTATTTAACTTAGCATAATACACTCGGTTTAGCTATGTTGTCACAAATGGCAAGATTTCATTATTTTTGGTGGCTAATATTCCATTACACACACACACACACACACACACACATTTATCTCACATTATCATATTTTCTTTATCCATGGACACAGGTTGCTTCCATAATCTTGACTATTGAGAACAATGTTGTAATAAACATTGGGATGCATGTATCTTTTTGAATCAGTGTTTTTGTTTTCTTTGAGTAAAGTTCCATTTTTAATTTTTTGAGGAATCTCCATACTGTTTTCCATAGTAAACATATACCACCAACAGTGCACAGGGGTTCCCTTTTCTCTACATCCTTGCCAGCACTTCTTATTTCTTGTTTTTTTGATAATATCCAGTTTTACAAGTGTGAGGTATCTCATTGTGCTTTTGATTTGCATTTCCCTGATGATAAGTGATGATGAGAATCTTTTTATATGCCTCTTGCCATCTGTATGCCTTCTTTTAAAAAATGTCTATTCAGGTTCTCTGTCCATTTTTTAATCAGAGTGTTTGTTTTATTATTGTTGAGTTGTGTGAATTCTTTATATATTTTGGATACTAACCCCTGTTGGACATATCATCCACACATATCCTCTCTCACTCAGTGGACAGCTTTTCATTTTCTTGATAGTTTCTTCTGCTGTGCAAAAGCTGTTTAGTTTGATGTAGTCTCATTTCTTTATTTTCTTTTTGGTTTGCCTTTCCTGAGGAGACAGATTCAAAATTATATTGCTAAGACTAATGTCAAAGATTGTACTGCCTATGTTTTCTTCTATGAGTTTTATGTTTTCAGGCCTTACATTTAATTCTTTAATCCATTTTAAGTTTATTTTTGTACATGGTGTAAGAAAGTGGTCTAGTTGCATTATTTTGCTTGTAGCTGTCCAGTTGTCAACACCATTTATTGAAGAGACTGTATTTTCCACGTTGTATATTCTCACCTTATATATGATAGATTAATTTACCATATAAGTATTGAAAAAACAATAACTGAAATTTTAAAATATACAGTAGAGGGAATCAGCAAATTCGATGATACAGAAGAACAAATAAACAATCTGGGAGACAGAATAGTGGAAATCACCCAATCAGAACAGCAAATATAAAAAAAGAATTTTTAAATATGAGGATAGTTTAAGGGACCTCTGAGACAATGTCAAGCTTATTAACACTCACATTATAGGGGCCCCAGAAGGAGAAGAAAAATCAACAAATTCTAACCATTCTGAAAATATTCTGATATGATTTATGAATTAGTATCATGTCAAATATTAATATTTATTTGACTTTAAAGCCTATGTATGAATAAGTCTAAAACTAGCAGTACTGTTTTCTCTATGATTTAAGGTTTATGTAAGGTTTTTTTAGCATGCATTGTAGACAAATTCATTAAGTATCAAAAACCAAAGAGTAAAATTATGGTTAATAATAGTTTGCTCAATAAATGAAATAAATATTTGTTGAAGGCTATGTTATATGCTATAAGGTTGACCTTACATTTGCTTCCAGTATAGAAGGTGCATAATATAAGAAATGCAATGAGGAAAGATCTAATCAAATTTTAACAGGAATTCAAATGAGGAGGAGATTATATACAACTGGAGAGAGAGAGAGAGGTTCAGAATTAGGAGGGGAGGAAAATTCTATGGAGATCAATAAGATTTCTTACAACAGACAAGGAGAAAGAGATTATGCTAAATATGCATAACAGAATTAAAAAGAGCATGGGATACAAATGCCTTTTTTAAGTGCCTAAACTAACGTGGTTGATTTAGGTAGTGGCCAAAGAAATGAATATGAAAATATTAGTAAGACTAATGTGTCCAGTAAGGCTGGATACGTGAAAATAATGCATCTAGTTACCTAATCAAAGATACATCAAAAAGAACAGATCTCTAGTTTCTTTCATTGTTTGTAGAACAGTGAATAAGAGGTCTGTCTGTACTGGTTTGGTATGACAATGAAGTTCTTACATTTGGAATTTCTATCAATGCCTAGGTTTCTGACATTATGTGGTCTCTGAATAATTTGTGTCCAGGAACCATTAGGTTGGATGGCATCATGTCACTTTTTACCCCTTATTTCTACCCTCCTCATTTCTTTTTAAAAACCAGCATTGGAGGTATCGTTAAGGGTGTTCATTCTACTTTTAGGGGAGAAGAGAGATCTACTTGGTAAAGAAATGGAGTGAACGTAACAAAGCTGGAGGGATGGTCACATCACTTTAGTTCCTTTCCCATGTTTGTTTTTGAAACACCAGATGCAAGGGGGAAATGTGAGAAAGAAAGTAATAAACAGCAATAATTTTAAAAGCATCAGTAATCCGCCATATGCCATCGTACCCCTCCACGCTTATTTTAAAAAGATAAGGAAGAACTCTCTAAAAGACACAACTGTTGAACTAAGGATGGGCGGCTTTGAAAATAGTGAGTTTTCTGTTCCCGAAAGTGTGTAAATAGAGGCCCAATAACCACGTGGTCAGGATGATATCGGAGGAATTCAGTCTGGCTCCGTGCTCGTGAACTGGCCATTTGCAGAGGACCCCCATGCTCAGAATGGCCCTGGGATTAGTTTAATACTCTGCAGTCAGTGTCTTGAAATTCTTAATTTTTTGGACCAGAAACCCCACATTTGCACTTAGCACTGAATTCTACAAGTTATATAGACACTGCTGAGCATCAGACCAATAATATGAATAACATATCCTTAAACACCCTTCTGACACTGAATTCCTTTGATTCAGTGGGCTTACGTTGGGAATTCAAAATGAGAGACAATCTTTGAAAAATAAGCTTGAATGAAACCTTATGTGGATATGGGGATTAGTAGCAAGAGATATGAAAAAAAAGTAAGTCAACCTGTGTTTATCCAGTCAATTATGATGACATAAATAGAAGAATATGACTTGAGCAAAATGGGATAGTCTTAATTTCTTTCATTGAAATTAAAGAAATAAAATAGGACAGTTGTGGAGGAAAATGGGCAGATTCTAATTATTTCTGTGACATCTGTACAAATTGAAACAGCCAAATAAGCAATTAACGATGCTACTAGTAGTGGCAATGCAGGACGTGATGGCCTGGGTAAAGCAAGCGATTACTTTTGCAGATGCCTGAGGTGAAATAATCTATTAGCTGTGTACATGGCCCTCCTGAAACTGTTAATTGTGGTAGATATTGTATTTTTTATCTTATCAAAATTGGATTATTTTTCATCCTACAGCTACATTAAATCCTTCAAAAGTCTCATTAATATATAATAATTTTTCTTCAACCCGCAGCAAAAGTTGGTTTTTACATATTTTCATCGCATATCTTCAGAGCAAAGTCTAAAGACATCTCGGAAAACACTGACATTAATATTGTCTGATGCTCCTCCTTAGATGCCTCAAACATTCTCCACAGTGGGTGTGAGGCGTTTATTTCCCTCGACTCCTGTAAAATCCCCACTTGTATGTAAAACAGTGAAATCTGGAAAACCCATATGGCTCAATGCAATTTTCTCATAGAAAACTCCTGCTGGTAACACTTTCTCTTCAGTCCCTGGGTGAGATGCAAAGCTCCTTTATCATCAGAGGTGGAGAAAAATGAAAAGGAAGGGAGCAAAGCCATTTAAGAACTAAGGAGGACTTTAGACAAACACCTCAACTTTTAGTTGCAAATTTAACCTTTTAGTTTAAATAAAGTTGCAGGTCACATTTGTAACTCAAATAAAACTAATTTAACATTTACGTGTGTGTGAGATGTTAATCATCTAACTAAACTATGAAGATTAGAAAAGTTGGCTTTAAGGAAATTGAAACAGAGCCAACAGGAGATATATAGATAGATATGTATAAAATTTTATATATTTATATATATTTTATTATATATTTAGCACCTATTTTGTTGTATACTATATATTATATTATACATATTTATCTATGTCATGTAAATAATATTACTTTTTATGTTTTATTTTCTTCTATTTCTTGCTCCTAAGAGAGAGAGAGAGAAAGAGAGATTTTAAGGAATTGAGTCATATGATGATACAGGCTTGGCAAATCCAAAATTTTTACCATAGACCAGCAGGCTAGAGACCAAGGGAAACATTGCAGGGTTCAAAGACAGTCTGCTGGCAGAATTCCTTCTTTCTGTGGAGAGGTCAGTGTTTGTTTTATTAAAGTTTTCAACATATAGGGTGAGAACTAACCTCATATAAGGACTGCTTTACTCAAAGTCCATCAACTTAAATGTTAATGTCATCCAAAAAATGCCTTCACAGAAACATCCAGAGTAATGTTTGACCAACTGTCTGGGCACCATTGCCCAAGGAAATTAGCAAATAAAATTAACCCTCATGCTTCCTTTGAAGAGTTTGTGGTTACTGGCACACATTTTTTAATGAAGTAAATACTCAAGTCACAAGTACGAATGACAATGTACATATACTGCAGCAGTAGCTATATTTCTGCATAATCTATCATAACAGAGAACTGTATGTAGAAAAAAACCCTTTAACTTCTCAATTCAAAAAACCTTTATATTAAAAAAAGTCACAGATTTTTAAATCTCTTTCCTTATTTTTTCTCTGAAAGAAAAGCTTTTTTCAGATCCTTTGTCATGGCACTTAGATTCTTTATTTTTGAAATAAGTTGGTTCACCCTATGTAAAAATGAAGAAAAAACAATTAAACAAACATGTAAGTACAGCAGAAGAGAAACAAATGACTCATCACATTTAATAGGGCACAGACTCATAAAAATAACAATAAATAATATTCAATTGTATGTATAGTTGAAAATAGAATATAATGTAAATTGAATCTCCAGTTGATGAATATTGAATAAAATACTACCAAAGCTAATGGCAAGAAATATTTGTCATGCTAGATTGTCTAGGGAAAACCCCAAGGATTATGACTACATTATGAAGATCCACTGGCTTACAGGCTGAGACCTCATTCTTAGCTCTCAAAGGATAAATGAATGCAGAGCGTCTCAAGAAATTTAAATCTTAAAAAGGACACAGCAATACTGTCCCCAAACATCTCTACTTTACTGCTAAAGATACAGAAAAGAATGTGTTAAACTTCGCTTCAAATATCAATTCTTTTGAGATATAAATATGTGTGTGTGTGTGTATATATATATATATAAATGCACTCTTTGTGTAGGGGAATTACTTGATCATAATGAAAAACTTAAAATTCAGAGAATTGTATTATGGGGGTGAGGTGAAGGTGATCTGAGTAACAATTTTTAAAGCCCATGCTAAGTGTATCTAAAAATATTAAAGTCTGTAATTTGAAAGCTTTGTGTCTCTGGGAATATAGTTAGGTCTACAGACAGGAATTAAAATAAAAATGTTTTCTTATTAGAAAAGAACCTCTGAATAAAGAATACAATAGTAGCTTTACTAACTATAAGGAAATATTTCTAGATGCATCTCTATTTAAATTTCATGCAGCATAAACCATGTCCAATCATTCCCCTCTTTCATCTGAGAAGATGTGTTCCAGGTCAGAATGTTAACTCACATAAGTGAATTAGTTCTAGATTTATGCTGAGGCTTGGATTTGCTCAAAGCATATCATATAAAAAGCAAAACTTGAAGCATGGAGAATTACACAAGAAAATGTTCAAATGTTCAGAGTCTACGATGTATGTTATTGGAATGTGCTATTTGAGCGCTATTTTACTCTCTTTAACTAGCTGTGAGCTGGTGCTTTACTTCACCACTCTGGGATACTGTTTCCACTTCCTTATGAAATTAAGGCTTTGATATAAATCATCTTTAACCTACAAAGCTCTTTAATCTGTAAAACTAAGAACACAAAACTGTGAAAGCCAAGAGCTTCTAAATGCATTTTGATTCTAGAAAAGAAGTGTGTCATGAAATTAAAACCATTCATGCTTACCCTGGAGATTCATCCCCCAATAGATTTGTGTCAGAATAAAAGATTTATAAATACATGTACACCATTGTACTTGTACCAAAGGTACTGTAATGTTATTGCAGTTGTGAGACAGAGAAAGGATAATGAAACAATTTGTTATTCTTTATAGCTTTTTTGTATGAAAACCAAAATTATCAAAAATGTCTGCATATAGATTAGACATTTGATATGAAACTGCAAAGTACAATTGAAGAGACAAGTTCCATTATGTGACATAGATACTTCTTTAGACATCAAGCGCAGCATTTCTGTTTACAGGAAGCAAGCCCTGAAGTTCCTCAATCAAAAGTAATATAGTAAATCAAAAGTGCCTGGTTTATTTTGAAGTGTCTTTGCTTGGATTTGAACAACCGTCCTGCTGCTTTTTTTATGAAGAGAGAATTGAGGGTTTTTTTCTCTCCTTTTTAAACGGGAGATCTTTAACTTTAGAGTGTTCTCCTTTGAAAATGACATACTCGTGTACTCTGTATATTCCATGCATGTGTCATGCTGGAATAGGTTTAGTTTCTGTTATTGTTGTCTATGAGGTGGGCCCTGAAGGGTGAGAAATGAGACCGAGAGTAGAAGACAATTTATTGTGAAATTGGTGCTGAGCAGTTCAGTGACCTGGAAGGCATCATGAGTGAGAATCACTGAGTTGTTGATCCATAATGTATTACTGTCATAACTTCATGCCACTTACACTCAGATCAAGGGGTGAAGATAGTGACATTGCTCTAAACTAGAAAACATATTAAAAGAAAGAGATGCTAAATTGGGTTTTCGAAGTATTGGAGAACTGTGTGCACATAGTCTAACAGAAAAAAGAAAAAACTCCAAAGAAATCTTAGATACTTTTGCATGAATTGATACTATTGCATGAAATTGATACTATTGCTGCATGAAAAAAAATGTTTTCAGCTATTTTTCTAATTTATTAAGCAATAGATAGGCAAAATTATGTCTACATATTATTTACAAACCAAGGAAATTGATACTTTTATTCATTAATTTATTCATAATTTACATAAATATAATTCATAGATTTTAACTGTAATGCTTGATGAATTTTAACAAATGAATGTACCCATGTAACTCACATCCAAATTAATAAAAAAGACATCATCGTTATCACCACAAGGTTTCTTTTTTTTTTTTTTTGCGGTACGCGGGCCTCTCAGTGTTGTGTCCTCTCCCGTTGCGGAGCACAGGCTCTGGACGCGCAGGCCCAGCGGCTATGGCTCACGGGCCCAGGTGCTCCGCGGCATGTGGGATTTTCCCAGACCGGGGAACGAACCCGCATCCCCTGCATCGGCAGGTGGACGCTCAACCACTGCACCACCAGGGAAGCCCCACAAGCTCTCGTATATCCGTTTCTAGTTAATGATCCTCCTCACCCAGGAAACCGGAGTTCTAATTTCTACTGTAGCTCAATGTAACCTTTTATTGAACTTACTATAAATACAAATCTGGAAATTGTGGTAGATGCATCATTAGATGGTTTCTGTTATCTTCTCCAAGGAAGTACTGAGTTTTATTCTAGCAAACAACTGAATTGTAATTGATAACCTTGAACTTGTGGACTTTGTTTTGATGAGCTTAGTTCAGTTGTGTCATTAATTTGGGATGAGCTCCTTACTTTTTGACTCTCCAGGCATGACCCTTTTGGGTGTTTTGAGACAGGCTGGGACCTGGGACCTGGGACGCTTTGCTGCAGTGCTTGCACCTGGACAAAGGTCTCCTCAAGCAACAAAATACAAAGAAACTATAATGGACTAAAAATAACCGCATGCATGCAGATTTGGGGTAAATTATGAACAAGATACAAAGAGACCAAGAATACAACTGCCACTTCTGAAGAGCCGAGAGCAAAAACAGGGTGTCAGGAGCAAAAGCAGGGCACTGCGCACGCCCCCTGTACACAACACCAGCAAAGGGGTGGGCAGACCACCTAAGCCGCCCCTCCGGCCCAACCCTGGGACCTCACTCTATATAAGGAACCAGCTCGCACCACCTTGGAGAGTGACTAGGGAAACTGTTACTTGTTTTTGCTCCCCTCTTTTGCAGCAGAAGCCCCAAAAAAGCCTTGCCTGAATTTCTTGTCAGGCCTCTGATCAACTTCTATTAATTACAGAAGTCCAAGAATCCTGGTCAGTAACAGTTTGAAGACAGAGCCCAACTTCTGTACCAATGCCCTCGAAGTGAGTAGGACTCAAATTGTAAGAGTCTCCTTTCATTGTGCAGCAGCTGAAAGATGGGCTTTTCCCATTAAGCACTCCATCTGTGGTCCCCCCCCGGACCCCTTGATGTCTTGCTTACATACATAGCACCCTGCTCAACTCAGATTTGAAAAGAGGTTATACAAGCTGTTGGGTTACTGTCCCGTTTCTCCCTCCTTTTTAGATCTCCCTCAATTTCCATGTACAATGTCAGTCCCAAAGGTCTCCTCTGACAGCATCTCCAGTGAGGCCGAGGCTTTCTGCTTGAGTTCTATTCACTGTGGACACCTGCATAATTCCAGCAACGTGGACCCTTTCCACAGAGGGTAAATTCACCCGTTTCTGAATGCTTTTTTTCACCCACCAGTGTCTTCAAATAGTTCTTGTTAAAATTTTGGCCATAGTTTGTAACTATTTATTTTTATAAAAAACTATTCTGCTCTATCAGAATTGGTTTGTACTCTGCTCCCACACAGTTATCCTAAATCCCTAACAGTATCTATTCCTCTATAGACATACATGTGCTACGGTCTTAATGTTTCTTTCCCCCCACCCCAAATTAATATGTTGAAAACCTAATGCCCAGGATGATGGTATGGGGATGTGGTGGGTCTTTGAGTGTTGCTTAGACCATGAGGGTGGGACCCTCATGAGTGGAATTAATGACTTAGAAAAGTGGCCCCAGAGAGATTGCTCACTCCATCCACCAGTTGAAGACAGAGTGACAAGTCATCAGCTATAAACCAGGAAGAGAACCCTCACCAGAATGCAACCTTGTTGGTGTCTTGATCTTGAATTCCTAGCCCCCAGAACTCTGAGCAATACATTTCTGCTATTTATAAGCCCAAAAAACAAACAAAAAACCAAAAACCTATTCTGCTCTATCAGAGCCAAGCTCCTGTTCTAAAATAACTTGAAATTTTACTGAATAGAAGTACTGTGCTAACACTTGTTATACCAAAGTCCTTATCACATGGGTTACTTGATTAAATAAATAATTATATATATAAACATGTAACTTTAAAATGTAAAATGTTTCCAAAAGAAAAACAGATTTGTGAGAGAAAATACAAGAAGCAAATAATTTGGATTGGATTTCGTAAGTACCTCTTGGGACATCTGTAGGATAAAGATTTGTCAGATAATAGGAGGTGGAGAGAGGTTTTCAAAGGTAGAGGAGAGCATCTGTGCAAGAGAAAAGGGCTTATTTCACATAGGAAACTGAAAGTAGGCCAGAGCGACTTAGCTATGGGGCGCAAAAGAGAAATAGCAGAAGCAAGGCAGGGACGTACCACTTAGGATTTTGTACAAATGCTTGTAAAATACACTTGTATGCCAAATACAATGGGAGGCTGTCAACAGTTTTTCATCAAGGTAGTGACATGATTTTGACTACAGTATGGAGTCATATACTTTAGCTAAAATATGGAAGATGATTGGATTATGTCAATTCCGATTGATAAATGAAAGATTGTGGGAACCAGGTAGGAAGAGTAAAGAAGAAATTAGAAGAATCCAGATGTGTTTTATGGAAGAACAATGGAAAATTTGAAAACATTGTCTTTAATTTTTAAAACATTATTTCATTATTTAAAATCAGTAGTAGCTCATAACAGATTTGAAAAAAAAAACCTTTTTCAGCAATTATTACATTTTTCTGACCTTCATAAATCTATTTTATTAAGTAACATATGACATAACACACATTATTGCTTAAAAATTTACAGTTATAAAAACAATCTTCGAGGTCATCTAGTCCAATTCCCACAACTTAAAAAAAAAAACACACATCTAGCTCATTACTTTTTTAGGGACCTATTTAAATCTGGAAAATCATAGAGGCTGAAAATTCTGACTTCTAATGAAATGAAATCTGCCTCTTAATTTTTACTTAAAGTTACTTAATGATTAAGATGAGTACTGCTCACTTTACACTAATGAACTTTCTTAAATTTCAGATCTTTGGCATATGGTTTAAAATGTTTGGTATTTTTGTTGCTGTTGTTAATATGACAACCTAGAATGATATTCTCAATTTCTAGGCATTCGGTCACTTCTCCTGCCCTTGCCTAGTTTTCTCCACTTTTGATCCTTCTGATAAAAGTTTATACAAATCAATCAGTGTTTGACTCATCTACTTCTTACATACTTAAATTTTAGACTATTTGCAAGTCATTTACTCGTATTTATATCCTAGCTCTGAAACAGTTTAATGGACAATAGTAAAATCATTAGACGACTTTGTGTTTCTTGTCAGTGTCTGTTATATTTAAACACCAACATTTTTTGGTGTCCTCTCTCGTTTTCTTCTTTTCTTATTTCAATCTTAATCCAAATGTTTTCCAGCAGTCTTCTTTCCTTAAGTTCATGTATATACACTCTGGACGTAGCATATCATGCCAGTACTTAGTTTATCTGCCATGTTTATGCATTGCTAATTACAACCTGTTCTTCAGTGGTACATCCTGTACTACGCCATACTCTGCCAGTATTTTTGTGTTAGGATATACTTAACTCTCTATTGTTGCATGTTAAGGCCATTTCATACCTGCCTTCTTAAATATAAATGAAGGAAAGGTAGTTCCTTAAAACTTTAAGGTTATTGTTTCTGCTAATAATTTATTCAAAATCTTTTCCTTTTCTGAACAAATTAAAACTCCTTTATCATTTAGTTCAATGTTTCTTCACTAGCTTTAATGTCGTTACACACATGTAGATGTATGTACATGTAATATGTAACGCAGATTCATATGTAAAATTTAAAATCAACATTTGGTGACTGTTTTTCATATGTAATTCTACCCACTCTGATCATAATAACCATGAATAATTCACTAGGACATTATAAATAAAATCTATCAGGGTCCTTTAATTCCAACCTTTATGTAACAACAAATTGAGACTTTTATTTGAAGCTCTAAGAAATGAGAACCATGTAGATATTAGTGCAGATCTTTGTATACATATATACAAAAATATAAATGGTGCATAGAGAGTCTGGATACAAACTTTTAGGTTCTTTTCACTGAGGAATTGCTGTCCCTGTTCAGATGTGATCTGGATTTTTCTTTTGTTTTCACTGTAAAGTTATGAGAGATTCATTTTCATCCTCTCTACCATTACATTGCCACACTCTACCCCCATTTGACTGCAATTTCCAGTAAACTAGAGGTCTTGCTTCTCTCTACATTTGACTGGATCCCCAATGCCAATCCAATGCCAAATATACAATTCTTAAAAACTAAATATTTTCAATAATATTGGTAAACAAATGAATAAAATATTCTTTGTGAGGCCTCTTATTCCATCCTTGTTCCAAGAACTGTACTTCTATTTGCACCAAAGTGCTTAGACTGCATTAGTAAATTCATAATGTTCGTTTCATACATCAGGTTTTTATTGCCTGATTATTAATGAGGCAATGTCTAAAGGCTCAGTCACCTCTTTTCTGTAACCCTTTTATAGCACTCTTCATTTTCCAACTTTGTAATAAAGTTAGTTTATATACACTCTTGGGGTTTCTAGTAGATTGGCTTAAAAAAAGGCAGGCACGGGCTTCCCTATGGCGCAGTGGTTGAGAGTCCGCCTGTCGATGCAGAGGACACGGGCTTGTGCCCCGGTCCGGGAAGATCCCACATGCCGCGGAGCGGCTGGGCCCGTGAGCCATGGCCGCTGAGCCTGCGCGTCCGGAGCCTGTGCTCCGCAACGGGAGAGGCCACAACAGTGAGAGGCCCGCATACCGCAAAAAAAAAAAAAAAGGCAGGCACCTATGTTAGTTATTATGGTAGGACCATACCTTTTTTGTATCCTCTTTGATATTTAGCATAACTATGTGACTTGGCTTGGACAATAAAAGGTGTGCAGCAGTGAATGGTCTGATTTCCGGGTAAAAGTTTTAACAGCCAGTGCGCTTGTCAATGTGTCCCATCCTCCAGTGACAGTGAATGTTGAAACTTGTACTGAGATGTAGCCCACAATGCTTAACGGTTTTTCTTTGAAAATATTTGTTTCCTTTATGTTAAAAAATGTTCCCCTCTATCTGAAAAGAAAGGACAAAGATTTAGCATAGTAGAATATGGCCTATATACATTAAAAAAAAAACAACAAACATTTATCAGAATGGGAATTTGGAAATGGAATTTGGGCTTTTTAATAGTGTTTATTTTGGGGGGCCCTAAGACTAGAGTGTTACTAATTCTGAACTAATTACTATGCTTTGGAGTCATCACAATACAAAAAGAGCTCTACTGACAGTGTTATTAGCCTTCTAAAAATCCATTCTTCCTTTTTCTTTATTATAAGAAGCTTGATATTTACAGAGCAGAAACATGTCCAGTTAAAATATTTGGTTTTTCAAGGTCTTAGAAAGCTAGCTACTTAACATTTTAGGAAAATAATTTGTTATTAATTTACTGAAAACCTTCTATTCTAAACTAAATAACACTCATTTATAAGTTCCTTAAGTGTTTCCTCACTGGTCATGGTTTTTCTGTGTAGCATGTGACCATGACATGCAGTCCGGTGCTGGGCTGCGGATGAGCTTTTTTTTTTTTTTTTTTTTTTTTTTGCGGTACGCGGACCTCTCACTGTTGTGGCCTCTCCCGTTGCGGAGCGCAGGCTCCGGACGCGCAGGCTCAGCGGCCATGGCTCACGGGCCCAGCCGCTCCGCGGCACATGGGATCTTCCCGGACCGGGGCACGAACCCGTGTCCCCTGCAGCGGCAGGCAGACTCTCAACCACCGCGCCACCAGGGAATCCCTATGGGCAGGGTTCTTGATGTGTATTAGGAACTGCCGTTTGTATGCCCTTACTTGAGATGTAAAATGTGGAAATAAAACAGAAGTCCTCTTTCATTTATTTTCGGATACATTTTGTTTGCAATACTGTATGGATATGGGAATTTTCTACAGTATCACTGAAGTCCAATCTCTGGCTCCACAGGTGTTTAGAGGCTATTGTGTTGACAGCTGCAGTAATTCCATCTTTCATATTGGTAAATCACAAATTCAGTGAATTTTTTAACTCAGAAGTTTCTGTGATGCTTTCTGATACCTTCTTAGTTGTGTCTCAGGTAGAAGCTCCTCCATTGGTCAGTTTTAAAAGTTCTGGGAGTCCTTCCAAGGAGGACCTGGAAGGGAGACTAAAACTCTCCCTGACATATATGGCATTTTCAGAAGATGGCGTGGTTCTCAAGTGAGTTACTGGTATTTTACATTAGCAAAATAACTCGATTTTACAGGTTACAAACAAAAAACATCTGTTTCTCTTTATGCATTTTATTATTTTAGAATAAAATAGGTCATGCTGCTGTAATAAAATTGTCTTTAATCACTTAACAAGCCTAAACTTGACTAAAGCAGTGAATGCCTGGAAACATAATAAATGAAAAAAGCTAGTATTTTTATAACATAAAACAGTATCATTTATAGCTTGTCCATCTCATATTGTCATCCAGCAAAAATAGAAAGCCCAGTAGAGAATTAAGTTATCTTCGTACCTGCTAATGATGGACGCTATTTTTGTTAAGACTGTCAGAATTTACTAACCAAAATTATGACATATATATAGTCCAAAGAATGCAGTAAACTCTTTATCATGTTAATTAATTGTTCTCTTTTGAAGATCTATTGTGTTGACTAATTGAACATTAATTCAAGTGGAGTGTCCCAGAAAAATAAGAAAACACTTGGGCTCCCTCTTTGTCGTCCGGCTGGTGGCTCTGAGCATTGCCAATGGCCCCGACTCACTCTGACTTTGTGTCCTCATTTAGAGGCCTCGTCTTCTGCACATGGCTTCCTTCCTCATGGTCTGGAAACAACCTGGAGTTGTGTTCTGTTTGGCTGTTGTCTGGCCAGGGCCTTTTGAACAGTACTGTCCCAATGAAGTACTAGATATTATTTATGTAAGAATGAGTTTTTTTTTTTTTAACAATAATATCCTTTTAGAAATTTCTAACTACTTTGTAACTGCATGGCTTAACCTGGTGATAAAAGCAGTTATCAACAGTCTACCTTTTCCAAATCTTAAAAAAAAAACAAATAAAAAATTTAAAACTCTCCCTAACAACTTGCAATGAATTTGTGAGCACCAAATTTCAGGAGTTAAATATGTTTTCTGTTTAAAGTTATCTAGAGGGGTTTGGTTTTCTCTATTGAACTCCAAGGGAGACGACCTGAAACCAGGAAAGCACTTTTAAATTCAATTATTTTTTTCTTAAAAATTAAGGACTTTCTTCTTCTCCTTTCCACACTTGGTCTATTTAGTACCACTATCTGACCACTATCCATTAAAGTTTTGTTTCAAAACACTGTTAAAGTGGTTCTCTACGGAATGGACACTTTAAAAATTGTATATCTCTGCTCCTACACTCCTTAACTTAATGTGCTCACTTTATCTGGAACAACTGTTTTTCTCTAATAAACAAGTATATTTTGATCCTAAAGAGATGTTTCTCTGGCAAATGAAAGTTGTCATGGATTGACTAAAGGTAAATCAGAAATCCAGAGGGGCTCTTACTATAGATATTGCCCTCTGTGATAAGAAGGCTTTATTTTGTCAGTGAATCATAAACACAGTTTTCTCTGACATTTTATTTCCCAAAGTTTTAATAATATCCCAATCAGGAAATTTAAAAAATTAACATATTTATGTGTATACAAGCATTTCACTTTTGTTTGGTTGTGCCAGGTATAGGAAGGACAGAAGGAAGGAAGGAAGGAAGGAAGGAAGGGAAAAATATGGAGTAGAAATATAGAAAGAGTATTTGCAATTACAGAAGTAGAAATATTGCCCTTGGCATAAGAATAAAATAATAAGTATGAAGAGAATATATATAAATACATAACCCACCCTCAAGATGCATCTCTCCGTTCCTACTGGTATTCTTACCACCATGGTGTAGCCCTCTCCCAAATTACACCAGGATAGGTCCATGTGACCAGCAGACTAATAGAATTAGTAGGTCAATTTGAGGTCAGGTTATAAGGACTGTAGGTAATTCTCTTGTGGGCTCCTTGTTTGCTTGCGCTCTCATTCTCTTTCTTCCTTTCCTCACCCACTCTGGGGAGGCCAGCATCCCCGTCATGTGAGCAGCGCTATGGAGAGGCCCACACAGCAAGGAATCAAAGCCCCTTGCACTCAGCTTCTGAATGAGTGTGATGTAGATTGTCTGGAACCTTCATGAGACTGTGGCCACACAGACAAGTTGAGTGCAACTCATGAGAGACACTGAGTCGGAAGCACCCATTAAGGCATGTTGGGAGTCCTGACCTTCAGAGAGTGTGTGAAATAACACACATTTGTCGCTAAGTTTTCAGGTGTTTTGTTACACAACAGATATCTAATACAACATATAAATATGAAAATAGGTGTATGTTTATGTATATGCATGTGTGTATATATACAAATATATATATGCATATATATTTACCTTTAACTTTGATAAATGTTGCTGATTAAAGTTAAATACAACTATTTAAAATCAACATTGATTTCAGCTCAGCATTGCAACAGATGGCCAAATGCCTTAAAGTAACTTAAAATATAAATACCTACTGCCATCTATTGGAGATTTTAATAACTTCCATGCTTATTTAGTGATGTTTATTTTTTTTTAGGGTGAGCTGTGTTTGAAATATACACAAATATATTCAAGCTCTTGAATATCAGCAGTTTTATCCAGAAAAATATTTTATTATTCATATTATCTAGTTAGATAAAAGCTTATCTTAAGGAAAATATACATTCATTATAATGTCAAAACTTCTTAAAAAGTATCTTCACTATGCATATTTATATTTTAAGTTCAAAGTCTCCTTAGATAAAGTATTTAATTTGATTTTTATTTAATTTTATAACTCTTTTATAAATCATTAATAAAAACAAATTTATTTTCAACATAACTTTAGTGTAAAGTGCATTGCATTTTCCCCTAAATCTTATTGAAGTTTGATAAGCTGACAATGACTATGAGTAATGAAGAGATTGTTCATTAACTAAATTGCATTATTCTAAACAACTGTTAATTAACGGCTTTTTTTTCTATTGGGTAAATTAAAATATAATTTATGGCCTGTGGTATTTTTAAATTACTAATAAGAACCCTTAAACATGAAAATGTAGAGTTCACATTAACAACTGGAAAATTATTAGCTCTTTCACAAAACTTTCTGAAGATAAGGAATGGAGAAGCATCAGGACTCCCAGTACATTCCCTGCCTCAACTGTCTTAAGTAATAGAAAGCAATGGTCAATCTTCACTCAACATCTCATGCAGAACTCTTCTCTTTTAGAACAACTGCTCTGGTGACACCTAATATATGTTTAGATTTCATAGTATCAAATTACTCTCAGTTGCTGGGGTTTTTTCCCATACATTATCTTCTATATTTCTTTTACTCTGTACATTGCTTATCACATTTTGAGTAGTTGCTAAGTGTTTAATAATGATGATAATGAGTATCTCAGAAAGAGCAAAGCAAGATATAATTGTATAACAGCAAGATGATACATGGATAGATAGATAGATAGATAGATAGATATTCCACTTGCAAAGATTAGAATAAAGACTCTAAAATCTATACTAAGTCCAACTCAGGTAGCTCAAATTTATTCTTTTGTTAGGCTGGCTTCTCCTGCCTATAAATCTTTCTGTCCCAGTGGGCTAGTCATTATAGATAATTGGTTAGTGTGTTATTTTCATGCTGAGTGGAATAGCTATGTTACTAAAAGCATTTTTTATAGGCCATATATTGACACTTGGATAATTTAAGAAAAATATGAATCTCATAAAACACCTGGTATTCATTATCTATGTATATCATCCTGTTCAATATTTTGATGACTTACCCCCTTCTGTGTAGATGACAGAAAAAAATCTCTTTCATAAGAGAGAATTTATATCTGTATGAGCTGCACATACAGTGCAATGCAGCACATTTATTTTCCAACTGTTCCCTTTTAGTGCAGAAGATGAGGTAGAGCTACTGAAGTATGTAAGAAAGTGTTGATTGTGAAGAAATTTATGAGAATCCAATCGACATTATCTCATTTTTGACTTACTTTTTGCCAGCTAATGGGAATTGTGGCTGAATCTGTCAGAAAGAAATTAACAAAGACTAGAGGATAATTCATAATGTACAATTAATAAGCAATTTTCTTTGATGGCTCGTTTATAAATGTTGGCTACTATAGGAAATTATCCACAAAGGACAGTGCATTCTCCTGTTTATAATTAATTTTCACTTTGTTAACAAAGATTTTCTTGCAACTATACTGACCTTACAAACTTGTGTTTGAAAAACAGGAAGAAATATTTTAACAACGGTTTATTTTGCACTTCTCAGGTGCCAAATGGCACAAATATAGTCATTTTTGACATGATACTGGTTTTCTAAAATTTCTTATGTTAAAATGAAATGTGAAGGTAATTAACTATGATACATATTTTATTACAAATTATACAAAGGAATGCAAAATTTTATAAAGAGAAATCAATAGAAATTATGTCTATATATTGTATCAGTCATCATATTTAGTGACTCAAATTAGCCAACTACTTTGGTACCAGTAGTACATATTGGTAAATGTTTACATCTAGTCTTTTAGTTTATTCTAATTGTTAATTGTTACTGTGTACTGTCAACTAATGTGTATTTAGAATAAAAATAGTAGAAATTGATGTTGATTATGGAAACAACAGTTCTAATTTAATCTGTATTAATTACTAATAGGTCAGACTGTGCCAGAGACAAACGTCTACACAGTGAATGCCTTAGTAGATTGAACACAGCGACCAATAATTGCTTAATATATTTCTCCAGAAAATGGAAGCTGGTCTAAGCTTAGTCTATGGAAATAGACTAAACTACAAAGATGGAGTTAAGAGAATCTTTGGTAGCATGGAAGACTTCCTGTGATCAGAAAATGAGAGTAAAAGCAAAACAAAACTAAATGAGATGGAGGAAAAAAGAGGACAACTACAAAGTCATCACATTTAGAAAGTGGAAATGGAAGAGAGATGTTTCCAAAATATATTGATATATATCTCACTTTGTGAATCCTATGGGGTAAAAGAATTGTTAGGTGAGTGAAAGGACTAGAGAATGCCCGTGGAACCAGTTGATGGACTGAGTTCTTTGGAGGTGGACTGGTTTCTTGGCACTCACTTGTTCATTCAATTCTTCATTCATTCATTCAATGAGTATGAATTTAGCACTTTCCATATTCTAGACACAGTTCTAGGTACTGAGTATTCCACAATGAACAAAACAGGTATCTGCCCCCTCTTGAGTTTGAGTTTGGTCCGGTATTGCTATATGCTGGAAGAGTTTCACTTGTCAGGTGTGATTCATTGTTTACTTCACAAAGGTAATGAGGGAGAATTCCCCCCGTGGGAGTGGGCTTAGATGCAGTATCATTACAACAATCCACTCCTGACTGATACTTGAAGATTGGCCTCCAAACGCGGTTCATTAAATTAGTTACAATCTTCCTTTCCACTTTGAGATACCTGATAGCACAACACCTTAGAAGTCTGCTTGTCAATTTAGTTTGGGGACATCTTCTCGTATTATGTCGTCTTCAGGCAGAGTGCTCCCCAGATCAATAAGTCTGACATTTTCCCTTAATGAATGTCTCTGTGTTACTGTGGTTCATCCTCATTTTTCTCCTGGTAATGGCCTTGATCTCAGAACAGATGAACAATGATACCCAGTAGAGGATCAGAAGAATGGCGGTCTTCAATGATCTCATAAAGCTGCCGTGATAGTCCACGTTACATAGCAACCCCACCCTCAAAGTGGAAGAATCTTCACCTTGAGGAAATGGGGAGAGAGATCTAGTGTAAAATTTTGGAATTACCTGGGGGTATAGATTCCCCAGTTACAGGATCACTCTCCTATGTTTCTAATTCCCTTGACCTAATGACATGGTACATACTACTGCAAGTCTAAAGATATAATTTCCAGAATCATCTGGGTAAAATGACTCTTGCCTCTATTTCCTAGTCCTAAATTTAGTAATACTGATAATATTAGACTTGACTACAAAACAGTGATTGTTAAGAAATATACCCAACATTTTGCTTTCTGCCCACCTCCACCACAGCCATTTTGTGTTCTGGGAAATGGCTTACTGCAAAGAACCAACCGTCTTTCCCCATATGATATAGGTAAGACTCACTCTCCACTCTCTCTCAGGACTTTCATAAGACCAACTTTGATACCCTTGTTTGTCTATGATAAGTCCAAACACAGACCTTTTTCCCTTCTGCCTGAACTTGCTGTCAAGGTCAGACACAGATTGTCAAACTCCCTGTACTTTGATGAATGATTAACTGAGATTAGAACTTTTTCCCTTGAAACTAATTGGACACAGAGATGAACATTTCCTGTAAAGCTAACTGGCCAGGACTTCCTCTTTTTGAAAAGCAATTCCAACTCTAAACCACAACACCTGTAATGTCTCTACTCTCCCCATGAAGCCTAAGCTGAAGTCACCTGCTGAGACACCATGATCACAGATCTGGGGCACCCTCTCTTTGCAATAGCCTGAGTGAGATCAATGCCTTTACCTGTTTGATTTTTGTCTCTGACATGTATTTGGACCAAGCGCTATCAGCCTGTATAAGCTGTGGATGTTACTTAAGATAATTGTTAGTGCTAAATGTACTGTACGCCAATAATCTTATTTCTCTATGGACAACTCCAAGAATGATAAGGTATACCTGATCCAGTAAGGTGATCTCTAGCTTGCATCTAGGTAGTGCTGTATGCTTATGGCTAGACCTGAGGACTGCAGAAGGACAAATATACTTCCTTTATTTAAACATTATCACCCACAACTGTGTTCCTTTTAGAATATAGCTAATCTCCCTATTGGTTATCTTAATGGTGCTGATTTTCTTCTACAGCCCTCGTATAAACGTTTCTTTAAAAAAAAAAAAAACACTCTTGTTTATGCCTTAATTTCAGTTCAAATCACAGGTACCATTGATGTTTGTCAATGTAGTAGTTGAACCCCATCCTTGGGGAGTATTTAGTGGAAAAACTGACAATAGAGAACTGTCTCCTCATTTCTGCAAATTGCATGAGCAATTTGTTTATTTGGCCTTCAGCCACCTAAGGCTAAACGCAGAAATAATTCAAGTAACAGGGATAAAAAATTGTGTAATTTTTCCTAATAGCACTGAGGTTGTTGACCTGGAACCAGAATTTCTCTGCCTTCTGCTGTATTATCATCAAGGCAAGAAAAAGTAAGCAACACACTCTAACATAGTTACACTCAGTTGTCATCAAGTTTCCAGAAAGCACCCTCCTCCTCTGTGTTAATGTGTCCTAGGTTGTAAGAGACAATAGGAAAGATTTGAGGTGCTCCATTCCTACGAAGGACTAACAGTTCCTCATCCCACGTACTGCCTCCACAACTAAGTCTACATTATCATTAAGGGTCTGCTTCTTATAACCACAATTCCTAAAGAGGTGGCTTTGAAAGTGCAATGATAAAATATAAGTATATTCTATACAGGAATAGGGCCTGGCACATAGTACCTTCCCAACAAATGTTTAGTTCTATACATACTACTATACACACACACACACACACACACACACACACACACACACACGTCTCTCTGGTCCCTGACTTTACTTTTATTTATTTTTTTACCTTTTTTAAAAAAATTTTATCTTATTTAATTATTTTTGCCTGACTTTACTTTTAAAATCAAAATAATGTCTTTGCTGTCATTAGCTTTATTTTATCTATGCTTTTAAACATTCCATGTAGCATCTGTCTGTTTTCCTCCACTTTAACATTCTCAAAAAAGGTCATTTGATATTAATAAATTATATCATAGGGCAAAGGGAAAGACATTTACTTTGAGTTATTAGCTCATATTTATCCAAGTCACAGTCAGATGCAGTCCTTTCTACAAGTCATTGACATTTCTAGATAAATGAGATAACACATTTCCATGAATACAGGAAAAGTCAATTCACCAGAGGCTAGAGTGAGGGATTATGGGGAAATTCATTTCCCTTGCCTGTTGTCCTTCATTAACAAAAATGAGGAACTGAGATCATTACAGAGCTGGTTGAGAATTAAAAAGGAATATAACAGTTACCATTAAAGCAACTCTTGAGGAATAATAATAGGATAAATAATGTAATACTCTATAGGCCTATTTCTTCTAATTCCCATTAAAGCACAAATCTTAGCACTGAGAATTCTAGCAAGATATTTGGCAGGACAACTACTGATTGATATTCTAGTTAACATGTCTTTTGAATTCAGACATATTTGCCTTATATTTTAAAGAACATGCTGAGAAAACATGGTACTATATACACTGTTTCTCAGGGAGACACTCAAGAGAAAGGGCTTACCAGAACACTTTACAATACTACCAGTCAGTCTTATCTTATCTTGTAATGTCAACACATAGGGAGAAAGGACTCGTGAATAAAATATGCTTTGTTTCTTCAAACCACAAGAGAATAACCTGCCTTGTGTCACTTGGTTGAGACCTCCTCCAGTAAATTGCAAATCCCTCATTGTTTGTAATAATCTTCCTAAATCTACAAAATCCTAAATCTACAAAAAAGGATAAAAGAATTTTAAAATTCAGTATCGTTTTAAACCATAAAGCCTAGTGAATTCCTCCTAGTACCTCAGATCACAATAATAAGATTTGAGTGACAGGTTTTAGAAAACTCTATAAATTAAATTAATGGACATATTCTAGCATACTTTTAATTCATGATGATTAATGACAAGACTTTATAAGATTAGCATTAATCAGTAAATAATAGTCATATTCTGCACATCTTGTGTGTTTTCTGGCATTCATGTTTAAGTATGACATAACATGAGGTTTTGCTATTCAAATTCCCTAGCATTAATAAATGTATCTACAGATTTTGGAAATAAAGGTAATCCTTGCAAAAGAAACAAATAAGAAGCATCACATAACAGATTTAATTAGGTATTTTGGTAAGTTACTCTAAGAATGCCTGTAAATGTGTTATTGAGTAGTTTAACAAAGGCTTTAATTAGACCAGATGAAGAAAGTATAAAATATTAATTGAAGTCAGAATAGAGTTGTTTTGAATAAGATTTATTTAACGAAAAGATGTTGCAAAAAAGAGTATGCTGTCTTCATATAAAAAAAGAAGAACTTGTAAGTACATACACTTAAAATTTTTCCATCATGTCCAGGAAACAGAAAGGGAAATAGGTAGTTCAGGAACCAGTAGCTGAGTACTTGAAATGCCCTCAGAAGACTCTGAAAACCTGGGCAGAATTCATATCTCTTCAACTACCACTTCCGTTTTGCTGACTCCTGTCCTCTGAAGTCAACTTTTTACCCAAACTTGGAATTTCTAAATAATAGGATGATAGAATCCTATTACTTGGATTAGGACCAAATTAGGATGGTCTCTAATTTGATTTCTTCAAAGAACATTTGCTGAACATCTAACCTTCTCTACGTCAGACAGTGATAAAACAAAAATTAATCAGAATCAGAATTAATCTTTGTAATTTTAGGGTTTTTAAAAATTAAAATATATAGAATTAGAATTGGAGTATATATGTGTACAAGCATATATGCGCGCACACACGTGTGCTCTTCTTATATGCATGTGTGTATGGTGCGTGTGTGCGTATATATGTGTACAAGCATATATGCGCACACACAGTGTGCTCTTCTTATATGTGTGTGTGTGGATATGGCGTGTGTGCGCATATATGTGTGCAAGCATATATGCACGCACACACGTGTGCTCTTATATGTATGTGTATATGGCGCGTGTGTGCGTATATATGTGTACAAGCATATATGCGCACACACACATGTGCTCTTCTTATATGTGTGTGCGTATATGGCGTGTGCGTGCGTATATACGTGTACAAGCATATATGCGCACACACACGTGCGCTCTTCTTATATGTATGTGTGGATATGGCGCGTGTGTGCGTGTTAGTCTTAAGCAGCTGATGATGTAACAGGAGTTTCCCAAAGAAGAGTATTTGCCCAGAGGTTTTCTGCCTTCCACAGGGGCAGATTAACCAGCATGCTAACTTTTTTTTTTCTTAATTCTTTGAAAGTGTTTTGAAATTCCAACGATAGGAACACATAATGTAATTTAAAAAATCGGAGCTGAATTTTTGAATAACAGATGGAGATAATGAGAATAGAGAAGTTCCTCTCGGTATAAACATATCAAATATTGGTTGTTACATGATCCCTTAACCGTCAGGGTTTTATACACTGATTCCTGGGACAGAAAGTGTGTCTTCTCAGGCTGGCAGTGCACAAGCTAAGGAAGTGTCTACTCTCTTACTCATTAAATATGGAAAGTATCAGCAGTGCGGTTGAGCTCAATTAATCATTACAAAGACAAACATGATATAAATCATTTGAAGCAGCTGCTAAGGCAAACTTCAAAAGTATAATGCCAATTTAAAAGTGTTTTCCGGGTTCCCCTGGTGGCGCAGTGGTTGAGAGTCCGCCTGCCGATACAGGAGACAAGGGTTCGTGCCCCGGTCCGGGAAGATCCCACATGCCGCGGAGTGGCTGGGCCCGTGAGCCATGGCCGCTGAGCCTGCGCGTCCGGAGCCTGTGCTCCGCAACGGGAGAGGCCACAACAATGAGAGGCCCACGTCCCGCAAAAAAAAAAAAAAGAAAAAAAAAACTTCTTGGTTTTAGGGGATGATTACTCTAAGGTTGAAAATGAATCCCATAATAAGGTATGTTGCCACCCATTCTTCCATGGGAAAAATGATACTGTCAAATGTTGAGGAAACCGCTACCAAGAGAAGTATGCTGACCAGGCACATTCTCTCCATGAACAAGCTTCTGCATTTAGGTAGGAATTTTTGGAAGCATGGAGGTCAGAGATCGATGGTCTTTCAAAAGCTTAAGTAAGGTGACATTAGCTGTCAAAACACAGTTGCTCTGATAAAATTGTTGATTGGTTGGCACTTGGAGGCGTTATGGGAGTGAGACCATTTCTAATTATTCAACTGAAGTAAGAAGCTGTCACTGTTTGGTTTGCTTGTAAAAAAAACAACTGTCATTAACCAATTGATTGGATTAAAATCTAATTTGGGTGACTACTTGATAAATAGTTCTAGAATAATTAGACTTTTCTTTCGACTGTGGTAATATTTTATTCTCAGTTTTCACACATCCAAAGCTGCAGGGGAGACCGTCAAGGATTTTCCATGTCCTCACTACTATTGTTGAAATGAGGCTTCAACAATTGCCCATAAATATTTTTCAGTGTGAGCATCAATCAGCATGATGTCATTCCAGTTTTTTCTTTGAATCACTTTTTTAATTTAATTTTTATTTTATGTTAGGATATGGTTGGTTTGCAATGTTGCGTTAGTTTCAGGTGAACAGCAAAGTGATTCAGTTAGACGTATACATATATCCATTCTTTTTCAGATGCTTCTCCCACGTAGGTTACTTTTTGAATCACCTGTTAAGAAAATACTTATCCAGAAACATTTAAAATTCTGGACAACAAACTTCAAAGACCCCTAAGGCAAACAAGCAGAACTAGAATTATAAGAAATGAATAAAAAATTCTGGAACAATGACCCAAGACTTTCCTTGCTTGATAGAGAAAGCAAGACCCAAATACATCTTGTCTAACATAGCTGGGTTTTCATTTCTCTAAGCTTACATATAGATTATTTCACATTACTGGTCCACAGGAATTATTAGCAGTAGTACGGACTCTCCTTTGGACACAGAACAAAAATCCAA